>NC_069499.1:188720194-189321861 GCF_027579735.1 Bombina bombina
TGCTCTTGATGTCCGACTCTGACTCCGTCTCTGAGGATCTGAGTTGACTGATCAGATGACGCCGGGCACGTGACAGACGCTGACGCGCGCCTCAATTCCTTTCCGTCCGGCACTCAGCCCGCCCAGAGACTCAGACTTGCTCAGGTCTGATTGGCTGAGAGGCGGCCAACTTGCTCCAGAGGCTTTCAGAGTCAAGCCTCCGGTGTGGGAGCATGGGCCGCATTGAGAGCACTGCATTAGCACTTATTCTCCTCTTGATGGCAGTCTCTCAGCGGCCCATACATTCCCAGTCAATAGTACATTTCATATTGCGCAATATAAGGATAGCTAGCCTCCAGTTTATTGCGCAATATGAATGTATTGTATTACTATAACGTTTTGGTTTTTTTAGCACAAGTCATAAAACAAATTAAATAATAAAGTACTGAAATTGGTGGAGGGGTGGGGGGTAGGGGGGGTCACCTGTTTAGTAAAAAAAAAATATTGAAAAAAAAATAAAATATTTTTTTATTTTTTACAAAAAGGCTGTAATACATAGATTGGCCAGGGGAGGCACTGCCTCACCTGCCTCTTATGAGTGCACGTCACTGATATACACATACAGGTACATACATATATGTATACATATACACATCTGATGATAGGGCATAATAAAATAGATTACTGTGAGACTGAGCCTGAGGCAGCAGCCAAGGAAGTCTCTTTATGTATAGAAATTATTTACAAATTAGAAAAAATGAAAAAAAGCTATCGCTTAGTGATGTGAGAGGGATAATTCCAACCCAAAACCAAAAAGGCATTTATGATCCCTTTTTGTTCCTCATGTATTGAGAGAACATTGCATTACAGGGATAGACTTTTTGAAGCTTTCTTCTCAAGCGTCCCAAACCTTATTGTCTTCACATGCAGTGCCCTGCATTTCCTCTCATACTCCGGTTGGAGTTACATTGCAAGGCATGGCTACCCACATATCCTCAGCGGTCTCTGATGCTCTGTCTCTTGGCTCAAGGGGAACAAATCTAAGAAGCCTGTTACTGACTCAAAGTCAGCATGAAGGGTCTGCCCCCAATCCAGGAATGGATCTTGGGGGGGGCAGACTTTGTTTTTTTGCTCAGGCTTGGGTTCGGGATGTCCCGGATCCTTGGGAGGTGGATATCGTGTCCCTGGGAGGCCTTTCCTCCCAGGGGCAGGTTCCTTCTCTCCAGGTTATCTGGAGAAGAGAGAGGCGTTCTTACGTGGTGTTCAGGATCTTTCCGACATGGGAGTGATAGTTCCTGTTCCAGTACTGGAGCAGGGTCTGGGATTCTATTCCTATCTGTCCGTGGTTCCCAAAAATGAGGGAACCTTCAAACTAATTTTAGATCTCAAGAGCATAAACAAGTTCCTCAGAGTTCCGTCTTTCAAGATGGACATTATTCATTCCATTCTTCCTTTGGTTCAAGAGGGCCAATTTATAACAACGGTAGATCTGAAGGATGGGAATCTGCATATTCCCATCCACAGGGACCATCACAAGTTTTTGAGATTCGCTTTTCTAGACAAGCACTTTCAATTTGTGACTCTTCCGTTCGGTCTGGCAACAGCGCCCAGGATTTTCTCAAAGGTCCTGGGAGCATTGCTGGCAGTGCTCCGATTGAGGGGTGTTGCTGTGGTGATGTATCTGGACGACATTCTAGTTCAGGCGCCATCTTTTCAACAAGCAAGCTCCCACACGGTGATGTTGTTGTCTTTTCTGTGTTCTCACGATGGAAGGTGAATTTGGGAAAAAGTTCCTTGATTCCAGCTACAAGGGTGGTGTTCTTGGGAACAATCATAGACTCTATATATGAAGATTTTTCTGACAGAATCCAGAAAAACAAAGATCTTCAATTCTTGTCTTGCCCTTCAGTCCTCTCTTCGGCTGTTAGTGGCTCAGTGTATGGTGGTCATTGGTCTGATGGTGTCCGCTATGGACATCATACCGTTTGCTTGGTTCCATCTCAGGCCTCTGCAGTTATGCATGCTCAGTCAATGGAACGGGGATTATGTGGATCTGTCTCCATGAATAGATCTGGATCAAGCTTCAAGGGACTCTCTTCTTTGGTGGTTGTCTCAAGATCATCTCTCTCAGGGAACTTGTTTTCACAGACCTTCCTAGGTGATCGTGACCTTGGATACCAGTCTGCTGCGATGGGAAGCTGTCTGGGGCTTGTTAAAGGCTCAGGGTCTATGGACTCGAGAGGAGTTGGTTCTTCCCATAAATATCCTAGAACTGAGGGCAATCTTCAATGCTCACATGGCCTCAGTTAGCTTCAGCCCAGTTTATAATGTTCCAGTCGGACAACATAACCTCAGTCGCTTACATCAATCATCAGGGAGGAACTCAGAGTTCCTTGGCCATGACAGAAGTAGCCAAGATTATTCAGTGGACAGAGGCTTACAACTGCTGTCTGTCTGCGATCCATATTCCAGGGCTGGACAATTGGGAAGCGTTTTTTCTGAGCAGACAGACCTTTCATCCGGGGAAGTGGGGACGCCATCCGGAGGTGTTTTCCAGCTTGATCCTAAAGTGGGGACAGCCGGAGCTGGATCTCATGGCATTTCATCAGAATGCCAAGCTTCCAAGGTACGGGTCAAGGTCAAGGGACCCTCAGGCTGTACTGATAGATGCTCTGGCAGTTCCTTGGAATTTCAGTCTAGCGTATGTTTTTCCACCGTTTGCTTTCCTTCCAAGGGTCATTGCTCGAATCAGGCAGAAGAGGGCGTCGGGGATTCTCATTGCTCTGGCATGACCTTGCAGAATCTGGTATGCGGATCTGGTGGAGATGTCATGTCTTCCACCTTGGAGACTTCCGTTAAGGAAGGACCTTCTACTTCAGGGTCCCTTCCTTCATCCAAATCTCGTTTCTCTGAAGCTGACTGCTTGGAGATTGAACGCTTGATATTATCTAAGTGTGGGTTTTCGTTCGGTTATTGAAACGGATTCAGGCTCGTAAGTCTGTGAGTAGAAAAATGTATTATAAGATATGGCGTAGATATCTGTATTGGTTTGAATCCAGAGGGTTCTCCTGGAGTAGCGTTAGGATTCCTAGGATTTTGTCTTTTCTTCAGGAGGGTCTGGAGAAGGGTTTATCTGCAAGTACCTTGAAGGGTCAAATTTCTGCTTTATCTATTTTGTTACACAAGCGCATCTGGCGGATGTGCCAGATGTTCAAGCTTTTTGTCAGGCCCTGGTTAGAATTCAGCCTTTGTTTAATTTTGTTACTCCTCCTTGGATTAATTTGGTTCTTAGAGTTCTTCAACAGACTCCGTTTGAGCCTATGCCTTCTTTGGATATTAAGATGTTATCCTGGAAGGTTTTATTTTTGGTTGCCTTTTCTTCGGCTCAAAGAGTTTCGGAACTTTCAGCATTGCAGTGTGAAGCTCCTTACCTTATTTTTCATTCTGATAAGGTGGTCCTGCGTACTGCCTTAGGTTTCCTTCCCAAAGTGGTTTTGGATAGGAATATTAATAGAGAAATCGTTGTTCCTTCTTTGTGTCCTAATCCTTCTTCTCATAAGGAGCGTTTGTTGCACAACCTGGATATGGTTCTTGTGTTGAAGTATTATTTGCAGGCGACTAAGGATTTTTGCCAGTGTTCTTCTTTGTTTGTTGCTTTTTCTGGGAAGCGCAAGGGTCAGAAAGCTACGGCTACTTCTCTTTCTTTTTGGCTGAGGAGTGTTATTTGCTTGGCATATGAGACTGCTGGACAGCAGCCTCCTGAGAAAGTCACGGCTCATTCCAGGAGGGCTGTTTCTTCTTCTTGGGCTTTCAAAAATGGAGCTTCTGTGGAACAGATTTGCAAGGCTGCCACTTGGTCATCTTTACACACTTTTTTCTAAATTTTACAAATTTGATACTTTTGCTTCAGCTGAGACTTCTTTTGGGAGAAAGGTTCTTCAAGCAGTGATCCTTCTGTTTAGGTTTACTGTCTTGTCCCTCCCTTATCATCCATGTACTCTGGCTTGGGTATTTGTTCCCAACAATAATTATGATGATCCGTGGACTCACGGTGTCTTTAGAATGAAAAGAAAATGTATGCTTACCTGATAAATTTATTTATTTCTTGACACAGTAAGTCCACGGCCTGCCCTGCATTTTTCAGACAGTTTATTTTTCTATAAACCTCAGGCACCTCTGCACTTTATATTACTTCCTTTCTCCTTTCCCTTTGGTCGAATGACTGGGGATTGTGGGTAGGGGATTGGTATTTAACAGCTTTGCTGTGGTGCTCTTTGCCTCCTCCTGCTGGTCAGGAGTGATATTTCCAACAGTAATTATGATGATCCGTGGACTCACCGTGTCAAGAAATAAATACATTTATCAGGTAAGCATAAATTTTCTTTTTTATATCTGTACACTTGTTAATTTTGCTTAATAAAGCTTTTTTAATAATAATAAAAAAAAACTTTTTTTTTTAAGGCAGCCTCTTCACAAGTTAGAGAATACACTTAAGCGACCCTATAGCCCATATCCTCTTAACTGCCATATGCAGTATGTAGCTACCCTCCACCTTGTCTCTGCCTCAAACTCCCAACAATCTCTTCCATCAGAGTGCTGGACAAACATTCGGCTAGATTACGAGTTTTTGTCGGTAAGACTTGCGGGGCTAGCAAGCCTTTTTTTCCCACTGCTCCCTTAAGACAACGCTGGTATTACAGGGTTTTTTTAAACCTGGCGTTCGCCGCAAAAAGGTGAGCGTAGAGCAGAATTTAGCTCCACATCTCACCTCAATACCAGTGTTGCTTACGGTAGCGGTAAGCTGGTTAAACGTGCTCGTGCACGATTTGCCCATAGGAAACAATGGGCTGAGCTGACTGAAAATAAACCTTACACCTGCAAAAAAGCAGCGTTCAGCTCCTAACGCAGCCCCATTGTTTCCTATGGGGAAATTAATTTTTTGTCTGCACCTAACACCCTAACATAAACCCTGAGTCTAAACACCCCTAATATTACACTTATTAACCCCTAATCTGCCATCCCCGCTATCGCTGATACCTACATTATATTATTAACCCCTAATCTGCCGCTCCGGACACCGCCGCCACCTACATTATACTTATTAACCCCTAATCTACTGCCCTTAACATTGCCGCCACCTACATTATAGTTATTAACCCCTAATCTGCCCCCCCAATGTCGCCGCAACTATATTAAATTTATTAACCCTTAATCTTCCAACGTCGCCGCTACTATATTAAATTTATTAACCCCTAAACCTAAGTCTAACCCTAAGTCTAACCCCCCTAACTTAAATATAATTTAAATTAAACTAAATAAATTTAACACAATTAAATAAATTATTCCTATTTAAAACTAAATACTTACCTATAAAATAAACCCTAAGCTAGCTACAATATAACTAATAGTTACATTGTAGCCAACTTAGGATTTATATTAATTTTACAGGCAACTTTGTATTTATTTTAACTAGGTACAATAGTTATTAAATAGTTATTAACTATTTAATAACTACCTAGCTAAAATAAAATTACCTGTAAAATAAACCCTAACCTAAGTTACAATTACACCTAACACTACACTATCATTAAATAAATTACCTAAACTACCTACAATTAATTACAATTAAATTAAATAAACTAAATTACAAGAGAAAAAAAACACTAAATTACAGGGGGAAAAAAGAATTACAAGGATTTTAAACTAATTACACCTAATCTAATCCCACTTATAAAATAAAAAATCCCTCCAAAATAATAAAATTCCCTACCCTATACTAAATTACAAATAGCCCTTAAAAGGGCCTTTTGTGGGGCATTGCCCCAAAGTAATCAGCTCTTTCATTTGTAAAAAAAAATACAATACCCCCCAACATTAAAACCCACCACCCACACACCCAACCCTACTCACCCAACCCTAAAACCCACACAATCCCCCCTTAAAAAACCTAACACTACCCCCCTGAAGATCTCCCAACCTTGAGCCGTCTTCACCCAGCCGGGCACAAGTGGACCTCCAGAGGGGCAGAAGTCTTCATCCAATCCGGGCAGAAGAGGTCCTCCAAGCGGCAGAAGTCTTCATCCAAGCGGCATCTTCTCTCTTCATTCATCCGGTGCGGAGTGGGTCCATCTTCAATCCAGCCGACGCGGAACCATCCTCTTCAAACGACGCCCTAACACGGAATGAAGGTTCCTTTAAATGACGTCATCCAAGATGGCGTCCCTTGTATTCCGATTGGATTCTATCAGCCAATCGGAATTAAGGTAGGAAAAATCCTATTGGCTGATCCTATCAGCCAATAGGATTTAGCTCGCATTCTATTGCCTGATTGGAACAGCCAATAGAATGCAAGCTCAATCCTATTGGCTGATCCAATCAGCCAATAGGATTGAACTTCAATCCTATTGGCTGATTGGATCAGCCAATAGGATTTTTCCTACCTTATTTCCGATTGGCTGATAGAATCCTATCAGCCAATCGGAATTCAAGGGACGCCATCTTGGATGACGTCATTTAAAGGAACCTTCATTCAGTGTTAGAACGTCGTTTGAAGAGGATGGCTCTGCGTCGGCTGGATTGAAGATGGACCCGATCCGCTCCGGATGGATGAAGAGAGAAGATGCCGCTTGGATGAAGACTTCTGCCGCTTGGAGGACCTCTTCTGCCCGGATCGGATGAAGACTTCTTCCCCTCTGGAGGTCCACTTGTGCCCGGCTGGGTGAAGATGGCTCAAGGTAGGGAGATCTTCAGGGGGGTAGTGTTAGGTTTTTTTAAGGGGGGATTGGGTGGGTTTTAGAGTAGGGTTGGGTGTGTGGGTGGTGGGTTTTAATGTTGGGGGGGTATTGTATTTTTTTTACAGGTGAAAGAACTGATTACTTTGGGACAATGCCCTGCAAAAGGCCCTTTTAAGGGCTATTTGTAATTTAGTATAGGGTAGGGAATTTTATTATTTTGGGGGGGGATTTTTTATTTTATTAGGGGGATTAGATTAGGTGTAATTAGTTTAAAATTCTTGTAATTCTTTTTTTCCCCTGTAATTTAGTGGGGGGTTTTTTTTCATAATTTAGTTGATTTAATTAAATTGTAGTTAATTGTAGGTAGTTAAGGTAATTTAATTAATGATAGTGTAGTGTTAGGTGTAATTGTAACTTAGGTTAGGATGATTTATTTTACAGGTAATTTTGTACTTATTTTAGCTAGGTAGTTATTAAATAGTTAATAACTATTTAATAACTATTGTACCTAGTTAATATAAATACAAAGTTGCCTGTAAAATAAATATAAATCCTAAGCTAGCTACAATGTAACTATTAGTTATATTGTAGCTAGCTTAGGGTTTATATTATAGGTAAGTATTTAGTTTTAAATAGGATTAATTAACGGCTAGATTTAGAGTTCTGCGGCCAAAGGGGTGCGTTAGCTACGCATGCTTTTTTTCCCCCGCACCTTTTAAATACCGCTTGTATTTAGAGTTCACAGAAGGGCTGCGTTAGGCTCCAAAAAGGGAGCCTAGAGCATAATTTACCGCCACTGCAACTCTCAATACCAGCCGTGCTTACGGACGCGGCCAGCTTCAAAAACGTGCTCGTGCACGATTCCCCCATAGGAAACAATGGGGCCGTTTGAGCTGAAAAAAAACCTAACACTTGCAAAAAAGCAGCGTTCAGCTCCTAACGCAGCCCCATTGTTTCCTATGGGGAAACACTTCCTAAGTCTGCACCTAACACCCTAACATGTACCCCGAGTCTAAACACCCCTAACCTTACACTTATTAACCCCTAATCTGCCGCCCCGCTATCGCTGACCCCTGCATTTTATTATTAACCCCTAATCTGCCGCTCTGTACACTGCCGCAACCTACATTATCCCTATGTACCCCTAATCTGCTGCCCCTAACACCGCCGACCCCTATATTATATTTATTAACCCCTAATGTGCCCCCCCCCATGTCGCCACCACCTGCCTACAATTATTAACCCCTAATCTGCCGACCGGACCTCACCGCTACTATAATAAATGTATTAACCCCTAAAGCTAAGTCTAACCCTAACACTAACACCCCCCTAAGTTAAATATAATTTTTTTAATTTAACGAAATAAAATAAATCTTATTAAATAAATTAATCCTATTTAAAGCTAAATACTTACCTGTAAAATAAACCCTAATATAGCTACAATATAAATTATAATTATATTGTAGCTATTTTAGGATTAATATTTATGTATTTATTTTAACTAGGTACAATAGCTATTAAATAGTTAATAACTATTTAATAGCTACCTAGTTAAAATAATTACAAAATTACCTGTAAAATAAATCCTAACCTAAGTTACAAATACACCTAACACTACACTATCAATAAATTAATTAAATAAAATACCTACAATTATCTACAATTAAACCTAACACTACACTATCAATAAATTAATTACAAACAAATACCTACAAATAAATACAATTAAATAAACTAACTAAAGTACAAAAAATAAAAAAAGAACTAAGTTACAAAAAATAAAAAAATAATTTACAAACATTTTAAAAATATTACAACAATTTTAAGCTAATTACACCTACTCTAAGCCCCCTAATAAAATAACAAAGCCCCCCAAAATAAAAAAATGCCCTACCCTATTCTAAAATAAAAATTGAAAAGCTCTTTTACCTTACCAGCCCTTAAAAGGGCCTTTTGCGGGCCATGCCCCAAAGAATTCTGCTCTTTTGCCTGTAAAAAAAACCATACAATACCCCCCCCCCAACATTAAAACCCACCACCCACATACCCCTAATCTAACCCAAATCCCCCTTAAATAAACCTAACTTAGTGTTAGGTTTATTTAAGGGGGATTTGGGTTAGATTAGGGGTATGTGGGTGGTGGGTTTTAATATTTAGCTTTAAATAGGAATAATTTATTTAATAAGAAATAATTTATTTCGTTAGATAAAAATTATATTTAACTTAGGGGGGTGTTAGTGTTAGGGTTAGACTTAGCTTTAGGGTTTAATAAATTTATTAGAGTAGCTGTGAGGTCCGGTTGGCAGATTAGGGGTTAATACTTGAAGTTAGGTGTCGGTGATTTTAGGGAGGGCAGATTAGGGGTTAATACTATTTATTATAGGGTTATTGAGGTGGGAGTGAGGCGGATTAGGGGTTAATAACATTATTATAGTAGCGGTGAGGTCCGGTCGGCAGATTAGGGGTTAATAATTGTAGTTAGGTGGCGGCGACGTTGGGGGCGGCAGATTAGGGGTTAATAAATATAATATAGGGGTCGTGGTGTTAGGGGCAGCAGATTAGGGGTACATAGGGATAATGTAGGTTGCGGCGGTGTGCGGTCGGCAGATTAGGGGTTAAAAATTTTTATTAGAGTGGCGGCGATGTGGGGGGCCTCGGTTTAGGGGTACATAGGTAGTTTATGGGTGTTAGTGTACTTTAGAGCACAGTAGTTAAGAGCTTTATGAACCGGCGTTAGCCCAGAAAGCTCTTAACCCCTGGCTTTTTGCTGTGGCTGGAGTCTTGACGTTAGATTGCTAACGCTCACTTCAGCCAAGACTCTAAATACCGGCGTTAGAAAGATCCCATTGAAAAGATAAGATACCTAAATGGCGTAGGGGGATCTGCGGTATGGAAAAGTCGTGGCTGCAAAGTGAGCGTTAGACCCTTTCCTGACTGACTCTAAATACCAGCGGACGGCCAAAACCAGCGTTAGGAGCCCCTAATGCTGGTTTTGACGGCTAATGCAGAATCTAGGCGTTATTTAATTATGTTAAATTTATTTAGTTTAATTTAAATTATATTTAAGTTAGGGGGGTGTTAGGGTTAGGGTTAGACTTAGGTTTAGGGGTTAATACCTTTAATATTGGGGATGGCAGATTAGGGGTTAATAAATGTAAGTAGGTGTCGGCGATGTTAGGGATGGCAGATTAGGGGTTAATAAAATTTCTCTTGTGTGAGGCGGGAGTGCGGCGGTTTAGGGGTTAATATATTTATTAAAGTGGCGGCGATGTCCAATCGGCAGATTAGGGGTTAATATATTTATTTAAGTGTTTCCGATGTGGGGGGGGGCTCGGTTTAGGGGTTAATAGGTCGTTTATGGGTGTTAGTGTACTTTGTAGCAATTTAGTTAAGAGTTTTATGTTCCGGCGTTAGCCCATAAAACTCTTAACTACTGACTTTTAAATGCGGTAGGAGTCTTGACAGGAGAGGGTCTACCACTCATTTCTTCCAAGACTCGTAATACCGGCGTTAGGCAAATCCCATTAAAAAGATAGGATACGCAATTGACATAAGGGGATTTGCGGTAGCCTCGAGTCGCGGAAGAAAAGTGAGCGGTACACCTGTACCTGTCAGACTCGTAATACCAGCGGGCGTTAAAAAGCAGCGTTGGGACCTCTCAATTCTGCTTTTTAAGGCTAACGCCAAAATCTAGGCGATTGATAGGCTCCATGAAATGCAATTCTGATCTCCGAGCAGAGGCTGCGAGGGGGAAAATGATCATAATCCAGTCCCCATGTGTATAGTAAAGACTGTAGAGATGCCAAACCTTCTGCAGCAACTTCCCTGACACTTTATTCCTCTGTTTTAAACTTCAGCAGAGTATTATGTGACTGGCGACACAGGGGCAGTCAGTGTGATGTTCCTGCAAGAGGAAGATGCCAGGTCGGCCTTATTCTCCTGCGTAGGGGCTGGCTGGTAAAGTGGAGTAGACTGGGCTTCTGCTAAAAGTTCAAAAAGCCCCTCACCTTTCATGACTGCTGGGCAGTCCGAACCGATCCCATTTGGTCTATCGCTTGCCTGTTCTATAATGTACATTGACTGGTCCTAGCTATACACGGATACCGGAGAAGTGGGACTATGGATCTTAATTTGATTTGAGTATCAGGGGTCTCCATAGTTTTGGGGTGATACTGTTATCCATTGCTCATATCAGTTCCTCTAATTGTTGTATCCTCTAGCATTTCATACATGTTGGGGCATTACTCTCACTGAGGAATTACACACCTTTTATATATATATATATATATATATATATATATATAGTTGAGTTTCAGAGTTCAGCGCACATAGAATGGAGAAAAGCAAAAACAAAACCAAATTATGGTGCAGTATGTCAGTACTAGGCAATCAAAAACTAAATGTGAGATTTAAATGTGCTCACCTTGTTTAACCTCAAACATGTGAGGTATGTTGGAAGCATGGAGGGGATGTAATCCTGATCTGCTGGATTTCTTTCCTTGTTGCTGTTTATTTCTTTTTCCTTTCTTTATACTTGAGAAGCCTTTCAAGTATAAAGAAAGGGAAAAGAAATAAACAGCAACAAGGAAAGAAATCCAGCAAAAAGAATTAAAGTGTCTCTACCTAACTCCAGAGAGGAGAAGTTTGTCTGAAATACCAACATATTTCTACTCCAGGGATATCAAGATTTCCACCTGCTAAAAGTTTCTGCATACCAGCTGGAAAAATCTTTACCACAGATTGTGATTACATCTCCTCCATGCTTCCAACATACCTCACATGTTTGAGGTTAAACAAAGTGAGCACATTTAAATCTCACGTTTAGTTTTTGATTGCCTAGTACTGACATACTGCACCATAATTTGGTTTTGTTTTTGTTTTTCTCCATTCTATGTGCGCTGAACTCTGAAACTCAACTCCATACCTTTTTCCTTCACATTCCATTTGATGATAGTGGAATATTCAGAAACTAGCTGCCATTGAAATATATCATGAGGAACTAATTAGAGCAAAATAACCATTTGCAACATACACAGCGCAGATCAAGAAACACCCAAGCAACAATATACTGTATATATATATATATATATATATATATATATATATATATACAGTATATAAATCCTGAGTATATGAGTGCCTTTCACCCGATATGTATACACTTTTAGTCTTGAGCTGAGCAGACTTCTATTGACACAATAGTTTGACACATCTTTATGTTTTCCTTGTGTCTTTAAGGTGTACCTAGAGTGTGAACACATTTCTGGAATGCTACTGTGTTCAGTCTGTTTCCATCCTCTTATATTTATTTGCTAAGAGAGTATACTGGATGTTCTAAAAAATTTTCCCTATGAGATAACAAAGTACATTTACATATCCCCTGTTGTGTTTATTTATTGCTGTGACAGAGACAATTTAGAGTGAGTGCACCTGAAAGTGATGGTAGTATGTGATGCTCTGACCCTAGAAATACAGTTGTTCCTTCAAATGACTGTCTATATGATATGGGAAAGTACAGGTAAGGGGAGCTAGGATGGATTTTCTGAGTTTTATTAACTGAGTAGAAATATGACTGGTGGAAATTTTAAGTGGATGCGATGTGCAATGATAGAGTGAAAAAGACTCAGTTATATTTATGTGAAGAAATATCGTGTTAGATAAAATAATAAGTAAAAAAAAAAAAGCTGAAAATATAATATAAACAGTGATATCAATTTTTGTTAGTAAAGTGAACTGTTGTTTGTGGACATAAAATAATAATTGTGACTAAATGTGCTATTTTCCGATATAGCAATGTGCTAATTTTTCTTTATAGAGATGAAAAAATTAAAATATAGTGTATATTTAGGTAAAAATATAATACATTTATTGCTAATGAGAACAGGGTAATACAAACAAGGAAATTAAAAATTGAAATTAAAATTGGTATAGAGCTCTTATACCATATAATAACAGGATAAAGGGCTTTTCTAAAAATTGGTTTCTCGCAGTAAAAAAGTTATGCAAAGTTTGTCTAAAAGATGTACAGAGTCAGACTATGTCTAGAAGAGTCTCGTAAAACACTTTTGAACCAAATAAACTTGTATTGTTTCAGAAGGTATAGATGAATCAGGTAGTTAGTTGCCGTTGTTTATTCAGATCTGAATGCTATTCCGTAAGTGTGGGGGATACCTTTTATGTGATAATGTTCTCACTTACAGTCACACTTTGTATAGTGTATTTAAATTACTACTTCCTTGTTTGTATTACCCTGCTCTCATTAGCAATAAATGTATTATATTTTTACATAAATATACACTATATTTTAATTTTTTCATCTCTATAAAGTAAAATTAGCACATTGCTATATCGGAAAATAGCACATTTAGTCACAATTCTTATTTTATGTCCACAAACAACAGTTCACTTTACTAACAAAAATTGGTATCGTTGTTTATATTATATTTTCAAAAAAAAATTTTGACTTATTTTATCTAACACGATATTTCTTCACATAAATATAATTTCTCTTGTTAGGTGTATCCAGTCCACGGATCATCCATTACTTGTGGGATATTCTCCTTCCCAACAGGAAGTTGCAAGAGGATCACCCACAGCAGAGCTGCTATATAGCTCCTCCCCTAACTGCCATATCCAGTCATTCTCTTGCAAGCTCTCAACATAGCTGGAGGTAGTAAGTGTAAAGTGGTGAAATATAGTTAGTTTTTTCTTCAATCAAAAGTTTATTGTTTTTAAATGGTATCGGAGTTATACTATTTTATCTCAGGCAGCATTTAGAAGAAGAATCTGCCTGCGTTTTTCTATGATCTTAGCAGAAGAATCTGCCTGCGTTTTTCTATGATCTTAGCAGAAGTAACTAAGATCCACTGCTATTCTCACATATGTCTGAGGAGTGAGGTAACTTCAGAGGGAGAATGGCGTGCAGGGTATCCTGCAATAAGGTATGTGCAGTTAAGTTTTTCTAGGGATGGAATTTGCTAGAAAATGCTGCTGATACCAGATTAATGTAAGTTAAAGCCTAAATACAGTGATTTAATAGCGACTAGTATCAGGCTTGCTATCAGAGGTATATACTCTGATTAATGTGCAATATAAAACCTTTGCTGGCATGTTCAATCGTTTTTATATATGCTTTGGTGATAAAACTTATTGGGGCCTAGTTTTTTCCAAATGGCTGGCTTTATTTTTGCCTAGAAACAGTTTCCTGAGGCTTTCCACTGTTATAGTATAAAAGTTACAGTTGGTGCAGTTAAAATTACAAACTGTGACATTCAGCTTCCTTCAGCAGTCCCCTGCATGCTATAGGACATCTCTGAAGGGCTCAAAAGGCTTCAAAAGTAGGAGCTGTGACAGTTGTTATGACTGTTTAAAAAACATATTTTTCGTTTTGTTAATCTGTTTTTTGTATTAAGGGGTTAATCATCCATTTGCAAGTGGGTGCAATGCTCTGCTAACTTGTTACATACACTGTAAACATTTTGTTAATTTAACTGCCTTTTTTCACTGTTATTTCAAATTTTGGCAAAATTTGTTTCTCTTAAAGGCACAGTAACGTTTTTTTATATTGCTTGTTAACTTGATTTAAAGTGTTTTCCAAGCTTGCTAGTCTCATTGCTAGTCTGTATAAACATGTCTGACATAGAGGAAACTCCTTGTTCATTATGTTTAAAAGCCATGGTGGAACCCCATAGGAGAATGTGTACTACATGTATTGAGTTCACTTTAAACAATAAAGATCAGCTGTTATCTTTAAAAGAATTATCAGCAGAGGATTCTGACGAGGGGGAAGTTATGCCGACTAACTCTCCCCACGTGTCGGACCCTTTGATTCCCGCTCAAGGGACTCACGCTAAAATGGCGCCAAGTACATCAAAGACGCCCATAGCGATTACTTTGCAGGACATGGCGGCAATCATGGATAATACCCTGTCAGTGGTATTAGCCAGACTGCCTGAATTCAGAGGAAAGCGCGATAGCTCTGGGGTTAGACGTAATACAGAGCGCGCAGATGTTTTAAGGCCCATGTCTGATACTGCGTCACAATATGCAGAAGCTGAGGAAGAGCTTCAGTCTGTGGGTGACGTCTCTGACTCGGGGAAACCTGATTCAGATATGTCTACTTTTAAATTTAAGCTTGAGAACCTCCGGGTGTTGCTTGGAGAGGTTTTAGCTGCTCTGAATGACTGTGACACAATTGTAGTGCCCGAGAAATTGTGTAGACTGGATAAATACTACGCGGTGCCGGTGTGTACTGACGTTTTTCCAATACCTAAAAGGTTTACAGAAATTATTACTAAGGAGTGGGACAGACCCGGTGTGCCGTTTTCCCCCCCTCCTATTTTTAGAAAAATGTTTCCAATAGACGCCACCACACGGGACTTATGGCAGACGGTCCCTAAGGTGGAGGGAGCAGTTTCTACTTTAGCAAAGCGTACCACTATCCCTGTCGAGGACAGTTGTGCTTTTTCAGATCCAATGGATAAAAAATTAGAAGGTTACCTTAAAGGGACTTTAAACACTTGTCATTAGTGTTTTGTTTGTTTTTTATTCATAATGTTTCTTTATTTTTTTTAAATGCAAATTGCTATTTCTTTTTATTATAGGTTTATTTATTTTTTTATTTTGTTAAATTTACTTCACTTTCTGACTGCTCCGTGCCGACATGGCTGAAGGTTATGTTGAGAAACCCGGAAGTCTCTGCTTATTGCTGTGAGCGCGCACAGCACAGCATAACTAAAACTATTGCTGCTATAAAGTTTGCAGCGATTATCTTAGTTTTGTCCCTAAATAATATCCTTTGAACTGGCCTCTATTGCTAACACCCTTGAAAGCTAATAATTAATTATAATTTAAAAAAAAAAAAATAATTAACTCCTATTTTGCAATAATCCTTGTACTACGAGTGAAAGAGGGATCGCACAACACACTGCTCAGGGAGACAGCTGCTGTCTCATAAATATACTCTGTTTTCTTTTACCCCTCTGTTATCTCTACAAGCTCCCGGAGTCCCGCTCAAGCTAGCTATACCTTTTCTGAGTTTATTGCAAATCTTATGCAGCTGACGCTCTGTGATGTGACAGCATCAGTGGTTTGTTTATTTACCAGGCATTCTGAAGATCCTAAAAGATAGCGTAGTGAATGCTTTATTTGTTTTGTTTTTTACGAGTATGGAGCGGTCAGCCATAGTGTTCTGTTTTATGCACATCAATTTCTAATGACGATCAGGCAGCCAAGCTTCAAATCACCCTTCTGTTTCTTCTTTGAGGTTTGAAAGTTACTTATTTTCTGGGATCGATCCTACCTTTATCTGTTAGCATTATGTTTTCATTCTGCTTTTACCAATCACATCATCTAAGTCAATATTGTTTGTCTAATTTGGGTTGCTTTTATTTGTTATATATGTATATATATACATATATATATATATATATATATATATATATATATATATATATATATATACATATATATATATATATATATATATATATATATATATATATATATATATACATAACAAATAAAAGCAACCCAATTTAGACAAACAATATTGACTTAGATTATGTGATTGGTAAAAGCAGAATGAAAACATAATGCTAACAGATAAAGGTAGGATCGATCCCAGAACAAAAGAAAATAAGTAACTTTCAAACCTCAAAGAAGAAACAGAAGGGTGATTTGAAGCTTGGCTGCCTGATCGTCATTAGAAATTGATGTGCATAAAACAGAACACTATGGCTGACCGCTCCATACTCGTAAAAAACAAAACAAATAAAGCATTCACTACGCTATCTTTTAGGATCTTCAGAATGCCTGGTAAATAAACAAACCACTGATGCTGTCACATCACAGAGCGTCAGCTGCATAAGATTTGCAATAAACTCAGAAAAGGTATAGCTAGCTTGAGCGGGACTCCGGGAGCTTGTAGAGATAACAGAGGGGTAAAAGAAAACAGAGTATATTTATGAGACAGCAGCTGTCTCCCTGAGCAGTGTGTTGTGCGATCCCTCTTTCACTCGTAGTATAAGGATTATTGCAAAATAGAGTAACACAGCTGTTCATTCACTGAAAACGTCTGCCTTTGACAACTAAATCTATGAAGCTCGTTCACAAAGTTAATGAAAACGAGCTTCATAGAAGCGGCTAAGACGTTGCTTTATTTGTATGTGCATGAGCGGAAGTAAAGAAGGGAGTGCACAGCGAGTCTGCATACTATCCCATACAACGCGCGTTACAATATGGCGGCTACCACCGCATTCAGTAGGCGGTGGTTTAGTGGTAAAATTGAAAATAAAAGATAATTAAGCAGAAGCAAGATACAAATATGGAGAAACAAATAATGTTTAAAACTAAAACAAAATGATTAAAAAATAATAATAATTAAATGAAAACAGAAGGTGTTTAGGGTCCCTTTAAGAAAATGTTTATTCAACAAGGTTTTATCCTGCAGCCCCTTGCATGCATTGCTCCTGTCACTGCTGCTGCGGCGTTCTGGTTTGAGTCTCTGGAAGAGGCCTTTCAGACAGCTACTCCATTGACTGAAATACTTGACAAGCTTAGAACACTTAAGCTAGCTAATTCTTTTGTTTCTGATGCCATTGTTCATTTGACTAAACTAACGGCTAAGAATTCTGGATTCGCCATCCAGGCGCGTAGGGCGCTATGGCTTAAATCTTGGTCAGCTGACGTGACTTCAAAGTCTAAATTACTTAACATTCCCTTCAAGGGGCAGACCCTATTCGGGTCTGGTTTGAAGGAAATTATTGCTGACATTACTGGAGGTAAGGGTCATACCCTTCCTCAGAACAGGGCCAAATCAAGGGCCAAACAGTCTAATTTTCGTGAAACTTCAAGGCAGGTGCAGCATCAACTTCCTCTGCTACAAAACAAGAGGGAACTTTTGCGCAATCCAAGCCGGCCTGGAAATCTAACCAGGCCTGGAGCAAAGGCAAGCAGGCCAGAAAGCCTGCTGCTGCCTCTAAGACAGCATGAAGGAACGGCCCCCTATCCGGCAACGGATCTAGTAGGGGGCAGACTTTCTCTCTTCGCCCAGGCGTGGGCAAGAGATGTTCAGGATCCCTGGGCGTTGGAGATCATATCTCAGGGATATCTTCTGGACTTCAAAGCTTCCCCCCCACAAGGGAGATTTCACCTTTCGAGATTATCTGTAAACCAGATAAAGAAAGAGGCATTCTTACGCTGTGTGCAAGACCTCCTAATAATGGGAGTGATCCATCCAGTTCCACAGATGGAACAAGGACAGGGATTTTATTCAAATCTGTTTGTGGTTCCCAAAAAAGAGGGAACCTTCAGACCAATTTTGGATCTAAAGATCTTAAACAAATTCCTCAGAGTTCCATCGTTCAAAATGGAAACTATTCGGACAATCCTACCTATGATCCAGGAGGGTCAGTACATGACCACAGTGGATTTGAAGGATGCTTACCTTCACATACTGATTCACAAAGATCATCATCGGTTCCTAAGGTTTGCCTTTCTAGACAGGCATTACCAGTTTGTGGCTCTTCCCTTCGGGTTAGCTGCAGCCCCAAGAATTTTTACAAAGGTTCTGGGGTCTCTTCTGGCGGTCCTAAGACCACGGGGCATAGCAGTGGCCCCTTATCTAGACGACATCCTGATACAGACGTCAAACTTCCAAATTGCCAAATCTCATACGGACATAGTGTTGGCATTTCTGAGGTCGCATGGGTGGAAAGTGAACGAGGGAAAGAGTTCTCTATCACCCCTCACAAGGGTTTCCTTCCTAGGAACTCTGATAGATTCTGTAGAAATGAAAATTTACCTGAGTCCAGGTTATCAAAGCTTCTAAATTCCTGCTGTGTTCTTCACTACATTCCGCGCCCTTCGGTGGCTCAGTGCATGGAAGTGATCGGCTTAATGGTAGCTGGCGATGGACATAGTGCCATTTGCGCGCCTACATCTCAGACCGCTGCAATTATGCATGCTCAGTCAGTGGAATGGGGATTACACAGATTTGTCCCCTCTGCTAAATCTGGATCAAGAGACCAGAGATTCTCTTCTCTGGTGGCTATCTCGGGTCCATCTGTCCAAAGGTATGACCTTTCGCAGGCCAGATTGGACAATTGTAACAACAGATGCCAGCCTTCTAGGTTGGGGTGCAGTCTGGAATTCCCTGAAGGCTCAGGGATCGTGGACTCAGGAGGAGAAACTCCTCCCAATAAATTTTCTGGAGTTAAGAGCAATATTCAATGCTCTTCTAGCTTGGCCTCAGTTAGCAACCCTGAGGTTCATCAGATTTCATTCGGACAACATCACGACTGTGGCTTACATCAACCATCAAGGGGGGACCAGGAGCTCCCTAGCGATGTTAGAAGTCTCCAAGATAATTCGCTGGGCAGAGACTCACTCTTGCCATCTATCAGCGATCCATATCCCAGGTGTAGAGAACTGGGAGGCAGATTTTCTAAGTCGTCAGACTTTTCATCCGGGGGAGTGGGAACTCCATCCGGAGGTGTTTGCTCAATTGGTTCATCGTTGGGGCACACCAGAATTGGATCTCATGGCATCTCACCAGAACGCCAAGCTTCCTTGTTACGGATCCAGGTCCAGGGACCCAGAAGCGACGCTGATAGATCCTCTAGCAGCACCGTGGTTCTTCAACCTGGCTTATGTGTTTCCACCGTTTCCTCTGCTCCCTCGACTGATTGCCAAAATCAAACAGGAGAGACCATCGGTGATCTTGATCGCGCCTGCGTGGCCACGCAGGACCTGGTATGCAGACCTGGTGGACATGTCATCCTTTCCACCTTGGCCTCTGCCTCTGAGACAAGACCTTCTACTACAAGGTCCTTTCAATCATCCAAATCTAATTTCTCTGAGACTGACTGCCTGGAGGTTGAACGCTTGATTTTATCAAGGCATGGCTTCTCCGAGTCAGTCATTGATACCTTAATACAGGCACGAAAGCCTGTAACCAGGAAAATCTACCATAAGATATGGCGCAAATATCTTCATTGGTGTGAATCCAAGAATTACTCATGGAGTAAGGTTAGGATTCCTAGGATATTGTCCTTTCTCCAAGAGGGTTTGGATAAAGGATTATCAGCTAGTTCTTTAAAGGGACAGATTTCTGCTCTGTCTATCCTTTTGCACAAGCGTCTGGCAGAGGTTCCAGACGTCCAGGCATTTTGTCAGGCTTTGGTTAGAATTAAGCCTGTGTTTAAACCTGTTGCTCCTCCATGGAGCTTAAACTTGGTTCTTAAGGTTCTTCAAGGAGTTCCGTTTGAACCCCTTCATTCCATTGATATCAAACTTTTATCTTGGAAAGTTCTGTTTTTGATGGCTATTTCCTCGGCTCGTAGAGTCTCTGAGTTATCAGCTTTACAATGTGATTCTCCTTGTCTGATTTTCCATACAGATAAAGTAGTTCTGCGTACAAAACCTGGGTTTTTACCTAAGGTAGTTTCCAACAAGAATATCAATCAAGAGATTGTTGTTCCATCATTGTGTCCTAATCCTTCTTCAAAGAAGGAACGTCTTTTACATCATTTGTATGTAGTCCGTGCTTTAAAGTTTTACTTACAAGCGACTAAAGATTTTCGTCAAACATCTTCCCTGTTTGTTGTTTACTCTGGACAGAGGAGAGGTCAAAAGGCTTCCGCAACCTCTCTTTCTTTTTGGCTTCGGAGCGTAATACGCTTAGCCTATGAGACTGCTGGACAGCAGCCCCCTGAAAGGATTACAGCTCATTCTACTAGAGCTGTGGCTTCCACCTGGGCCTTTAAAAATGAGGCTTCTGTTGAACAGATTTGCAAAGCGGCGACTTGGTCTTCGCTTCATACCTTTTCAAAATTTTACAAATTTGATACTTTTGCTTCTTCGGAGGCTATTTTTGGGAGAAAGGTTCTACAGGCAGTGGTCCTTTCCATTTAAGTACCTGCCTTGTCCCTCCCTTCATCCGTGTACTTTAGCTTTGGTATTGGTATCCCAAAAGTAATGGATGATCCGTGGACTGGATACACCTAACAAGAGAAAACATAATTTATGCTTACCTGATAAATTTATTTCTCTTGTGGTGTATCCAGTCCACGGCCCGCCCTGTCCTTTTAAGGCAGGTCTAAATTTTAAACTACAGTCACCACTGCACCCTATGGTTTCTCCTTTCTCGGCTAGTTTCGGTCGAATGACTGGATATGGCAGTTAGGGGAGGAGCTATATAGCTGCTCTGCTGTGGGTGATCCTCTTGCAACTTCCTGTTGGGAAGGAGAATATCCCATAAGTAATGGATGATCCGTGGACTGGATACACCACAAGAGAAATAAATTTATCAGGTAAGCATAAATTATGTTTCCTCCAACTTAAGACTGAGTCTTTTTCACTCTATCATTGCACATCGCATCCACTTAAAATTTCCACCAGTTCTACTCAGTTAATAAAACTCAGAAAATCCATCCTAGCTCCCCTTACCTGTACTTTCCCATTTATTTATTGCTGTGCAATAACATACTGTATATTTAAAGGGATATTCCAGTTGAGTATTTCACATCTCCTTTTGCTGGGCAAAAACATTTTAGTTTCTTTGAAGATACCTTACGGTGTTGCATCCTGTAGTGCTCACTTGTGTGATATAGCATTAGATGTACAGTTTTCAGTAGATGTCATTATTATTTGGAAATTATAATATTTGAAAGACTTTGCTTATTTTTATATCAGCAACATTATTATATGTTGGTTTATCAGCGTTTTCCAGTGCTCAATCACACTTTTGTCTTCTATGAGAAATTATCGTCTCTGATGATTAGTAGCGTGGTGGTTAACCATATGGATTAATTGTTTATGGTGTGGATCATAAACATTCCCGGTAATCTATCATTATCTATGCTTATCCCACATTATTTTTTATATAGAAATAGACTTTTCTCTTCCAGTTGTTTTGTATCATTAATAATGCTTATCCATACTTATCTCCTATGAACAATTCTAAATGCTTTTTCATATGAATTCTTAAATATGAAACCTAAATATGTAGAACTTATAAGCAGTACCATTGCTTAGCCATACATATTTTTAATTTGGGGAATGAACATATCTGGTGAAATATCAGTATTTCCAATGTTTTACCCATACTTACGCCTAGATTTAGAGTCCTGCGTTAGGGTTAAAAATCAGCATTAAGGGGTCCTAACGCTGCTTTTTAACGCCCGCTGGTATTTAGAGTCAGGCAGCAAAGGGTCTACTGCTCACTTTCTTTCCGCGATTCTAGGCTACCACAGATCCCCTTACGTCAATTGCGTATCCTATCTTTTCTATGGGATTTGCCAAACGCTGGTATTACGAGTCTTGGAAGAAGTGAGCGGTAGAGCCTCTACCGACAAGACTCCAACCAAAAGTCAGTAGTTAAGAGTTTTATGGGCTAACGCGGGAACATAAAGCTCTTAACTACTGTGCTATAAAGTACACTAACACCCATAAACTACCTATGAGCCCCTAAACCGAGGCCCCCCCACATCGCAAATACTATAATACATTTTTTTAACCCCTAATCTGCCGCTCCGGACACCGCCGCCACCTACATTATAGCTATGAACCCCTAATCTGCTGTCCCTAACATCGCCGACACCTACATTATATTTATTACCCCCTAATCTGCCCCCCAACGTTGCCGCCACCTACCTACACTTATTAACCCCTAATCTGCCGACTGGACATCGCCGCCACTGTAATAAATGTATTAACCCCTAAACCGCCGCACTCCCGCCTTGCAAACACTATAATAAATTTTATTAACCCCTAATCTGCCCTCCCTAATTTCGCCGCCACCTACCTACAATTATTAACCCCTAATCTGCCGCCCCCAACGTCGTCGCTACTATAATAAAGTTATTAACCCCTAAACCTAAGTCTAACCCTAAGCCTAACACCCCCTAACTTAGATATAATTTAAATTAAACAAACTAAATTTACTATAATTAAATAAATGAATCCTATTTAAAACTAAATACTTACCTATAAAATAAACCCTAATATAGCTACAATATAACTAATAGTTACATTTTGGTTTAGACACCATCTTTTTCTCATTATTTTTCATTCTGTCTACATACTTCTCTGCCTTCTGTGGTTCATTCTGTAGGTTATAGGTCTTAAAGTTGCAGTTTTGCTATTCCTTTTTTTCTCACTTTCATCTGTGACCTCTTTAGTGCTGTATGCTTGGACAGGGAATGAGAATTCCAATATGTTTTAGGTTATATTTCTGATTCCACAGGCGTGAGAGTCACTTGTATAAGCAATAGCGAAAATGGCAAGCACTGCACCAGACCCAGTAAAGTAAAATCCAAGAATAATTTTATTAGAACATTGTTAAAACAGGTAGACAGACATGGCAGGTATGGTGGGCAGACAGTCTGGCGCGTTTCGCACCCTTTAGTGGCGCTTACTCATAGACTACAGTCTATGTTTAAAACTGGTCTTTTTATAGGCAGTGAACAGCAACATATTAACTATTTCACTGCCCAAAGACACCAAAAGACGGTTAAAAACATTAATCACCAATATAGATACAGAGTAACAACTCTGAGAAATGAGACATGATATGAAAGGTAGACAGAGGTAATGGATGAATGTTAGATGAGAAATTTCCACTTTATTATCTACTATGTTGCTAAATTGTAGCCAATCTGTTAATTGTTGGATTAAGTGGTATATTTCTCATTTAGCATTCATCCATTACATTTGTCTACCTTTCATATCATGTTCCATTTTTTAGAGTTGTCTTTGATCTGTCTTTGAGCATACACAGTATCTTTTCTCTTAAGTCACTGGGTCAAGACTTCCGGTAGGTGGGCCAGTGGTACAGTCGCATAGAGTGAGAGCTCCGTAAGACTGATTCAGCTAACGCTGTCTTTAAAGCTGCCTAACCCCGCACAGCAGACTTGCCGGGTAACGGACACGCACTGGCTTTCTACTTCAGTGTGCAGGACAACTTACATCGATCCTGGCCACCGGAACCTCTAGTTTGAAAAAAGCTCCAGGCGCAACGGCGCCATCTTGGTTTCCACCCGGCAGAGGTTTACACAGCAGAAACGGCAGGTTGGATCAGCAGAGAGCAGCTTGCTCAAAGTCAGGGTCAAACCCAAGCGCATATAAAAGAGGCACCGCAACAAGCCATACCAGGTCAGCACACATAACACCACTCCCACCCGTAGCTACTGAGGAACAGGGTCTGCATTCATCAGACTGCATAAAACCATATACACACCACCCCACGTGGCCTAAGCACCATCCCTGGAAAAAAAAAAAAAAAAATTTAATGTAAAGCACAGCTACCTGGCAACAACACAATTAGTGGCTATAGTTCACCAGCCACCTGAGTCTACATAGAAATTCCAGCACAAAAGAGAGGTGATTGTTACTATTCCACTCCATAGTCAGAACTTTTGCCACAAGTCCTCACACTGCAGAGACTCCATCTTGCTAAAAGTTACAAGCGGGAGAGAGTGAGGGAGTGCTTCACCTTTATACATTACTACAGGACTGCAGAGTAGTTGCTTAACCTTAGTCTGCACCGCAGTGGTGGTAGTTTCAGCTGCTCATACCTCTCCTGAGCGCCTGCAACAGACACAAACAGAGAAGAAACAACCAATTGCACTCCCCATGAAAGTCGACAAATACTTTAAGGTTTCAGCGTCACAGGCTATACCCATTATGGCCGGCAAACAAAAAGCTTCTGACAAGAATAAGAAACACGCTGCAGAAATACACACAGCATCTGCCTCCCCCACCCAGAGAGACACCAGCTCTGAACCGCCACCTGACTTGCTCCAAGATCTAAAGGCCTTCTTCCTTCCCAAAA
Source organism: Bombina bombina (assembly GCF_027579735.1). Classification (NCBI taxonomy): domain Eukaryota; kingdom Metazoa; phylum Chordata; class Amphibia; order Anura; family Bombinatoridae; genus Bombina; species Bombina bombina. Next base: position 188,744,741 of record NC_069499.1, read on the forward strand.
TGGATACACTTCAGGCGGGAATGGACACTCTCACTACCGAGATTCGCCAATACTCCACCAGGCTGCAACATGCAGAACAAAGGATATCTGACGTGGAAGATTCCCAACACACGTCTACTGTAGCGATGCAACGCCTAGAACGCCACAACTTACTCCTGCAGGAAAAACTAGACGACTTGGAGAATCGATCCCGCTGCAACAATTTGAGGGTTGTGGGGGTCCCAGAGTCGGTCAAAAATAAAGACCTCATGGAATTCACAGCCTACACCCTGCCTAAACTGCTGAAGATGGATCAAGAAACAATGCCATTAGATATTGAGAGGGCGCACAGAATAGGTCCAGACCCACTGCCAACCAAACCTAACCAAAGACCAAGGCAAGTCATCTTCAAACTACTCAGATATCAGGAGAAGTTGGCAGTCTTAAAGGCATACAGATCCCAACCTGATCTATCATATGAAGGACATAGGCTTCTTATTTTTCAGGACTTTTCGGCAGAAGTGGCTAGAAAACGGAAAGTCACTGGGTCGATGTTTATATGCCTGTTATAATATTATGCAATGCTAACTCTGTATCTATATTGGTGATTAATGTTTTGAACCGTTTTTTTGGTCTCATTGGGCAGTGAAATAGTTAATATGTTGCTGTTCACTGCCTATAAAAAGACCAGGTTTAGACATAGGGGCCTATCTATCAAGCTCCGGATAGAGCTTGAGGCTCTGTGTTTCTGGCGAGCCTGCAGGCTCGCCAGAAACACTAGTTATGAAGCAGCGGTCTAAAGACCGCTGCTTCATAACCTGTCCGCCTGCTCTGAGCAGGCGGACAGACATCGCCCAAAATCAACCTGATCGAGTACGATCGGGTTGATTTACACCCCCCTGCTGGCGGCCAATCTGCAGGGGGCGGCGTTGCACCAGCAGCTCTTGTGAGCTGCTGGTGCAATGCTGAATACGGAGAGCATATTGCTCTCCATATTCAGCAAGGTCTGGCGGACCTGATCCGCACTGTCGGATCAGGTCCGCCAGACTTTGATAAATAGAGGCCATAGACTGTAGTCTATGAGTAAGCGCCACTAGATGGCGTGAAACACGTCACACTTTCTGTCCACCATACCTGCCATGTCTGTCTGCCAAATTTAACGATGTTCTAATAAAATTATTGTTGGATTTTACCTTACTGGGTCTGGTGCAGTGCCTGCTGACTTCTCTATTGCTTATACTTCTTGCGGATTAATCCACCGCTTGGCTACGGCACTCCGGGGATCGAAGGAAACTGTTACTCCTGCTGGGATCTATTTCCAGTTAGTCAAGCTACACGCCAAGAGCTGCGGTTGTTTTTTTGTTTTTTTTAAATATATTTTTTTTATTGAGGAAATTAGATACATGAACAGTTAAATAAACAAAACACAGTCACCGGACTTAAATAGCTGGTTTACAAATCACTGGTGTCAACAGTGATGCTGAAATAATCAACTGCATATTAACTTTCCTAGAATATATAGACAAATATTGGGAAATTAATACTCTCCTCAAGCAATGTTCCCGGAGAAGAGGAATGGTTCCAGAGACTGAAGTGTTGAACCTCATTTTCTGAGTGGGATTTGTGTTTCTTATAGGTACTAGTGAAGGAGCAAGTGCACATAGTATAATACAATAAAGGGATAGGGAGGTTATGGACTTGCAACCTGCAGGATGAATAGAGTTAGAATATAAAAATGGGTGGGGATTCCCTACGAGCTGTGAGCCATATAGAGTGAGAAGTAGCATAATAATCAGTGTACCCATGGGAACGTATGAACAAGAGTTAAGTTTTCTAGCAAGGGGGATCAGCGGACAGAAGCCGCTTTAAATGGGGTGGGAAAAAGGGGCGTGGCCTTCTAGGTCCAGTATAAATATCCTCTTAACAGTACAAGGATCATTGTTGGACCTAAATATATAAACATCTTAGGTAATAGTATAGTTAGTGATGATATATCTACGTGTGTTTACGGCAGTATTTATGGCGCAATATCTGGGACCTTAGGACAATGCCCATACTATGATGTAAGGGATAGGGAGACTAGTTTATGGAGATGTATATGCTGAGGAGAAGTACACTGGGGAGGCTTAAAGCAAAGAATATATTGGATCATGCCTATAAGGATATGAGCGTGCATAGGTAAATGTGTCGTAGATCTATGATATGTATTAAACCCATACTGGGAGTGTGTAAAAAAGTTAAAACTGAGAATATGTAGTGACAGTGTAACAAATTGCTCTTGACACTGAATAGTAGTTGGTGCCCTCTGAGATGAATAACTGCTGGGCTGTCAGCAACTACTAATCACAGATCACAGATAATATTCTTATTTAATGTAGTCAATTCCCTGGTCAGCTGTTACTCAGTGAGTGGTGGTACTCTATTGTTTCAGTAGTAAACAGCTAATGTGCAATTATATCTAGAGTGTGATGGCTTACTGACCTCTATAGTAAAAGGTCTATCCATTTCCCATACTATAATAGTGGATATAGGGTACCCTAAGAGATAAGGGTGGTGATGCAAGCTTCATAAGGAGTCCTTAAACATACTTGGCAGCTGCATTATTGAAGATGACTGGGAATGCAGCAAATGGTGTTCCCATAGACCTAGAAGCTGTTACATATGGGGGTATTGGATAAACTCACTCCGGGAGGTAGACCTGGACAAGGGAATACTTTTATCAGGCAGGGACGGGTAGATAGGGGGTTAGGAATCAGGGGTCCTATGTAGTTGTATGTGTTGTATATTGTGGAATGGCTCCTTAGCTGAAATAATATGGTGGTAACTGTTAGTGAAAATACTGGGGCGTTCAAACCAGCAATGTAATAATATGAGCTATTATAGGATTTTTCGACTGCTATATGGCCTTCTTTTATAGTTTCTTGTTTCTTTGCCTCAGCAGAGGCTACTTTTGGGAAAAGACTTCTACGAGTGGTGGTGCCTAGTATTTAGGACGGCCTTCTCTTCTTTCCCTCCCTAACATTTGTGTACTCCTCAGCTTGGGTATTGATTTCCCATAGGTTATAAATGTTTTCTTGGACCCTCACTGCCATTAGAAGGAAAATAAAATGTATGCTTACCTGATAAATGGCAGTGAGGGTCCACAAACCTGCCTTGATTTTGTGTAGTGGCGGCAGTCTTGTCAGCTCTATTCCCTTCTTATCTCTCTACTTTTCCTTATCCTCGACTTGAACTACTGGGAGGGTAGGGGAAGTGGGAGGGATATTTCAATGTTCTGTCGGAGGTGTCTTTGCCTCCCCCTGGAGGCCAGTTGAAGTATTTTCTATAGGTTATAAATGTTTCTGTGGTCCCTCACTACCAAGAAGGAAAGTAATTTATCAGGTCCCCACCTCCTGTTTCTCACCCTCCTACCCTTCTAGATTGTGAGTTACCACAGGAGTAGGGCCCTCATTTTCCTCTTGTATTTGTTCAATTTTGTCCTGTCGCTTAAAAATGTTGTATCATAGTACTTTTATCTTTTACTGGACAGTGCTGCGGAATTTGTTGGCGCTTTATAAACAAAGAATAATAATATATACACAAACACACGCACACACATACATACATACATACATACAGGTGAAAAACCCTTTATCCAAACTGCTTGGGACTGAAAAAGGTTTGGATTTTGGAATAGTTTGGATTTTATAATATTTTCATCTTTAAAATGGGACAGTTTAGAGAGGTAACCAAGTGTAAATAGCATCTAATGTAATTTAGGCAATACATGTCATAAAACAGGTTATACATGTAACCTAAAGAACGTTTTAAATAATTTTTAGTACTTTTGTATTCATAATACCCTCAGAAAGATAGTACATTACTGTAATTAGTAATATTTTAAATAAATATATACCATTGTTTGCATTTTAGAACACTAAACCAACGACACAGGCAGAGAAGATTGTAACTCACTGATGGGAAACATTAGTAATGTCAATTTTGGATTTCAGAATATGTTTGTATATTGGAATTCCAGATTTGGGGATTTGTACCACTGTGTATATATATATATATATATATATATAGGTATATATATATATATATACAGCAACATTTTAAATTAGGGGGAGATAAAAGGCGAGTTTAAAATCCTCCACTACGCACAAAATATAGAAAAAATAACTCATTGTGTAGTTCATTAACAAATCTAGACAGGCCCAGAGGCTTGTTTTCCCACAGAAAACCTCTGAATTACATTGTTTCCAATGCAGCAAAGGATTCTGGGTAAGATATGCAAATTAAGTACACAATGACACGCCTTTTTACTTCAGTCTGCTTTTCAGCAGGTTCCCTTTATGCCAAAGTATCGCTGTTCACACAGCTTATAAACTTAGCTAGGGTTAGTGCAGTGATTCATAACCATCCGAGGACAGACTGTTTCGTGGTTTTTGCCACTCATCAGCTGGGAGAAAGTTAGAATCACTGCTGGGTGAAGTTGATTCCAGGCAGAATACAACAACATTTTAAATTAGGGGGAGATAAAAGGCGAGTTTAAAATCCTCCACTACGCACAAAATATAGAAAAAATAACTTATTGTGTAGTTCATTAACAAATCTAGACAGGCCCAGAGGCTTGTTTTCCCACAGAAAACCTCTGAATTACATTGTTTCCAATGCAGCAAAGGATTCTGGGTAAGATATGCAAATTAAGTAGACAATGACACACAATTAGTTATTTTTTCTATATTTTGTGCGGAGTGGAGGATTTTAAACTCGCCTTTTATCTCCCCCTAATTTAAAATGTTGTTGTATTCTGCCTGGAATCAACTTCACCCAGCAGTGATTCTAACCTTCTCCCAGCTGATGAGTGGGAAAAACCACGAAACAGTCTGTCCTGGGATGGTTATGAATCACTTCACTAACCCTAGCTAAGTTTATAAGCTGTGTGAACAGCGATACTTTGGCGTAAAGGGAACCTGCTGAAAAGTAGACTGAAGTAAAAAGGTGTGTTGTGTACTTAATTTGCATATCTTACCCAGAATCCTTTGCTGCATTGGAAACAATGTAATTCAGAGGTTTTCTGTGGGAAAACAAGCCTCTGGGCCTGTCTAGATTTGTTAATGAACTACACAATGAGTTATTTTTTCTATATTTTGTGCGTAGTGGAGGATTTTAAACTCGCCTTTTATCTCCCCCTAATTTAAAATGTTGTTGTATTCTGCCTGGAATCAACTTCACCCAGCAGTGATTCTAACCTTCTCTCAGCTGATGAGTGGCAAAAACCACGAAACAGTCTGTCCTGGGATGGTTATGAATCACTGCACTAACCCTAGCTAAGTTTATAAGCTGTGTGAACAGCGATACTTTGGCGTAAAGGGAACCTGCTGAAAAGCAGACTGAAGTAAAAAGGTGTGTCATTGTGTACTTAATTTGCATATCTCACCCAGAATCCTTTGCTGCATTGGAAACAATGTAATTCAGAGGTTTTCTGTGGGAAAACAAGCCTCTGGGCCTGTCTAGATTTGTTAATGAACTACACAATGAGTTATTTTTTTCTATATATATATATATATATATATATATATATATACACTTTATATTGCAGGTCATTTCTGTTTCAGAGGCTGGACCTTTGTAAGCACTATATTTCCTGCTAGTGATGTCTGGCATATGTATTTTCTAGTTATGTCTGTACCCTCCTCTGCAACAGAAAAGAGGTGTTGTATGATGGGAACATGTTTAACCTCTTTGAAGAAGTTAAACACTTGAGTAAAAGATGGAAGTTGATATATATATTTTTTATTATTAGAATATCCCTATTATTATAATATAACTTTAATATTAACATTACTATTACATATTAATGTGATATTTTTTTAGATGAAGCATACAAAATAATACTGTAGTAAACACATTTTCCTTCTAAATACAGGGAGAGTCTACAGCTGCATTCATTACTTTTGGGAATACAGAACCTGGCCACCAGGAGGAGGCAAAGACACTCCAGCCAAAGGCTTAAATACCTTCCCCACTTCCCTCATCCCCCAGTCATTCTTTGCCTTTCTTCACAGGAGGTTGGCAGAGAAGTGTCAGAAGAATTACGGAGTAGTTACTTATGGAGGGTAGTACTCTTCAAGATGGGACTGAAGTTTTTAGTAGTCTTTAGTCTTGTCAGCCTCTCAGTGAGAGCATTGATGAACGTTAGAGTCCGGAGATGCAGGGAGAGTCTTTCTGCGAAACCATACCGACTCATATTAACAGTTCCATAATAATGACGAATTTCGCTGCCTGCTTTTCTGTACTCAAGTCCATGTCAGAAGCGCTGCTACAATCTGTCAAATTTGAAGGACCGTGTTGCTGTTTCACGGCATAGATTCCGGTAAAATCGTTTACATTTTTACTTGCATGTTAACGTAAAATAAGAAGTCAGGGTCTTAGTGGGACTCCTTTATCTTAATGGAATCAAGGGTTAATATCTCCTGAGGGGGATTATTGAACATTGGGGACTTTATTCATGTTTGTTATGTGTTTTGACTGCTTAGGTGTAAGATGTTTGTACGTTTTTGGGGCTCATAGTCTATTACGGAACGTACAGGTTAATTTTCCTGCTGCACAGTTTTATTACACTGGTGCGCTTTTCCTTAGCGGGAGTGATCTTGACCGGGTGCGGTCACATTTTTTTGTTTTTTTCCATTTCTGTATTCCTGACCGAGCATCTGCGGAGAGGATCTGTTTCTCTACCTGTCTGGGTCATAGGAGGTGGTGAGAGCCCCAGCCATTAGGGGTGTTTGGTGCCAGTTGTTTTTTGTCTATAAGCTGCTTAGTCAAATTATGGAGGATTCTAATATGTTAGAGGGGGGGTCCCTCTGATTCAGATTTTGATACCTTTGTATATTGTGAGGAGGCCCGGGTAACCCAGCCCTCTCAATTATGTTCCGTATGCCGCCATAGGGTGTTCTCCTCTTCCAATGTTGAGAGGTTAGGGAACACTGAGCCATCCGCCTCTGAGGATTCTGCATCCCGTGAGGTTTTTTTCCCTAGAATCTTCTGTTCCTACACCGGCAGTTGTCCCAAATACCGTTACCTCTTCTCGTGAAGGAGGTTTCTTTGCACCAGAGGTTACTACGCGGTTTTGCATGGCCATATCTCTGGCTTTAGCATTACATCTTCCTGCCTTGTGCAAGAGAAGACTTAATCCGTGTGCTCCTACCCAAGGTCCGGCAATGGTATCTGATCAGTCTTCTGGGGAAGCGGTGGCCTCTGAGGCTTCAGAGGTGCTACCTCCAGAGTCAGAGCCCACAGATACTCCGATGGAGGTGAATTTTGCTTTTAGATTTAGAATGGCTCGTCTGCGTGTACTTCTGAGAGAGGTTTTGGCGACGTTGGAGATTCCCAGTTCTGATCCGTCAGCTGAATCACATTCTTCTCAATCAGATAGCGAGTTTTTTTTAGATGACTGGAGGGATGGTGATCCTATCCTTATCACCTCAATGTGTTCTTTTTTTGTTTATTTGTATCAGATTCCCAGTTTAGAGCTCTTGAGGAATGGTGTCGCATGACGGGCTGGACCCGTCGGTTTCACTTTTAATTTGGCTATCACTTGTGTTGCCTAATTTCTTTTTTAATCTTGTGAATATAAGTTTTTATTTTCTCTTGTAAGGTTTATCCAGTCCACGGATTCATCCTTTACTTGTGGGATATTCTCCTTCCTAACAGGAAGTGGCAAAGAGAGCACACAGCAGAGCTGTCCATAAAGCTCCCCCTCTAGCTCCACCCCCCAGTCATTCTCTTTGCCGGCTCTAAGCAATAGGGTCCCTCTCAGAAGGGTAAAGTGAATGTGGTGTTAGATTTGTAGTTTTTTGTTCTACAAGCAAAAGTTTGTTATTTTAAATGGTACCGGTGTGTACTGTTTACTCTCCAGCAGAAAAGAGATGAAGATTTCTGCAGAGAGGAAGATGATTTTAGCATGTTGTAACTAAAATCCACTGCTGTTCCCACACAGGACTGAGGAGTACAAGAAAACTTCAGTTGGGGGGAACGGTTTGCAGGTTAGGCTGCAATAAGGTATGTTCAGTCATTTATTTCTAGACAAGACTGTGATAATGCTAGAAAAGGATTGATAAGATCCCCATGAGGGAAGGGTAAGCTTTATTCAGAGACTAAGTATGGAATTACAAACTTACATAACAGGGCTAATTTATGCTGGTTGACACTTTTTTATGGCAAACGGGTTTTACTAAGAAATATCATTTTTTGAGACACTTTGAAGGTCCCTTTGGGTTTCTTACAGGGGTTGTTACCCACATGGCTAATATTATAACTCTTAGGAGTGTTTTCTTAGGCCTCACAGCACCGGAGTAAGGTGGGAGGGGCCTAATTTTGCGCCTCAGATGCGCAGTTAGTTTGACTAGATCTTCAGGCTGTGTCACATGGAGGCTCCTGCTCCTACAGTTTGAGGACCCATAAGAAGCTTTTTCCCCATAAATCTGACTCCTAAGGGAAGGTAGGGCCACAGCAGAGCTGTTGCAAGGTGCTAAAGTTGTTTTAACCGGTCTGTTAGCTTACTATTGATCCGGTTTGGGCATTAAGGGGTTAATCGTTTTTCTTGCTAGTTGTGCAATCTTACCAATGCTTTAGGTACATACTGTGAAAATTTCAAAATGTTTGGTGCATTTTTCACTGTTTTGGAAAATTGTGTGACTTTTTTATCTCTTAAAGGCACATTAACGTTTTTTTGCAAAGTGTGTTTTTGCTTGATTAAAGTGATTTCTAAGCCTGTTTGTCTTACTACTAGTCTGTTAAACATGTCTGATACCAAGGAAAATCCTTGTTCAATGTGTTTAGAAGCCATGGTGGAACCCCCTCTCAAAATGTGTCCCACTTGTATTGATATGTCTATACACTTTAAAGACCATATTGTTGCACTTAAAAAAGGGGCCCAAGATGATTCTCAGACAGAAGGTAATTAGGTTAGCACGTTGACCTCTCCCCAAGTGTCACAACCAGTTACGCCCGCTCAAGCGACGCCTAGCACCTCTAGCGCGTCTAACTCTTTTACCTTACAAGACTTGGCGGCAGTTATGGATAAAATACCCTCTCAGTATTTTTATCTAAGCTGCCCGTGTTACCTGCAAAGCGAGATAGCTCTGTTTTAAGAACAGATTATTAGCATTCTGACGCTTTAGTAGCCGTATCCGATATACACTCACAACGCTCTGAAATGGGGGCGAGGGATGTGCTGTCTGAGGGAGAAATTTCCGATTCGGGAAAGGTTGCTCCTCAGACAGACTGTGATACGTTGGCTTTTAAATTTAAACTAGAACACCTCCGCTTATTGCTCAGGGAGGTATTAGTTACTCTGGATGACTGTGACCCTTTGGTGGTTCCAGAGAAATTGTGTAAAATGGACAAGTACCTAGAAGTTCCTGTTTACACTGATGTGTTCCCGGTCCCTAAGAGGATCGCGGATATAGTAACTAGGGAGTGGGATAGACCAGGTATTCCGTTTGTCCCCCCTCCTGTTTTTAAGAAAATGTTCCCCATATCTGACACCACGCGGGACTCGTGGCAGACGGTCCCTAAGGTGGAGGGGGCTGTTTCTTCACTTGCTAAACGCACAACCATACCAATTGAGGACAGTTGTGCTTTTAAAGACCCTATGGATAAAAAATTAGAGGGTTTACTTAAGAAAATCTTTGTTCATCAAGGTTTTCTTCTCCAACCTATAGCGTGCATTGTTCCTGTAACTACTGCAGCTGCTTTCTGGTTCGAGGCGCTGGAAGATGCGCTCCAGACGGAGACCTCATATGAGGACATTATGGACAGAATTAAGGCTCTTAAGCTGGCTAATTCTTTTATCACAGATGCCGCTTTCCAACTAGCTAAGTTAGCGGCAAAGAATTCAGGTTTCGCCATTCTGGCGCGCAGGGCGCTATGGCTAAAGTCCTGGTCGGCCGATGTGTCGTCAAAATTCAAACTACTGAACATCCCTTTCAAAGGAAAGGCCCTTTTCGGGCCTGAATTGAAAGAGATTATCTCAGAAATCACTGGGGGAAAAGGCCATGCTCTCTCTCAGGACAAGACCTTTAAGACTAAGAACAAACAAAATAATTTTCGTTCCTTTCGAAATTTCAGGAGCGGTCTCGTTTCATCCTCCCCTGCTGCAAAGCAAGAGGGTAACACTTCACAACCCAGGGCAGCCTGGAAACCTTACCAGGGCTGGAACAAGGGTAAACAGGCCAAGAAGCCTGCAGCTGCCTCCAAGACATCATGAAGGGGTAGCCCCCGATCCGGGACCGGATCTAGTGGGGGGCAGACTCTCTCTCTTCGCTCAGGCCTGGGCAAGAGACGTACACGATCCTTGGGCCTTAGAGATTGTATCCCAGGGATATCTTCTAGAATTCAAGGACTCCCCTCCAAGGGGAAGGTTCCACATTTCTCGTCTGTCTACAGACCAGACAAAGAAAGAGGCGTTCTTACACTGCGTAGAAGACCTACATACAATGGGAGTGATCCACCCAGTTCCAATTGTGGAACAAGGGCTGGGTTTTTACTCAAACCTGTTTGTGGTTCCCAAAAAAGAATGAACTTTCAGACCAATCCTGGATCTCAAAATTCTAAACAAATTCCTCAGAGTCCCATCATTCAAGATGGAGACCATTCGGACAATATTACGAATGATCCAGGAGGGTCAATTTATGACTACCGTGGATCTAAAGGATGCGTATCTACATATTCCTATCCACAAAGATCATCACCAGTTCCTCAGGTTCGCCTTTCTGGACAAGCATTATCAGTTTGTGGCTCTTCCTTTCGGGTTGGCCACTGCTCCCAGAATTTTCACAAAGGTGCTAGGGTCCCTTCTGGCGGTTCTAAGACCGCGGGGCATAGCAGTGGCGCCTTACCTAGACGACATCTTAATTCAGGCGTCGACTTTCCAAAGAGCCAAGTCTCACACGGAAATTGTATTGGCCTTTCTGAGGTCTCACGGGTGGAAGGTGAACATCAAAAAGAGTTCTCTCTCCCCCCTCACAAGAGTTCCATTCCTAGGAACCCTAATAGACTCAGTAGAAATTAAAATATTTCTGACGGAGGTCAGACAGTTAAAACTCTTAACTACTTGCCGAGCTCTTCATTCCATTCCTCGGCCATCTGTAGCTCAGTGCATGGAGACAATCGGACTAATGGTAGCGGCAATGGACATAGTCCCTTTTGCACGGATACACCTCAGACCACTGCAACTATGCATGCTCAAACAGTGGAATGGGGATTATGCAGATTTGTCTCCTCAAATACATTTGGACCAGGGGACCAGAGATTCTCTTCTCTGGTGGTTGTCTCAGGATCACCTGTCTCAGGGAATGTGTTTCCGCAGACTAGAGTGGATCATTGTAACGGCCGACGCCAGTCTGTTGGGCTGGGGTACTGTCTGGGACTCCCTGAAAGCTCAGGGCTTATGGTCTCGGGAAGAAGCTCTTCTCCCGATTAACATTCTGGAACTGAGGGCGATATTCAACGCTCTTCAGGCATGGCCTCAGCTAGCTGCGGCCAAATTCATCAGATTTCAGTCGGACAACATCACGACTGTAGCTTACATCAACCATCACGGGGGAATAAGGAGTCCCCTAGCAATGATGGAAGTAACCAAAATAATGAGGGGGGCGGAGGTTCACTCTTGCCACCTCTCAGCAATTCACATCCCAGGAGTAGACAACTGGGAAGCGAATTTTCTAAGTCGTCAGACTTTTCAGCCGGGGGAGTGGGAACTCCACCCGGAGGTATTTGCCCAGCTGACTCAGCTATGGGGCACTCCAGAATTGGATCTGATGGCGTCCCGTCAGAATGCCAAACTTCCTCTTTATGGGTCCAGGTCCCGGGATCCCCAGGCGGTGTTGATAGATGCTCTAGCAGCGCCTTGGTCCTTCAATCTGGCCTATGTGTTTCCACCGTTTCCTCTCCTTCCTCGTCTGGTTGCCAGAATCAAGCAGGAGAGGGCGTTGGTGATTCTAATAGCACCTGCGTGGCCACGCAGGACTTGGTATGCAGACCTAGTGGACATGTCATCCGGTCCACCATGGACTCTGCCAATGAGGCAGGACCTTCTACTTCAAGGTCCTTTCAAACATCCAAATCTAATTTCTCTGCGTCTGACTGCTTGGAGATTGAACGCCTAATTCTATCTAAGCGTGGTTTCTCTGAGTCGGTTATCGATACCCTGATTCAGGCTAGAAAGCCTGTCACCAGGAAAATCTACCATAAGATTTGGCGAAAATATCTTTGTTGGTGCGAATCCAAGGGTTACTCATGGAGTAAGATTAGGATTCCCAGGATATTGTCTTTTCTCCAAGAAGGATTGGAGAAAGGATTATCAGCTAGTTCCTTAAAAGGACAGATATCTGCTTTGTCTATTCTTTTACACAAACGTCTGGCAGAGGTACCAGACGTTCAAGCGTTTATTCAGGCTTTAGTCAGAATCAAGCCTGTTTATAGACCTGTGGCTCCGCCATGGAGTCTGAATTTAGTTCTTTCAGTTCTGCAAGGGGTTCCGTTTGAACCTTTACATTCCATAGATATTAAACTTTTATCTTGGAAAGTTTTGTTTTTGGTAGCTATCTCTTCTGCTCGAAGATTTTCAGAGTTATCTGCTTTACAGTGTGACTCACCTTACTTGGTGTTCCACGCAGATAAGGTAGTTTTGCGTACCAAACCCGGTTTTCTTCCTAAGGTTGTGTCTAATAAGAATATTAATCAGGAAATTGTTGTTCCTTCTCTGTGTCCTAATCCTTCGAAGAAGAAGGAACGTCTGTTACACAATCTTGATGTGGTTCGTGCTTTAAAGTTCTATTTACAAACAACTAAGGATTTCAGACAAACAACTTCATTGTTTGTCATCTATTCTGGTAAGAGGAGCGGTCAGAAGGCGACTGCTACCTCTCTTTCCTTTTGGCTGAAAAGCATCATCCGTCTGGCCTATGAGACTGCTGGCCAGCAGCCTCCTGAAACAATTACTGCTCATTCTACCAGAGCAGTGGCTTCCACATGGGCTTTTAAAAATGAGGCTTCTGTTGAACAGATTTGTAAGGCAGCGACTTGGTCTTCGCTGCATACTTTTCCCAAATTTTACAAATTCGATACTTTTGCTTCTTCGGAGGCTATTTTTGGGAGAAAGGTTTTACAAGCAGTGGTGCCTTCCGTTTAAGGTACCTGTCTTGTTCCCTCCCTTCATCCGTGTCCTAAAGCTTTGGTATTGGTATCCCACAAGTAAAGGATGAATCCGTGGACTGGATACACCTTACAAGAGAAAACAGAATTTATGCTTACCTGATAAATTACTTTCTCTTGTGGTGTATCCAGTCCACGGCCCGCCCTGGCTCTTAGGTAGATTTTTAGTCTAAACTACAGTCACCACTGCACCCTATGGTTTCTCCTTTTTCTTCCTAACCTCCGGTCGAATGACTGGGGGGTGGAGCTAGAGGGGGAGCTATATGGACAGCTCTGCTGTGTGCTCTCTTTGCCACTTCCTGTTAGGAAGGAGAATATCCCACAAGTAAAGGATGAATCCGTGGACTGGATACACCACAAGAGAAAGAAATTTATCAGGTAAGCATAAATTCTGTTTTTTCTTCTATTTTTTAGAGCTTGTGGTTGTTACTTTTAGGTTTTCTGGTACTAGCGATCTTCATGGTTGCGATTGATGTATCTTCCAGTGGAAAATATATATATAAAAAAAAAACAGAAAACAGAACAAAGAAAAATAAAAAGATGATGTCTCTGGTCGGGGTGATGTTCCCCCGATATGTCCGAGACTATGTTTAAGCATTGGAGCTCATATGTTTTTCTCTCGTTTCTGGTCCTGCCAGAACTTTAGAATTTTTGACCCTTGAACAGATATGTTGTATCCTACATATCGGGCTGGTCCTGGTTGGGTATTAGTTATCTCTGTTCTTTTTGAGGTCTATATCAGGATATGTTGTTTCCTATATAACAAGCTGGACCTGTTTGAGTACTAGTTACCTGTCTTCTTTCTTCTTTTCAAGAGGTTGTTTCCTTGTTCCTTTGGTCGAGAGGATGCCCTTCAATCCTTTTTTTTAGTTGGTCCTAGTTTGAATCATCTTGGTTCGGCGTCCAATGTTGGAGAAGGGCCTACGAGTTAATACCCTGCTTAGCAAACCTGTGTTTTGACATTTAAATTCTGCTGTGACAGTTTTCTTCAGGAGCTAAGTTTTATCCTTTCCTGACCATGGGGGTTCTCTTGTTCCTTTTTTTACTCTCTACGTAGAGTTTATTTCTTCTCCCCCTTGAGGGTTGCTGTAATGTCTCTCTCTTTCTTTATCAGGGAGATGGATACTCCCTGTCATCATGTGAAGATATCCGGATCTTCAGGGACGTATCATTTCAGTAACCCCTTTCTGATCCTAGTTTCTTGGGATCTAGGGGGCTCTTTATACAGTTCCTATCTCCTGGGTTTTGGTTGCTCCTACATTTTGGCGGTTCTGGTTTTCTCCATTGCCACCTAGGAGTTTTAAGGAATCTCTATTATCCCTTTCTTCCTTGACGTTGGAAGGAAGGGACAATAATTCTGGATCGTCTGCTTTGGTCTCCAGTATGCAGTAGATCGTTCCCTGTTCTGGGATAATTACTTTGATCTACTGGGGCATTTTTTATTTATCTCTACCATGGAGGGGGAGAGTGTATATTTGGGATTCCATCTATTTTTCTCAAGGGAATCTTCATTTTGTGGGTTTGAACCTAGGCAAAAACTCCGGCTTTCTGATCTGGTGTGGCCTTCTGGTGTCAGCTAGCCTTCCAATGCAGAAGTTAATACTCTGGGGACTTGGGTTCTGTGGTTATCCAGTTGGGTTCTTTCTGAAACAGATCCTTTTTCTGACTCTGAGAGTTTGGCAGGAGGTCGAGGGTCTCTCCTTCTGTGTGTACTTTTGTTCTGGATTCCCGAAGAGGTTTTTCGGAGCTGTACCTTTGGGGAATCCGGTCTAGGCATTTTGGGCGTCCGTGATTGTCCTAGCCTTTTTTTTTCCTTAGTGGATTCTTAGGTTGATCTCTGTTTCTTTTAGGGCTTGGGAGGTTTATCTTTATTGCCCTCTTTGACTATGTCACTCCTTCTGGGTTGACTCAGTCTGTCAGGAGCAGGCGTCAGGGTATCTGATTGCTCCTTTTGTGCTGCAACTTCATTTCGTAGTTTGGTCTTCTTCATTATGGGTGCTCCCTTTATGGAGCTTGACTGGATCTTCACCTTTGGATCCGTGAGAGGGTTATTTCTTACAGGTGTCATTTTTTCCTCAGCTTGTAGCTGTTCCCTTGTTATATTTTGGTTTGTGACCTTCACCCCCCCTGTTTCTTGGTGGGGTGGTGTTGATTACGCCTGTTTTTATAGCTTTTCTTGAGGTGTTCCTTTGTCCCTTTTCAGGGTGTCCCGGAGAAAGGGTTTATTAGCCGGTTCTGGATGGGACGGGCTAGTTCTTATAGCCTGGGGGTTAGCCTGGCTTCTAACCATTGGGGGGTTACAGTTTGTGTCAGCTGTCGCCTTCTGCCCTTGTTTGTGGGCTCCTAAACAGATTCTAGATATCGTTTTCTGGTTTGTTCCCTGGGTTAATGAACTCTTGCTGTTCATTTCTTTTCGCTAGGACGCGGGCTGCAGTCTGGCCGTTCCGTTCTAGTCTTTTTGCCTTTTCAGGACCTTGGACTTTCCTGTTAGGGTTTTTGTTTGCATTGGTTCTTGGTATCAATGCAGGGGATGGTCCTGAATTTTTTGTTCTTTGAGCTGTTCCGATTAGGAGTATTTTATTACATGTCCTAGTCTCTCTTGCAGTCTGGTACTTCGCTCTCCTTGGGGGTGTTCGCTCTAAAGAAACTTTTTATTCAGGTACTGCAAGGAGCTTCTTCCTCTTTTTTTTTCTGGGATCGTGCCTCGAGGTCCTTTCTGACTTTCTGAGCGTACTCAGCTTTCTTCTATGTATCTTCCTATTCAGAAGTGTAGGTGTTGGGAGTCTTGGTGGTCTCGCAGACAGCGGATCTCTAGTCTCCTCAGAGGTTTTCTTTTTTTAGCTCCTTTTGTAACCAGTGATTTTCTGTGGTTTCTGGCCTGGGCTCTTATGGTCCTAATTGTTAGACGGTTACTTGGGCCTCCTAACATTTTTTTGCTTCTTTTGCGTCTATTGAAGCAGTTTTCTGGAGCTTGTTTTTTTTTTCAGGCTGTGGTGCCCTCAGATTGGGTCCGCCTCTCTTGTTACCACCCCGTTGGCATTCAGTGTCCTCTATAGCTTGAGTATTGTTTTCCCAAAAGTAATGAAAGCAGCTGTGGACTCTCCCTGTATTTAGAAGGAAAACATAAATTATGACTTACCAGATAATTTCCTTTCCTTCGATACAGGGAGAGTCCACAGCTCCCGTCCGTGCTCTCCGGTGAGCAGCCTATATTTAAGTTGTTTTCTTCTGGCACCTTTTTCACCCTGATATTTCTCCTACTGTTCCTTGTTCCCTCGGCAGAATGACTGGAGGATGAGGGAAGTAGGGGAGGTTTTTAAGCCTTTGGCTGGGGTGTCTTTGACTCCTCCTGGTGGCCATGTTCTGTATTCCCAAAAGTAATGAATGCAGCTGTGGACTCTCCCTGTATTTAGAAGGAAAACATAAATTATGACTTACCAGATAATTTACTTTCCTTCAATACAGGGAGAGTCCACAGCTCCCGTCCATGCTCTCCGGTGCGCGGCCTATATTTAAGTTGTTTTCTTCTGGCACCTTTTTCACCCTGATATTTCTCCTACTGTTCCTTGTTCCCTCAGCAGAATGACTGGGGGATGAGGGAAGTGGGGGAGGTATTTAAGCCTTTGGCTGGGGTGTCTTTGACTCCTCCTGGTGGCCAGGTTCTGTATTCCCAAAAGTAATGAATGCAGCTGTGGACTCTCCCTTTATCGAAGGAAAGGAAATTATCTGTTAAGTCATAATTTATGTTTTTGCCTTGTAGTGATTGTCCTTTACTAATGGTTCTTATCCTTTTGATGATAGATCGAGGCACTTATGAAGGGCAGAAGACACATTCTGCTGATAACAGGGGAAGTGCCTTAAACAGAGACGATAAAAGCTCAGAACCTTCTGCAACACCGGTGTCAAGAGTTCATTCACATTCCAAACACCACCAGCACTCAGAGAGGAGGTAATTTAGTTTAGCTTGCAGTAGAAATGTATTGGAATTTTATCAATTTATATTGTACAATGATGATGTTCCACAGTCCTTTATAACATATGGGATATACAAGAGCTTAAAATCCTTCCCATCTCTATTCATTTTTGTTCTTGGCCTCACAGGAGATGGTTGAGAATAGAGGTGTTCCAGCTACTATCATATTCTTTCAAATTTGGGAGCTCAGACCAATGTGAAACCCATAAAGGGCTACTAAACCCATTTTTTTTCTTTCATTATTCAGATAGAGCATGCCATTTCTTTCATGTAATTGGCAGGAGTCCATGAGCTAGCGACATATGGGATATACAATCCTACCAGGAGGGGTCAAAGTTTCCCAAACCTCAAAATGCCTATAAATACACCCCTCACCACACCCACAATTCAGTTTTTACAAACTTTGCCTCCTATGGAGGTGATGAAGTAAGTTTGTGCTAAGATTTCTATGTTGATATGCGCTTCTCAGCATTGTTGAAGCCCGATTCCTCTCAGAGTACAGCGAATGTCAGAGGGACGTGAAGGGAGTATCACTTATTGAATATGATGATTTCCCTAACGGGGGTCTATTTCATAGGTTCTCTGTTATCGGTTGTAGAGATTCATCTCCTATCTCCCTTTTCAGATCGACGATATACTCTCAATTTACCATTACCTCTACTGATAACTGTTTTAGTACTAGTTTGGCTATCTGCTATATGTGGATGGGTGTCTTTTGGTAAGTATGTTTTTTATTACTTAAGACACCTCAGCTATGGTTTGGCACTTTATGCATTTATATAAAGTTCTAAATATATGTATTGTACTTATATTTGCCATGAGTCAGGTTCATGAATTTCCTTCTGCAGACTGTCAGTTTCATATTTGGGAAATATAAACATTTTTTTTAAAGAAATGTATTTCTTACCTGGGGTTTAGTCTTTTTTTCAATTGACTACTTCTTGAAAATTGCGGGCGGTATTATGCCCGCGGGTGCGTCAAATGCTAAACTTTATTGCGTCATTCTTGGTGCGAAAATATTTTTGGAGTAAAAAATACGTCTATGACGCAACTTCGTCATTTCCCGGCGTCATACTTAATACCGAGACCTTTCACACGGTTGCGTCATTAGTGACGCGAGTGTGTCATTTCCGGTTATTTTTGGCACCAAAAAAGTTTAAGTTACGTTGTGCGTCATACTTGGCGCCAAACTTTTTCATTATTTCAATACCCCATTGATGTTTGCCTCTTGCCTTTTTCTCTATCAGAGGGCTATGCTATTTGCATTTTTTCCCATTCCTGAAACTGTCATATAAGGTAATAGATAATTTTGCTTTATATGTTGTTTTTTCTCTTACATTGTGCAAGATGTCTCAATCTGATCCTGCCTCAGAAGCTTCTGCTGGAACATTGCTGCCTGACATCGGTTCTACCAAAGCTAAGTGCATTTGTTGTAAAATTGTAGAAATTATTTTGGCGAATGTCATTTGTAATAGTTGTCATGATAAACTTTTACATGCAGATAGTGTATCCATCAGTAATAGTACATTGCCAGTTGCAGTTCCTTCAACTTCTAATGTGCATGATATACCTGTAAATTTTAAAGAATTTGTTTCTGATTCTATTCTGAAGGCTTTGTCTGCATTTCCACCTTCTAATAAACGTAAAAGGTCTTTTAAAACTTCTCATTTAGTTGATGAAATTTCAAATGACCAACAACATAATAATTTATCCTCTTCTGATGAGGATCTATCTGATACAGAAGATCCTTCCTCAGACATTGACACTGAAAAATCTAATTATTTATTTAAAATAGAGTATATGCGTTCTTTATTAAAAGAAGTGTTAATTGCTTTGGATATTGAGGTAACCAGTCCTATTGACGTTCAGTCTAATAAACATTTAAATGCTGTTTTTAAACCTCCTGTGGTTTCTCCAGGGGTTTTTCCTATTCCTGAGGCTATTTCTGATATGATTTCTAACGAATGGAATAAGCCAGGTACTTCTTTTATTCCTTCTTCAAAGTTTAAAAAAATTGTATCCTTTACCAGCAAAATCCATAGAGTTTTGGTAAAAAATCCCCAAAGTTGATGGGGCTATTTCTACTCTTGCTAAACGTACCATTATTCCTATGGAAGATAGTACTTTTTTTAAGGATCCTTTAGATAGGAAGCTTGAATCTTATCTAAGGAAGGCCTATTTATATTCAGGTCATCTTCTCAGACCTGCAATTTCTTTGGCTGATGTTGCGGCTGCATCAACTTTCTGGTTGGAGAATTTAGCGCAACAGGAATTGGATTCTGACTTATCTAGCATTATTCGCTTTCTGCAATATGCTAATCATTTTATTTGTGATGCCATTTTTGATATTATCAAAATTGATGTTAGATCCATGTCTTTAGCTATATTAGCAAGAAGAGCTTTGTAGCTTAAATCTTGGAATGCTGATATGACATCTAAATCTAGATTACTATCTCTTTCTTTTCAAGGTAATAATTTATTTGGTTCTCAGTTGGATTCTATTATTTCAACTGTCACTTGGGGAAAGGGAGTTTTTCTGCCTCAGGATAAAAAACCTAAGGGTAAATCTAATGCTTCTAACCGTTTTCGTTCCTTTCGTCAGAATAAGGAACAAAAACTCAATCTTCCCCCCAAAGAAATCTGCTTCCAATTGGAAGCCTTCCTCAAATTGGAATAAATCCAAGCCATTTAGAAAACCAAAGTCAGCCCCTAAGTCCGCATGAAGGTGCGGCCCTCATTCCAGCTCAGCTGGTAGGGGGCAGATTAAGGTTTTTCAAGGATATTTGGATAAAATCTGTCCAAAATCAATGGATTCAGAGCATTGTCTCTCAAGGGTATCGAATAGGATTCAGAGTAAGACCTCCTGTGAGAAGATTTTTTCTCTCACATATCCCAGCAAATCCAGTAGAAGCTCAGGCTTTCGTGAAGTGTGTTTCAGACCTGGAGTCTTCAGGGGTAATCATGCCAGTTCCTCTTCATGAACAAAGTTTGGGGTTTTATTCAAATCTATTCATTGTCCCAAAGAAGGAAAATGTATTCAGACCAGTTCTGGATCTGAAAATTTTGAATCGCTATGTAAGAGTACCAACTTTCAAGATGGTGACTATAAGGACTATTCTGCCTTTTGTTCAGCAAGGACATTATATGTCCACAATAGACTTGCAGGATGCATACCTTCATATTCCGATTCATTCAGAACATTATCAGTTTCTGAGATTCTCTTTTCTAAACAAGCATTACCAATTTGTTGCTCTTCCATTGCCTAGCGACAGCTCCAAGAATCTTTTCAAAGGTTCTGGGTGCCCTACTCTCTGTAATCAGAGAACATGGTATTGCGGTGTTTCTTTATTTGGATGATATCTTGGTACTAGCTCAGTCTTTACGTACTGCAGAATCTCACACAAATCAACTAGTGTTGTTTCTTCAGAAACATGGTTGGAGGATCAATTTACCAAAAAGTTTCTTGACTCCTCAGACAAGGGTCACCTTTTTAGGCTTCTAGATAGATTCAGTGTCCATGACTCTGGCCTAGATTTAGAGTTCGGCGGTAGCCGTCAAAACCAGCGTTAGAGGCTCCTAACGCTGGTTTTGGCCGCCCGCTGGTATTTGGAGTCAGTGATTAAAGGGTCTAACGCTCACTTTGCAGCCGCGACTTTTCCATACCGCAGATCCCCCTACGCCATTTGCGTAGCCTATCTTTTCAATGGGATCTTTCTAACGCTGGTATTTAGAGTCGTTTCTGCAGTGAGCGTTAGAGCTCTAACGACAAGATTCCAGCCGCCTGAAAATAGCAGGAGTTAAGAGCTTTCTGGCTAACGCCGGTTTATAAAGCTCTTAACTACTGTACCCTAAAGTACACTAACACCCATAAACTACCTATGTACCCCTAAACCGAGCTCCCCCCACATCGCCGCCACTCGATTAAAAATTTTAACCCCTAATCTGCCCCCCTCAACGTCGCCGACACCTACCTACACTTATTAACTCCTAATCTGCCGAGCGGACCTGAGCGCTACTATAATAAAGTTATTAGCCCCTAATCCGCCTCACTAACCCTATCATAAATAGTATTAACCCCTAATCTGCCCTCCCTAACATCGCCGACACCTAACTTCAATTATTAACCCCTAATCTTCCGATCGGAGCTCACCGCTATTCTAATAAATGTATTAACCCCTAAAGCTAAGTCTAACCCTAACACTAACACCCCCCTAACTTAAATATAATTTACATCTAACGAAATAAATTAACTCTTATTAAATAAATTAATCCTATTTAAAGCTAAATACTTACCTGTAAAATAAACCCTAATATAGCTACAATATAAATTATAATTATATTATAGCTATTTTAGGATTAATATTTATTTTACAGGCAACTTGGTATTTATTTTAACTAAGTACAATAGCTATTAAATAGTTAAGAACTATTTAATAGTTACCTAGTTAAAATAATTACAAATTTACCTGTAAAATAAATCCTAACCTAAGATATAATTAAACCTAACACTACCCTATCAATAAAATAATTAAATAAACTACCTACAATTACCTACAATTAACCTAACACTACACTATCAATAAATTAATTAAACACAATTGCTACAAATAAATACAATTAAATAAACTAGCTAAAGTACAAAAAATAAAAAAGAACTAAGTTACAGAAAATAAAAAAATATTTACAAACATAAGAAAAATATTACAACAATTTTAAACTAATTACACCTACTCTAAGCCCCCTAATAAAATAACAAAGCCCCCCAAAATAAAAAATTCCCTACCCTATTCTAAATTAAAAAAGTTACAAGCTCTTTTACCTTACCAGCCCTGAACAGGGCCCTTTGCGGGGCATGCCCCAAGAAGTTCAGCTCTTTTGCCTTTTAAAAAAAACATACAATACCCCCCCCAACATTACAACCCACCACCCACATACCCCTAATCTAACCCAAACCCCCCTTAAATAAACCTAACACTAATCCCCTGAAGATCTTCCTACCTTGTCTTCACCATCCAGGTATCACCGATCGGTCCTGGCTCCGATATCTTCATCCAACCCAAGCGGGGGCTAGACATCCACTGAAGAAGTCCAGAAGAGGGTCCAAAGTCTTCCTCCTATCCGGCAAGAAGAGGACATCCGGACCGGCAAACATCTTCTCCAAGCGGCATCTTCGATCTTCTTCCATCCGGTGCGGAGCGGGTCCATCTTGAAGCAGGCGACGCGGATCCATCCTCTTCTTCCGATGTCTCCCGACTAATGACGGTTCCTTTAAGGGACGTCATCCAAGATGGCGTCCCTCGAATTCCGATTGGCTGATAGGATTCTATCAGCCAATCGGAATTAAGGTAGGAATTTTCTGATTGGCTGATGGAATCAGCCAATCAGAATCAAGTTCAATCCGATTGGCTGATCCAATCAGCCAATCAGATTGAGCTCGCATTCTATTGGCTGTTCCGATCAGCCAATAGAATGCGATCTCAATCTGATTGGCTGATTGGATCAGCCAATCGGATTGAACTAGATTCTGATTGGCTGATTCCATCAGCCAATCAGAAAATTCCTACCTTAATTCCGATTGGCTGATAGAATCCTATCAGCCAACCGGAATTCGAGGGACGCCATCTTGGATGACGTCCCTTAAAGGAACCGTCATTAGTCGGGAGACATCGGAAGAAGAGGATGGATCCGCGTCGCCTGCTTCAAGATGGACCCGCTCCGCACCGGATGGAAGAAGATCGAAGATGCCGCTTGGAGAAGATGTTTGCCGGTCCGGATGTCCTCTTCTTGCCGGATAGGAGGAAGACTTTGGACCCTCTTCTGGACTTCTTCAGTGGATGTCTAGCCCCCGCTTGGGTTGGATGAAGATATCGGAGCCAGGACCGATCGGTGATACCTGGATGGTGAAGACAAGGTAGGAAGATCTTCAGGGGATTAGTGTTAGGTTTATTTAAGGGGGGTTTGGGTTAGATTAGGGGTATGTGGGTGGTGGGTTGTAATGTTGGGGGGGGGGTATTGTATGTTTTTTTTAAAAGGCAAAAGAGCTGAACTTCTTGGGGCATGCCCCGCAAAGGGCCCTGTTCAGGGCTGGTAAGGTAAAAGAGCTTGTAACTTTTTTAATTTAGAATAGGGTAGGGAATTTTTTATTTTGGGGGGCTTTGTTATTTTATTAGGGGGCTTAGAGTAGGTGTAATTAGTTTAAAATTGTTGTAATATTTTTCTTATGTTTGTAAATATTTTTTTATTTTCTGTAACTTAGTTCTTTTTTATTTTTTGTACTTTAGCTAGTTTATTTAATTGTATTTATTTGTAGCAATTGTGTTTAATTAATTTATTGATAGTGTAGTGTTAGGTTAATTGTAGGTAATTGTAGGTAGTTTATTTAATTATTTTATTGATAGGGTAGTGTTAGGTTTAATTATATCTTAGGTTAGGATTTATTTTACAGGTAAATTTGTAATTATTTTAACTAGGTAACTATTAAATAGTTCTTAACTATTTAATAGCTATTGTACCTAGTTAAAATAAATACCAAGTTGCCTGTAAAATAAATATTAATCCTAAAATAGCTATAATATAATTATAATTTATATTGTAGCTATATTAGGGTTTATTTTACAGGTAAGTATTTAGCTTTATATAGGATTAATTTATTTAATAAGAGTTAATTTATTTCGTTAGATGTAAATTATATTTAAGTTAGGGGGGTGTTAGTGTTAGGGTTAGACTTAGCTTTAGGGGTTAATCCATTTATTAGAATAGCGGTGAGCTCCGATCGGAAGATTAGGGGTTAATAATTGAAGGTAGGTGTCGGCGATGTTAGGGAGGGCAGATTAGGGGTTAATACTATTTATGATAGGGTTAGTGAGGCGGATTAGGGGTTAATAACTTTATTATAGTAGCGCTCAGGTCCGCTCGGCAGATTAGGGGTTAATAAGTGTAGGTAGGTGTCGGCGACGTTGTGGGGGGCAGATTAGGGGTTAATAAATATAACATAGGGGTCGGCGATGTTAGGGCAGCAGATTAGGGGTACATAGGGATAACGTAGGTTGCGGCGGTTTACGGAGCGGAAGATTAGGGGTTAAAAGTGTAATGCAGGGGTCAGCGATAGCGGGAGTGGCAGATTAGGGGTTAATAAGTGTAAGGTTAGGGGTGTTTAGACTCGGGGTACATGTTAGAGTGTTAGGTGCAGACGTAGGAAGTGTTTTCCCATAGGAAACAATGGGGCTGCGTTAGGAGCTGAACGC
This sequence comes from Bombina bombina, assembly GCF_027579735.1. Lineage (NCBI taxonomy): Eukaryota > Metazoa > Chordata > Amphibia > Anura > Bombinatoridae > Bombina > Bombina bombina. The sequence goes on from NC_069499.1 coordinate 188,769,140, forward strand.
TGCTTTTTTGCAGGTGTTAGGTTTTTTTTCAGCTCAAACAGCCCCATTGTTTCCTATGGGAGAATCGTGCACGAGCACGTTTTTGATGCCGGCCGCGTCCGTAAGCAACTCTGGTATCGAGAGTTGCATTTGCGGTAAAAATGCTCTACGCTCCTTTTTTGGAGCCTAACGCAGCATTTGTTTTAACTCTCGATACCAGAGTTAATTTTATGGTGCGGCCAGAAAAAAGCCCGCGGAGCGTTAACAGCCCTTTTACCGCCGAACTCTAAATCTAGGCCTCTGTCTCTAACAGACAAGAGACGTTTAAAATTGGTTGCAGCCTGCCGTCACCTTCAGTCTCAGTCATTCCCTTCAGTGGCTATGTGCATGGAAGTTTTAGGTCTCATGACTGCAGCATTGGACGCGATCCCCTTTGCTTGTTTTCACATGAGACCTCTACAGCTTTGTATGCTGAATCAATGGTGCAGGGATTATACAAATATATCACAATTAATATCCTTAAATCCCAATGTACGACACTCTCTGACATGGTGGATAGATCACCATCGTTTAGTTCAAGGGGCTTCTTTTGTTAGGCCAACCTGGACTGTGATCACAACAGATGCAAGTCTTCAGGTTGGGGAGCTGTTTGGGGATCTCTGACAGCACAAGGGGTTTGGAAATCTCAAGAGGCGAGATTACCAATAAATATTTTAGAACTCCGTGCAATTCTCAGAACTCTTCAGTTTTGGCCTCTGTTAAAGAGAGAACCGTTCATTTGTTTTCAGGCAGACAATATCACAACAGTGGCATATGTCAATCATCAGGGTGGGACTGCTTGGCTATTCATTAAACTGAATTGTGGGTGTGGTGAAGGGTGTATTTATAGGCATTTTGAGGTTTAGGAAACTTTGCCCCTCCTGGTAGGATTGTGTCACTAGCTCATGGACTCTTGCCAATATGAAAGAAATGAATTTATCAGGTATTTCTTACATAAATTATGTTTTTAAGCAACTTTCTAATTTACTCAAGAATTTAAGCTTAGGAGCCGGCCCATTTTTGGTTCAGAACCTGTCTAACTCTTGCTAATTGGTGGCTAAATGTAGCCACCAATCAGCAAAGGCTAACCAGGGTTCTGAACTAAAAATGGGCTGACTCCTTAGCTTAGATTCCTACTTTTTCAAATAAAGATAGCAAGAGAACAAAGAACATTTGATAATAGGAGTAAACTAGAAAGTGGCGTAAAATTGAATGCATTATCTGAATAATCTAAGAAAAAATTTGGATTAAGTATCCCTTTAATCCCTGGGGCTTATCATTCATAAAGAAGACAGAAAAGAGACTTCAAAGCAGCTGAATGATACAGGGACATAGGAATACCATGCTATGTGTGCAGTATTTCCCTATGGGATTTCAGCCATAACTACCCTCAGGCGTCGTGGGGACTTGTCTTTAGCCTTCCCCTGTAGGATACAGGTATTTTCTTTAACTATACTCTGTGGTACCCATACCTGCACCCATACCTCCAGGGCAGATAGCAAAGGTTTATGATCGGTATAACAAGCAAGAGGTCAGGAAGCAATAGTTTATAGATGGTTTAACAAGCAAGAGTTCAGAAAAGGCATCAAAAGTTCATAAACGGGAAACCAGGCAGAAAGTTCACAGCACTTAAGTCAAGGATAGTTCTTTAATAACTGAGCACTGAGCTCACCGTTCTGCAGTGCTTTATAGAGTTGCTAAATGAGTGGAGGGCTTGTGCAACCTCTGCAGGAGTCTAGGTACACTTCACTGCTGCTGCAGTATTAGGGAAGATAAGTAATGTTGCACCATTATGGAGGATTCCAAAAGCAGTACATGGAGGTACAGCTGTCTGTGCACTGCTGCTTAGTCCGGACACCAATGAAGGACCAGAAGGAGCACCCTATGCAGCATTAGGTACAGGTAAGTACATTACATCTTCTCAAAAGCCTGAGCCCTGCCTGGAAACCTGGTTCTTCATGGGCAAAGAACAATAAGTCCAACACCAATACCAAATCTGCATGAAGGTGCGGCCCCTCCACACCAGAATCTGTTCTGGTTGGGGGCAGACTGAGTCTTTTTCAAAAGGCCTGGTTCAGGTCAGTCCAGGACCCCTGGGTTCAAAACATAATTTCCCAGGACTACAGGATAGGCTTTCGGTCCAGGTCTTCTGAAGGACAATTCCTTCTGTCTCATGCCCCCAAAAATCCTTCAAAGGTATCTGTCTTTATGCAATGTGTTATAAATTTAGAGGATATGAGAGGAATTATCCAAGTACCGGTGTCTCGGGTCAGAGATTTAACTCCACTCTGTTTATTGTCCCAAAGAAGGAAGGCCTAGACTTGAAAGCCCTAAACATGTTTGTCAGGGTTCCCGCTTTCAAAATGGAAACTATCCGCACAGTTTTACATCTAATTTAACAGGGTCAGTTTATGGCTACTATAGACAAGGATGCACATATGCTCATACCTATCCACAAGGATCACTATTAGTTCCTGAGGTTTGCATACCTAGGCAAACTACCAGTTTGTCGCTTGTCCGCTTGGTATCGCTACAGCTCCACGCATCTTCACAAAGGTGTTGGGTGCATTGTTGGCAGTGATCAGAGCTCAGGTAATTTCAATTGCACTGTATCTGGCTGGACGATAGCCTAGTGCAAGTCCCTTGCCTGGCTCTAACTATTACTCTTACTCACAAGCTTTTGTCTTTTCTCCAAGACCATGGTTGGAGAATGAATGTTTCTAAAAGCTCATTATATCCTGCTACAAGGTTTGCATTTCTAAAAGTCATAATAGATTCAGTCCTTATGCGTCTGTTTCTGACGGAACCTCGCAAAATAAACCTTCAGAGGGTGTATCTCTCCCTGCAAAGTGCTTCCTTTCCATCAGCAGCTCAGTGCATGGAGGTTGTGGGTCTTATGGTAGCTGCTTCAGATGCAGTTCCTTTTGCCGTTTCCACTTGTGACCTCTTCAATTATTTTTGCTAAATCTGTTGTCAAAGAATTATCTATGCTTGGAGCAACTGATTGCTCTGGATTTAGCCGTTAGACAATCTCTCGGTGGACCCAAAGTCCTTCTTTAATCCTTGGGGCATTCTTCCTTTGTCCGTCATGTGCTATTGTGATGACGGATACCAGTCTTTTAGGCTGGGGGGGACTGTCTGGGATTCTCGAAGAGCACAAGGAGTTTGGTCTCCTCTACAGGCGAGGTTACCAATCAACATTCTGGAGCTTCAAGCGATTCTGAGGGCTTTTTAGTCCTGGCCCCTATTAAAGGAGGAAAAGTATTTCCATTTCAGGTCAGACAGTATAACGGTGGTGACCTAGATAAATCATCAAGGGGTACCCGCAGTCCACTAGCCATGCAGGAAGTGTCTCAGATTCTGTCTTGGACAGAGAGGAAACATTGCTCCCTATCAGCAATTCACATACAAAGTGTGAACATCTGGGAAGCGGATTACCTCAGCAGTCGGTCCATCCAGGAGAGTGGTCTCTCCATAAGGACATTTTCGATTGTTTAGTGATAAGATGGGGTTAAACAGACATAGATCTGATGGCCTCTCACTTAAATCACAAGCTTCCAAGGTATTGTGCAAGATCAAGAGAGCCAAAGGCTCACATGATAGATGCCATGGTATGTCCATGGGAATTTCATCTAACATACCTGTTTCCTCAGTTTTTTCTTCCAAGAGTCATTGCTCGGATCAAACAGGAGTCAGCTTCAGTAATATTGATTGCTCTAGCCTTGCCCCGCAGAACATGGTATGTAAACCTAGTGCAGATTTCCTCATCTCCTCCATGGCTTCTTCATCTGAGACAAGACCTGTTGTCTCAAGGGCATCTTTTCCATTATATGTTTAAGTTTAACGGTGTGGAGGTTGAAGCTCCATATACAAAGCAGCGGAAGCTGCTCTGGAGCCCTTGTGGGGCAGGTTCGCACATGCAAGCCTGCTTTCCACAATAACGCAACAGCAATTTTGCAATCCATTTTTCTTCCACTGATATTACAAGTCGGGAGAAATGGGCATTGCGCTAGCGCAGTAGTCTTTTCTGCTTCAATCCATACTGTGAACTAAGAGCTCTGGTAAAGTGTGCTCCATAAAAAAAAAAAGTGCACAAAACACAACAAAAATACATTACAAAGTACACTTACACCCATAAACTACACTATTAACCCCTAAACCGCCATCCCCCACATTGCAAATCCTAAATAAACGTAATAACTCCTAAACTGCTATTCCCCCACATCGCAAACACTAAATAAAATATTAACAACTAAACCTCCTTTCCATCACAATGCAAACTATCTTAATAAGCTGTTAACCCCTAGGGGGGCGTGGCTAGGAGGCGGCCATGATAAGTCGCACTATCTGAAGCTCCAGGAGAAATCCCATTAATCATCTTAATTTCTATGAAACTGTGCAGAATTACTCATTTTCGAGACTGTCCTTAGCTCTATAGAACGCAGCTGTTTGCTTATATATAGATATTAACGCCCTTGGGACATCCTAAACCGGAGTTATGCTGCAGAGAAAATAGGCCTAGGCCTTCTACAAATTTTATCACCCCCCCCCCCCCATGAGCATTGGGGATAACAGGCTCATTATGACCACTCTCAAGGGGGAGATATTTCAACAGGAACTATGCACCCTAATCGAGCAACAAATGCATTGTAGCTTTGAAGACCTGATCTCACTTGTACAGCAAGGAGTCTCAGAGAAACTCTCACAAAATACTGCGAGACCTGATCTAACCACATCAACCTGTGCTCAATTAAGCGAGGTTAGAGCGCTGCAGTTCACCCAGCGAGCAGAATGTCCACATTCAGGAGAAGTGTATTTAACGTAGGGGAAAGAAAATAAGTAGATCCCCATTAAGGCGTTTAACCTATCTATATCTGCTCACTACCAGGAAATGATGTCTGCTGACACTATGCTTCAAGATGACTGCAGAGAGCTGACAACATCTAAATCGGTGGCTAACATAAAGTTGATAGACACTACATCCAATCATCACAATGTAGTGGATAGGAGGGGCTCGTCTTTGGTGGTTCTTTGGAGGGATGCAGCCAACCCACTAGAGTGTCACCCATGTACCCCCCACCACAGCGCTCCTGAGGCACCCCTGGTGAAATATGCCTTGAAGAAGGTACGAAACAGTCCGGTACAGATATCACTGTTGCCTCTATGTGCAGTCATGGGACCGAGACGCTATTACTGGGGGCAGTATGCTTGGATGATTTCCCACCTGTAACAGTGGAGATCACCCCACATATAAGGCACTGCTAGCTATGACCGGGACAGATACCCTGATGGAACAATTTAACTTTATAAACTTCTTCTGCCAAAAAAGAGTAGGATGAAGCTTGCATTACCAAAAGTCAGACAAGTAGTGGATTGCATGTTATAAAAACAGTACAATAATCACTTGGTGAATAAATATGTGATAATAAAAAGTGATAAACTAAATTATACACAAATATAAAAGTAACAATAATATATAGTGTATAAGGTGGTCTGTGGGAGTCCTCTTCAATTCCAGTAATTGAGGTGATTCAAGTGGTTTCTTGCCTCAAAAACACAATAAGAATAATATAGTGCAATACAATTTGGTAAAAAAGAAATATTATCTTCACATTCTTAGTCCCACCAAGCGGTTACTCACACTTTGCTGAGCCTACCAGGCTCTAGGTACAGGCGCACACCTGGTTTTATACTGCCAGGTAACCAGTATATACCAACTGCAAACTGCTTCTTCAGGTAAAAAAGTTATTTATTTAAAATACATAAAATAATTAAAAGCCACAAATATATACGTCAATGTATACAGTCACTCGGGTATCGAACCACTAGCAGAGCTTTAAGTGGGAGAGATAATTTATCCTTTGGTAAGTTGGAGAGAAATAGCGTGCCACAATGGCTTAGCTAGTTCCCCCTGGTAACTAGTAATCTCTCAATACCTGTCCTGGCGACCTTACTTGTAAACAGCGTATAGTGGCGTTCAATTAATGTTCCTGACGTACGTTTCACCGTAAGCGTGCAGCTTTTTCAAAGGAAAGTTGGTGAAATGTACGTCAGGAACATTAAGTGAACGCCACTATATGCTGTTTACAAATAAGGTCACCAGAACAGGTATTGAGAGATGACGTCATCCAAGATGGCGTCCCTTGAATTCCGATTGGCTGATAGAATTCTATCAGCCAATCGGAATTAAAGGTGAAAAAATCCTATTGGCTGATGCAATCAGCCAATAGGATTGAGCTTGCATTCGATTGGCTGTTCCAATCAGCCAATAGAATGCGAGTTCAATCCTATTGGCTGATTGCATCAGAATTCTATCAGCCAATCGGAATTCAAGGGACGCCATCTTGGATGACCTCATTTAAAGGAACCTTCATTCTTCGTTAGCCGTCGGAAGAAGAGGATGCTCCGCCCCGCATGTCTTGAAGATGGAGCCGCTCCGCGCCGGATGGATGAAGATAGAAGATGCCGTCTGGATGAAGACTTCTGCCCACTTGGATGAAGACTTCTGCCGGCTTCGCTGAGCACTTCTGCCGCTTCGTTGAGGATGGATGTCAGGTCTTCAAAAACTTAAGGGTTTATTGGGTGGGTTTTATTTTTAGCTTAGAGACTTTGGGCGGAAAAAGAGCTAAATGCCCTTTTAAGGGCAATGCCCATCCAAATGCCCTTTTCAGGGCAATGGGGAGCTTAGGTTTTTTAGATAGGTTTATATTTGGGGGGTTTGGTTATGTGGGTGGTGGGTTTTACTGTGTAAGACAGGTTAGGTTTTATTTTACAGGTAAATTTGTATTTATCTTAGCTAGGTACTTAGTAAATAGTTAATAACTATTTACTAACTATTCTAGCTAGTTAAAATAAATACAAACTTGCCTGTAAAATAAAAATAAAACCTAACATAGCTACAATGTAACTATTTGTTATATTGTAGCTAGCTTAGGCTTTAGTTTACAGGTAAGTATTTAGTTTTAAATATGAATTATTTATTTAATGATAGTAATTTTTATTTAGATTTATTTTAATCATATTAAAGTTAGTTGGTGTTAGGGTTAGGGTTAGACTTAGGGTTAGGTTTAGGGGTTAATAAATTTAGTATAGTGGCGGCGATTTTGGGGGCAGCAGATTAGGGGTTAATAATATTTAACTAGTGTTTACGATGCGGGAGTGCCGCGGTTTAGGGGTTAATATGTTTATTATAGTGGTGGCAATGCGGGAGGGCCTCGGTTTAGGGGTTAATAGGTAGTTTATGGGTGTTAGTTTACTTTTTAGCACTTATGTTATAGTTATGAGTTTTATGTTACGGCGTTGTAACATAAAACCCATAACTACTGAGTTTAGATGGCGGTACGAATCTTGACGGTATAGGCTGTACCGCTCACTTTTTGACCTCCCAGACACACTCTTAATACCGGCGCAAAGGAAGTCCCATTGAAAAAGGACTTTTTGAAAGCTGCGGTAGTTACGTTGCGTTACGGCCAAAAAAGTGTGCGGTGCAGCTAAACCTGCAAGACTCGTAATACCAGCTGTAGTGAAAAAGAGCCATAACGCTGCTTTTTCACTCATAACGCACAACTCGTAATCTAGCCGAATATAAGTTATTGTAATAGTAAAAAAGAGATTTGAAAAGCCTATAATATGTCTTTCGGGGTTTACCTTGTTTTTTTTTTTCTGTTGTCTTTTATTCTCTTGATTGCGCTCAAGAGTTTTTTTAATGATATTGATTTGCTGCCATTCCAACTGCATGGCTATCATTGTATGTTATATTTTACGCAAAATCTCAATAAAAAAACTATAAAAAGGGTGGCGTGTCCGATCTGCGTACCTGACAGGACGCATCTACTGCAGGCTCTAATTGAAATCTCTTTAATCCTCCGGTTTTAGAGCCGATAACAGCTATATTACACACATAACCGAATGGTTAGCAGCTACCAAGTAAGAGGCGGCTACATTACAATCCTGGACAGCTGTTCGTATGATAATAGAGCCACAGTTCGGAAGTTTAAGACCTAGGGCGGAGGACTACACATAGGTAGCGAACCCCCCCCCCGGAATCACCGGGTCACCAGTGCTGGCAACAGGCTGTTGCCTTACTGACCTTTTCAGCAACGTTGGACAATACAAGCAACTCACAACTAATAGCGGCACAGACCACTATCACCAAATCGCAGCACATCAGATCACCCCAAAATGGCGACTGCATGGGAGACTAGATTAGAGCAGGAGTTGGATCAGCATTTTGCTAGATTAGATAACCTTCTCCTCAGACTATACCAGCGATCTTCCCCACTAGACTGCATGGAACGCAAAGTGCCGTTGAGGGAACAAGTTGCTGCAGGAGATTTAACACAGACCTCTGCGATATCTCTAACCAAAGATGGCGACCGAAAAAGAACAATAATGGAGGAGAAAACCTCACCTGCAAAAGATCTGTTAATGCATTCGAGGGTGCGGGACCTGCACCAAGCTACACAGGACAGCAAATGCAGCACACACAGCAAGGAAACTAACCGGACTGACCACAGCTTGCCGGTAGTGCTAGAGGGAATGGACGTGACTACAGGGGCAACATATATTCCTAGGCTTCTGGCCAAAATTGCTTCTGTCCCTCCCTGTGCCGGTAAGCTGGCCATGACTAACCCTGAAGGGGATAACAGTTCTCATGCTGACACTAGCATCGCAGCACAGACATTCTGCACAGCCTACTCTCCGGTGGTACAGGGCAACATTGGGACTCCCTGGTATACACAAATAAAACTCAGCCAGACACACCGTTCACTTACACCCCAACTCATCACTTACGGGTTAATCCCCCTGGGATCAGCCGCGGGACAGGTTGCACTAGAGTACCCAACTCTCATATGGAAAATACAGCGATCCCTCTTAAAATCATTTGATAGAAGCTGCCTCTGCAGCCAAAGAGGAAGCCATATACCTAAGACCGGAGAGGGCTAGACAGGAGAAGACATATCAGGCATGTAGTATTCTATTATGGAGCTCCGTTTTTACTACCCCTTGTTTGGCTCAAATATTATAACTTTCTTTACGGACCGCTCAGTAGAGGACTATTTAATACTGGAGTTTTGCCAATGATTAATGCTACTTTGAAGTTAATTGTTTAGCCCTTAGCATTAATATTCTATAGGTCCTTGTAATACTGTGTAAATTTAGATCCTCCCGTAGCCCACTAATCTCACAGAGCATGATGGCTTTGCATAACATTGCTAACTATCCCTCAATTTGTTATTATTGCTTGATACGGTATATCATTGTCATGTGTTTCTTCCTGCCTTGCGTCTGGCAGCTGAGGTTGCAGATGGGGCAGCATATTTGATCATCATGCATATGGTAATGTTTATGGTTTTATTTTATATTGGACGTTCTTCATAAAATGCTGACAGTATAACATCTCCTGGGAAAACGCTTCCAATGGCATCCCTCACTCCCTAGCATCCCCCTTACCCACATCCTTCACTGGGACACCTCCCATTCAGACCTCTGTCTTAACGCAATGATCGCCTGACCTTCCTTAATAAATTTAAAGCAGACCTTTCCTCACCGCTAGAGAAACTGCTACCCTTTCAATAATACCCACACATAGTACTATGTACCCCCTTTCCCACATTGGCAAAATTATATGTATTCTGATCACCCCCTCACACAATCCTTTAGCAATGCCGTTTTTGAATTTGGGGACACACAAATTAGCATACAGTCGTAATAATCTATTCACTTATGGTCCAGTTGGCACTTATAATGCTTGTTTATCCTTTATATAGTTTAATAGATGTTTTGTTCGTTCTTAATTATCCCTACATGTTTTCTATATATTGAATGTACGGATCAAAGAGTGGTCCATACTACCCATAAATGGGACTAAAAAGAGGAGAATCAGCCAAGAACCACCAAAATGTTTTCCATAATCTTTGTTGTTATCTACTTATTCTCTTATATATGTATTCTCTTCATAATGTGGCGCCTTAAAGCACTGTAATGTACAACTCCTCAATAAAAATGTTTTTTTTAAAAAAAAAAACTACAATTTTAACAATTAAAAAAAAAAAAAAACTATAAAAAAAACACACACAAAAAATCCTACCATTACAAAAAATAACAAACAAAATTACCAAAAATAAAAAAACATTCCTATTCTAATACTCCCCCAAAAAAACACCTCAAAATAACCCCCCATTCTACAAATAAGCTACCAATAGCCCTTAAAAGGGCATTTTGTAGGGCATTGTCCTAAAGTTAATAGCTCTTTGCATAAAACATTTAGCCCCTAACATTTACAACCCCTCACCCCCCCAAAATAAAATAAATAAAAATAATAAAAAAATAAACTTCTCATTGCCCCAAAAAGGGCATTTAGATGGGCATTGCCCATTAAAATGGCATTCAGCTCCTTATCTGCCCATAAAAAAATTGGGAAAAAAACTAAAAAAAAAAAAAAAAACACCCCCAAAAAAATGTCTAACCCTAAAATTGGTACTTACCATTCATGAAAGGGCGCGCGCTCCATCTTCATCCCGGCGGTGCTCCATCTTTATCTATCGAAGGTCCATCTTCCTCCCGGCCGCGTTCCATCTTCTATCTTTATCCTGGTAGTCGGCGGCGACGTCAGTGGTTCTCTTTAAACGATCAACACGTAGTTCCCTTTTCATGTGGTCTCCAGCCCTGCACTGAAGATTTGTCCTTTCATCCTATTGGCTGATTTGAATTTGAAGAATCAAATCAACCATTAGGAATGCAAGGGTACCCCTATATAAAACCTTGCATATATTCTTCAGTGTGTGTGACCCCATGAAGAGGGAGCTCTGTGTCGATCGTCTGAAAAGGATTACTGACGTCGCCACTGACCTTGCCACCACCACAGGAATGAGAATAGAAGACTGATCCGCGCTGGATGAAGATGGTGCACTGCCTATCATCATTGTTGAGTACCAATTTTGGGGCTAGACTTTTTTTATTTTTTGGAGTGTTTTTTTATTTTTTAAGATTAGTTTGTTTTTGTTGTTTTTTATGGGCAGAAAAAGAGCTGAATCCCCTTTTAAGGTGCTATGGGTAGCTTACTTTTATTTAGTTATTTCCATCTTAATGGGAGGAGAGTCCACTGCTTCATGTATTACTTGTGGGAATTAAGAACCCAGCCAAAGGCTTAAATACCTCCCCCACTCCCCTTATCCCCCAGTCATTCTTTGCCTTTCATCACAGGAGGTTGGCAGAGAAGTGTCGGAAGATTCAAAGAAGTCTCTTATGGAGGGTAGTACTCTTTGAAATGGTACTGGAGTTTTAAGTAGTCCTGTCAGCCTCTCAGTGAGAGCATGGTTGAATGTTAGAGTCCGGATATGCAGTGAGAGTCTTTCTGCGAACCCATCCTGACTCAGTTTAACAGCTCCATTAGCAATCAGCGTTGACGAGTTTCGCTGCCTGCCTATCTTCTCTCAAGTCCATGTCAGGAGCGATGCTACTACCCTGTCACACTTGAAGGCCTGTGTTCCTGTTTCACAGCATTGATTCTGATAAGATTGTTTCATTTATATATATTTGATAACGCAAGAAGACAGGGTCACAGTGTGGCTCCTTTATCTTTATAGAATCTAGGGTAATACCCTCGGAAGGAGGTTATTCAACAGGGGGGATTTTATTATGCATAATATTGTTTATTGTGTTTTTGCTGCATTTGTGTGAGATGAGGCTCTGTCAGTGTGAAACAGTCAGTTCATTAGCAAGAGATTGAGGCAGGCTTTTTTGACGCGTCTCTCTCTCGGTGCATGGCACTCCATGTGACCGGGTGTGGCCTCTGTAACTTCCTCTTTCTCGACCTGTGTTCGGAGGAGACGAAAGCTGTTTCTTGTAGTCCGGGTCATAGGAGGTGGTGAGTGCCCCGGCCATTGGGATATAAAGGTGCCATTTATTTTTTAGATCAAGTCCGTAATAAAGGCGCAAGCTATGGAGGACTCTGAAATGTTAGAGGATACTCCCTCTTTATCTAAACCTATTAACTATTATATTGTGAGGAGGTTTCAGTCGAGCTGCCTACGCAACTCTGTTCCACATGCTTTGACAATATTGCTATATCCAAAAATAATAAAGTATTTAGTACGACTGAGCTGTCCACTTCTGGGGGTTCTCCGCCCTGCGAGGTGCGTTCCCTACAATTATCTCCGTTTACACAAGCAGTTCCCCAGGGCACTACTAATCCTCCTGCGGGAGGGGCCCTTTGGCCTCCAGACTTTGCCGATCAGTTACAGATGGCGGTTTCTGCAGCCATTAATGCGATACCTCGCCCTACTAAGCGCAAGCGGAAGGTACGGCACTGCTATCCGGAGGATGTCACTTCTGGGTCGGAATCGGCTACTTCTAGGCCTCCGTCCACGGAGGAACCAGATTTTAAATTTAAGATGGAGCATTTACGCTTTCTGCTGAAAGAGGTGCTTGCTACGTTGGAGGTTCCGGAACCAAAGCTACCGGAGGAACCTTCTATCCCTAAACTGGATAGGGTTTACGAGGACAGGGTAGTGCCCCCAGGCCTTCCCAGTTCCAGTCAAGATGGCTAACATTATTAAGAATGAATGGGAGAAACTTGGTTTGTCCTTTTCCCCCTCTTCTTCTTTTAAAAAGCTTTTCCCAGTGCCAGACGCGTAGCTTGAACTGTGGGGAACCGCTAATAGAATGACTATTCCGCTAGAGGATAGCTCCTCCTTCAAGGAACCCATAAATAAAAATATGGAGTCCATGTTGCGGAAGATGTTCCAACTCACGGGGTTCGTTTTTCAACCGGCGGTCACTGCGGTGGCTGGTGCGGCTACCTACTGGTGTGACGCTCTATCAGCAATGGTCGAGATGGAGACTCCCATCGATGAGATTCTAGAACGAATCAAGGCCTTAAGGGTAGCGCATTTGTTCATTTGTGACGCTAACATGCAGTTTGTTCGTCTGAATGCTAAGACATCAGGGTTTTCGGTTTTAGCCCGCAGGGTTCTGTGGCTAAAGTCGTGGTCTGCTGACATGACTTCCAAGTCTTGCTTGCTTTCCCTCCCATTCAAAGGGGAAGTTTTGTTTGGCCCGGGCCTGGATTCTATTATATTTACGGTCACGGGTGGCAGGGGTGCCTTTTTACCTCAGGATAAGAAGGCTAAACCTAAGGGGTCTACTTTTCGGCCCTTTCGTGCGGACAAGTCTCAGCGCCAGCAGCGTGCCGCAAGTCCAAGCAGAGCAAGAAGCCCGCCAAGTCAAAGTCGGCATAAAGGGGTGTCCCCCGATCCGTCCTCGGATCAGTGAGGGGCAGACTATCTCTTTTTGCGGAGGCCTGGAGAAGAGACGTTATAGACCCTTAGGTTCTGGAGGTCGTGTCCGAGGTTTATAGGATAGGTTTCAAGTCCTATCCGCCCAGAGGCAGATTCCTTCTGTCAAACATATCTTCAAGACCAGAAAAGAGAGACACCTTCCTGGGGTGTGTGAGGGATCTCTCATCTCTCGGGGTAATCATCCCAGTCCCTCCGGAAGAAAGAGGTCTGGGGTATTATTCAAACCTTTTTGTGGTCCCAAAGGAGGGGGGCATGTTTCATCCAATTCTGGACTTAAAGGCCCTTAACAAGTTTTTGTGAGTTCCATCGTTCAAGATGGAGACGATCAGGATGCTTACCTTCACGTTCAAATCCTCAAGGATCACTTCAGGTTTCTAAGATTCGCTTTCTTAGACCAGCACTTTCAGTTTGTGGCCCTTCCGTTTGGTCTGGTGACTTCCCCAAGAGTCTTTACAAAGTTTCTGGGAGCTCTTCTCACAGTAGCGAGAGCCAAAGGGAAGGCAGTGGCACCTTATCTGGATGATATACTGGTCCAGGCTCCATCCTACAGTCTTGCAGAGGATCACTCGAGAGCTCTTCTCCTTCGGTCCCATGGGTGGAAGATAAATGAAGGAAAGAGTTTGTTGTTCCTGGGTACAATAATAGATTCTTCAGTCATGAAGATAGTCTTGACAGATCAGAGACGTTGCAAGCTTGCGTCCAACTATCTAGCTCTTCAGACATGTGGCCAGGTGTATGGAGGTGATTGGGCTCATGGTATCCAGCATAGATGTCATTTCATTTGCCAGGTTCCATCTTAGACCTCTTCAGCTGTGCATGTTGAGACAATGGAACGGCGATCATTCAGATCTGTCCCAAAAGATATCTCTGGACGGACCGGTAAGGGAGTCCCTATCTTGGTGGACCAGACCGGGGCAGTTGTCACAGGGGACATCCTTTTTGAGACCTTCCTGGGAGATTGTGACCACGGATGCAAGTTTATCAGGATGGGGAGATGTTTAGAGTGCCAGAAGGGCACAGGACAGGTGGACTCACAGGGGAATGGTCTCTCCATCCTGAGATGTTCACGGAGATCTGCAGCAGATGGGGGACGCCGGAGATAAACCTCATGGCGGTCCAGACTTAGTTGCAAGTTCTTGGGCCTTTAAGAATGAGGCTTCTATGGAGCAGATTTGTAAGGCGGCCACTTGGTCTTCCTTTTTTTTTTTTTTTTTTTTACAGATAATAAGGGCCTTGTTTATTAACAAAAACAGTCAATTACATGTAGTAAAACAAAGTCATAATATACTAATTCTGTCCAGTATAATAAAGTCAATGTGTTACATATATGGGTTATAAACCTAACTTGAAAACAAAATATAAAAATGTCCAGCTATTTCACACACGCAAATACATATTCATCACATGACAATGGTATATACGTATATCAATGAGGAAGTATAAAAACATGTGGAAAATACACGTTTGCTTTGGTATATCCTGTAACTGTGACAGTACGTAAAGTGCAATGACACCTAGATGTACACAGAGTTGCACCCACCCTCCTGTCTGTGCCTACCGGTGTACATAGCTCTCCTCCTCCCTCGGATGACAGTGCAATCCCTCCTCCCGGGCCTCTCCCTCCTGCCCGGCTCCTCTTCCACTCCAAGTTGGGCAAACATATACACGTATGTCCGTATTACCAGTGCCTACACAGGGCGCCCCACACGTGCGGGAATAGAGGGGATCAGGGGCGGCCTCTGCTTGTCTGGGCCCTGAAGCCTCGGCCTAGCCTAAGCAGAATGTACCCGGGCAGCAACTGGGAAGTCGGGGTACGCTTATTTGAAGGGAAGAAGGAAGTGACAACGCGACATATCACGACAACATATAACTAGCCGGCAGCCTTATGAAGAGGCCTTGGCCATAGCTTGCGTTATATACACAGCGTATATCAAGGGTATGTGGGCACCTATCACTATGTGGTGGAAGATCTGAAGCCCAAGCCCCCGGGGTGTCGCATGGTGTCCTACCCACCGCTCTCACCTTCATGTCGGGACATCCTATCGCTCAGGCCGCCACCGGTGCAGCTGCTACTCCGGCTCCTCCTCCTAGTGAGAGAACAGTGTGTGTGTGCGCTTCCTCTGCACCCTCCTCCTCTTCCTCCTCCTTACACACTAACTCACTCGGCTGGGGCTGACACATTCAAGCCTGGGTCAGCGGGCCGACACAGCTCACACCTGCCAGGTAACAACACACGAACATGCTCACTGTCATGGACAGCACTGCTGCTGACGCACACACACTTGCGTAGCCCACACAGAAACACACATCTCCTTGCAGATGTCCCTGTTTGGAGGCGTATGGATTATTCGCCTATGAATTGACCGACGTAAAAAGAAATAGACTTTTTTTCTACTAAATTTCACCCCATAGGAAGACAAAATAGGTTATTTTGTAATAATAAAATGAATCCCTGTGTTGGAAGAACAACGTCTCAGCTTTACAAACGTTTCCGTTTTAGAGTAGAAGTCACACATTATAAGATGCTGTTAGTTCGTTTTCTAAAATCCCCTCATTGAAATCGTTTAACATTCACAAAAATAAACATAGCCTCGAAAATGCCCCTGCTTTGGAATTTTAGTCACAGAGCATTTTAGATGCTCTATATTATGAGGTACAGTTTCTTAGTGACCTAAATGTCTCATTTTTTGTTAAAGGACATTTTTTTAATTGAATTAATCTCTTTGTCACAACCTCTCTTTGTCACAACCTTCCAATTCAGTTTGGAAGAGCAGTAACCAAAAGGGACAGTTCTTGTCCTTCCTAGAACTGCCACTTTTGATGGGATACACTTTTTGTAGTTCCCCAATCCCTTTCTCAGTTGGAAGGGCATTATCTTTTATTTTATTTATTTTTTATTTTTTTAAATTTTATTTTGATAATGAAAACAAGTCAACAATACATACGCTTCAAAAAAGGATACCCACATGTATCCAGATAAATATGTCAATGTTTTACATATACAATATATGCCACAGAGGCAAAGGGGGGGGGGGGTCAGTTATACCCATCAGGGAGACATAGCTACCCACTATCTTTCATAATAGTGGACATGAATATTTTCGTACATCAAGAGAGTCCATCTAGCAAGAAAACAACAAAAAAAAAAAAAAAGAAGAGAAAAAAGCACACTAATAATCACCTCCTCCCCCCCACCCCCCTATCCACACCCGAGCCGAGCGGGCCTCCCGCTCGGAGCATTTTCGTTATAGTTGTATATTAATAATTCGTTCTATGTTACCAGTGAAATCTTTACCTTGGCTTAAAACAAAATCTTTCCAGGTCTTTAAATATGAATTGTCTTTTTTCCTTTCTAGCCTATAATCCTGGGCTGCCACTATTGCAGTGTCAGAGAGAACCTTTTTTGCTTCCTTAACCGAGGGGACTCGTGATTTAGACCAATTATCAAAAAGAAGTTTTCTAAGATTAATTATCGCAGTTAAGATACATCTCTTTTTATTCCCCCATGAGGGACAGGGGGTCAATAAAATTATAGAGTTTATTGAGAAAGTTACTTTAACCCCTGTCGTTTGTGAGAGTAAGTATGCTACCTTATGCCAAAATTGGTTCACCTTCGGGCACTAACATAGGAGGTGTCCCAAGTCTGGATCACTTAAATGACACTTAATACACAAATTCTTGACCTTGCTGTTCCACTTGGCTACCCGCCGCGGGGTAAGATAATCTCTGTTGAAAATCCTAAACTGAGTTTCTCTTAAATAAGTTGAATGTGAAATAGAAAGCGTTGTTCTTAGACTATTAACTAATTGATCTGTAAGATCCGTCAAGTTTAGTACTTTTTCCCCAGTGTAACCTTGCTCGTGCTATGTATTTTTCTGTCTCCACAGACCTTAAGATTTTATATATAAAGGACAGAGAGCACTTTTCCCGTTTAAGGTGATCCATTAATGGATGTTCTTGGAAAATCTGGGGAAATAAATAAAATAATTTACGTATATAGTCTTTAACTTGCAAAAAGTAAAACATTTGTTTCTTCTTTACTGTAGGAAAAATATTTTGAAATTCTGAAAAATTGTAGAGTTTTCTAGTCTTAAAGTCATAGAACTCTGAAACCGAGAGAGCTTTAAAAGGTGACCATAGACTAAAAATGTTAACTGAATTACCTAATGGAAAATAACAATTGCCTTGAATAGGTAACCATTTAGATACCGCAATAGAATGACCAAATAGCTTCATAGTTTTTCTCCATGCACCTAAGATATCTTTAAGTAAGGGATGATTAGCAATTGTCTTACCCAAAATCTTATTTGATGCATGTAATATAAAGCCCGTAGAGTGGGGAAAGCAAATCTGTTCTTCTAGATATCTATCAGATAGTTTAAATGACTGAAAAAGCCAGTCTATTGGAAGACTTAATACAGTTGCTAAATTGTACCATTCCAAATTAGGTAGTGATAACCCACCTCTCAAATATGGTTGGTACAGTACTTCTAGTTTTATTCTAGGTTTTCTCCCACTCCACAGGAAGTATCTTAACGCATGGTTGAAACGCCATAGATCCATTTTTTTTATAAGGAGAGGAAGCATTCTACATGGATACAAAATTTTAGGGACTATGAACATTTTGTAAAGGTTAACTTTACCCGAAATTGAGACCGGCAATGCTGCCCAACTTCTCAATTTTATCATAGTATCTTGAAGGACTGTAAGAATATTGTCCCGGTACCAGTCACCAGGGTTGACAGAAAGTTTCAAACCTAGGTATTCCAAAGCATTAGATTCAATAAATTCATAAGTCTGATTATTATGCCTTCTATTCAACCAGATTACCTTTGATTTTGCCAAATTAGTTTTATAGCCAGATACATTCCCATAATCACTCAAAAGATTTAACACTGGATTGATAGTGTCTTTCGGGTTGTTGACATACAGAAGTAAGTCATCGGCAAATAAAGATACCTTTAACACTTCTTTACCTATATTAATTCCTATAAGAAGCTCTCTCAACTTAATTGCCAATGGCTCCAAAACTAAATCAAAAAGTAGGGGGGAGAGGGGGCACCCCTGGCGTTTGCCTCTTGAGAGTGTGAAAGGTTGGGTTAAATCGTTGTTAATCATAATAGCTGCCTTTGCATCCGAATAAACATTACTAATAAAGGTACGGAACCTTTCCCCAAATCCGTATCTATCCATAACTTTAAACATAAATGGCCACTCCACTCTGTCGAAGGCCTTCTCTGCATCCAAAGATAGCAGGAAGGCCTCCGACAGAGCAGAGCCGCCACTACTGTACTGAGAAATAACATGCAATATTTTTCTCACATTTTTCTCAGATGATCTTCCGCTCACAAATCCTACCTGGTCTTCATGTATGATTTTAGGTGCGATTGACTTCAATCTTTCTGCCAAGGTCTTCATCATAATCTTGTAATCAAGATTAAGCAGGGAGATCGGTCTATAAGCTGTAAAATCTAAAGGGTCTTTATTAGGTTTAGGGATTAATACAATGTTCGCCCTTTTGAAATCTTCCGAAACCTTAATATTATCTTCAAAATAACCTTTATATAGGTCTCTTAAAACTGGTGTAATTTTTTCTAACAATATTAGATAAAACTCCAGGGGCAGATTGTCTGGGCCTGGTGACTTTCCTTTAGCTAGTGATTTAATAACCCTTACTATCTCATGATCAAGTATAGGCTTGTCCAAGGCTTCCAAATCCGGGCCTGATACCAATGGCACCTCTAAAGAGTCTAAAAATCGATCAATCTCCTCTACTTGAGATTACTGTGATGCATAAAGGTCTGTAAAAAAATTATGAAATAGCAAAGCCATTTGCTCCTGATCAGAGGTGATACAATTGTCCTTTTTAATAGCTACAATAGGTTTTCTTTGAGTTTGTGTTCTAACAATAGAAGCTAAAAACTTACCTGCTTTGTTACCATATCTTTTAAATTTAGCCGCTTTGATTTGTATTGCTTCCTGATCTTGTTCTAATAAAAAATAATCCCTTTCCTTTTTATTAGAGAGATAATTTTCTCTATTTACTGTAGTTGGATTATGTATATAAATAGCATAGGCCTCTTTAAGTTTATTTGATAGATCCTGATGTTTAGAGGTTTGCTTCTTTTTTAATCTAGCCATATAAGATATTATCTCTGCCTTTAAATATACTTTAGCTGTTTCCCAGAAAATAGGAGTATTGCCTCTACAGTGGCTATTGAAAGAGCAGTAATCTTCCCAAGCGCTAACCAAAAAGGACTTGAAATTATCTGAGTTGGCTAAATAAACTGGAAAGAAAAAAGAATTAAATATATGTGGTTTCTTAATTTGAATTTGTAATACTACAGGAGCATGGTCAGAAAGAGTAATTTCCAGAATTTCACATTTAGAGATTTTAGGAACCAAGGCCTCTGATACTAAGTATAGATCCAATCTAGACATGGTACTATGGGACTTGGAGTGACATGTAAACTCCCAGAGTTGGGATTCACATTCCTCCAGATGTCTATAAGATTGAGTGCTTGAAAAAATAAGCTAAAGATTTTTTTTTCATACTTAAGATGAGACTTTGTATAATTCAATTTTTTCTTACTTAGGCCCAATCTGATTCTATCAACATTCGAGTTTGGGGTGATGTTAAAATCACCTGTTATAATTATCTTATCTTTTGCAAATTTCTAAATATTCTTAAGTAACCGGGTCCAGAATACTGCATCTGTATTATTGGGACCATACAGGTTAACTATTAAAAAGATCTGCTTTTGAATCTTCATTCTAACCAATATATATCTGGCCTCTCTATCTTTCACTACCTTAATAATTTCATGTCCGAGGTTCTTATGAATCAGGATCATGACCCCTCTGGCTGCTTTCCTATATGAAGCAAAAAAGGATTGTGAGAAACCACGTACCTTAAGTTTATTATGTTCAACATCGGAAAGATGAGTCTCCTGCAGACAAATTATGTCAAGGGCCTTTTTACTTAAAAAGTTTTCCACCACCTTCCTTTTAATGAGGGAATGGATTCTTGGTCTTCCTTACATACTTTTGCAAAATTTTATAAATGTTATGTTTTTGCTTCGGCCGAAGCGGCTTTTTGGAGAAAGGTTCTGCAGGCTTTGGTGCCCTCAGTTTAGGGTCCGCCTCCTTTTGCCCTCTTGTTTTTTTCATTCAGTGTCCTCTAGAGCTTGGGTATTTGTTCCCACAAGTAATGAATGAAGCAGTAGACTCTCCTCCCATTAAGATGGAAAACATAAATTATGCTTACCTGATAATTTAATTTCCATCTGTGGGAGGAGAGTCCACTGCCCCCGCCCGATTCTCCGGTGTGCGGACCTAAATTTAATTTTATTCTTCTGGCACCAATTATAGCCTGATATTTCTCCTATTGTTCCTTGTTCCCTTAGCAGAATGACTGGGGGATGAGGGGAGTGGGGGAGGTTTTTAAGCCTTTGGCTGGGGTGTCTTTGCCTCCTCTTGGTGGCCAGGTTCTTAATTCCCACAAGTAATGAATGAAGCAGTGGACTCTCCTCCCACAGATGGAAATGAAATTATCAGGTAAGCATAATTTATGGGGGGGGTTTATTTTTTGGGGGGGCTTATGTTAGGGGGTAATTGATTTATTTCCTTCTTAATACAGGGAGAGTCCACAGCTGCATTCAGTACTTATGGGAAATACAGAACCTGGCCACCAGGAGGAGGCAAAGACACCCCAGCCAAAGGCTTAAATACCTCCCCCACTTCCCTTATCCCCCAGTCATTCTTTGCCTTTCGTCACAGGAGGTTGGCAGAGAAGTGTCAGAAGATTTCGGAGTAGTTCCTTACCTACCTGAAAGTTAGAGTCTGGAGATACAGGGAGAGTCTTTCTGCAAAACCACCCAGACTCATATTAACAGCTTCTTAAGCAATCAGCGTTGACGAGTTTCACTGCCTACTATCTTCACTCAAGTCCATGTCAGAATCGCTGCTACCATCTGTCAAACATGAAGGACCATGTTACTGTTCCACAGCATAGATTCCGGTAAGATTGTTTCATTCTTTTACACACATGTTAACGATAGAAGACAGGGTCACAGTGGGGCTCCTTTATCTTTATGAAATCAAGGGTTAATATCTCCTGAGGGGGATTATTGAACAGGGTTTTTTTTTAATCATATATGTTATGTGATTTCGACTGCTTATGTGTAAGAGACGTTTGGGCTCATAGGCTGTTACGGAACGTACAGGTTGTTTTTCATTTTGAGAGCTGCGCAGTTTTATTAAGCTAGCGTGCTTTCTCCTTAGCAGGGGCAGTCCTGCATGATGCACCATGTGACCAGGTGTGGTCACGTTTTTTTCCCATTTTCGATTCCTGACCGAGTTTCTGCAGAGAAGAGCAACTTCTCTACTTGTCTGGGTCATAGGAGATGGTGAGTGCCCCAGCCATTGGGGTAGAAGGTGTCAGTGTTCTTTCTATATTTTAAACGAGACAAATTATGGAGGATTCTGATATTTTAGAGGGGGATCTCTCTGATACAGAATTTGATACCTGCGTATAGTCTTAGGAGGCCCGGGTAGCCCAGCCCTCTCAATTATGTTCTGTATGCCGTATCAGGGTGTTCTCATAAACCAATGTTGAGATGTTAGAGACCACTGAGCCGTCTGCCTCTTAGGATTCCTTGTCCCGTGAGGTGTGTTCCCTAGAATCTTCTGTTCTTACATATGCAGTTTCCCCGAATACCGCTGCTCCTTCAGCTGAAGGAGGCTTTTTTCCACTAGAGGTTCCTGCGCAGTTCCGCATGGCCATTTCTACGGCCTTAGCGATTTTACCTCTCCCTGCTATGTTCCATCAAAGAGTTAATCCATGCACTCCTGCTCAGGGACCGGCGTATAAAATGACGATTGTATCTGAGCAGTCATCTGGGGATGTGGTTCCTTCTGAGGCTTCAGAGTTAGGACCTCCAGGGTCGGAGTTTGCTAAGTTGATTACTCCCACTAAAGTGGTTTTAGCATTAATATTTAGAATGGCACGCCTGCGGTTACTTCTGAGAGAGGTTTTGGCAGTACTGATCCGTCAGTTGATTCTCAGTCCTCTAAATCAGATAGCGATCTTGACTAGACGAGTGGAGAGGGATGGAGATCCTATTCCTTATCATCCAGATATAATTTTAATTTTATATTGTTATTTGGAATCCCAGTTCCGAGCTCTACGGGGGGTTTGTGTCGTATGACAGGCTGGACCTGATTTTGTTTACATACTCCTTTGGCTATCACTTTTGTGCGCTTGCCGATTTTCTTTTGCTATTCCGTTTTGGATAGTTTTTTGTTTTTAGACCTCTGGGTTGTAGAACGTCTTTTTTAGGAAGACATTTCGTCAATGATTTTTTTTGTACTAACGACTTTGATGGTCGCGATAGTTGGAGACTTCCGGTGAAAGCTTCTAGATTTCTGTTCAGGGTGATGTTTCCCTTGATAATTTTGAGACAACATTTAAGCCTCCGAGCTTTTTTTTTTTTTTTTTAAGAATTTAAGATTTTTCTGTTTAGCCCTTGGGTGTTCTGGCAGATATGTTGTATGCTAATTGACAGGCAGGACCTGTTTTGGGTACTAGTTAAAGGGACACTGAATCCAATTTTTTTTTTCATGATTCAGATAGAGCATGCAATTTTAAGCAACTTTCTAATTTACTCCTATTATCAATTTTTCTTGCTATCTTTATTTGGAAAATAAGGCTTTTTGGTTCAGTACTCTGAACAGC
The DNA here is from genome assembly GCF_027579735.1 of Bombina bombina. NCBI lineage: Eukaryota > Metazoa > Chordata > Amphibia > Anura > Bombinatoridae > Bombina > Bombina bombina. Next base: position 188,792,195 of record NC_069499.1, read on the forward strand.
ACTTTTTTTTATTGGTGGATGAATGTATCCACCAATCAGCAAGAACAACCCAAGTTGTTCACCAAAAATAGGCCGGCATCTAAACTTACATTCTTGCATTTCAAATAAAGATACCAAGAGAATGACTAATTAATAGGAGTAAATTAGAAAAATGCTTAAAATTTCATAATCTGAATTACGAAAGAAAAAAATGTTGGTTCAGTCTCCCTTTAAGTCTGCTCTTTCTTTCTACAAGAGAAGGAGTTTTTTCTAGCTGTTTCAGTTAAGGCAGCACAGGTCCATCTATCCTAGATGACAGGCAGGACCTCTTTTATCTTGGATGGGCGCTTGATGCTGGATCATATTGAAACAAGGGGTCCCAGAGACCAGAGCTAGGCTTCACATTCTGTTCTGGGCATGTTGTTTTTCTCTCTTGAGTTTGCCTTTCGGCAGAGAGAGAGAAGCTGCAGGTGACTTTTGGAGTCAGTGTCCTGGTACCCATCGCACAGTGAGATCACTTGCATTCCACAATGGGTGCATGGACCTTAAAGGGGAGGGACCTCCCGTCCTATTTGGATTTTATGATCTTAAGCAGAGCTTATTAGATCTCCCTCTTGAAGGAGTATATAACGTTCTCTCTACCTTTGTTCAGGAAGAAGATATCTTTCCTATTTTCATCCTTTTGAACAGATTCGGTTGTTAGGGACTGTATCTTCCAGTAAACCCCGTTTTGATCCTAGGTTTTTTTTCTGGGATTGGGGGTTTGATGTGGCAGTATCCTGCTTCCAGTTTTTTATAGTAGCTCCTGGGTCTTGACTGTTCTGGTTTTTCTTACCATCGTCTGCTAGTAGACTTTTGGGGTATTTTCTCTTGTCTTTTTGATCCTCAGAGATGGATCTAGACCTCACTTTCTGGTGTAGGCACCAGGGTGGACCATTGGATGCTGCTTTGGTCTTATAGACAGGAAGATTCGTCTTCAGATCTGTGAAGTTAGAGTTTTCCACATTGGGTTATGCCCTCCAGTCCCCCTTCTGGCCTTCATTGGCACTGTGGTGTGGTATTCAGCCGAGGCCAACACTTGTCATTGGTAAATCCGTCTTAGTTGATTTACATGGAATACCGGTTGGGGACCTTGATCTCCAGGGTCTGTCCAGTTCTCGCTGTTCTGTGGGATTTTTCTTTTCACTCTCCCGTGCGGTTTTTTTACTTCCCTGTCAGTGGGGAGAGAGTGTCCTATGGGGGTCCGTGGATCAGGAGTTTCCTTCCGGTTATTCCTAGGGTTCCTGAGTTGAGCATTCTGCTCTGAGGATTCAGTCTTTTGGGTTTGTACCATTTGGGACCTCTCAGTGGGTAGATCCTTTTCTGTGATAGAGAGTTCCTCCTACGTAGACAGAAGGGTCTCGAGTTTTGTGGTGGGCAGAGGCCCACTACGGATCATTGTCGGTCATCCACTCTATGGAGGCTCTTCTGGAACGGATGCTCACTACAATTATTCCTTTCATCTGACTATCCGAAGAGTTTCGAATGTTTGTATCTGAATGGGGAGTCCAATCGAGATTCTCAGGGAATCCGTACCTATCCCAGGTTTTCCTTAGTGGGTCATGGTCGGTGATCTTCAGTCAGAGCTAATGGATCCTTGACTGGGCTTGAAAGGTCTATTTTAACCTTCTCTTTTCGGCCACGTCTCTCTTTGTCGAGAATGGCCCAATCCTAGCAGGAGCAGGTCAGTGTGACTGATTGCTCCATTGATGCCCGCAAGTCTGTATCATGGTTTAGGGGCTTCATCGCCATGGGAGGTACCTTGTTGCAGGGTTCTGCTGGGTCAAGGTGCCTTGTGTCTTGAGATCTTATTCTCTGAGGCGGATTGTGAGAAGTCGCGTGGTCTTAGCTGAGAGATAATTTTTTTCTGAAAGGTTACGGTCAGCTCGTAGCTGGTCCCTAGTCACCCATCATAGGTATGGAGGTCCACCCTTTGTCGGGTGGAGGTAGATCGTCCTGGCTCTCTACTGAGTTCCAGTTTTTTTCCCCCCTTATTTTCATTCAGGATGTGGAGAAGGGACTGCCTAGGTAGTTTTTCTTGTTAGAGCAATCTTGTTTGGGACAGCTAGCTGTACTAGCCTGAGGGTTAGTTTAGCTGCCTAGCTAGCGGAAGGTTGCTGATTAAATCCGGCTGCAGTTCCTTGCCCCTGGATTGGGGGATCGTTTTTTAAGATACCCTGTTTGTCCTGCTGTTCCATAGGTTCATTAAACTTCCTGGAGTTAATTTCCTTTTGCTAGGGCACTGACTGCGGTCAGGCCGGGGAGTTCTTTCTACTGCTCCTTCTTGGAGTTTATACTTTATTTTAGGGAGTTGCATCAGGTTACTTTTGTACCTGTGCAGGTGGTGGTTCTTGCATTTTTTCTTCAATGATCCCTTCCGCCTGTAGATTGGTTTCTACATACTATAATCTCGACGTTACACTCTTGCAATACTTTATAATAAGGCTGTGTTACGAGATTTGTTAGGTTTTTTCCCCCCTAAGATTGTTGTTTTTCCATGTCATTTTCCTTCTCTATATGGGAAGTTTTTTTTTCCCCTTTTGGGGAATCATACCTTAAAGTTTCCTTGCAGTCTACTTTAGCATAGACAGTTTGTTTCTGTGGTATATTCTTATCTGGGAAGTGCAAGGGTTTGGAGTCTTAGTCAACGTCCTTATTGTTAGTGGAGGAGTGTTTTTTCACTTGCTTAGGAGACAGCGGGACACTAGCCTCCTCAGGGGTTTATGGCTCAGTTTGAGAGCAGTGACTTCCTCTTGGGTCTCTAGCATGAGATATCTATGGTTCTGATTGTTGGGCGGCTGCTTGGTCCTCTCAGCATTCTTTTTTCCTTTTTGCTTCTGTTGAAGCATCCTTCGGGAGTTTGGGTTGTTGCAGGCTGTGATGCCCTCATTTGGGCCGCCTTTTCTGTTTACCCTCCCGTTAGCATTCAGTGTCCTCTGTAGCTTGGGTATTATTTCCCATAAGTAATTAATGCAGCTGTGGACTCTCCCTGTATTAAGAAGGAAAATATAAATTATGCTTACCAGGTAATTTCCTTTCCTTTTGTACAGGGAGAGTTCACAGCTCCCGCCCGTGTTCTCTGATGGGCGGCCCTAAATTTCATTTGTTTCTTCTGGCACCTTTTTCACCCTAATATTTCTCCTACTGTTCCTTCTTCCCTCGACAGAATGACTGGGGGATGAGGGAAGTGGGGGAGGTATTTAAGCCTTTGGCTGGGGTGTGTTTGCCTCCTCCTGGTTGCCAGGTTCTGTATTTTCCATAAGTAATGAATGCAGCTGTGGACTCTCCCTGTACAGAAGGAAAATAAATTATCTGGTAAGCATAATTTATGTTTTTATGCAAAAGAGCAATTAGCTTTAGAACACTGCTCTACAAAAGATTGGGGTGAGGGGTTTGGGGGTATAAGAATAGGAATATTTTTTGGTAATTTCATTTGTTATTGTTTGTAATGGTAGCTTTTTGTTTAGGGGTTAATAGTTTATTTATGTACTTTGCAATGTGGGGGGATAACGGTTTAGGGGCTATTAGACTAGGGGCTTATGGTAGGCTGTTAGTATTTATTTATTTTTTCACTTTTTTTGCCATTTTCGTGAGTAGGGTATTTTTTCCCCCAGTTTTTTCTCCATTGATTCTTATGGGAGAACACATGCACGCACACGCCAAAACTCTGCTAGCGATGTTTCTGTTTCTCGGGCTACTGCTAGCAAAAAAACATATTTTTCAACTTGTAATATGAGCGGATTCCAAGAATCACAAAAAGCATATCGCTAACTGTATTTTCGCTAATGGAAAATTTCATTTTGCCTGAGCGACTTGTAATCTCGCCCAATGTAAGAAGCAGCGTTCATTAGATTTCTGCTTCTTACACTCTTCACCACCTTTAAGGTGGCGAAGAGAAATCACAGAGAGCATGCTCGCTCTCGGTGATTGACAGCGGAATGTGTAATGCATACGAACAGATTCGCTGCCCATATGCGTTGAAGGCGTGCGGATAGCTTCTCTAGTTTAGAAGCTGTCTACATGCCTTTTTGATACATGGGGCCATAGAGGTTTCTCAGATTTGATTATTTAAACTTTGATTCAAGGCAGAAAGCCTGTACAAAAGATTTATCACAAAGTTTGGAAGGCATATTTTGAGTGGTGCTCTTCCAGAGGGTTTTCTTGGTATTCCTTTAGGATTCCTAGAATTCTTCAATTTTTATAGGATGGTCTTGACAAGGGTTTGTCGCTTAGCTCCCTAAAATGTCAAATTTATGCGTTATCTGTCCTTTTTCATAGGATGTAAGCTAAACTTTCTAATGTTCAGACTTTTTTCCAGGCATTAGTTAGAATTAGGATAGTTGTGAGTCCTGTTTCTCCAGCCTTGGTATTTGAATCTAGTTCTTTCTTTATTACAAGGTTCTCCTTTTGAACCAATGCATTCCATTGGTATTAAACGTTTATCTTGCAAAGTGCTTTTCTCAGCAAGGAGAGTTTGCAGCCTTGTCCTGTGATTATACATTTTTAATGATTCACAAGGATAAAGCTGTACTTCATAGTTAAGGTAGTTTCTTCAGAAAATATCAATCAGGAGATTGTTGTTCATTCTTTGTGTCTAGATCCTACCAACTCTATGGAGCGACTTGTATATTCTTGATATAGTCAGAGCTTTGAAGTTCTATCTTCAATCTACTAAATAATTCAATCTTCTAGTTTGATTTTTCACTACTCTGGGACTCGTAAGGGGCAGCAGGCTACTAAGTGATTCACAAGGCTTACTTGGTTTCTTGAAAGTCGCCCCCTAAGCATATCACAGCTCATTCTACAAGAGCATTTACAACTTTGTGGATTTTGATGCATCTTTGGAGCAAATTTGCAAAGCTGCAACATGGTCTTCTCTGCATACTTTTTCCAAATTTTATTGTTTTTTTCTTCTTTGCAAGCAGCTTTTGGCAAGAAAAGTCCTTCAGGCCGCAGTGTCAACTAAATAGTAGCTTCCAGAAAAATTTGTCCCACACTTTTTTGTTACATAGACCATCTGCTTGGGTATTATTCACATATGTTATGGAGGTCTATGAACCATCATCATTTTACAAAAGAAAACAAAATTTATGCTTACCTGATAAATTATTTTCTTTCGGAAAGATGATGGTCCACAGGACCTGCCTGTTTAAATTTTAGTTGAAATAATCTTTATTGTCAGAAAGGAAGACAAGAGACATATCTAATACATCATGCCCCTAGTTCAGATAAACATATTTATATTCATTGTTACAGTCTCAGGACCTCTTATCATGTTCGATAAAGTTTTATAATTCCATATATCTGTCTCAAACAACATGAAAAAGAGGATGAAACAACTTCTCTCAGCAATTAGTATATCCATCCGGCTTTCCCAGTGTACCTCCATCATTACTGAAATCTCTGAAAGTCCATAGAGTCCTAGGAAAAGCTCCCACCTACTGAAGTTGCCTTCAGGCGTAGGAAATATATGAGGTCCTGTTTATTTTCCTGAAGTAGGAACGAAATTATCTATAGTCTTCCTTCCCCTCCCTTTTCTAATGTGTTTTCCTTTTATTTTAATAATTATAAACATTAAACATAAACTTTTGAAACTGTAAAACAATAAACTCATAACTGTATAACCTTTCCCGTCGAGCAGAGAGAGAACCATCAAATTGTATCTAAGCTGTATATAAGTTCCCCATAAAATACTTAGTGGCAATAAGTTTAGGAGAGATCCCCTATCGTGTTATAACTCTTGAAAGACATAAATTTCCCTTATCTCACTTCTATCTCTGTTCATGATCCAGTGGACCCAAATCTTTTGTAAATGTGTTGTTGTATCCTGCAACCAAGAGGCAGATTCTGACATAGCATATATATTATCTAATCACTTCTGACCACGTTGGTGAACCTGTTCTCCAGTGTTTGGCTATACATATCCTTGTGGTTGTACAAAGTATATTTATGAATATATTGGTAGCTAAGTTTAAGGATTCATCTGAAACATGCAAGAGGGCCTGCGCCGCCGTTAGCGTCATAGATTTATCTAATAGGATACTTATCAATTTAGAAAGTTTGTTCCAAATTTGTTTAATCTCTCCACATTCCCACCACATATGCATATAATTTGCAATTTCTGCACAGCCTCTGTAACAGAGTCTACTTTTCTGCATTGTATAATGTGCAGTTCTTATGAGTGTAAGATACCACCTGTAGGATGTTTTAATAGAATTTTCGATAAGGTCTGCGCATATCAGCCCCTTGCTAATCCTAGAAAGTATTTGTGTCCATCTGTTATCATCATATGTTTCACCTAAGTCTCTTTCCCAATTCTCATGAAGCTGCAATTTGGAACCTTTTTTTACATCTTGTATTGCCAAGTACAGTTGTGATATTAGTTTTTTATTTCTACCTGGGGTTGCAATAATGCGTTCTGTTGTAGTGTATGGGTTTAATGGTTTGTTTTGTCTGTATTTGTATATTGTGGTGGATATCTGAAGATATAGGAACCAATGTAAGGTGTCCGGCTGAAGTTTATCTTTCAGTTGGGTGTATGTGAGCATTTTACCTTTATCTAAAAAGTCTGCAACTCTGTAGAGGCCCTTATTTTCCCACTTACATATTAATGTTTGAAATTCTGCAGGAAGTATAGCACCCAGTGGTATTATCTTAGTACCCTTGGGTATGAGGCCTAGAGAAGATGTGAGGTATTTCCACATATGTTTGGACTCCTCTGTCACCTTGAGTTTGTATAGTGTTTTGTTTGTAGTGTTTGAGGTGTTCCAAACAATCGTGGCTGGATCATTCACTCCAGCTAAGTCTGCCTCTAGTCTAGTCCAAGTTATTTCTCGACAGTTTTTGCTTATCAGCGTAATTTGTGACAACCTAGCTGCCTGATAGTAGTCTAACAAATTGGGCACCCCCACTCCCCCTAGCTGCTTGTGTTGTTTTAATAATTTGGAGGCTATTCTAGCTGTTTTGGGTCCTCGTAGGAACCTAATTAGGTCCATCTGGAGATCTGCTAGCTCTCTTTGCGGTACTTTGATTGGTAATGCTCTGAAGAGATATAATATTCTCGGTAGAATATTCATCTTTATAATCGATAATCTGCCATACCAGGAGAAACACCCCCTCCTCCATCTACCCAAATCCCTTCTTACGGTCTTAAAGATCTCAGTATAGTTTGCCTTATAGAGTCCCTCTAGTGTGTTTGTTATGTTAACTCCCAAGTATTTGATATATTTTTTAGCCCACTTAAAGTCAAAATTCGCTTCTATCAACTTACGAGTATGTAGTGGTAGTGTCAGTGGTATAGCCTCACACTTATCTGAATTTATTTTGAAGCCTGAGATTTTTGAAAATTCATCAATGACTTGATATAGATGAGGGAGTGATCTTAAAGGTTTCGTCAATGTAAGCAAAATGTCATCCACAAATAAGGTGAGTTTATATTCTTCTTTGTTAATTTTTACTCCGGTAATGTCTTTTGCTCCCCTGATGTAGGCCGCTAAAGGTTCTATGCTTAGTGCAAATAATAGAGGAGATAGCGGGCAGCCCTGACGTGTCCCATTTAATATTTTAATTGGCCTAGACTGATGGCCCATTGCTCTGATAGTTGCTGTTGGGTCTGAATACAGGTTTTTAATAGCCGTCATGAATTGTCCTTTGAAACCGATGAATGTTAGTGTCTCAAACATATATTCCCAGTCGTCCCTATCAAACGCCTTCTCTGCGTCCAGAGATAGGAGCAGAGAAGGCGTTTTTGTCCCTACTCCACCAGAGACACCGTTCGTCTCACATTATCTGGGGCTTCCCTTTCTTTTATGAATCCTACCTGGTCGGGATGTATCAATGAGGGTAGATATAATTTGAGTCTATTTGCTAAAATGTTTGTAAAAATTTTTAAATCTTGGTTAATCAATGAGATCGGCCTATAGTTTTGGTATTTTTTGGGATTCCTTCCTGGTTTGGGTATAACCACTATTTTGGCCTGCAATATGTCCTGTGGGATACGGGTACCCTGCATGATGTCATTGCAGAATTTGTGCAAGTGGGGGACCAGACATTTTTTAAATACTTTATAATATTCACCTGAGAACCCGTCAGGACCCGCCGCCTTGCCTATTTTAAGATCTTTTATTGCTAGGGCGATTTCGTTTATTGTTATTTCTGTGTTTAAGGCTTCCATGTCTGTAGCATTAAGTTTCGGGAGTTTAGCCTTTTGCAGAAAATGGTGTCTAAGTGTTTTCGTCAGAGTAGTATGTTGAACTTTTTTCGTCCTTTCCCTTAGTTTGTGAGCTAGAAATCTATCTGGCTTAATAGCATATATAAAGTAATGTGCCTTCAACTTATGCATAGCTCTGAGGGAGTTCTCATTTAAAATCTTAGCTAGTGTTTGTCGCTTATGTGTTAGTTTATTGAAAATATCTGAGGTTAGTGTGCTTCTATGTTGGATTTCAAGCGTTTCTATTTCCTGTTGAAGTATCTCTATGTGAGCCTTAACTTTTTTTTGTGTATAGAGCTTTTTCCTTTATCAATAAACCTCTTATGAATGGTTTGTGAGCAGCCCACGTGATCGTTGGGGTGGTTTCTGGGGTTGTGTTTATCTTCCAGTATTCTGTCAAGTTATGCATAATTTTGTCATATAATTCAGGTTTTTTCAATAAATTTGGATTATAAGTCCATGACCTTTGTCTGTCCACATTGACCAGTCCCTCTAATTGTATCTGGATAATAGAATGGTCCGACCAGACACATGCATGAATTGTGGAGCTGTGTAAACTGGGGAGTAGAATCTGACTAATAAATATATAATCTAATTTGGTATAAATTTTGTGTGCTGGGGAGTAGTAAGTATGGTCATTCGTCTGCACATATAACGTTACCCAGGTATCTATCACATTATGACATTCTAAGATATTCTTAATATTTTTAGAGATGGAATTATGTCTGGTTTGTTTATTAGTGAGTTTTTGGGGCGTATCTACTTTGTGTGTTTTCAGATTAATATTAAAGTCTCCGGCTAATATGATTTTTGATTGTGACCATTGTGTCAGTAGGTGTGACAAGTGGTGAAAAAAGTTGTGCTGTTGTTCATTGGGTGCGTATATATTGCAAAGTGTAAACGAGGTGTCTAGCATACGTCCTCTCACTATAAGATACCTGCCCTCTTTATCTGTCAGCACTTCTTCTTTGATAAAGTTAAGTGCATCATGTATAAGTATTGACACTCCTCTCTTTTTTTTGTCAGTCGTGGAGTTGTATTGTTGCGTGAAATATCTACTCCAATATTTGGGTATTTGATTATTTGTAAAATGGGTTTCTTGCAAGAATATAATATTAGCATTTAGGTTGTGATACTGTGTAATTGCTGTTTTTCTTTTATTATCCGTATTTAACCCCCTTACATTATGTGAGATTATTCTTATCTTGGGAGTCATGAGTCAGTTCCCCTCCCCTTCTCTACCTGTAGCTGACCAATATCTCCACTTGCAATGTTATGAAATCCTCTGCTCTCCTGTATAACTTTTCCTGATGGAGAAACTTTCGTCTCACCTGCTCGACGGTACATAAAATAAATTGAAATAAACAAAAAACAAACAACAATAAACATTTGAATCTTATAACATTGTTTTTCCCTGTAGCATATTTGCATAGTTCTAACCATAATGTCGGGATAATAGTTTCTTAATATATAGAGTTACTAACAACTTAAATTTATTGAAAGTGGGAATTATATATATGATCTAAGGAGCGGGTTGTAGTGGCATACGGCAAAGATATTGCCCAGATCTTATGTGAATGTTGGACTTAATCTGCTTATCCTCCATCACAAGTAACCAATGACTATATATAACATAAATTTTACATTTTTATGTCCATCAATATATCCCAAGCAAAGTTAGTTTTGTAGATTGACATTTATATACTCATCTGTATCCAGTATCCTCTGCCAATATTATGAGGGACACATGTAGGGTATAGTCCAAGAGATCAGGGAGTAGCGCTCTTCTAAGGATGCACCAAAAGAAGGCAAAGAAAAAAAAATCCCAGCCTCGGTCACTGTCTACTCCATGATTCAGGGTCTTTGTTTCTTCTTTGGAACTTTAGACCACTTCTCTGTTTGAGAGATGCTTTGTTGTTGTTCGCGTGGTCTTCTTCTGGTGTCTGGCTGACTTTCCCGCATTTCTGGACATTCTAATTTGAGAAGTTGGCAGGCCTCTGAGATATCCTCTTTGACTTTCACTGTGGTTGTTTTACCATCCTGGAATATATGAAGCGTGAAGGGGAATCCCCATCGATACGCTATTTGATTCTTCCGTAGCAATTGTGTTAGGGGACGTAGTGCTGAGCATTTCTGTAAGGTTCTGAGACATAAGTCTTGGTAGAATTGTATTACAGATCTTTTGAATTTAAAAGTCGGATTCTTCCTAGCTGCCGCCATTATCTCCTCCTTTTCTTGAAAGCGGGATAATTTAGATATTATATCTCTTGGAGGTTCCCCTTCCTTTGGTTTTGCTCTAAGAGCTCTATGAGCTCTTTCCATTTGAAATTTTCCGTCTTCAGATGTCCCTGTGATGGCTTGAAATAGATGTTTTAAATACTCATTTAGTTCTGTTGCAGTTATTGATTCTGGAACACCCTTTAGGCGTATGTTGCACCTCCTGCTTCTATTTTCTAAGTCTTCCATCTTTTCAAGAATATCTTCTATATCCTGTTGTTGATCTGTCAGTTGATGTGTAATGTTAGTGATATCTTCTTCTATGGATTCATCCCTTTCTTCTAGTGTTTCCACTCTTGTTCCAAGCTCCAATATATCTTGTTTAATTTCTGCAAGACTGCTTATTATTGTATTTTGAAATGAATCCATTTTTTCACACATCTTATTAAAGTTTGCATTGATATCTTTTTTGGAGACTAGGTGCCTTAAGTCCCCTTTAGTAGCAGGAATGTCACCATCATGTTGCTGAGGTTCCAATTCATGTTCTAACTCCTCATCTTGTGTGTTAGGTTCCATTTCCTTTATTTTATCACTTTTAGATGATTTGAAGAAAAGATTTGCTGCAGCAGATTTACCTGGTGTAGTTAATTTATTTTGTCTTTTAGTTGCCATGTTGCAATGAATATTGCTAGTGCTAGAGTAACTGTGCTGCCTTTGCTTTTGTATGTTAATGCAGAGTCATCAGAGTTCAAACATTGCAGAAAGCAGCCTTTAAAGTCTTTAGTTAATGAGAGCAAATGCAGCTGTTATCTCAAACTGTATCTTCATTAAAATTTAAATGCTGCAGCTTTTTTTTTTCCTCCTTTTTTTAAAAAAGTTTATACATAGACCTGTTGTAATCTCTGTTGCCTTTAGCTGATATTGTATCTTGGGAAAAGTTATGAGGGAGAAGTGCAAACTGTGACTGTTTCATTTCTCTGCTGTGTTAAGATTATGAACTGACTTCTCCACACTTGCTTTATCTTAATATTTATTTCCCTCAGTCTTAAGTATCACTATATGTAGTGCTAAAACCTCCCTGGTTTATTTGTGTATCGATTTCCCTTTGCACTGTTTAAAATAGATTGTTAGGCGTTGTATTATATTCAGCAGCTAGCTAGGAGTCCTGTCTGGTGGCCATCTTTGTTTATTCCCACATGGCTATATAAAGTTTTATAACTCTTATATTCTTATCATCCTTAAGCATGTATATTGTTTATAGGCTTACCAGACTTCTAGTGGAGATGTATCAGGTTATTGTTGATGCTGAGATGATTTTTCTGTCTCGATTTCTGAGTAGCTCCTTTTTCTTGTTTCCCTGCAGCTTGTAAAATCTTTTTCCAGCTTGAATTCCTTTATCTGCAGTTTTTTATCACATTTTTGGTTGCTGTCTGCTATTGTAAAGTGCATTTAATGTCCTATAACAGACCTGCAAGCTTTTGAGAATTATAATCCCACTTTCTCTTGAAACTACAGCAGGAGCTCACACTTTACATGTCTGCCACCATGCTCATCCAGGCCCTGTTTAAATTTTAAGGTGACAGTGCTACAGACCCTGCTTTGTCTTTCCTACCTATAGGTTTCCTATTCTCTACTCAGCTATACGTTAAACTAATAGAGAGAAGAGATGTGGGAGGAATTTTAAGCTCTGATATGGGTTCTTTGACATCCTCCTAGTGGCGGGAAATATATCCCATATGTTATGTAGGACTGTGAAATATCATTATTCCGCAAGAAAATAATTCATCGGGTAAGCATAACTTGAAAACATTGTTACCATAGAATGCTTAAAACATGTGCATGCTCCTATCAGCCTATCTAGATTACTCTTCAACATAAGATACCAAGTGAACAATGCAAATTTGGTAATATACGTAAATTGGAAATTGTTTAATATTGGATTTTCTGTCTGAATCATGAATGTTTCAATTTAACTTTACCGTAGCTTTACTGTGGTTTACACTGTTTTGCTTGGTATCGCTCCTCTCCTATAAAAGGTTTCTGTAGCACTTCCCCCTCATGGTTTATACTGTTGGTGGACAAGCAGTTACCCAAAGGCTGCATTCTTTTCCCACTTACCCTTGGCCAGAACACTGTTCTAGTGTGTGTAAGAATATTTTTTTGTGTGTATCAGAGTTTGATGCTGTCTAATAGAGATCCTGCGTGAGGGCACTTAAAGGGACATGAAACCCAAATTTTTTCTTTCATGATTCACATAGAGCATACAATTCTAAACAACTTTCCAATTTACTTCTATTAATAATTTTGCTTAATTCTCGTGGAATCCTTTATTGAAGGAGCAGCAATGTACTACTGGAAGTTTGCTGAGCACATTGGTAAGCCAATATCAAGAGGTATATATGTGCAGCCACCAATCAGCAGCAAGATCCCACCTCCTGAGTCTATCTAGATATGCCACAAAGTATAGCAAGAAAACATACGGCGAGATTACGAGTTTGGCGTTAACAGGAGTGCTGGCTAACAAGGCTTTTTTTTCTAACGCTACCTTAAGCCAACACTGGTATTACAGGGTTTTTTTAAACCTGGCGTTAGAGGTGAGAGTAGAGCAGAATTTAGCTCCACATCTCACCTCAATACCAGTGTTGCTTACGGTAGCGGTAAGCTGGCTAAACGTGCTCATTCACGATTTCCCCATAGGAAACAATGTGGTTGAGCTCGCTGGAAAAAAACCTAATACCAATGGGGTTGAGCTGGCTGGAAAAAAACCTAACACCTGCAAAAAAGCAGCATCCATCTTCTAACGCAGCCCCATTGTTTCCTATGGGAAAATAAAAAATATGTCTGCACCTAACACCCTAACATGAACCCTGAGTCTAAACACCCCTAATCTTACACTTATTAACCCCTAATCTGCCGCCCCCGCTATCGCTGACACCTACATTATATTATTAACCCCTAATCTGCCGCTCCGGACACTGCCGCCACCTACATTATCCCTATGAACCCCTAATATACTGCCCCCAACATCGCCGCCACCTATATTATAGTTATAAACCCCTAATCTGCTGCCCCCAACGTCGCCGCCACCTACCTACAATTATTAACCCCTAATCTTCCGACCCCAACGTCGCCGCTACTATAATAAATATATTAACTTCTAAACCTAAGTCTAACCCCCCCTAACTAAAATATAATTTAAATTAAACAAAATTAATTTAACATAATTAAATAAATTAATTCTATTTAAAACTAAATACTTACCGATAAAATAAACCCTAAGCTAGCTACAATATAACTAATAGTTACATTATAGCTAGCTTAGGATTTATATTTATTTTACAGGCAACTTTGTATTTATTTTAACTAGGTACAATAGTTATTAAATAGTTATTAACTATTTAATAACTACCTAGCTAAAATAAGTACAAAATTACCTGTAAAATAAATCCTAACCTAACCCTAAAAAAATAAAAAAGCCCCCAAAATAATAAAATTTCCCTACCCTATACTAAATTACAAATAGCCCTTAAAAGGGCCTTTTGCAGGGCATTGCCCCAAAGTAATCAGCTCTTTTACCTGAAAAAGAAAAATACAATACCCCCCAACATTAAAACGCACCACCCACACACCCCTACTCTAAAACCCACCCATTCCCCCCTTAAAAAAACCTAACTCTAACCCCCTGAAGATCTCCCTACCTTGAGCCGTCTTCACCCAGCCGGGCACAAGTGGTCCTCCATACGGCAGAAGTCTTCATCCGATCGGGGCAGAAGAGGTCCTCCAGACGGCAGAAGGCTTCATCCAGGCTGCATCTTCTATCTTCATCCTTCCGGAGCGGAGCCATCTTCTATCCAGCCGACGCGGAGCCATCCTCTTCAAACGACATCCTAACGAAGAATGAAGGTTCCTTTAAATAACGTCATCCAAAATGGCTTCCCTTGAATTCCAATTGGCTGATAGGATTCTATCAGCCAATCGGAATTAAGGTAGGAAAAATCCTATTGGCTGATTGGATCAGCCAATAGGATTGAGCTCGCATTCTATTGGCTGTTCCAATCAGCCAATAGAATGTAACCTCAATCCTATTGGCTGATTGCATAAGCCAATAGGATTTTTCCTACCTTAATTCCGATTGGCTGATAGAATCCTATCAGCCAATCGGAATTCAAGGGAAGCCATCTTGGATGACGTCATTTAAAGGAACCTTCATTCTTCGTTAGGAACTCGTTTGAAGAGGATGGCTCCACGTCGGTTGAATAGAAGATGGCTCCGCTCCGGCAGGATGAAGATAGAAGATACCGCTTGGATGAAGATTTCTACCGTCTGGAGGACCTCTTCTGCCCCGATCAGATGAAGACTTCGGACCCTCTGTAGGACCACTTCTGCCCGGTAGGGAGATCTTCAGGGGGTTAGAGTTAGGTTTTTTTTAAGGGGGAATTGGGTGGGTTTAAGAGTAGGGGTGTGTGGGTGGTGGGTTTTAATGTTTTGGGGGATATTGTATTTTTCTTTTACAGGTAAAAGAGCTGATTACTTTGGGGCAATGCCCCACAAAAGGCCCTTTTAAGGGCTATTTGTAATTTAGCATAGGGTAGGGAAATTTTTATTATTTTGGGGGGCTTTTTTATTTTATTAGGGGGATTAGATTAGGTGTAATTAGTTTAGAATTCTTGTAATTCTTTTTTTATTTTCTGTAATTTAGTGTTTTTTTTTCGTAATTTAGTTTATTAAATTTAATTTTAATTAATTGTAGGTAGTTTAGGTAATTTATTTAATGATAGTGTAGTGTTAGGTGTAATTGTAACTTAGGTTAGGATTTATTTTACAGGTAATTTTGTACTTATTTTAGCTAGGTAGTTATTAAATAGTTAATAACTATTTAATAACTATTGTACCTAGTTAAAATAAATACAAAGTTGCCTGTAAAATAAATATAAATCCTAAGCTAGCTACAATGTAATTATTAGTTATATTGTAGCTAGCTTAGGGTTTATTTTATCGGTAAGTATTTAGTTTTAAATAGGATTAATTTATTTAATTATGTTACATTAATTTTGTTTAATTTAAATTATAATTAAGTTAGGGGGGGTTAGACTTAGGGTTACATTTATTATAGTAGCGGCGACGTTGGGGTCGGAAGATTAGTGGTTGATAATTGTAGGTAGGTGGCGGCGACGTTGGGGGCGGCAGATTAGGGGTTAATAAATATAATGTAGGTGTTGGCTATGTTAGGGGCAGCAGATTAGAGGTTCATAGGTATAATGTAGGTGGCAGCGATGTCCGGTCGGCAGATTAGGGGTTAAAAATGTTTATTATAGTGTTTGCAATGTGGGGGGGCCTCGGTTTAGGGGTTAATAGGTAGTTTATGGGTATTAGTGTACTTTTTAGCACTTTAGTTAAGAGTTTTATGTTTCATAAAACTCTTAACTACTGACTTTTAAATGTGGTAGAAGTCTTGACAGGAGAGGGTCTACCGCTCACTTCTTCCAAGACTCGTAATACCAGCGTTAGGCAAATCCCATTAAAAAGATAGGATACACAATTGACGTAAGGGGATTTGCAGTAGCCTCGAGTCGCTGAAGAAAAGTGAGAGGTGAGCCTCTACCTGTCAGACTCATAATACCAGCGTTAGGTAAAAAGCAGCGTTGGGACCTCTCAACGCTGCTTTTTAAGGCTAACGCCAAACTCGTAATCTCAGTGAAAGCAAATTAAAAAGTAGAAATAAATTGAAAAGTTGTTTAACATTCTATGCTCTATTTACATCATGAAAGAAAAAAATTGGGTTTCATGTCCCTTTAACAGAAAAGTAGCACCTCTCAAACAGTCCTAACCATTTGAAATAAGTAAAATTTTAAGAAAACTTCTTGTGAATATTAATTCTGTATTATCAACCCTCCTATATTATGGTAAAGTAGGGTTTGTATCCAAAAGTTAAGCTTGAAGCAACACCATATGTTGCATTCTGCTAATGGATAATATCAAAAAGACAACACACATGCAGTTTAGATCTCCACAAATGCGTATTAGACAGACTGAGATGGAACTGTGAATAAAATACCACATTAAACACTCCAAGGATATCAAAATGTAAAAGTTATAATGATCTTTTTCTGAGATTTCTAGCTTTCAATTGCACAGCCCACATAACTACTTTACAGTCTGCTCCACGGAATTATACTTCCCATTGGTCTCATGAACCGATCAAAAGTTTATAAATTGTGTATAGCAATTGAAACTGTTTAACAATGAATGTACCATTATGTATTAATGATGTAACATTTCCACTTTTATATTTGCTTAGGGCATCTGTTCAGAACCAAGCAGTAATGGAAGCAAACCTTGGACAGAGGACAAGACTTTCATGTCTTCTGGAAATCCCTCCTGGCACTAATGTGGAATGGCAGAAAGATGGGAAGGCACTGTCTTCTCCAAGGTACAAAGAAATGGTGGAAAAAATAAAGGAAATATGACATTAAGCTAAATATTTATGAATTGTAAGACAAAGAACCAAAAACTACAAGAGCTTTAAAGCCCTACCACCTCCCTCTACTACTCAGATTTGTTCTTTGCCTCCCAGGAGTGTAGGTAAAGATTAGAGGTGTTCCAGTTTTAATTTGATAGGGGTTATCATACCTGTGAGACTCATTCCACCTTTGGATTACTACCTATCAATGCTGGCGTATTGGAGTACTCTGGTATTGGCACAGTATTTCCTTATGGGATTTTAGCCATGACCCCTTCAGGTGTCTCGGGGACATGTCCCTTAGCTTCATCCTGTGGGATCATTGTGCACTACTCTCGTATATCCTCTGCTGTAAACTTCAAAGCGCTGGATGGACTCTCTACAGGATGTGGCTGGTAAGATCAGTGGAGTGGTTGCTTATACAGGTAAGTGCACTGCACTCACATAGCCTGCAGGCTATTTGTAGATACACATTAATGTATAGTATAGCGAGGGAATTCACAGTCATAAAGTCTTTGTGAGGTTCTGTGACATTTTGCTTGATACTGTACTTTGCGTTTTTACCTCAGATATTCTTATTTTACACTGAAAGAGAGATGTTTTCTTGTAACTTTTTTCTAAAATATGCTCATATTTCCTTGCAAGGATTTTACAGGGGACACGGTAACTTTAAATTTTCTTTTTAGTGACAATAGTTTTGGAATCATTGTGTTCTCCTGCAGGGAACTCTTATTATGATAATCTCAGTTTTCCTCAAATGTGTTTATTGTTCGAGGTTCTTTATCAATTTTTTTGTGCATTTAATACCAGCACTTTACTTAAACGGAATGTTTCCAGGAGTACTATAGCTATGAGTGCACATACTGAGCTCTTCTGTTAGCTATTGCCGGTTTCACTGCGCTGTTTCAAGATGGTGCGCAGCTGGAAAACCCATCTCATCTTAGGGGTTTATTTTCCCATTCTATTTTTTGGCGCACTTGTCTTTGGCTTCTATTAGGCAGCCAGCACAGTCCCAAAGTGCCGCCGGTGCTACAATGGTTCATTTGGAGGGAGTACTCCTATTCAGCAAAAGTCTGATAATGGTTTGTCTGAGGTGTTAAGACGTTAGATGGGGGTCTAGATATGCTGGGCAATATTTTTTTAATGTCTTCTCACTACTTTAGCACTACTGTATGTACATCTGTTTTATTGTTCAACATGTGTATGTTGCCACTTACAATGTTTCTGTTCCTATTCTCTCCGTATTCTGCTTCTCTTTTTTTATATTACTATGGAGCCTTGTAGACCTGTCCCTTCAGTTTGATTAGCTGATCCCTTAGTGGGTAGATCCACAGACCATACATTTACATTACCTTTATGTTTAACTTGCACATACAAACGCTTTACTCAGTTTCTAAATATGCATAAGTGTATGTACAGTATATGTAGATATTGAATAGAGAGATCATGTCTAATTACTTGAGCAGCACTATACAGCATATAAATATAAGCAAAAGTCTATGCACATGCAGACACTGGTTAGTCATCACAGGGGCGTATTATGGCCTAGGCCAACAAGGCCGGTGCCTAGTACAGCAGATTTGGGAGGGGCAGCACATCTGCCCTATCCTCTCTCTCTAAAAGCCAGCACAAAGTACAGTGAGCAATAAAGTGCAGGCTTTTACAGAGAAGACAAGGCACATGCGCTGATTATGGTCAGTCTTCAAAGGCAGTGCTCCTTTAAGCCGTTGCGTTATATAGAGCATCCAACATTTTTGCAGTGGAAGCGTTCTTGGTGAGAAACTTGACCGGGGATATGCTTACAATGTGCGGCTGGAGGAGAAGACCTTGTGCCAATATGCTGCCTCCGGTTGTCAGCTGTGGTGGGTCTGCGAGCACAGTGCTTATTGCAGGTCTTAGTAACACTCTATTTATTACCTAAAATCCACAAAAATCAAAAATGCCCACCAGGAAGACCGATTGTCTCTGGCATTGGGTCTTTGACGGAAAAGGCCAGTAGATATGTGGATGCTAGACTCAGGTACATTGTAGATTCACTACACTCACATACTAAAGACACGATGCACATACTGAATAAAATCAACACACTAACTGTAACCCCACAGTCAACTCTTGTCACGTGTGACGCGGAGTCACTATATACGAGCATAAAGAAACACTGGGGGTGCACAGCCGTTTCCCATTTCTTAACAAAAGACAAAATTTTATCCAACGAATCCAAACAGTTCATCATAAATCTGTTGGAGTTCGTTTTGGATCATAAGTATTTTGTTTTTGATGGGAAGTTTTATTTGCAGTTATGCGGAACAGCGATGGGGACACCTTGTGCCCCCACGTATGCAAATATATACCTGGGCTGGTGGGAGGAAACTGTGGTATTTCACAACAATCTTCTACAGTATACCCAATACATTACCCACTGGTCCAGGTATATAGACAACATCTTTTTTGTATGGGAGGGATCTATAGAATTACTCAATGAGTTCATTTCATTACTTAATAATAATCCCTTTGGACTTTTTCTAACTATGACATATGATGACCATAAGGTGGAGTTTCTTGATTTAACCATCAAGAAAGTAAATGATCATCTAGAGACTGACACCTTCAGGAAACCGACAGCAACAAATAACATTTTAAATGCGAATAGCTTTCATCACCTCAATACAATAAAAAGTCTACCAATAGGGGAATATCTAAGAATCCGCAGAAACAGCTCATCATTAGAATCTTTCCAAAGGGCAGCAAATTAACTAAGAGACAGGTTGCTATTACGAGGGTATTCAAGAAAATCTCTAAAGAGAGCCTATCAGAGAGCTTTACACAAGAATAGACAGGAACTTTTGAGACCCAAAAAAACAGATGAAAATTCCAACCCTTTAAGATTTATCTCAACATACTGTAGCCAAAGCCAGCAAGTATCCAATGTGTCGGATAAACAACTAAAGTCCATAATCCCCATGAAACCACTGTTTACCTACAGACGTGCTGGTAATCTGAGTGACCAACTAACAGTCAGTCATTTTGACAGAAATGCCAAAAAGCCTCCACTATACAAAGGCTCAATAGCCTGTGGAAATTGCAAAGTTTGTACACATATGGTTAAAAAGAAAATAATAGTGGATAGATTCCACAGGAAATGGACCATTCAAAACCATATTTCTTGCAAAACCCCTAATGTAATATACTGCTTGACTTGCAGATGCAATTTATTATATGTAGGTATGACCACCAGATTAATGGGCAAAAGAATGACTGAACACCTTAGCAACATCAGAAACGCTGCAAAAGATGTTGAGAATGGTAAACAAATCACGTGTTGCTAGGCATTTTTTGCACCACCACAATGGGAAAACTAGGTGCTGGGGATTAGAAACAGTACGACCAGGTATTCGTGGTGGGGATATGGGACAAGTCTTGTTAAAGAAGGAAGCAAAATGGATATTTAATCTGAATTCTGTAATGCCAAATGGCATGAATGAGAACAACAACTTTTGGGTGTTCTTGTGAAGAATTTTTTAACTTAATATCAGAAATATAGGGTTATATTCCCTTAATAGTTTAACTATCCCCATTTTTTAACGTGCACCCAGAAGCCTGTTTAGATGTATCTACCACTTTAATAATACATGATTAACTATACTAATTGTGGGTATTACTAATAGACTCATTATATCAAAATCTATATGTTATATGAGTCCCTTTATAGAACATCCCTTTATCTACAATGATTGCCCTGATGTTTATTAAATTCATGGAATACTTAATATTGAACATGATAGTTAAACTACAATATGCCTATCATCATCTTGGGGGGCGCTTGTATTTTTATAAATGTCTTCCCTTATATGAACTAGCAAGATAAGCAATAGACACAAGTTGTTTCTTTCATTGTGACAACCATAAGGAATGTATTCCACTTACACCCACATCTTAGGTTTTTCTGTACCTCTAGTGAATAATAATGTATGTAGTTATCCACAGTCTGTCTTCACGATATAACTTACCATTGCGTGAAAGAAAGAATGTCTCTGTGGATGTATATAACATACACTTATTCACTTTCAACATGAATAATCATGATTATTGTTATTTGGATCGCATCTAATATTAATATACTTAAGCAATAATTTACAAGTAGAATGATGGAGATTATTGTGAGAATAGGTATTTTATTCCACCCCTCACTTCAATCAGCCTTACTTGTTTCACATCTAATGCTGTTTATAAGTATAATTTAGCTTTGTGGTGCACGTAGAATTTGGATCACATTCTGAGCTAATACTTATAATACTTATAATACCAATGAGAATATACTGATCACGCATTGTAGTTGCACGGAGAGAAACACATGCAAATTGTCAAGTGCTGATTGGGTAATAACGGCTTGCCTTTAGCCAATTAACAATCCGCTCCCATCACAAACCTTCGCCACATAGTATCGAATGTGATTCGCCCAAGGATGGGCGTGAACGTAATGCGCAATACGATTGGCTATTCATTACACACATAGGGGCCTAGTTATCAAGCCGTCAACCTCAAATACGCTGGAATTCCGCAGCGTATTTGTGGCGAGGCTGATACGCCTTAGTTATCAAAGGCTCGAGACCGGCAAAAGTAGAATTTTGTGACGTAAGCATCGATCCGCCGGACTCCGTCCGACACAGATCGATTCTTACGTCACTCCAGATGTTCCGCACACAAGTGCGGCACATTCTCACTACTTTTGCTAGTTATCAAAAAACTAGCAGGTACGCTCGGCACTTTTACGGCCCAGCGTACCTGGTTTTCAATCCGCCACCCCTGGAGGCGGCGGATCCCATAGGAATCAATGGGAGTCTGACCATAGCGAAAGTACAAGTTCGCTGCTGACAGACATCCCATTGATTCCTATGGGAGCTGTCTACACCTAACACCCTAACATGTACCCCGAGTCTAAACACCGCTAATCTGACCCCCCCTACACCGCCGCAACTAAATAAAGTTATTACCCCCTAAACCGCCGCTCCCAGAGCCCACCGCAAGCTACTCTATACATATTAACCCCTAAACCGCCGCTCCCGGAGCCCACCGCAAGCTACTCTATACATATTAACCCCTAAACCGCCGCTCCCGGAGCCCACCGCAACTATAATAAATGTATTAACCCCTAAACCGCCGCTCCCTGAACCCGCCGCAACCTATATTAAATGTATTAACCCCTATCCTGCCCCCCCTACACCGTCGCCACCTATAATAAATTTATTAACCCCTAATCTGCCCCCCCTACACCGTCGCCACCTATAATAAATTTATTAACCCCTATCCTGCCCCCCACTACGCCGCCGCCACTATAATAAAATTATTAACCCCTAAACCTAAGTCTAACCCTAACCCTAACGCCCCCCTAACTTAAATATTAATTAAATAAATCTAAATAAATTAACTCTTATTAAGTAAATGAATCCTATTTAAAACTAAATACTTACCTTTAAAATAAACCCTAATATAGCTACAATATAAATAATAATTATATTCTAGCTATCTTAGGATTTATATTTATTTTACAGGTAACTTTCAATTTATTTTAACCATGTACAATAACTATTAAATAGTTATTAACTATTTAATAGCTTACCTAGCTAAAATAAAGAGAAATGTACCTGTGAAATAAATCCTAACCTAAGTTATAATTACACCTAACACTACACTATACTTTAATAAATTATTCCTATTTAAAAATAAATACTTACCTTTAAAATAAACCCTAAGATAGCTACAATATAATTAATAATTATATTATAGCTATCTTAGGATTTATATTTATTTTACAGGTAACTTTGTATTTATTTTAGCTAGTTAGAATAGTTATTAAATAGTTATTAACTATTTAATAACTACCTAGCTAAAAGAAATACAAAATTACCTGTAAAATAAATCCTAACTTAAGTTACAATTAAACCTAATACTACACTATCATTAAATTAACTAAATAAACTACCTACAAATAACTACAATTAAATAAAATTACATAAACTAACTAAAGTACAAAAAATAAAAAAAGCTAAGTTACAAAAAATAAAAAAATAAGTTACAAACATGTTAAAAATATTACAACAATTTTAAGCTACTTACACCTAATCTAAGCCCCCTAATAAAATAACAAACCCCCCCAAAATAAAAAAAATCCCTACCCTATTCTAAAATAAATAAATTTCAAAGCTCTTTTACCTTACCAGCCCTTAAAAGGGCCATTTGTGGGGGCATGCCCCAAAAAGTTCAGCTCTTTTGCCTGTAAAAGAAAAATACAACCCCCCCCAACATTAAAACCCACCACCCACATACCCCTAATCTAACCCAAACCCCCCTTACAAAAACCTAACACTAATCCCCTGAAGATCATCCTACCTTGAGTCGTCTTCACTCAGCCGAGCCACCGATGGAACTGAAGAGGACATCCGGAGCGGAAGAAGTTAATCCTCCAAGCGGCGCTGAAGAAATCTTCCATCCGATGAAGTCATCATCCAGGCGGCGCTGAAGAAGTCTTCGATCCGGCCGATGTCATCTTCAAAGAGGCGCTGAAGAGGTCTTCTATCCGGGCGAAGTCATCTTCCAAGCCGGGTCTTGAATCTTCCTTCCGCCGACGCGGAACCACCTTCTTCACCGACGGACTACGACGAATGACGGCTCCTTTAAGGGACGTCATCCAAGATGGCATCCCCTCAATTCCGATTGGCTGATAGGATTCTATCAGCCAATCGGAATTAAGGTAGGAAAAATCTGATTGGCTGATGGAATCAGCCAATCAGATTGAGCTCGCATTCTATTGGCTGTTCCGATCAGCCAATAGAATGCGAGCTCAATCTGATTGGCTGATTGGATCAGCCAATCGGATTGAACTTGAATCTGATTGGCTGATTCCATCAGCCAATCAGATTTTCCTACCTTAATTCCGATTGGCTGATAGAATCCTATCAGCCAATCGGAATTGAGGGGACGCCATCTTGGATGACGTCCCTTAAAGGAGCCGTCATTCGTCGTAGTCCGTCGGTGAAGAAGGTGGTTCCGCGTCGGCGGAAGGAAGATTCAAGACCCGGCTTGGAAGATGACTTCGCCCGGATAGAAGACCTCTTCAGCGCCTCTTTGAAGATGACATCGGCCGGATCGAAGACTTCTTCAGCGCCGCCTGGATGATGACTTCATCGGATGGAAGATTTCTTCAGCGCCGCTTGGAGGATTAACTTCTTCCGCTCCGGATGTCCTCTTCAGTTCCATCGGTGGCTCGGCTGAGTGAAGACGACTCAAGGTAGGATGATCTTCAGGGGATTAGTGTTAGGTTTTTGTAAGGGGGGTTTGGGTTAGATTAGGGGTATGTGGGTGGTGGGTTTTAATGTTGGGGGGGTTGTATTTTTCTTTTACAGGCAAAAGAGCTGAACTTTTTGGGGCATGCCCCCACAAATGGCCCTTTTAAGAGCTGGTAAGGTAAAAGAGCTTTGAAATTTATTTAATTTAGAATAGGGTAGGGATTTTTTTTATTTTGGGGGGGTTTGTTACTTTATTAGGGGGCTTAGATTAGGTGTAAGTAGCTTAAAATTGTTGTAATATTTTTAACATGTTTGTAACTTATTTTTTTATTTTTTGTAACTTAGCTTTTTTTATTTTTTGTACTTTAGTTAGTTTATGTAATTTTATTTAATTGTAGTTATTTGTAGGTAGTTTATTTAGTTAATTTAATGATAGTGTAGTATTAGGTTTAATTGTAACTTAAGTTAGGATTTATTTTACAGGTAATTTTGTATTTCTTTTAGCTAGGTAGTTATTAAATAGTTAATAACTATTTAATAACTATTCTAACTAGCTAAAATAAATACAAAGTTACCTGTAAAATAAATATAAATCCTAAGATAGCTATAATATAATTATTAATTACATTGTAGCTATCTTAGGGTTTATTTTACAGGTAAGTATTTATTTTTAAATAGGAATAATTTATTAAAGTATAGTGTAGTGTTAGGTGTAATTGTAACTTAGGTTAGGATTTATTTTACAGGTAAATTTCAGTTTATTTTAGCTAGGTAAGCTATTAAATAGTTAATAACTATTTAATAGCTATTGTACCTAGTTAAAATAAATTGAAAGGTACCTGTAAAATAAAAATAAATCCTAAGATAGCTAGAATATAATTATTATTTATATTGTAGCTATATTAGGGTTTATTTTATAGGTAAGTATTTAGTTTTAAATAGGATTCATTTAGTTAATAAGAGTTAATTTATTTAGATTTATTTAATTAATATTTAAGTTAGGGGGGCGTTAGGGTTAGACTTAGGTTTAGGGGTTAATAATTTTATTACAGTGGCGGCGGCGTAGTGGGGGGCAGGATAGGGGTTAATAAATTTATTATAGGTGGCGACGGTGTAGGGGGGGCAGGATAGGGGTTAATAGGTTTAATATAGGTTGCGGCGGGTTCATGGAGCGGCGGTTTAGGGGTTAAACTATTTATTTAGTTGCGGAGAGGTGCGGGATCAGCAGGATAGGGGTTAATAATTTTATTACAGTGGCGGCGGCGTAGTGGGGGGCAGGATAGGGGTTAATAAATTTATTATAGGTGGCGACGGTGTAGGGGGGGCAGGATAGGGGTTAATAGGTTTAATATAGGTTGCGGCGGGTTCATGGAGTGGCGGTTTAGGGGTTAAACTATTTATTTAGTTGCGGAGAGGTGCGGGATCAGCAGGATAGGGGTTAATAATTTTATAATAGAGGGCGACGGTGTAGGGGGGGCAGGATAGGGGTTACTAGGTATACTGTAGGTGGCAGCGGTGTCCGGGAGCGGCGGTTTAGGGGTTAATACATTTATAAGAGTTGCGGCGGGGTCTAGGAGCGGCGGTTTAGGGGTTAGTAACTTTATTTAGTTGCGGGGGGCTCCGGGGGCGCCGGTATAGGGGGTAGAACAGTGCAGTTTAGTGTGAGTGCTTAGTGACAGGCTAGCAATAAAGCTGGGAAAAAGCCGAAGGGCAGCGAGATCGGATGAGTGATAACTGTCACAGTCCGCTGCTCATCGCCCCGCGGCTTTTTGACAGCTTTATTTGATAACTTAGGCGTATTTTTTCAGGTCCGCGGCAGCGAAGGTAGGCGAGCTTAGGCGGGCGTATTGGGCCGGCGAAGGCAGGAAAGTAGACGGCTTGATAACTACCCCCCAGAGTATTTAAGGAGTCTACAGTATGACACTTGTCTTGTCAGTTGTAAATACACATTGAGAAAGGCCGCTACTCGGCCGAAACGCATTTGTGTGTAGTGTGCTAGTGTGAATGTTTTTGATTTTAATTATTATATTGTTACTCCACTTTAGTAATTAGACTGCAAGAGATTCAAACATAGTTTTTTGACCATCCCAGTTACCTGAAGCCGGAGTATCCTGTTACCGGCCAGGAATACAGGGGGGTGGTTGGAGCTGTGTTCACTTTCTCAGCATACTTCAGTTTGCTTTTTGTTTTTGTGGAGTGTACTAGAGATATATTGGATTTTTTTCCAGCTGTAATATCGATTACATTTTAATAGTGGTTAATAAATTAATATTTTTAAGTAAATTACTTTATCCAAATAGTTGAATACTTTTCAACAATATCACAGTATCCAATGGAATAAGTGCTATTTAACCCCTTCTTGTCCCACTTCCCCTTTTCCTCTGGTTACTATTAGATTATCAAGGGCTAGCACCAGGGATTATTATATCCCTTATTCCTATCAATTATATTCACAGTGCCAATATTTTTGTTCTTTCGCATAGGTCTTAGTAACTAACAGACTGGATGCGTCTGTGTACTGCTTAGATTAGCTTGTGATGTCTAATCATAAACTCTAATAGCTAGCTTTCTCTGCTTTCTCTGCATTCATGAACCCACAGAGTAAATAGTAAACGAACTCTTAAAAAGTTTCATTACTTGAATGATGGTAATTACTGTATGTTGTTGCATGTGAAGGGCAGTGATTCTTTCAAAGTGTATTCTTCTTTCCCTCCCTTCCTCTTCTCTCTCTTCTTTCCCTTTCTCCCTCCATTTCTCCCTCAACTCCCTTCTACCCTCAACTCCCTTCTACCCTCAACTGCCTTCCTCCCTCAACTCCCTTCCTCCCTCAACTCCCTCCCTTATTTCTTTCCCGCTGTCCCTCCCTTCTTTCTCTCAACTCCCTTCCTTCTTTCTCTCCATTCTTTCCCTCCCTTTTCTACCCTCTCTTTCTTTTCTCTCCCTTCTCTCAGGGAGAAAATGGTATGAGATGCATGCAATTCAACCCACCCTTATGCAAGTGTTTTTCTAGCCCATTTTCTTTTGAATTGTTATGAAAAAAACAAACAAAAACATTTTACACACTGACCCAAAAAAATATTAAGGAGGAAAAAGGCCTTAGACCTGGGGGGGGGGGGGGGTTTGGGGGCAGCAGCAAAATTTTGAGTACCTAGGGCAGAAAAAAAACTAAATATGCCAGCACATGGCTAATTACATGTACAACAGTGTACACTGTTTATCAATATGCATATGTATATACACTTGCTGTCTAGACAGTTCATGACTAATTACGTGTAAAACATGTATGCAGTATTTTAATATATGCATGTGTATAGATATATGTAGATACTGTAAAGATAAGACATGGCTAATTTCATGTACAGCATTGTACACAGTGTATTAATTTATGTATAAGTCTATGTATATGCAGATTCTGTATAATCAGATCTTAGTTAATGACGTGCGCAATACACACAGATCTATTCTCTATGTACAAGTATACGCTTATAAGTGCATATCTATGCAGATACTGTATAGACAAATGTTTGCAAATTTCATGTCAGCAGTGCAAACAGTCACCGAGATTACGAGTTTTGCGGTAACAGGGGTGCGTTGCTAACAAGCATTTTTTTTTCAATGCTCCCTTAAGACAACGCTGGTATTACGGGATTTTTTAAACCCGGCGTTAGCCGCAAAAAGGTGAGCGAACAGCAAAATTTAGCTCCACATCTCACCTCAATACCAGCATTGCTTACGGTAGTGGTGAGCTGGCAAAACGTGCTTGTGCACCATTTCCCCATAGGAAATAATGGGGCAGATTCAGCTGGAAAAAAACCTGCAAAAAAGCAGCGTTCAGCTCCTAACGCAGCCCCATTGATTCCTATGGGGAAATAAAATTTATGTCTACACCTAACACCCTAACATGAACCCTGAGTCTAAACACCCCTAATCTTACACTTATTAACCCCTAATCTGCCGTCCCGACATCGCCGACACCTGCATTATATTTTTAACCCCTAATCTGCCGCTCCAGACACCGCCGCCACCTACATTATCCCTATGAACCCCTAATCTGCTGCCCCTAACATCGCCGACACCTACATTATATTTATTAACCCCTAATCTGCCCCCCCAACGTCGATACTACTATATTACATTTATTAACCCCTAAACCTAAGTCTAAACCTAAATCTAACACCCCCCTAACTTAAATATAATTTAAATACAACAAAATTAAATTTACTACAATTAAATAAATTAATCCTATTTAAAACTAAATACTTACCTATAAAATAAACCATAAAATAGCTACAATATAACTAATAGTTACATTGTAGCTAGCTTAGGGTTTATATTTATTTTACATGCAACTGATTGGATCAGCCAATGAGATCACATTCTATTGGCTGATTGGAACAGCCAATAGTATTGCACTTCAATCCTATTGGCTGATCCAATCAGCCAATAGGATTTTTCCTACCTTAATTCCGATTGGCTGATAGAATTACATCATTTAAAGGAACCTTCATTCGTCGGGAGTCGTCGGAAGAAGAGGGTGATCCGCGTCGGCTGGCTTCAAGATGGACCCGCTCCGCTCTGGATGGATGAAGATAGAAGATGCCGCCTGGATGAAGACTTCTGCCCGTCTGGAGGACCTCTTCTGCCCGGATCGGATAAAGACTTCTGCCCCTCTGGAGGACCACTTGTGCCCGGCTGGGTGAAGACGACTCAAGGTAGGGTGATCTTCAAGGGGGTAGTGTTAGGTTTTATTAAGGGGGGATTGGGTGGGTTTTAGAGTAGGGTTGGGAGTTTGGGTGGTGGGTTTTAATGTGGGGGGGTATTGTATTTTTTTACAGGTAAAAGAGCTGATTACTTTGGGGCAATGCCCCGCAAAAAGCCATTTTAAGGGCTATTTGTAATTTAGTATAGGGTAGGTAATTTTATTATTTTGGGGGGCTTTTTTATTTTGTTAGGGGGATTAGAGTAGGTGTAATTAGTTTAAAATTCTTGTAAATTTTTTTTATTTTCTGTAATTTAGTGTTTGTTTGTTTTTGTACTTTAGTTTATTTAATTTAATTGTATTTAATTGTAGGTAATTTAGTAAATTAATTTAATGATAGTGTAGTGTTAGGTGTAATTGTAACTTAGGTTAGGATTTATTTTACAGGTAAATTTGTACTTATTTTAACTAGGTAGTTATTAAATAGTTAATAACTATTTAATAACTATTCTACCTAGTTAAAATAAATACAAAGTTGCCTGTAAAATAAATATAAACCCTAAGCTAGCTACAATGTAACTATTAGTTATATTGTAGCTAGCTTAGGGTTTATTTTATAGGTAAGTATTTAGTTTTAAATAGGAATAATTTATTTAATTGTAGTAATTTTATTTCATTTTATTTAAATTATATTTAAGTTAGGGGGGTGTTAGGGTTAGACTTAGGTTTAGTGGTTAATAAATTTAATATAGTAGCGGCGACATTGGGGGCGGCAGATTAGGGGTTAATAAATGTAGATAGGTGTCGGCGATGTTAGGGACGGCAGATTAGGGGTTAATAAAATTTAACTAGTGTTTGCGAGGCGGGAGTGCGGCGGTTTAGGGGTTAATATATTTATTACAGTGTCGGCGATGTCCGGTCAGCAGATTAGGGGTTAAAAACGTTATTAAAGTGTTTCCGATGTGGGGGGGGGCTCGGTTTAGGGGTTAATAGGTAGTTTATGGGTGTTAGTGTACTTTGTAGCACTTTAGTTAAGAGTTTTATGTTACGGCGTTAGCCCATAAAACTCTTAACTACTGACTTTTAAATGCGGTAGGAGTCTTGACAGGAGAGGGTGTTCCGCTCACTTCTTCTAAGACTCGTAATACCGGCGTTAGGCAAGTCCCATTAAAAAGATAGGATACGCAATTTATGTAAGCGGATTTGCGGTAAGCTCGAGTCGCGGAAGAAAAGTGAGCGGTACACCCTCTCCTGCCAGACTCGTAATACCAGCGGGCATTAAAAGCAGCGTTGGGATCTCTCAACGCTGCTTTTTAAGGCTAAAGCAAGACTCGTAATTTAGCCAATAGTATTTATATAGGCATAAGTGTATGTATTTGCAGATTCTGCATAATCAGAACATAGCTATTACTTGTGCTACAGTGCACGCATTCTTTTTTTCTATATACACAAATATATTTAGATATTCTAATGTCAAAATACCACTATTTACATTTGTATCACTGCACCATTTGTATCAATATTTGTACAGATGTATGTGTATGCACATAGGGCTAGATTACAAGTGGAGCCCATTTGCGGACGCGCAATAATTAACAAGCTCACGGTAGCAATTATCATTCAGAAAATTAACCAGAGATCAGATCTCTGGTTAATTTTTTAAAAGTACCCCAAATGCCTTCAAAATAAAGGGCATTTTAGTTTTTTATTAATTATTATTTTGGGGTCTAATGTTGTAAAGGCACTTTCCATTATTATTTTTTTTCTATGGGAACTGTGTGTTACACATATTAACACATAAATATATATGTATAATAGTTTAATAGTAGTGCTAAGCATATACATATCTATTTATAGTAACTGGCATCGCTGTGCGACTTACCCCCTTTGCTGCGCTTTAGTTCTGATACCATCTCTAATGTCAGGAAAATGAGGCTCCCAGTTGTTAACTTGTAATACCAGCACAAATTAGCATGCGCTGATATTACAGAGTGGAGCGCATATTTAGCGCTCCACTTGTAATGTGGCCGATAGTGTTTTATACACAACATGACCAATTAGTTGTGCAACAGGTAAATTGGATATCTTATACGCTATTGTGTTTCTATATGTATAAAATATGCAATTAGACGAAGTCACTCACTTGTGCAACACTGTGCACAGTGATAATGCATAGGTGTATCTAGATGCTTATAGTCCATGTATATAACATGTCTATTTTCCTGTGGAGCTATCTGAGTTGATATTTCATTCGGCATTAACCATTATCCGGTTTTATTATTATTATCAGTTATTTGTAGAGCGCCAACAGGTTCCACAGCGCTAATTATCCGGCTTTGCTTTATTGGAACCTATGCGACATACGGTTAAGGTAAGCTCTACAGCACAGGCAATTCCTTGAGGATTTCTGGTTTTCCTTGGGGTTTCTTTTCTAAGGATTTAACATTTTCCTTTCTGCCATGTCTGCATTGTTATATCAATATGATAAATATAATAATATGTCAGTATATACCAGGGTTATAATACAATTTATTTGCTATTATTCTTTAATACAACCTCCAATTAAAATGTATATACGAAACAATTGAAATTAATATTTATTCCTAAATTCTTGAGATTAGTTAAATTTATAAACACATTGAAATATATTTATATGAAGTAGAGACTAGGCCCGCGATCCGATATACGGCGCAGGTTTCGGCGCAAGTGTGGAAACCTGCGCCGCCCATAGTTTCAGCTCGCAACTCGAGCTATCCCATATATGGCGCCGTCAGATGCTAAAGTGACGTAAGTCTGACAAACCAGCGATGTCCAGAAATCTGCGTAAGTACAAATTTCTGGAGTCGCCAGTGACTTACGGCACTTTAGAAACTGCCGCCGCATAAAAAACCTGACTAAGTTATTAAATCATCCGTTACTGTCTAACACGCCTCCTAAACATAGCCCGACACGTATACCCCTCTATCTGCAATCCCCCCTCTCACTATTAAATAATAAATATATTAACACCTAAACCGCCGCTCCCGGACCCCGCTGCCAGCTACATTATCTATATTACCCCCTAATCTGACCCCCCTACACCGCCGCTAGCTATATTAAATGTTTTACCCCCTAATGTGAGCCCCCTACCCCGCCGCCACCTATTTAAACTATTTTACCCCCTAATGTGAGCCCCCTACACCGCCGCTAGCTATATTAAATGTTTTACCCCCTAATGTGAGCCCCCTACCCCGCCGCCACCTATTTAAACTATATTACCCCCTAATCTAATCCCCCTACACCGCCGCCACCTATATTAAATTAATTAACCCCTAAAATACTAAAATTTCCCTACCACTAAACCTAAGTCTAACCCTACAAATAGCCCTGAAAAGGGCTTTTTGCGTGGCATTGCCCCAAAGTAAACAGCTCTATTGCCAGCCCTTAAAAGGTCTTTTTGCGGGGCTTTGCCCCAAAGTAATCAGCTCTTTCACCAGCCCTTAAAAGGGCCTTTTGCGGGATATTGTCACAAAGTAATCAGCTCTTTTGCCTGTAATCTAAATACCCCTACACCACCGCCACCTATAATAAATGTATTAACCCCTAATCTAATCCCCCTACACCGCCGCCACCTATATTAAATTAATTAACCCCTAATCTAATCCCCCTACACCGCCGCCACCTATATTAAATTTATTAACCCCTAATCTAATCCCGCTATACCGCCGCCACCTATATTAAGGGCTAGATTTATTATAGCTGAGGCGTACAGGGGCGCGTATACGCGCCCCTGTATGCCTCAACTCGCCTGTGGCGGGGCGAAATTACCCGCAGGTATTTGGCATTACACACGAGCACAATTTTGCACTCGCGTGCAATCCCGCCCCCTGCCCACGCACAGCCAATCACGCGCGGGCAGGAGCTGTCAATCTCCTCGGTCGGACTCGACCGAGGAGATTGAATTTTGCCAGTTTAGAGGTGGCGAAAAGCGTAGGGAAGCAGCGGTCTCTTGACCGCTGCTTGATAAATCACGGCGAGCAAGTTCTTATGAGAACTTGCTGCCGTAGGGGGCTTCATAAATCTAGCCCTAACTGTATTAACCCTAATTATATTAGGGTTAATATAGTTAATATAGTTATATTATATATATTAACTATCGGCTAGATTTAGAGTTTGGCGTTAGCCGTCAAAACCAGCGTTAGAGGCTCCTAACGCTGGTTTTGGGCTACCGCTGGTATTTAGAGTCAGTCATTAAACGGTCTAACGCTCACTTTGCAGCCGCGACTTTTCTATACCGCAGATCCCCCTACGTAATTTGCGTATCCTATCTTTTCAATGGGATCTTTCTAAAGCCGGTATTTAGAGTCGTGGCTGAAGTGAGCGTTAGAAATCTAACGACAAAACTCCAGCCGCAGAAAAAAAACAGGAGTTAAGAGCTTTTTGGGCTAACGCCGGTTCATAAAGCTCTTAACTACTGTGCTCTAAAGTACACTAACACCCATAAACTACCTATGTACCCCTAAACCGAGGTCCCCCCACATCGCCCCCACTATAATAAATTTTTGTAACCCCTAATCTGCCGACCGCACACCGCCGCCACCTACGTTATACTTATGTACCCCTAATCTGCTGCCCCTAACACCGCCGACCCCTATATTATATTTATTAACCCCTAATCTGCCCCCCTCAACGTCGCCGACACCTACCTACACTTATTAACCCCTAATCTGCCGACCGGACCACACCGCTACTCTAATAAATGTATTAACCCCTAAAGCTAAGTCTAACCCTAACACTAAAACCCCCCTAAGTTAAATATAATTTAAATCTAACTAAATAAATTAACTCTTATTAAATAAATTATTCCTATTTAAAGCTAAATACTTACCTGTAAAATAAACCCTAATATATCTACAATATAAATTATAATTATATTGTAGCTATTTTAGGATTAATATTAATTTTACTGGCAACTTTGTATTTATTTTAACCAGGTACAATAGCTATTAAATAGTTAATAACTATTTAATAGCTACCTAGTTAAAATAATTACAAAATTACCTGGAAAATAAATCCTAACCTAAGTTACAATTAAACCTAACACTACACTATCAATAAATTAATTAAATAAAATACCTACAATTATCTACAATTAAACCTAACACTACACTGTCAATAAATAAATTAAATAAAATGCCTACAAATAAATACAATTAAATAAACTAACTAAAATACAAAAAATAAAAAAGAACTAAGTTACAAAAAATAAAAAAATATTTACAAACATTAGAAAAATATTACAACAATTTTAAACTAATTACATCTACTCTAAGCCCCCTAATAAAATAACAAAGCCCCCCAAAATAAAAAAAATGCCCTACCCTATTCTAAAATTAAAATAGAAAAGCTCTTTTATCTTACCAGCCCTTAAAAGGGCCATTTGCGGGGCATGCCCCAAAGAATTCATCTCTTTTGCCTGGAGAAAAAAAACATACAATACCCCCCCCCAACATTACAACCCACCACCCACATACCCCTAATCTAACCCAAACCCCCCTTAAATAAACCTAACACTAAGCCCCTGAAGATTTTCCTACCTTATCTTCACCACACCGGGTATCACACTGATCCGTCCTGGCTCCGATGTCTTGATCCAAGCCCAAGCGGGGGGCTGAAGACATCCATCCTCCGGCTGAAGTCTTGATCCAAGCGGGCAGAAGAGGACATCCGGACCGGCAAACATCTTCATCCAAGCCGCATCTTCTATGTTCTTCCATCCGATGACGACCGGCTCCATCTTGAAGACCTCCAGCACGGATCCATCCTTTTCTTCCGACGACTAGACGACAAATGAAGGTTCCTTTAAGGGACGTCATCCAAGATGGCGTCCCTCGAATTGCAATTGGCTGATGGAATTCCAATCAGATTGAGCTCGCATTCTATTGGCTGATCGGAACAGCCAATAGAATGCAAGCTCAATCTGATTGGCTGATCGGATCAGCCAATCGGATTGAACTTGAATCTGATTGGCTGATTCCATCAGCCAATCAGAATTTTCCTACCTTAATTCCGATTGGCTGATAGAATCCTATCAGCCAATCAGAATTCGAGGGACGCCATCTTGGATGACGTCCCTTAAAGGAACCGTCATTCGTCGTCTAGTCGTCGGAAGAAGAGGATGGATCCGCGCTGGAGGTCTTCAAGATGGAGCCGGTCGTCATCGGATGGAAGAACATAGAAGATGCGGCTTGGATGAAGATGTTTGCCGGTCCGGATGTCCTCTTCTGCCCGCTTGGATCAAGACTTCAGCCGGAGGATGGATGTCTTCAGCCCCCCGCTTGGGCTTGGATCAAGACATCGGAGCCAGGACGGATCGGTGTGATACCCGGTGTGGTGAAGATAAGGTAGGAAGATCTTCAGGGGCTTAGTGTTAGGTTTATTTAAGGGGGGTTTGGGTTAGATTAGGGGTATGTGGGTGGTGGGTTGTAATGTTGGGGGGGTATTGTATGTTTTTTTTCTCCAGGCAAAAGAGCTGAATTCTTTGGGGCATGCCCCGCAAATGGCCCTTTCTCTTGTTAAGTGTATCCAGTCCACGGATCATCCATTACTTATGGGATATTAACTCCTCCCCAACAGGAAGTGCAAGAGGATTCACCCAGCAGAGCTGCTATATAGCTCCTCCCCTAACTGCCATTACCAGTCATTCTCTTGCACCCAACGAATAGATAGGATGTGTGAGAGGACTGTGGTGATTATACTTAGTTTCATACCTTCAATCAAAAGTTTGTTATTTTATAATAGCACCGGAGTGTGTTATTCCTTCTCTGGTAGAATTTGAAGAAGAATCTACCTGAGTTTTTCTATGATTTTAGCCGGAGTAGTTAAGATCATATTGCTGTTTCTCGGCCATCTGAGGAGA
Source organism: Bombina bombina (assembly GCF_027579735.1). Lineage (NCBI taxonomy): Eukaryota > Metazoa > Chordata > Amphibia > Anura > Bombinatoridae > Bombina > Bombina bombina. The sequence goes on from NC_069499.1 coordinate 188,827,979, forward strand.
GGTAAACTTCAGATCAGGGGACAGCGGGCAGATTAATCTGCAAAGAGGTATGTAGCAGCTTATTATTTTCTGACAATGGAATTGATGAGAAAATTCTGCCATACCGATATAATGTAAACTCAGCCTTAAATGCAGTAGCAGCAACTGGTATCAGGCTGTCATGTATGTATATTTTACACTTCAGTATTCTGGGGAATGGCACTTCACTGGAATTATACTGTATGCATAAAACTTTAGCCTAATTTGCAGGGACTAGCAACAGGCTTTTTAATAACACTCAATTTATTAATGTTAAACGTTTTTTGCTGGCATGTAAAATCGTTTAATTTTCTGAGGTACTGGGTGAAAAAATGTTTTGGGCACTATTTTTTTCCACTTGGCAGTCGTTTTATTTAATTTATGACAGTTTACTGATCTCTCTCACTGTTATGTGTGAGGGGGAGGCTATCAGGGTTAGTTATCCTTTGCTAATGGGAGCAATCCTTTGCTAAAATTGTGTTTTTTTACAAAGATTTGATGCTATAACTTTTCAGTTTATTAATTTTCAACTGTCATAACTTTTTCTGTGCTTCTTATAGGCACAGTACGTTTTCATATTATAGTAAATTACTTGAAAAGTATTTCCAAGTTGCTAGTTTATTTGCTAGTGTGTTAAACATGTCTGATTCAGAGGAAGATATCTGTGCTATATGTGTTAAAGCCAAAGTGGAGCCCAATAGAAATTTATGTACTAACTGTATTGATGCTACTTTAAATAAAAGTGCACCAAAACAGGAAGGAGCTGTTGCTCGCTACAGACAAGGCTGGAGACCTAACCAGTCCTGGAACAAGGGCAAGCAGGCCAGGAAACCTGCTGCTGCCCCTAAGACAGCATGAATCGAGGGCCCCCGATCCGGGAACGGATCTAGTTGGGGGCAGACTTTCTCTCTTCGCCCAGGCTTGGGCAAGAGATGTCCAGGATCCCTGGGCGTTAGAGATCATATCTCAGGGATACCTTCTAGACTTCAAATTCTCTCCCCCAAGAGGGAGATTTCATCTGTCAAGGTTGTCAACAAACCAAATAAAGAAAGAGGCGTTTCTACGCTGCGTACAAGATCTTTTATTAATGGGAGTGATCCATCCGGTTCCGCGGTCGGAACAAGGACAAGGGTTTTACTCAAATCTGTTTGTGGTTCCCAAAAAAGAGGGAACTTTCAGGCCAATCTTGGATTTAAAGATCCTAAACAAATTCCTAAGAGTTCCATCGTTCAAAATGGAAACTATTCGGACAATTTTACCCATGATCCAAAAGGGTCAGTACATGACCACAGTGGATTTAAAGGATGCTTACCTTCACATACCGATTCACAAAGATCATTACCGGTATCTAAGGTTTGCCTTTCTAGACAGGCATTACCAGTTTGTAGCTCTTCCATTCGGATTGGCTACGGCTCCGAGAATCTTCACAAAGGTTCTGGGTGCTCTTCTGGCGGTACTAAGACCGCGAGGAATTGCGGTAGCTCCGTACCTAGACGACATTCTGATACAAGCTTCAAGCTTTCAAACTGCCAAGTCTCATACAGAGTTAGTACTGGCATTTCTAAGGTCGCATGGATGGAAGGTGAACGAAAAGAAGAGTTCTCTCTTTCCACTCACAAGAGTTCCCTTCTTGGGGACTCTTATAGATTCTGTAGAAATGAAGATTTACCTGACAGAAGACAGGTTAACAAATCTTCAAAATGCATGCCGTGTCCTTCATTCCATTCAACACCCGTCAGTAGCTCAATGCATGGAGGTAATCGGCTTAATGGTAGCAGCAATGGACATAGTACCCTTTGCACGCCTACATCTCAGACCGCTGCAATTGTGCATGCTAAGTCAGTGGAATGGGGATTACTCAGACTTGTCCCCTACTCTGAATCTGGATCAAGAGACCAGAAATTCTCTTCTATGGTGGCTTTCTCGGCCACATCTGTCCAGGGTGATGCCATTCAGCAGGCCGGACTGGACAATTGTAACAACAGACGCCAGCCTACTAGGTTGGGGCGCTGTCTGGAATTCTCTGAAGGCTCAGGGACAATGGAATCAGGAGGAGAGTCTCCTACCAATAAACATTCTGGAATTGAGAGCAGTTCTCAATGCCCTTCTGGCTTGGCCCCAGTTAACAACTCGGGGGTTCATCAGGTTTCAGTCGGACAACATCACGACTGTAGCTTCCATCAACCATCAGGGAGGGACAAGAAGCTCCCTAGCAATGATGGAAGTATCAAAGATAATTCGCTGGGCAGAGTCTCACTCTTGCCACCTGTCAGCAATCCACATCCCGGGAGTGGAGAACTGGCAGGCGGATTTCTTAAGTCGTCAGACTTTTCATTCGGGGGAGTGGGAACTTCATCCGGAGGTCTTTGCCCAAATACTTCGACGTTGGGGCAAACCAGAGATAGATCTCATGGCGTCTCGACAGAACGCCAAGCTTCCTCGTTACGGGTCCAGATCCAGGGATCCGGGAGCGGTTCTGATAGATGCTTTGACAGCACCTTGGACCTTCGGGATGGCTTATGTGTTTCCACCCTTCCCGATGCTTCCTCGATTGATTGCCAGAATCAAACAGGAGAGAGCATCAGTGATTCTAATAGCGCCTGCATGGCCACGCAGGACTTGGTATGCAGATCTAGTGGACATGTCATCCTGTCCACCTTGGTCGCTACCTCTGAAACAGGAACTTCTGATCCAGGGTCCCTTCAAACATCAAAATCTAATTTCTCTGAAGCTGACTGCTTGGAAATTGAACGCTTGATTTTATCAAAACGTGGTTTTTCTGAGTCAGTTATTGATACCTTAATACAGGCTAGGAAGCCTGTTACCAGAAAGATTTACCATAAGATATGGCGCAAATACTTATATTGGTGCGAATCCAAGAGTTACTCATGGAGTAAGGTTAGGATTCCGAGGATATTGTCTTTTCTACAAGAAGGTTTAGAAAAGGGTTTATCCGCTAGTTCCTTAAAGGGACAGATTTCAGCTCTGTCCATTCTTTTACACAAACGTCTGTCAGAAGTTCCGGACGTTCAAGCTTTTTGTCAGGCTTTAGCTAGGATCAAGCCTGTGTTTAAAACTGTTGCTCCACCATGGAGTTTGAACTTAGTTCTTAATGTTTTACAGGGGGTTCCGTTTGAACCCCTTCATTCCATTGATATCAAGTTGTTATTTTGGAAAGTTCTGTTTTTAATGGCGATTTCCTCGGCTCGAAGAGTCTCTGAGTTATCTGCCTTACAATGTGATTCTCCTTATCTGATTTTTCATTCAGACAAGGTAGTTCTGCGTACTAAACCTGGGTTCCTACCTAAGGTGGTCACTAACAGGAATATCAATCAAGAGATTGTGGTTCCATCTTTGTGTCCTAATCCTTCTTCGAAAAAGGAACGTCTGCTACACAATCTAGATGTAGTCCGTGCCCTGAAATTTTATCTACAGGCAACTAAGGATTTTCGACAAACGTCTTCCCTGTTTGTCGTTTATTCTGGTCAGAGGAGAGGTCAAAAAGCTTCGGCTACCTCTCTCTCCTTTTGGCTTCGTAGCATAATACGGTTAGCCTATGAGACTGCTGGACAGCAGCCTCCTGAAAGAATTACAGCACATTCTACTAGAGCTGTGGCTTCCACTTGGGCCTTTAAGAATGAGGCTTCTGTTGAACAGATTTGCAAGGCTGCAACTTGGTCTTCTCTTCATACTTTTTCCAAATTTTACAAATTTGACACTTTTGCTTCTTCGGAGGCTGTTTTTGGGAGAAAGGTTCTTCAGGCAGTGGTTCCTTCCGTATAAAGAGCCTGCCTGTCCCTCCCGTCATCCGTGTACTTTAGCTTTGGTATTGGTATCCCATAAGTAATGGATGATCCGTGGACTGGATACACTTAACAAGAGAAAACATAATTTATGCTTACCTGATAAATTTATTTCTCTTGTAGTGTATCCAGTCCACGGCCCGCCCTGTCACTTTAAGGCAGGTAATTTTTCCATTAAACTACAGTCACCACTGCACCCTATGGTTTTCCTTTCTCTGCATGTTTTCGGTCGAATGACTGGTAATGGCAGTTAGGGGAGGAGCTATATAGCAGCTCTGCTGGGTGAATCCTCTTGCACTTCCTGTTGGGGAGGAGTTAATATCCCATAAGTAATGGATGATCCGTGGACTGGATACACTACAAGAGAAATAAATTTATCAGGTAAGCATAAATTATGTTTTTAAGGGCTGGTAAGGTAAAAGAGCTTTTCTATTTTAATTTTAGAATAGGGTAGGGCATTTTTTTATTTTGGGGGCTTTGTTATTTTATTAGGGGGCTTAGAGTAGGTGTAATTAGTTTAAAATTGTTGTAATATTTTTCTAATGTTTGTAAATATTTTTTTTATTTTTTGTAACTTAGTTCTTTTTTATTTTTTGTACTTTAGTTAGTTTATTTAATTGTATTTATTTGTAGGTATTTTATTTAATTTATTTATTGATAGTGTAGTGTTAGGTTTAATTGTAGATAATTGTGGGTATTTTATTTAATTAATTTATTGCTAGTGTAGTGTTAGGTTTAATTGTAACTTAGGTTAGGATTTATTTTACAGGTAAAAAATAATTTTAACTAGGTAGCTATTAAATAGTTATTAACTATTTAATAGCTATTGTACCTGGTTAAAATAATTACAAAGTTGCCTGTAAAATAAATATTAATCCTAAAATAGCTACAATATAATTATAATTTATATTGTAGCTATATTAGGGTTTATTTTACAGGTAAGTATTTAGCTTTAAATAGGAATAATTTATTTAATAAGAGTTAATTTATTTCGTTAGAATAAAATTATATTATTTAGGGGGGTGTTAGGGTTATGGTTAGACTTAGCTTTAGGGGTTAATACATTTATTATAGTAGCGGTGAGGTCCGATCGGCAGATTAGGGGTTAATAAATATAATATAGGGGTCGGCGATGTTAGGGGCAGCAGATTAGGGGTACATAGGGATAATGTAGGTTGCGGCGGTGTACGGAGCGGCAGATTAGGGGTTAATAATAATATGCAGGGGTCAACGATAGTGGGGGCGGCAGATTAGGGGTTAATAAGTGGAATGCTAGGGGTGTTTAGACTCGGGGTACATGTTAGAGTGTTAGGTGCAGACTTAGGAAGTGTTTCCCCATAGGAAACAATGGGGCTGCGTTAGGAGCTGAACGCTGCTTTTTTGCAGGTGTTAGGTTTTTTTTCTGCTCAAACTGCCCCATTGTTTCCTATGGGGGAATCGTGCACGAGCACGTTTTTGAAGCTGGCCGCGTCCGTAAGCACCGCTGGTATCGAGAGTTGCAGTGGCGGTAAATTATGCTCTATGCTCCCTTTTTGGAGCCTAACGCACTGAAAACGCAGCCATTCTGTGAACTCTAAATACCAGCGGTATTTAAAAGGTGCGGGGGGAAAAAAGCATGCGTTAGCTACGCGGGTCGTTACCGACAAAACTCTAAATCTAGCCGTATATTAACCCTATCTACACCCCTAACTTAATTATTATTAAAATAAATCTAAATAATATTAATAATATTAACTAAATTATTCCTATTTAAAACTAAATACTTACCTATAAAATAAACCCTAAGATAGCTACAATATAATTAATAATTACATAGTAGCTATTTTAGGGTTTATATTTATTTTACAGGTAATGTGGTATTTATTTTAACTAGGTACAATAGCTATTAAATAGTTAATAACTATTTAATAGCTACCTAGTTAAAATAATTACCAATTTAGCTGTAAAATAAATCCTAACCTAAGTTACAAATACACCTACACTATCAATAAATTAAATAAACTACACATATCTAAACTAAAATACAATTAAATAAACTAAACTAAATTGCAAAAAAACCAAACACTAAATTACAAAAAATAAAAAATGATTACAAGAATGTTAAGCTAATTACACCTATTCTAAGCCCCCTAATAAAATAACAAAGCCCCCCAAAATAAAAAAAATTCCCTACCCTACCCTAAATTACAAAAGTAAACAGCTCTATTACAGCCCTTAAAAGGGTCTTTTGTGGGGCATTTCCCCAAAGTAATCAGCTCTTTTGCCTGTAAAAAAAACAACAACCCCCCCCCATTATAACCCACCACCCACATACCCCTATTTTAACCCACCCAATCCCCCCTTAAAAAAACCTAAGTCTAACCCCCAAGTGCTCCTTACCTGTCCTGAAGACCGGCGGAGAAGTTCCTGTTCCAGGCGGAGAAGTCTTCTTCCAGGCGGCGACCTCTTCTTCTTCCAGGATCCAGCCGGCACGGAGCGGAGGAGTTGAAGACCGATGACCGCGGAGCTGAAGACCGTCCATCTGGAACTGAAAACCGGCGATGCTGGAACTGAAGATCGGCGACACTGGAACTGAAGACCGCTGGAACTGAAGACCGGAGCCGGAGCATGGAGGATCCTCTTCATACGATCGCCGCCGTACACTGAATAGGAATTCAAGGTACGCAATAAAAGATGGCGTCCCTTGAATTCCTATTGGCTGATTTGAGCCTTCAAATTCAAATCAGCCAATCGGATGCGAGCTACTTTAATTCTATTGGCTGATTTGAATAGCCAATAGAATAAGAGCTACTGTAATTCTATTGGCTGATTAGAATAGCTCCGCGGTCATCGGTCTTTAACTCCTCCGCGCCGGCTGGATCCTGGAAGAAGAAGAGGTCGCCGCCTGGAAGAAGACTTCTCCGCCTGGAACAGGACCTTCTCCGCCGGTCTTCAGGACAGGTAAGGAGCACTTGGGGGTTAGACTTAGGTTTTTTAAGGGGGGATTGGGTGGGTTAGAATAGGGGTATGTGGGTGGTGGATTGTAATGGGGGAGGTTGTTGTTTTTCTTACAGGCAAAAGAGCTGATTACTTTGGGGAAATGCCCCACAAAAGGCCCTTTTAAGGGCTGGTAATAGAGCTGTTTACTTTTGTAATTTAGATTAGGGTGGGGAATTTTTTTTTATTTTGGGGGGCTTTGTTATTTTATTAGGGGGCTTAGAATAGGTGTAATTAGCTTAAAATTCTTGTAATCTTTTTTTATTTTTTGTAATTTAGTGTTTGTTTGTTTTTGTAATTTAGTTTAGTTTATTTTTTTTAAAAATTCTGTTTTTATTGAGGACATGAAAACAGTATACAAGTACATTTTCTCAGTACATTAGAAGAGACATGGTTAAACAACATTATCGCATGTACATACAAAGAATACAATCATAATATTGACAAGGTTCAAGTTCTCGGTCCTCTTTTTTTTCCCAACTTGTTCCCCTTTTTGTGGGATACCTAAATATATTAACAAATTAACCTAGATATAATGAAACCAACAGAATCGGCCTTTGTGGCAGCATAGAAGTTAGTTCACCAATCATTTTTGTGGTGTGAGAGCACAAAAAAAAAAAAAAAAAAAGAAAAAAAAAAAAAGCTGAAATAGTTCGGTAGGTTTACTTTTCTATATAGTAATTGTCTCTCTCTCTCCCTCCACGCCGCCCCGTATACGATACAAAAACCCCCATTCTCCCCGCAAAGAGGCGGTGAGCATGTATTCAGTGTGTGCAAAGGGTGCTAAAACTTGGCTTTGTAAGTCAATGCTTAATGTCATAATGTAATCCCGCCATTTATTTATGAAGTGTTTTAGTCTTCTATTGGTGTCCATCCTAGTATCTTACTGTTCTATGAGTAGTTGTTTATGCAAGCTGTGTTTAAAAGCATTGAATGTCGGAGCCGTACTCTCCGTCCAGACTCTCAGAATGACCTTCCTAGCCACTAAGACAATAGTGGTGAGCAGAGGGATGTGTCTTGGGCTCTGCTCCCTCCACTCCAAAAAGCAGATTTGCTCGATTTCAATTTGGACCCTGAGCTTGAGGACATTAGTGATCCAAAAGGCAATTTTGCCCCAAAACTGTCTAACCCAGGGGCAAGCAAGGAAGTAGTGTAGGAAATCTGGGTTGGAAAGTCTGCACTTGCTACACTCATTCACCACTCTGGGGTTCCATTTAGATAGCCTACGTGGGATAATGTAATCCTTGTGTAACATTCTAGTCTGGGATTCCCTAAGGGTCATAGACAGAGTAGCTCTTTTGGTAGTTTCTACACTATGTTGGATCATCTCTGTTAAGTCTTCCCTTTCCAGGCTTGTGTTCCATTTGTTCTCTAGCAGGAGTAAGTTTTTAGATTCAATCTGGCTCAACAGGGTTTTATAGATCCCTGAAATTGAAAAACAGCCTGTTTTAAAGGAGGCCACCGGCACAGCAAGTGCATGTGGTTCCCAGAAGTGTGGGTCGTCTCTGATCAGCTTATCAATATAATGCCTCATCTGAAGGAAAGCGAAAAAGTGGACCCTCGGAATCCCGAATTGAACTTGTAGTTCGGTAAATGACTTTATGCACCTTCTAGAGAGATCCAGAGCATCCCCCACTGAGCATAGTCCCCTGCCCTCCCAATTAACAAACGGAGAGGTGTCGATCCCTGGGGGAAATTCAATATTATTCCGTAGTGGGATCATTCTCGAAGCCACGTGACAGCGGCCAATGTGACCAAGAGTCAACCACCAAGCTCTCAAAACATCCTTGTATAACAAGCTGTCTTTGACTTTGGTTGGAATGTCATTGATTGAGGCATAGGGTAAGAAAGAGAGGTCGAAGCCCCCCAGGGCATGGCTCTCCAGTGCTGGTGAGTAGAAGTGCCCTGTTTGTAGTTGCCAGCCGAACATGAGGCGGTCAAGTGTCGCCCAGTTATACAGTTTTAGATTGGGTAGCCCCAAACCGCCGAAAGAGGGATGCGCGCACAGCTTCGCGAGCGCTATCCTAGGTTTACCTCCCCTCCATAGGAATTTTAAGAGGGCCTGGGTATATAGTGCCAGATCCTTTTTAGTAATCAGAAGTGGCAGCATTAAAAGAGGGTACAAAATCCGTGGCAGGATCACCATTTTTATCAGGTTAACGTGTCCTGTAAGAGAGACCGGCAAGTTTCTCCAGCCCTCTAGAGTCTGTTCAATATCACGACAAACCTGGGTAACGTTGGCACGGTAAAGGGTATGGTTGTCAGTGGACAGCTGGATGCCCAAGTAGGTCATAGTGGACTTGGCCTCCTGAAAAGGGTAGGAGATGTTCTGAACCCTGTGTCTTCGGAGCCACAGAATCTCCGACTTGGTGTTATTCACCCTGTATCCCGAGAAGGATCCAAACGCCTCGATTGTTGCTAAGATTTTTGGTATATGTTTCGCTGGGTGCTCTACAAATAAGAGCATGTCGTCTGCATAGAGTGCGAGATGCAGCCTTTCATCACCCAGTAAGATACCTGGGTACACCGCATGTAGTTTGGTAGCCAGGGGCTCTAGGGCTAAATTGAAGAGAAGGGGGGATAGGGGGCACCCCTGTCGAGTGCCCCTCTGTAAAGTAATACGAGGCGAGAATAGGCCGTTGGCCATGATGTGGATCCATGGAGCTGCATAGATGTTACCTATGTATTGCAGGAACGATCCCGAGAAGCCAAAGCGTTGTAGCGTGTCCAGCAGATGGCTCCATTCCACTCTATCGAAGGCCTTCTCTGCGTCCAAGGACAGCAGGAAGGCCTCCGACTCGCTCCGTACTCCCGGACCTCCCGAATCGGTCGCAAAATGCGCCATGGCGTGAAGTATCCTCCGTACATTAGTCACTGAGGTTCTGCGGCACATGAAGCCGGTCTGATCCGGATGAATGATATCTGTCAGTATCACTTTCAGCCTATCGGTCAAGATTTTCATGAGTATCTTGTAATCCGAATTGAGAAGGGAAATGGGGCGATAAGATTCAGGCAAGCCAGGGTCCTTCCCAGGCTTCGGAATTAGGGACACGTGCGCCATCGTGAACGTTTTTGGAGGGGAGACCGAGTCTTTATAGTACAAGTTAAACAAGTGAGTTAAGGTAGGTGCAATCTGGGATTTCAATAGTTTAAAGAATTCAATTGGAAGGCCATCTGGGCCTGCCGCCTTACCATTGGACATAGAAGAGATTGTTTTTGTGATCTCCTCTAAGGAGATAGGAGAATTGAGGGCTTCCAGCTGTTCCGCTGTGATTTGGGGTAGATTTAGACCCTTCCAGAAGGACTCAATTGCCCCCTGAGGCGGCATCTTTTGACTTGCATATAAAGAGGAGTAATAGCTCGCCAGAGCTTCCACAATGGATTCTGGAGTCCTATGTGTTTGCTTGCGATATGTAATGGCTGCAATGGGTTTACGAGCCGTTTTCCTGTTGATCAGCGAGGCCAGCAATCTGCCAGATCTATCACCCTCTCTATAGTATTTAGCGCTAGACCTCAGGAGTTGAGAAACCGCTTGGTGCCCCAGATATACATCCAGCGCATTTTTATGGGTGAGGTACTCATCCTTTGAGGATTGGCAGGGATTACCGCAATATGTTAGATAAGACTCTGCCAAAGCCTCTTGCAGCGTTTGCAGCTTGGCTTGTGCTTTCCTCCTCAATGTTGTAACATAGGAGATAATATCACCCGTCAAGACTGCTTTGGCAGTATTCCAGAACAGTTCTGGGTTATCTTGATGGGCCAGATTATCAGTATAGTAATCGTTCCATGCATGCGCCAGGTGTTTTAAAAAGGCGTCCGAGGTATATAGATATCCCGGAAATCTCAGCGTTTGCTTGTTAGCAATCCGTGCGCCAGACAAAAGTGCCAGTTCAACCGGCGCGTGGTCAGAGACCACTACATTATGGATCTTGGTGCTGGTGACTTTTGGGATTACAGTAGAAGATACCGTAAAGAGATCGATTCGCGACACCGTAGGCGCAGACCTCGAAATACAAGTGAAGTCCCTGCCTTCCGCATTCCGCAGTCTCCAAATATCCACAAGTTGCAGTGAGTTCGTGAGCCTGGAGAATATCTTCCGTTCAAAAGTGCCTTTACCACTCGGCCTACACCTCTCCGCCAAGCGCTCTGGATCCCTCAATCTATCACAAATGGGGTTTGGTGCTAGGTTAAAATCCCCCCCCCAGTATGATATCCAAGCCTAAGTACGGGGTAAGTGTTTGGGTTAGTCTAGTCCAGAAAGCTGTGGATTTACAGTTTGGGGCATAGATGTTACATATAACCAAAACTTTCTGGTTTATTCTGATTTTAACTATTAAAAATACTCTACCGAGCCCACCCAGTCTCTTTTCAGTTTTTCGTGTTCCACCTCAGAGAGGTGGGTCTCCTGTAGTAGTGCAATGTTTGTCCCTAGGCGTCTTAAGTGTGTAAGTATAGTTTTTCTCTTAGTGGGGGAGTTAATCCCTCCCATGTTCCATGTCATAAGTCTTACCGTCATTTAAATGGCCATGCGCGGTTCCGAACCAGACCAGACATCTGCAAGCAAGAAGGAGAAGGGGAGAGAGAGGAGAAGAGGGAGAGAGGAAGAGAAGGAAAAAAAAAGAATTATGCTCATATCCCCCTCTTCACAGGGGAGAGGGGGAACACAAGGACTCCCACAACCACAAAGCAGTGTTAGGCGTACAAAAAGATTAAATCTATGCAACCTTAGGGGTAAATGGAGTGAGCTGTGAGACATTTCAGAATGGGGTTTGTTGTTACACTCATTTGGATTGTCCAGGTTATTTAAACTAATGAACTCCGGGTTCGCCACACCCGGGCACGGATACAATGTCCCATTCTTACAATAAATTAAGGCATGTGCGGCTGTAACGTGTAGAGTGACTAGTATTGCCCCACATAGTTTGGCTGCATATTGAAACAGGATTGGTACTAAGTCATGCAAAGCATCGCGCTTCCAAAAAACATGGTTTATGGTAAATAAACTTACTGTTCTATATAGTAGCAACATTACAAGTAAACAGAATAGCTGGTACTCTCTAGGATGGGGAATTTCTTCTGCATCAGTACTGTCAGGAACATTTAAACTAAGGGGCTGAATCTGCTCTGACTCGGGGGCCCGAGCAATCGTCCCATATCCTCGAGAGGTACATTGTCTGAAATTAAGTACAATTTGAACATAGAACAAAACTATAACAAACATAACAATAACTCTATAATCATACATATTTAACAACCCCATCATAACATATTCTAGGGGTTTATTAGTGGTCGCCCTAGATAAAAATGTGTAAAACTACACCTGATAGTGCAGATAATACTCTTCAGCCCGGGTCTGAGTGGGACACTCTAGGTGAGCCAGCCGCCATTTCATTTTGCTCCCTGTTTAGATACTCATTGACCTCCCGTGGGGTGTCAAAGAATTTGGGGCCTGAGGAAGTTAGCATTTTTAGTTTAGCAGGATATAAGAGATATACCTTCCTACCCTCCCCATTTAACCGTGAATAAAGTGGGGAGAATTCTTTGCGCCTTCTCATGAGCTCGGCAGAGTAATCTTGAAAAATTAGTACTTTGGAACCCTCATACATTATTGGGGCAACCTTTCTGTAAGCCCTTAGCATTTCCACTTTTAATTGAAAGTGTAGTAGCTTAATCATCACTTGTCTAGGCTGTGTGTTTTCCCTTTCATGTTGCCTATCGGGGCCCATCCTGTGTGCTCTCTCAACACTGCCTTTAAATATGGCAGGGATTAGTTTAAGTAAAAGTGGTAAAGTGTTTTCTATGAAATGAATAAGGTCTTTAGGTTTGACATTTTCAGGGATCCCTAAGATACGCAGGTTATTGCGGCGGGATCTATTTTCTAGATCCTCCAACCTTTGGTGCAAAATCACATTTTCCTTTACCAATACATCAATTTGGGTACCATGGGTGACAGCCGTATCTTCCAGCCCTGACACCCTATTCTCTATCTTAGTGAAGCGGACCGAGAACTGTTTCATCTCGCCCGCCAGATGGTCTAGGCCCCTCTGCAAGCTCTCCATTTTGGGGAGAAAGATGGAGGAGAGCTGCTGCACCACCACATGTGTTTCAAAAGGTAGCGTGTTTGTATCCTGCACATTAGAGGATGTATCATGCGGGTGGTCAGCAGCCCCCCTAGTCTTTCCTGAGCTTTTATTTTTCCCCGACATTTTGCCTCCAGCTAGGAATTTATCCATATATATATTATCTCCCACTGATTCAAGGTGGGTTTATCTATCCCCCACAGCAGTTCAGTGACAATACAGGACAGATATATATAGGTATGAGAAACAGTACATCAGCAATATACAAAGCAGAAATAAACTATGCAGGAGCAAAGCAAGGCTGTGATCAGAAATGCAGAACCCCCCTCAGCATGGCATATCTGTAACATGTAAAAGACGTCTGCAGGGAGAGAGGGGTGACCTGTGTTCTGTAGCAGTTTGCAGCAGGGATTAGTCTCTGCAATATAGTGTAGTAAGGCCTGCCTTGTAATCCTCCACTGACAAGTCCCGTTCTCTCAGCAGCACAGCACTAACCACTTGCGGTATATAATGCAAAATAAGCTGTGCAGAAAGAAAGCAGGGCTGTGGTCAGAGCGGTACAACCCCACTCAGTAGTTCAGATCTGTGACATGCCGGAGACATCTATATGGAGAGAAGGGCGACCTGTATTCCAGAGCCGGCAATACCAGGGAATAGTCTCTATAGTATAGTGTGGCAAGGCCTGTCCGGCAAGCCTCCGCCACCAAGTTCCGATGCCTCAGACCCCCTGCAGAGTCCCACAGGCCAGGCCCGGGTGCAGAAAATAAGCCTATCCGGAGTAGGTCTGAGGTGGTGAGTGTCCTTATCCCTTTTTAACAAATATAGGCCCTGTGTACTTGTGTGGGGGGATCAGCAGAGTTACCTTATCAGTCGGCTGTAGGCAGGCTGCAATGGGGGTCTGTATGCTGGTTTGAAGCGACTTCCGCCGGGTCCGCAGTGAGTCACAGGGTCTTGCAAGTAATCTAGGCCGACGTTAGCTGCGTTGAGTGCCTTCTCTGTGCAGCAGTGGGGCCTTAGCTTGAGTCCTTCTTCATAGCCTGAGGCGGGCAATATGGCGTCTTTTCGCGCCCTTTCTCAATGGGCTGCTTTATCAGCCAACAGGCAGGGGTAGCGAGTCTCATGCGGCCGTAGATGATCCGGCTCTCCCGCCCGCAGTTTTCTCAGGTGGGCTCACTCCACAAGTAGTTCAGTCTGCTCACCTCCGCCGGCCCAGCTCCGGTTCACTCCGGTGCCAAGGAGCGGTAAGTCGGCGCTTTGGTATGGCGGTCAGGTGTTTGCAAGTTGGTCGCCTCGGTCTTTAGCCTCACCTAGTCTTCACCAAGCTGTGTCTTAGTAGCGTGGCTTGGATAACCAGGCCGGTAATTTCTGTTAGGGTATGAGCGCACGTAGATGTGCTAGTCTGCTTGCGGTGGGGGCGAGGTGTTTGTCGCCCGTGCTGTAGAATTGCCGAACACCTTCTGTGTTAAGGCTGAGGTGCACTAGGGTTTTGCAAGGGTCAATGTTGGGCAGTTGAGGCCAAAAAGTAAGAAAAGTGCAGGTAAAAGCCCATTAGTTTTGCAGATTCACCGGAGCTCTTCAGTGCAGCTGCTTGCTCCTTGACCCGCCCACCGGAAGTCCCTAGTTTAGTTTATTTAATTGTATTTTAGTTTAGATATTTGTAGTTTATTTAATTTATTGATAGTGTAGGTGTATTTGTAACTTAGGTTAGGATTTATTTTACAGCTAAATTGGTAATTATTTTAACTAGGTAGCTATTAAATAGTTATTAACTATTTAATAGCTATTGTACCTAGTTAAAATAAATACCAAGTTACCTGTAAAATAAATATAAACCCTAAAATAGCTACAATGTAATTATTAATTATATTGTAGCTATCTTAGGGTTTATTTTATAGGTAAGTATTTTGTTTTAAATAGGAATAATTTAGTTAATATTATTAATATTATTTAGATTTATTTTAATAATAATTAAGTTAGGGGTGTTAGAGTTAAATAGGGTTAATATAGTTAATATATATAATATAACTATATTAACTATATTAACCCTAAAATAATTAGGGTTAATATAGTTAATATAGGTGGCGGTGGTATAGGGGGATTAGATTAGGGGTTAATAAATGTAATATAGGTGGCGGCGGTGTAGGGGGATTAGATTAGGGGTTAATACATTTATTATAGGTGGCGGCAGTGTAGGGGGCTCACATTAGGGGTTAATATAGTTTAAATAGGTGGCGGCGGTGTAGGGGGATCATATTAGGGGGTAACATAGTTAATGTATGTGGCGGCGGGGTAGGGGCTCACATTAGGGGGTAAAACATTTCATGTAGCTAGCGGCAGTGTAGGGGGCTCAGATTAGGGGGTGATATAGATAATGTAGCTGGCGGCGGGGTCCAGGGGCGGCGGT
The DNA here is from genome assembly GCF_027579735.1 of Bombina bombina. NCBI lineage: Eukaryota > Metazoa > Chordata > Amphibia > Anura > Bombinatoridae > Bombina > Bombina bombina. The sequence continues at coordinate 188,843,260 of NC_069499.1, forward strand.
TTAGGGGTTAAACACTTTATTAGGGATTGCGGCGTGGGATCGCTGTTGACAGGTAGATAGACATTGCGCATGCATTAGGTGTTAGGTTTTATTTAGCAGTTCGCGGTTGACAGGTAGATAGACATTGCGCATGCGTTAGGTGTTCGGTTTTGTTTTGCAGCTAGTTTAGGGAGTTACGGGGCTCCAATACACAGCGTAAGGCTTACTACGCCTGCAATTTGTGGCGAGGTGAAAATGGAGTAAGATTTCTCCATTTTCGCCACGTAAGTCCTTACGCTGTATATTGGATACCAAACTGCGCAGGTTTGGTACACCTGTCTATGGTCCAAAAAACTATGGCCGAAGGCAGAAATATACGAGTGTAACTTCTATGTTACGCCGTATATGTGATACCAAACCAGCGCAAAATTTGGCGTCGCCGGCTTTTGCAGGCGACACTGCATATTGGATCGGGGCCTAGATGATGAATCAAATATATATGCTTATTTCGTTACAATATTCTATACAACAGAGTAAATCAAAAATATATCTCTAAAATGGACCTTACTTACAATAAACACCATGCATGAGAATTCCAGCACAGTCTATGATTATCCAGCTTAGTTTACTCCAAATATCAGAATATGGACTATTAGCTTAACAGTATTTAGTTAAACAGTATAACAAGATACTTCACACAAATCTTATTGGATCTCAGTAGATTTAAGATAACTTTCAGACAAGTATAATTAAGCAACTTAGCCCACAAATGATTCTATATAACTTCAATTAAAAACACCCTAAATTATATATATGTATATTATTAATGCAAATAGCCAATTTATATGCCAATATGTCTGACTTAAAATAGCCTCTTATTTAGCTACAATAAGGCAAATTCTAAAATATATATATATATCAATAACTGTAATTAATTTATGATATTAAAATACAAATTCTTTCTAAGCATTAATATTTGATACCAGTATACTTACTACCCTTGGTCTAATTAATATTAAATATAAAAATAAATTATCCTTTTAAATCACAACTACGATATAACTATAATTTTAGAATACCTTTGATTTAAATATTATATATATATATTTAGCTTATACTTTACAAAATAACCAAATGACTGTTCAGTTTCTTCTTGTGGGTCATCTAAGAAGGATTTATCCACTATGCGCAAAGGTACAGGCCTCAAAATTGTTATTTTCATTTATTCAAGAAAGTGTCCCAAAATGGCAGAGAATATACTTGGCACAAAGCCTGTGTATTTTCCTCTCCAAAAACTTATGCTTCTTTGAGTCTGTGTCTCCTTTGTCTACTGTATGTGGGCATTTATTAAAGATATAACCTCTCCTTCTTTTCTTTAATCATTCCCACAAGATTTTGATAGGCCCTTATCGGTGCTTGTCCCTGATTTGCCCTTAACAGAGCTGAGCATTGATTGGTTATTTGGGAGACACCTCCCTGATTGGCTTATTTGGATTTGCATATGTTCTAATAGTCAATTTGTTTGGCTGTCATACCATTTCTGAACTATTGGTGGCAGAAGATAACCAGAAATGCAGTCTCACCATCAATTATTGCTGCAGTTTAAATATCTCACCTTAAAATGTTTATTTAATATACTATAATTTCTTGTATTAATAAACTTATCTGGTCAACATATATATCCCATTTAATATAATTGAAAATGTACAATTTGAGATCAAACACGAGTATTTTATCAATTCTATGTTAAAATATGCTTATTGGAGTCTCATTCATTTCAATATAAATATATCCCACATATTTGTACATCTCTTGATAGTGTTATTTTGAGTGCATGAAAAGCACAATTTATATATACAGGGAGTGCAGAATTATTAGGCAAATGAGTATTTTGACCACATCATCCTCTTTATGCATGTTGTCTTACTCCAAGCTGTATAGGCTCGAAAGCCTACTACCAATTAAGCATATTAGGTGATGTGCATCTCTGTAATGAGAAGGGGTGTGGTCTAATGACATCAACACCCTATATCAGGTGTGCATAATTATTAGGCAACTTCCTTTCCTTTGGCAAAATGGGTCAAAAGAAGGACTTGACAGGCTCAGAAAAGTCAAAAATAGTGAGATATCTTGCAGAGGGATGCAGCACTCTTAAAATTGCAAAGCTTCTGAAGCGTGATCATCGAACAATCAAGCGTTTCAATCAAAATAGTCAACAGGGTCGCAAGAAGCGTGTGGAAAAACCAAGGTGCAAAATAACTGCCCATGAACTGAGAAAAGTCAAGCGTGCAGCTGCCAAGATGCCACTTGCCACCAGTTTGGCCATATTTCAGAGCTGCAACATCACTGGAGTGCCCAAAAGCACAAGGTGTGCAATACTCAGAGACATGGCCAAGGTAAGAAAGGCTGAAAGACGACCACCACTGAACAAGACACACAAGCTGAAACGTCAAGACTGGGCCAAGAAATATCTCAAGACTGATTTTTCTAAGGTTTTATGGACTGATGAAATGAGAGTGAGTCTTGATGGGCCAGATGGATGGGCCCGTGGCTGGATTGGTAAAGGGCAGAGAGCTCCAGTCCGACTCAGACGCCAGCAAGGTGGAGGTGGAGTACTGGTTTGGGCTGGTATCATCAAAGATGAGCTTGTGGGGCCTTTTCGGGTTGAGGATGGAGTCAAGTTCAACTCCCAGTCCTACTGCCAGTTTCTGGAAGACACCTTCTTCAAGCAGTGGTACAGGAAGAAGTCTGCATCCTTCAAGAAAAACATGATTTTCATGCAGGACAATGCTCCATCACACGCGTCCAAGTACTCCACAGCGTGGCTGGCAAGAAAGGGTATAAAAGAAGAAAATCTAATGACATGGCCTCCTTGTTCACCTGATCTGAACCCCATTGAGAACCTGTGGTCCATCATCAAATGTGAGATTTACAAGGAGGGAAAACAGTACACCTCTCTGAACAGTGTCTGGGAGGCTGTGGTTGCTGCTGCACGCAATGTTGATGGTGAACAAATCAAAACACTGACAGAATCCATGGATGGCAGGCTTTTGAGTGTCCTTGCAAAGAAAGGTGGCTATATTGGTCACTGATTTGTTTTTGTTTTGTTTTTGAATGTCAGAAATGTATATTTGTGAATGTTGAGATGTTATATTGGTTTCACTGGTAAAAATAAATAATTGAAATGGGTATATATTTGTTTTTTGTTAAGTTGCCTAATAATTATGCACAGTAATAGTCACCTGCACACACAGATATCCCCCTAAAATAGCTATAACTAAAAACAAACTAAAAACTACTTCCAAAACTATTCAGCTTTGATATTAATGAGTTTTTTGGGTTCATTGAAAACATGGTTGTTGTTCAATAATAAAATTAATCCTTAAAAATACAACTTGCCTAATAATTCTGCACTCCCTGTAATTTATGGGACAATTTACTGTTTTCTCCTCGGTCTGAAATGAAAGATACAATGTTGTTATTCTGAAGTAGGTTGGTTAAACACTTAAAATATACAGTTGCATATTCACTTTAGATTTAAAGGTATCTTATGCGTTAGACACATCTCCCAGGTTCATATATATATGTTATTTGAGTATTTTAAATAGATTTGAAAATTATAGACAAATCATTTATATGACTTTCTAGGTATACATTAATTTATCTAAGAACTATGTAGATAATTTATCAAAAGTACATAGGTTAAGATATTTTGAAATCTTGATTCTTAGGCTTTCAACTTCCCATATGTCTGTAGGTAACTTGAGTTCTGATTCTTTGTGTATCTAAAACTCAGCATGGAACAATTTAACACTTAGACGATAAGTGCTATCTCCTCTGAGTATGTTTGTATATTCCATTATCAGTTCAGACTAAGCGACTGCTTCTTCAGATAGGGAAAAAACTGTATACAGGCTTCCTTTGAAATGGATAATTTGAGATATCCTGGCCTGTAATGTGTACTTAGTCACAGCAAAGGGGGGATCTGTGTCATCCTGAGCAGGGCCGGACTGGGAAACCAGACCAACCCTGGAAATTTGTGTAGACCGGCCCAGCCCGCCCCCTCCTGCCCAGCTCCGCCCCCTCCTGTCCAGTCAACTACGCCCCCTGGTTTTATCCAAGACAGCAAAGCATCGGCAGTAGTACAGCAGCACAATGTGAAGCCACTAGCTGCAACTCTGATATGGGCTTTGCTGTAATAGAAACTGGATGGCTAGGCTACTTTACAGTCACAGTGCATAATCATGATCTGCAATACATATAAGGACACCAATACCTTTCAGAATTGTAAGCAAGTATACACGTGCCCATATACCCACACTTGAACAACATCACCCAGCACAGGTTGGTACCTGCGTGGCTAATGAAGACTGATCCTTAGAAACTATTAGAATAGATCCCCTCTCTGTCACATTGAACCAGCTGCCAGTAAGTTTACTGCTTGATGTCTGGCAATTAGGGCATGTAATTATAACATCAGAATGTCTCTTTAAGGGATTGGACTGTAACTAAAGCTCATATTACATTTTTACCCTAAATGCCTTGACAAACTGATTACTGGTGGCATGGATTTAATTAAAAAAAATGTGAGCTTCTTCATACATTAAAATATGCAATAACAAGTTTCATAGATGTTTATTTAAAAAAAAAAAAACATTTTTATGTATATTATATATTCTTGCCTCTCTAGCAGGTTTTAACTTTAGTGTCCTTGTAAAGATCAAATTTGAGGATTAGCATGAGTAAAGGAATGTGGGATTTAATTTAAGAAAACATAGATGCAAGTACAGCCAAATTAAGCAGCATGTTGTGCAGAAAATAAACTCACTGCTTTGCTGCTTCCCTTGTGTCCGTGCAGCTCCGGAGCCTCAGCATTGAAAGTGAGCAGAGTGACTTGTATGATTTATTCACATAGCACATTCCTATCCCCAGCAGCATAGCCGACCTGAATTTCCCTCTCATGAACACGGAAGTGGAACCAGTATGTGCTTTAAACCCCTCTCTTCCCCTGTCACTGCCTCCTGCTTTCTCTTAAGGTGGACTCCGTGGATCACCGCACATATAAAACTTCTGCTGCATAAATCAAATACAGGCAACACAGCAGCCGATCTCCACTCCCCACCAATCAGTAACACTGCTGCTACTAACCTACTTGAGCTCTGCAGGCCGGTTCCCTCCTGACTATGGCGCGCTCCCTCACAAGTTAATCGCAACTTTGCTACAGTGCTGCCTGCTCTCCACACAAACTTCTGCAGCTACACCAGCCCAGCCTGTGCCGGCCCACCGGGATTTTTCCCGGGAATCCCGGCGGCCCAATCCGGCCCTGATCCTGAGATTTTACAGATGTGAGTTTCTTTGTTCTCTGATGTTCTGTAATCAGGAAAAAGGAGGCGTTGGTCTATTTTGGTTATAGCCCACACAACTCATGTCAAGGGAGATCTTAGCTGACATCAAATATCAAAATTTATTTAATACATATGTAGTTTATTTAATGCTATTCACAGGTACCCTGACAGCATAAATGCATTTTTGGCAAATTTCTCATCCTTATTTTGCCATACTTTCTCTACTGAGATTTTACAGTACTTATGGCTGTCAGCTGGATTTGTCTACAGATGGCGTTTTTTTATGATGATCAGTAGCCAATCTATGTGGACAAATATTTATCTCCTACCAGTTAACATATTTAGTTTATGAGATTATATTTTCTCCTTTTTGTACTTACTAAGGCCTAGATTTAGAGTTTGGCGTTAGCCGTGAAAACCAGCGTTAGAGGCTCCTAACGCTGGTTTTAGGCTACCGCCGGTATTTGGAGTCACTCAAAATAGGGTCTAACGCTCACTTTTCAGCCGCGACTTTTCCATACCGCAGATCCCCTTACGTAAATTGCGTATCCTATCTTTTCAATGGGATCTTTCTAACTCCGGTATTTAGAGTCGTGTCTGAAGTGAGCGTTAGACATCTAACGACAAAACTCCAGCCGCAGGAAAAAAGTCAGTAGTTAAGAGCTTTCTGGGCTAGCGCCGGTTTATAAAGCTCTTAACTACTGTACTCTAAAGTACACTAACACCCATAAACTACCTATGTACCCCTAAACCGAGGTCCCCCCACATCGCCGACACTCGAATAAATTTTTTTAACCCCTTATCTGCCGACCGCCACCTACGTTATCCTTATGTACCCCTAATCTGCTGCCCCTAACACCGCCGACCCCTATATTATATTTATTAACCCCTAATCTGCCCCCCACAACGTCGCCTCCACCTGCCTACACTTATTAACCCCTAATCTGCCGACCGCAAAGCGCTGCCACCTACGTTATCCTTATGTACCCCTAATCTGCTGCCCCTAACACCGCCGACCCCTATATTATATTTATTAACCCCTAATCTGCCCCCCACAACGTCGCCTCCACCTGCCTACACTTATTAACCCCTAATCTGCCGAGCGGACCTGAGCGCTACTATAATAAAGTTATTAACCCCTAATCCGCCTCACTAACCCTATAATAAATAGTATTAACCCCTAATCTGCCCTCCCTAACATCGCCGACACCTAACTTCAATTATTAACCCCTAATCTGCCGACCGGAGCTCACCGCTATTCTAATAAACGAAATTAATTAACTCTTATTAAATAAATTATTCCTATTTAAAGCTAAATACTTACCTGTAAAACAAATCCTAATATAGCTACAATATAAATTATAATTATATTGTAGCTATTTTAGGATTAATATTTATTTTACAGGTAACTTTGTATTTATTTTAACCAGGTACAATAGCTATTAAATAGTTAAGAACTATTTAATAGCTAAAATAGTTAAAATAATTACAAATTTACCTGTAAAATAAATCCTAACCTAAGTTACAATTAAACCTAACACTACACTATCAATAAATTAATTAAATAAAATACCTACAATTACCTACAATTAACCTAACACTACAGTATCAATAAATTAATTAAATAAACTACCTACAATTAACCTAACACTACACTATCAATAAATTAAATAAATACAATTCCTACAAATAAATACAAATAAATAAACTTGGTAAAGTACAAAAAATAAAAAAGAACTAAGTTACAAAAAATAAAAAAATATCTACAAACATAAGAAAAATATTACAACAATTTTAAACTAATTACACCTACTCTAAGCCCCCTAATAAAACAACAAAGCCCCCCAAAATAAAAAATGCCCTACCCTATTCTAAATTACTAAAGTTCAAAGCTCTTTTACCTTACCAGCCCTGAACAGGGCCCTTTGCGGGGCATGCCCCAAGAAGTTCAGCTCTTTTGCCTGTAAAAAAAAAACATACAATACCCCCCCCCCAACATTACAACCCACCACCCACATACCCCTAATCTAACCCAAACCCCCCTTAAATAAACCTAACACTAAGCCCCTGAAGATCATCCTACCTTGTCTTCACCTCACCAGGTATCACCGATCCGTCCTGGCTCCAAAATCTTCATCCAACCCAAGCGGGGGTTGGTGATCCATCATCCGGTGCCTGAAGAGATCCAGAAGAGGCTCCAAAGTCTTCATCCTATCCGGGAAGAAGAGGCGATCCGGACCGGCAACCATCTTGATCCAAGCGGCATCTTCTATCTTCATCCGATGACGACCGGCTCCATCCTGAAGACCTCCACCGCGGACCCATCTTCTTCCGGCGACGTCCAACTGCAGAATGACGGTTCCTTTAAGGGACGTCATCCAAGATGGCGTCCCTCGACTTCCGATTGGCTGATAGGTCATCATCGGATGAAGATAGAAGATGCCGCTTGGATCAAGATGGTTGCCGGTCCGGATCGCCTCTTCTTCCCGGATAGGATGAAGACTTTGGAGCCTCTTCTGGACCTCTTCAGGCACCGGATGATGGATCGCCAACCCCCGCTTGGGTTGGATGAAGATTTTGGAGCCAGGACGGATCGGTGATACCTGGTGAGGTGAAGACAAGGTAGGATGATCTTCAGGGGCTTAGTGTTAGGTTTATTTAAGGGGGGTTTGGGTTAGATTAGGGGTATGTAGGTGGTGGGTTGTAATGTTGGGGGGGGGGTATTGTATGGTTTTTTTTTTACAGGCAAAAGAGCTGAACTTCTTGGGACATGCCCCGCAAAGGGCCCTGTTCAGGGCTGGTAAGGTAAAAGAGCTTTTAACTTTAGTAATTTAGAATAGGGTAGGGCATTTTTTATTTTGGGGGGCTTTGTTGTTTTATTAGGGGGCTTAGAGTAGGTGTAATTAGTTTAAAATTGTTGTAATATTTTTCTTATGTTTGTAGATATTTTTTTATTTTTTGTAACTTAGTTCTTTTTTATTTTTTGTACTTGTATTTAATTTAATTAATTTATTGATAGTGTAGTGTTAGGTTAATTGTAGGTAGTTTATTTAATTAATTTATTGATAGTGTAGTGTTAGGTTAATTGTAGGTAATTGTAGGTATTTTATTTAATTAATTTATTGATAGTATAGTGTTAGTTTTAATTGTAACTTGGGTTAGGATTTATTTTACAGGTAAATTTGTAATTATTTTAACTATTTTAGCTATTAAATAGTTCTTAACTATTTAATAGCTATTGTACCTGGTTAAAATAAATACAAAGTTACCTGTAAAATAAATATTAATCCTAAAATAGCTACAATATAATTATAATTTATATTGTAGCTATATTAGGATTTATTTTACAGGTAAGTATTTACCTTTAAATAGGAATAATTTATTTAATAAGAGTTAATTTATTTTGTTAGATTTAAATTATATTTAATTTAGGGGGGTGTTAGGGTTAGATTTAGCTTTAGGGGTTAATCCATTTATTAGAATAGCGGTGAGCTCCGGTCGGCAGATTAGGGGTTAATAATTGAAGTTCGGTGTCGGCGATGTTAGGGAGGGCAGATTAGGGGTTAATACTATTTAATATAGGGTTAGTGAGGCGGATTAGGGGTTAATAACTTTATTATAGTAGCGCTCAGGTCCGGTCGGCAGATTAGGGGTTAATTATTGTAGGTAGGTGGAGGCGACGTTGTGGGGGGCAGATTAGGGGTTAATAAATATAATATAGGGGTCGGCGATGTTAGGGAGCCAGATTAGGGGTACATAGGGATAATGTAAGTAGCGGCGGTTTACGGAGCGGCAGATTAGGGGTTAATAATAATATGCAGGGGTCAGCGATAGCGGGGGCGGCAGAATAGGGGTTAATAAGTGTAAGGTTAGGGGTGTTTAGACTCGGGGTACATGTTAGAGTGTTAAGTGCAGACGTAGGAAGGGTTACCGCATAGCAAACAATGGGGCTGCGTTAGGAGCTGAACGCGGCTTTTTTGCAGGTGTTAGGTTTTTTTTCAGCTCAAACAGCCCCATTGTTTCCTTTGGGAGAATCGTGCACAAGCACGTTTTTGAGGCTGGCCGCGTCCGTAAGCAACTCTGGTATCGAGAGTTGAAGCTGCGTTAAAAATGCTCTACGCTCCTTTTTTGGAGCCTAACGCAGCCTTTATGTGGACTCTCGATACCAGAGTTATTTTTATGGTGCGGCCAGAAAAAAGCCGGCGTTAGTTTTTCGGGTCGTTACCGACAAAACTCCAAATCTAGGCCTAAGTGTTATACTACTCCTTTTTAGGATAGATCTTCATTTAGAAAGATCTAAAGGAGCCTAACGCAGCCTTTATGTGGACTCTCGATACCAGAGTTATTTTTATGGTGCGGCCAGAAAAAAGCCGGCGTTAGTTTTTCGGGTCGTTACCGACAAAACTCCAAATCTAGGCCTAAGTGTTATACTACTCCTTTTTAGGATAGATCTTCATTTAGAAATCTCATGATCTCAATTTAGATTTTCTCGTAAATGTTTTTATTCAGATTGGTTATTTTTATAATCCAACTGTTAGAGTAGCAAGCATAGGAGCAGCTATGGCCCACGGCTGTTACTGTCTTTCTTATCTTGTAGATCATTCTAATCTACAATAGCATTGAAAGATGCCTATCTTCATATAATTTTCTCTAGGAACGTTTTTAGTTCCGCTGTTTTCAGGGCCATATTTTCCTTTTTTTTCCCCTTTCTTTTGAGTTGACATCTGTCTCCGTCATTGATCATTGGGCCTGGGCTCTTTGTTATCTATAATAGGAAATTCAGCATCCCCGTATCTGCACGATATACCTTTTCAGGCACCATCTGGCGATTTCTCTTTTCAGTTATATCCTTCCCATAAGAACATGACTGTAAGATATATGTATCAAAGAGTTCCTTGCCCTCAAGCACCACAGTTAGTTTTCTGTGAGTTTTTCAATAGACTCTGTTTTTATTAGTCTGTCGTATCAGCTTTGCGCAGTTTGATGCCTCAGTAGCCTTCCTATGGTTAAATAGTAAAGCTTCAGCACCAGCAACTAGAAGACCCAGGTTCAATGCCAACACAGTCTCTCTCACCAACACAGGTGTGAAAATGTCTTCCGGGTTTTTCTTTTGATGGTAGTGGCTTTTTAAAATGTCTGTCTTCGCTTTTTTTCTACTTGTGTCCTCTTCAGCTATCTATACTAGAGCAAAGGTGTATTCCTTTTCTAAGATACACTAGAGCAGAAGTTTATTCCTTTCCTAAGATATGGTGAGTCCACGACATCATCAATTACTGTTGGGAATATCACTCCTGGCCAGCAGGAGGAGGCAAAGAGCACCACAGCAAAGCTTTTAAGTATCACTTCTCTTCCCATAAACCTCAGTCATTCTCTTTGCCTGGGTGCATGGAGGAGGTGAAGTTTTGGTGTCTGAAGAAAATTGAATTTTCTTTGCTTCAAGCAAGATTTTTGGGTCTAGCCGTACTCCATGTTCATCTCTTCAGTAGGATAGTGGTGGCTTTAAAGCAGTTAGGAACTTGTAAGGTGGGCCTTGCTGCATTTTCCTAACATTTTGCTGCCCATGGTATAGAAAGTCATAGTAGGTTTACTCTATTCTTTCTCTTTCTACAGGTCTCTGTGAGGAGCATGTGTCCTCTCATACCGTGTAAGCTGTCCTCCTGCCGGACGGCCAGACTGCAGGTAAGTGCCTTTTGTCTTCTGGGTATGGGAGACTGTGCACTTAATAAGCTGCTATTTTATCTGGGATATATATATATATCCTGGGTAAGGATATTTTCAAGCAGAGATCAGGCACTGCTTTTTCTTCTTAAACGTGAAGAGTTCATAGCTGCATTCATTACTTTCGGGAATTCAGAACCTGGCCACCAGGAGGAGGCAAAGCCAAAGGCTTTAAATACCTCCCCCACTTCCTGGGCGTTGTGACTATATTCTTGGTCAGTGGATTTTTCCAACCTTCTGGCGATTACTTACAACGGTAATACCTTGTTTGGTCCTGATCTGACAGGAATATTTCTAATATTACGTGTGGAAAAGGGTCTTTTCTACCACAAAGCAAGAAGAATAGACCTAAAGGAATGGTTTTCCTCTGATCTGGAATTGGACCAAGTGGGGGGGGCTGAATCTCTCTGTTTGTTCCTCAAACATGGATACGAGATGCCCCAGATATACTGTTGACATAGTATTTCAGGGTTACTAAATAGAATTCAAGATGATCATAGACCTGGGGGACGCGTATCTTCAAGTTCCTGAGATTTGCCTTTCTGTTAATCTTTTTCAGTTTGTGGCTTTTCCCTTTCCCCTTACCACGGCTCCCTGTGGGGGCTATCTTGGTAGTGTTCAGGTTTCGGCGCACTTCCTGGACAACCTAACGGTTCAGGCGCCATCTTTTCAACAAGCAAACTCTCATACAGAGATCTTGTTGTCTTTTCTTTGTGCCCACGGATGGGAAGTGAATCTGAAAATGAGCTCCCTTGTTCCAGTTACAGGTGTAGTTTTCTTAGGGACCATAATAGTTTCCCTATTTCTGAAAATATTCTGTCTATGGTCAGAAAATCAAAGATTCTTTGCTCTTGCCTTTCTCTGCAGTCTACTGTTCGGGCTTCAGTGGCTTAATGTATGGAGATAATTGGTCTGATTGTCGCTTCATTGAACTTCATTCCCTTTGCTAGATTCTATCTGAGAATTTTGCTGTTTTGCATGCTCAGATAGTGGAACGGGGATCATGTGGATCTGTCTCAGAGGATAGATCTAGTTCTGTTTACATGGGATTTTCTTCCGTAGTGGTTTTCTCAGGAGCTTCTGTCTCAGGGCACATGCTTCCGGAGACCTTCCTGGCTAATAGTGACCACGGGCGCCAGCCTGTTGGGCTGGGGACTATGGATTTGGGAGGAGTCTGCTCTCCCCATAACCATCTTGGAGTTGAGAGCAATCTTCAATGCTCTGATGGTTTGGCCTCAGTTGTCTTTTTCCAAGTTTTTTAGGTTCTAGTTCATCAACCACCTGGGAGGAAACTGGAGTTCCTTAGCTATGATAGAGATGGCGTGGATTGTTCAGTGAGTGGACGCTCGCAATTGCTCTCTATCTATTATCCACATTCCAGGAGTGGATACTGGGAGTGGACTTCTTGAGCAGTCAGACATTTCATTCCTGGCAGTGGGCGCTCCTCCCGGAGGTGTTCTCCTGGTTAACCCTCAAATGGTGGGTTCTGTAGTTTGATCAGATGGCATTATGCCAAGCTTACTAGGTACGTTTTAAGGTCAAGAGATCAGCAGGTTGCCCTGACAGATACTCTGGCCGTTCCTTGGGATTTCAGTCTGACATACCTGTTTCCTCAGTTTGCTATCCTTCCACAAGTCATTGCTCATATCAAATGAGAGAGAGCATCAGTAATTTTAATAGTTCCTGCATGTTATCGCAGGATCTGGTATGCAGACCTTCTGAAGATGTCATATCTTCCACCTTGGAGGTTTACCCTGAGGAAGGACCGTCTAATTCAGGGTCCATTCTTTCATCCATTTTCGTTTCTCTGAAGCTCTCTGCTTGGAGATTGAATGCTTAGTTCTGTATAAGCGTGGTTTTTCTGACTCGGTCATTGAGACCATGCTTCAGGATTGCAAGCCTGTTACTGGCGTAAATTCCTTTATTGGTGTTAATCCAAGGGCTACTCTTGGAAGTAGGGTCAGGATTCCTAGGATTTTGTCCTTTATCCAGGTAGGTCTGGAGAAGGGTTTGTGAGTCGGTTCTCTGAAGGGACAGATTTCTGCATTATCCTTTTTTATTACACAAGTGTCTGGCGGGTGTACCAGATGTGTAATCTTTTTGTCAGGCCCTGGTTAGTATCAGGCCTGTGTTTAAGTCTGTTGCTCCTCTTTTGAGCCTTAACCTTGTTCTTAAGGTTTTGCAACAGACTCCGTTTGAGCCTTTGCCTTCCATAGATATTAAGTTGTTATCTTGGAAGGTTTTCTTTCTTTTTGCTATCTCTTCTGCTCGGAGAGTTTTGAAACTCTAGACTTTGCAGTTTGATTTGTCTTATCCTATTTTTAAATAAGGTGGTTCTTCGCCCTAAGTGGTTTCGAATAGAAATATTAATCGGGAACTTGTTGTTCCTTTTTTATGTCCTAATCCTTATTCTCTTAAGGAACGTTGTTGCACATCTTGGTTGTTGTGTGGGCTTTTAAAGCTTTTTTCTTCTGGCGACTAAGGTTTTTCACTAGTCTTCTGCTCTGTTTGTTTATTTCTCTGGAAAGCATAAAGATCAGAAAGCGACTGCTACTTCTCTTCTCTCTGGTTGAGAAGTTTAATTCGGTTTGCTTATGAGACTGCTGGTCAGCAGCCTCCTGAGAGATTTACAGCTCATTCCACTAGGGCTGTTTCCTCTTTTTGGGCCTTCAATAATGAAGTTTATGTGGAACAGATTTGCAAGGCTGCAACTTGGTCCTCTCTGCATACTTTTTCCAAGTTTTTCAAATTTGATTATTCTGCCTCGGCTGAAGCTTCTTTTGGTAGAAAGGTTCTTCAAGCTGTGGTGCCTTCTGTTTAGGTCTGCCTGTCTTGTTCTCCCTCCCTAGTCATCTGTGTCCTTTAGCTTGGGTATTGGTTCCCAACAGTAATTGATGATATTGTGGACTACTCAAATCTTAGGAAAGAAAATAAAATTTATACTTACCTGATAAATGTATTTATTTCCGGATATGGTGAGTCCACGACCCCACCCTTTATTTAAGACAGTTATTTTTTACTAAACCTCAAGCACCTCTACACCTTTGTATTACTCTTTTTTTCCATTTGCTTTCGGTCGAATGACTGGGGTTTGTAGGAAAGGAAGTGATACTTATCAGCTTTGCTGTGGTGCTCTTTGCCTCCTCCTGCTGGCCAGGAGTGATATTCCCAACAGTAATTGATGACGTCGTGGACTTACCATATCCGTAAATAAATTTATCAGGTAAGCATAAATTTTGTTTTTCTGTTTGCTTAACGGATTGGTCTAGATACCTTTGTATATCAATCTCTATCCTTGTTGATAGACAATTGGTCCTTAGTATTAGATTTTTGTTTTTGGAGCTCAGGATTTGAGATTATCTATTCATATCTTACATCTCTGGGTGTTTCTTTGGGCTCTTCAGTCGTGGGTTCTCCTGAGACATGTGAGGTACATTAGTTTTTGTCTCTCTCACAGCAGTGACATTCATCAACTTTCTAACATGATTTAGAAGTCGCTTACTCGGAATGAAGTGTCTCCTATTCTAATCTGTGCAGAGCAAAATCTGTGTATCTTATAAACTATTCATTTCAGGGTAATGCCTTAGAAAGTGGGTTATCTCAAATGTCAATCCCTATTCCCTTGGGATTGTGTTTATCTTATCTAAGGGAATCAATCTGCTTTTATCTAGGTGGGGTCTTCCTCAAAAAGGATTTGATGGCTTCTTGCACCAATTTCAGACTTCTCTTATTCTGGGCAAGATCCAGAGTCCTGAAGGGTCATTACATAGAGGCCTTAGTGAGTTTAGGATTTTTTTCTCTATTTGTTCTACTGACAACAATTGCAGCTTGAGTCATCTTGGGGAATGCTTCAGTCTATCTGATTTCCTCAGAAATCTGGTATACAAACCTCTCTCTTATGTTAAGCTCTCTTTTGTGGCTCCTGCAACATCGCCACTATTTAAGGTCCACTATTTTAAGATCTGTCTCAAATTTTGGCGGTGTGGAATTTGCTCACTTATTTCTATGTTCAGACTTTTCTCTAATGCTGTGTTTCTCTTTCTATGCTGGCTAGACTGCTGGAAACTAGGACAATGTATTTCATATAGAAGATATATTTTTTATTTCTGGTATAAATTCTGCACATTCAGTTAGCAATTTTTAAAATTCCTAGAATCCTTCTATTCCTTCAGGACAGATTCAGTTTTTTTTTTAGCTAGTACTATCTCAGGGTCATATATTGAATCCTTTGGGTTTGTTCTAAAAAAATACTCAAGATTCAAGATGTACAGCCCTTTGGCAGGCCTTGGGGGCATAAGATTGATGATAAAACTTTTTTCCTTCTATGGAACCTACATTTAATTATTTCAGTCCAACAGGATTCCTTCTTTGAACATATACTTATCATAGCTGTTACTTTTTTTTTTATCTTGAAGAGTTTTTTTTAGTTTCCAATTGCTTCCGCTAGAGGATTTTCTGAACTATCAGCTATCTCTTGGAATCTCTGTTCTCTTACTTATCTAGGACAAAGCTGTTCCAAGTACGAAATAGGTGTTTTTTTTATTTAACAACAGTTGTTTCTTCCAATAACATATTCACAGAAATTTCTTTATAACCTATCTAAGTTTAGAGCCTTACTGCTTTATCGTAGGCTGCTATGAATTTCAGACAGAATTCCAATTTATTAATTCACTATTCTATCCTAGAACAGGACAATAAACTATATGCAGTTGCTCTGGCTTCTTGATTAATCAGGTTATTTACGATGTGTTTTTTGGAGGCAGAAATGCTGCTCCTAAATGTATCATAGTTTTTCCAATAGATCAGTTGGGCCTTCAGAAATCTTGGAATAGTTTGCATAGCTGAAAACTGTTTTTTTTTATTTTGATGTTTATGCTTCCTCTGAATGTTTTTTTTTTCGGCAGGAAGATTCTTCAAGTCGCAGTGTCTGGCAAATAAGAACTGCTTTTTCACAGCTTGGGTATTAAATCCCACACGTAAAATATTATGATTACCTGATAAATTGTTTTCTTTCAGGATGATGAGAGTCCACAAGATTCCATCCAATTTTATTTTATTTCTTGCTGCAGTTTTTATTTGCACCTCTTTATGCGTCGCCTTGTCTTTCCTACCTATCTGTTACTTTCTTCTGCTCAGCTATACGTTAAACTGAGCGTACCATCTTGAAACAGCGCAGTAAAACCGGCAATAGCTAATAGAAGAGACCAGAATGTGCACTCATAGCTATAGCGCTCCCGGAAACGTCTTCAGTAAAGTGCCAGTATCAATATATCAGTAAATACATTTGAGGGAAACTGACATCATAATAGACTAAGGGTTCCCTGCAGGAGAATAAGATTCCAAAAGTATCGTCACTAAAAATAAAATTTAAAGTAACCGTGCCTCCTGTAAAATCCTTGCAGAGAAATATAATGTATATTTAAAAAAATAAAACATGTCCCTTTCAGTATAAAATAAGAATCTCTGAGGTAAAACCTCTGCTGAGGGTCCACAACGGAAAGTAGCAAAGTACAACACCAAGCATACGGCTAGATTTAGAGTTGGGCGGTAGCCGTGAAAACCAGCGTTAGAGGCTCCTAACGCTGGTTTTAGCCTACCTCCGGTATTTGGAGTCACTCAAAAAAGGGTCTAACGCTCACTTTTCAGCCGCGACTTTTCCATACCGCAGATCCCCTTACGTAAATTGCGTATCCTATCTTTTCAATGGGATTTTTCTAACTCCGGTATTTAGAGTCGTGTCTGAAGTGAGCGTTAGAATTCTAACGACAAAACTCCAGCCGCAGAAAAAAGTCAGTAGTTAAGAGCTTTCTGGGCTAACGCCGGTTCATAAAGCTCTTAACTACTGTACTCTAAAGTAAACTAACACCCATAAACTACCTATGTACCCCTAAACCGAGGTCCCCCCACATCACCGCCACTCGATTAATTTTTTTAACCCCTAATCTGCCGACCGCCACCTACGTTATACTTATGTACCCCTAATCTGCTGCCCCTAACACCGCCGACCCCTGTATTATATTTATTAACTCCTAATCTGCCCCCCACAACGTCGCCGCCAGCTACCTACCATAATTAACCCCTAATCTGCCGACCGCAAAGCGCTGCCACCTACATTATAGCTATGTTCCCCTAATCTGCTGCCCCTAACACCGCCGACCCCTATATTATATTTATTAACCCCTAATCTGCCCCCCTCAATGTCGCCTCCACCTGCCTACACTTATTAACCCCTAATCTGCCGAGCGGACCGCACCGCTACTATAATAAAGTTATTAACCCCTAATCCGCCTCACTAACCCTATAATAAATAGTATTAACCCCTAATCTGCCCTCCCTAACATCGCCGACACCTAACTTCAATTATTAACCCCTAATCTGCCGACCACAGCTCACCGCTATTCTAATAAATGTATTAACCCCTAAAGCTAAGTCTAACCCTAACACTAACACCCCCCTAAATTAAATATAATTTTAATCTAACGAAATTAATTAACTCTTATTAAATAAATTATTCCTATTTAAAGCTAAATACTTACCTGTAAAATAAATCCTAATATAGCTACAATATAAATTATAATTACATTGTAGCTATTTTAGGATTAATATTTATTTTACAGGCAACTTTGTAATTATTTTAACCAGGTACAATAGCTATTAAATAGTTAAGAACTATTTAATAGTTACCTAGTTAAAATAATTACAAAATTACCTGTAAAATAAATCCTAACCTAAGTTACAATTAAACCTAACACTATACTATCATTAAATTAATTAAATAAAATACCTACAATTACCTGCAATTAACCCCTTAATGACCGAGGACGTGCAGGGTACGTCCTCAAAAAAAAGGCAGTTAACGCCTGAGGACGTACCCTGCACGTCCTCGGTGTGGAAAGCAGCTGGAAGCGATCCTGCTCGCTTCCAGCTGCTTTCCGGTTATTGCAGTGATGCCTCGATATGGAGGCATCCTGCAATAACCATGTATGGCCATCCGATGCAGAGAGAGCCACTCTGTGGCCCTCTCTGCACCGGACATCGATGGCCGGTATCGTTGGTGGGTGGGAGCCGACGTGGGAGGCGGGTGGCGGCCATCGATGGGCCCAGTGATGTGGAGGGGGGCGGGATCGTGGGCGGGGATGACCGGGGGCGCGCACGGGCGCGCGCGCGTGCACGATAGGGAGGGGGCGGGCGCGTGCACGGGAGGGAGCGGGTGGGAACCGCTACACTACAGAAAAAGGATTTGCTCATCAGGGTTCTAAAACGTAAAATTAATAAAAATAAAAAGCGAAATCAGGGGGTGTTGGGTTAGTATGTGGGAGGGAAGCTACACTACAGGGGGATCCTAAACAGCAGCATATGTAAATATGCTATACAATTTTTTTAAAAAAAAACAAAGATTCCCTTTATTTTTGTACTGGCAGACATTCTGCCAGTACTTAAGATGGCGGGGAAAATTGTGGGGTGGGGGAGGGAAGGGAGCTGTTTGGGAGGGATCAGGGGGCGTGATGTGTCAGGTGGGAGGCTGATCTCTACACTAAAGCTAAAATTAACCCTGCAAGCTCCCTACAAGCTACCTAATTAACCCCTTCACTGCTAGACATAATACACGTGTGATGTGCAGCGGCATTTAGCGGCCTTCTAATTACCAAAAAGCAACGCCAAAGTCATATATGTCTGCTATTTCTGAACAAAGGGGATCCCAGAGAAGCATTGACAACCATTTGTGACATAATTGCTCAAGCTGCTTGTAAATGATTTCAGTGAGAAACCTAAAATTGTGAAAAATTTAACGTTTTTTTTAATTTGATTGCATCTGGCGGTGAAATGGTGGCATGAAATATACCAAAATGGGCCTAGATCAATACTTTGGGTTGTCTACTACACTACACTAAAGCTAAAATTAACCCTAGAAGCTCCCTACATGCTCCCTAATTAACCCCTTCACTGCTGGGCATAATTCACTTGTGGTGCGCAGTGGCATTTAGCGTCCTTCTAATTACCAAAAAGCAACAACAAAAGCCATACATGTCTGCTATTTCTGAAAAAAGGGGATCTCAGAGAATAATTTACAACCATTTATGCCATAATTGCACAAGTTGTTTGTAAATAATTTCAGTGAGAAACCTAAAGTTTGTCAAATAAATTGTGAGAAAGTGAACGATTTTCTTTATTTGATTGCATTTGGCGGTGAAATGGTGGCATGAAATATACCAAAATGGGCCTAGATCAATACTTTGGGGTGTCTTCTAAAAAAAAATATATACATGTTAAGGGATTTTCAGGGATTCCTGAAAGATATCAGTGTCCCAATGTAACTAGCGCTAATTTTGAAAAAAAGGGGTTTGGAAATAGCAAAGTGCTGCTTGTATTTATTGCCTTATAACTTACAAAAAAAGCGAAGAACATGTAAACATTGGGTATTTCTAAACTCAGGACAAAATTTAGAAACTATTTAGCATGGGTGTTTTTTGGTGGTTGTAGATGTGTAACAGATTTTGGGGGTCAAAGTTAGAAAAAGTGTGTTTTTTTCCATTTTTTCCTCATATTATATAATTTTTTTTATAGTAAATTATAAGATATGATGAAAATAATGGTATCTTTAAAAAGTCCACTTAATGGCGAGAAAAACGGTATATAATATGTGTGGGTACAGTAAATGAGTAAGAGGAAAATTACAGCTATACACAAACGCTGCAGAAATGTAAAAATAGCCTTGGTCCCAAACGGACAGAAAATGGAAAAGTGCTGCGGTCATTAAGGGGTTAAACCTAACACTACACTATCAATACATTAATTAAATACAATATCTACAAATAACTACAATGAAATAAACTAACTAAAGTACAAAAAATAAAAAAGAACTAAGTTACAAAAAATAAAAAAATATTTACAAACATAAGAAAAATATTACAACAATTTTAAACTAATTACACCTACTCTAAGCCCCCTAATAAAATAACAAAGCCCCCCAAAATAAAAAATGCCCTACCCTATTCTAAATTAAGAAAGTTCAAAGCTCTTTTACCTTACCAGCCCTGAACAGGGCCCTTTGCGGGGCATGCCCCAAGAAGTTCAGCTCTTTTGCCTGTAAAAGAAAACATACAATACCCCCCCAACATTACAACCCACCACCCACATTCCCCTAATCTAACCCAAACCCCCCTTAAATAAACCTAACACTAAGCCCCTGAAGATCATCCTACCTTGTCTTCACCTCACCAGGTATCACCGATCCGTCCTGGCTCCAAAATCTTCATCCAACCCAAGCGGGGGCTGGCGATCCATCATCCGGTGGCTGAAGAGGTCCAGAAGAGGCTCCAAAGTCTTCATCCTATCCGGGAAGAAGAGGCGATCCGGACCGGCAACCATCTTGATCCAAGCGGCATCTTCTATCTTCATCCAATGACGACCGGCTCCATCCTGAAGACCTCCACCGCGGACCCATCTTCTTCTGGCAACGTCCAACTGAAGAATGACAGTTCCTTTAAGGGACGTCATCCAAGATGGCGTCCCTCGAATTCTGATTGGCTGATAGGATTCTATCAGCCAATCGGAATTAAGGTAGGAATATTCTGATTGGCTGATGGAATCAGCCAATCAGAATCAAGTTCAATCCGATTGGCTGATCCAATAAGCCAATCAGATTGAGCTTGCATTCTATTGGCTGTTCCGATCAGGGGCTTAGTATTAGGTTTATTTAAGGGGGATTTGGGTTAGATTAGGGGTATGTGGGTGGTGGGTTGTAATGTTGGGGGGGGGTATTGTATGTTTTCTTTTACAGGCAAAAGAGCTGAACTTCTTGGGGCATGCCCCGCAAAGGGCCCTGTTCTGGGCTGGTAAGGTAAAAGAGCTTTGAACTTTCTTAATTTAGAATAGGGTAGGGCATTTTTTATTTTGGGGGGCTTTGTTATTTTATTAGGGGGCTTAGAGTAGGTGTAATTAGTTTAAAATTGTTGTAATATTTTTCTTATGTTTGTAAATATTTTTTTTTTGTAACTTAGTTCTTTTTTATTTTTTGTACTTTAGTTAGTTTAATTGTAAGTAATTTGTAGGTATTTTATTTAATTAATTTAATGATAGTATAGTGTTAGGTTTAATTGTAACTTAGGTTAGGATTTATTTTCCAGGTAATTTTGTAATTATTTTAACTATTTTAGCTATTAAATAGTTCTTAACTATTTAATAGCTATTGTACCTGGTTAAAATAAATACAAAGTTGCCTGTAAAATAAATATTAATCCTAAAATAGCTATAATATCATTATAATTTATATTGTAGCTATATTAGGATTTATTTTACAGGTAAGTATTTAGCTTTAAATAGGAATAATTTATTTAATAAGAGTTAATTAATTTCGTTAGATTAAAATTATATTTAATTTAGGGGGGGGTGTTAGTGTTAGGGTTAGACTTAGCTTTAGGGATTAATACATTTATTAGAATAGCGGTGAGCTCCGGTCGGCAGATTAGGGGTTAATAATTGAAGTTAGGTGTCGGCGATGTTAGGGAGGGCAGATTAGGGGTTAATACTATTTATTATAGGGTTAGTGAGGCGGATTAGGGGTTAATAACTTTATTATAGTAGCGGTGCGGTCCGCTCGGCAGATTAGGGGTTAATAAGTGTAGGCAGGTGGAGGCAACGTTGTGGGGGGCAGATTAGGGGTTAATAAATATAATATAGGGGTCGGCGGTGTTAGGGGCAGCAGATTAGGGGTACATAGGGATAATGTAAGTAGCTGCGGTTTACGGAGCGGCAGATTAGGGGTTAATAATAATATGCAGGGGTCAGCGATAGCGGGGGCGGCAGATTAGGGGTTAATAAGTGTAAGGTTAGGGGTGTTTAGACTCGGGGTACATGTTAGAGTGTTAGGTGCAAACGTAGGAAGTGTTTCCGCATAGCAAACAATGGGGCTGCGTTAGGAGCTGAACACGGCTTTTTTGCAGGTGTTAGGTTTTTTTTCAGATCAAACAGCCCCATTGTTTCCTATGGGGGAATCGTGCACGAGCACGTTTTTGAGGCTGGCCGCTTGCGTAAGCAACTCTGGTATCGAGAGTTGAAGCTGCATTAAATATGCTCTACGCTCCTTTTTTGGAGCCTAACGCAGCCTTTATGTGGACTCTCAATACCAGAGTTATTTTTATGGTGCGGCCAGAAAAAAGCCAGCGTTAGCTTTTCGGGTCGTTACCGACAAAACTCCAAATCTAGCCGATAATGTCACATAACCTAACAAACACTATATGACTGTATGTATTACCTGTAGTCCCCCGACTATACTATTCATGAATGTGTATCTACAAATAGCCTGCAGGCTATGTGAGTGCAGTGCGCTTACCTGTATAAGCACCCACTCCACTGATCTTACCAGCCACATAGAAAAGCTACATCCAATAGAGAGCCCGTCCAGTGCTGTGAAGGTGACAGCCGAGGATATTTCTGAAATCCCATAAGGAAATACTGTGCCAATACTAGAGTACTCCAATATTCCATGATATATGTGTGAGTAAGTATAGCGCTGGAAATGAAGGATTCCAAACACCTCACCTGGGGAAAAGATCCTTCTATCTTTTCAAATATTATAATGGATTATGTAAGGGGAGTGAGGGCGCTAAAAAAAGCTGAAGGAATCTTAAACTAGATATAATCAATGAATAATTGTCTATAAACTATATTTAGACACGGAATTCCGATTATCACTTGTTACATGTTAGCACTTTGCACTTTTTCAGAACCTTTTGAGACAATTAATCAACACTTCTTGGGTCAAAATATTTCTTTGAGATATAACATTGGTTGAATATTCAGCAGTACCTGTATTTAACAACAATTTCTAGCTGTTAGACAATTATTCATTGATTATACCTAGTTTAAGATTCCTTCAGCTTTTTTTAGAGCCCTCACTCCCCTTACATAATCCATTACTCCAATATTCCAGCATTCATAGGCATTATTCCAAAAGGGGTAATGGGACATACGTCTGAGAACCCCTGTCAAATTAACACTGGAACACCTCTAATCTTTACCTACATTCCTGGGAGGAAGAACAAAACTGAGTAGTACAGGGAGTTGAGAGGACTTAAAAGCTCTTGTGGTTTGGGGTTCTTTGCCTCCTCAATCCCATTTGTTAAGGCTTGTGGACTCTTACCATCCTGAAAGATAATAATTTATCAGGTAAGCATAAATGTTGTTTTTATCTGTTCCCAGACATAGAAGACTATCAGATGGCTCACTTGTCATAAGTCGGACTAGCTCTGAGGATGCTGGGCTCTACACTTGTACTGCTGGCAGGGAATTCAAGGAAATCCAACTGAAGATTAGAGGTCAGTAACTAATATCAATAGACCATTTAGGGGAAAGTGGAAGAACTTCCAGTCATGTTGCCTTTCATTTCTAATTAAGCTTTTTAACTATTTTGTAGATCTATTTCAGTGTAAAACAGGGTGTCCTCACTAACAAATTCTGGAGAATATACAAAAAAAAAAATTGTGCGGGTAATAAGTACACAGTTTACATAAGTAATTGTTGACAAATGAGACTACAGAGGGCTAGATTACAAGTGGCGCACTAACGTTAGCATGCTAGCGATATTGAAATATTGTGCCCGTGCAAGCATATTACAAGTGAGTGCAAACTATATTCACACTCGTCATGTTAGCACAACGGAAGTCTTCACGTAAAGGGTTAGGGCTTAATAAAAAGTTGCACCAAACACAACATAAATACATTAAAATAAAGTGTTATACTCTTGTACATTATCTAATAAAAATGATTCACATAAATATTAAAAATAAAAAGTTATAAGTTATGGTATATGACAAGGTATTTGAATCGAAGGGGCTACAATGTGTAAAAACATACTGTATATGCATGTCTAAATATGCAATTACAAAATAACTGAATGCGCCTCCTGGTGCAAAAAATCAGTGATAATACTATGTTGGAAAAAGAGTAATAAATATCACTGTGAAAACATACAAAAATATATGTATATAAATCGTGTTATTTTGAATGTCACCGGTATTCCAATTGGCAGACGGCAAAGAACCGGGACCATGAAGGGTAGAGATGAAAAACATAGTCCCCAAGTAATCGGACTGATGGACAATGTCTTTAGGTGGCTGCTCACTTCACAGGAGCCAAAAAGACTGTAGTAGCAAAGAAGAACAAGTGGTGCCTTCTCTTCTTGTTCTTCTTTGCTACTACATGCCTAAATATGCGTATGTTTATATATATATATATATATATATATATATATATGTATGTGTATACATGTGTATTTATGTATTTATATGTGTATATATGTATAAACATACGTATATACACATATATACATACAGTATCTCACAAAAGTGAGTACACCCCTCACATTTTTGGAAATATTTTATTATATATTTTCATGTGACAACACTGAAGAAATTACAGTTTGCTACAATATAAAGTAGTGAGTATACAGCCTGTATAACAGTGTAAATTTGCTATCCCCTCAAAATTTCTCAACACACAGCCATTAATGTCTAAACCGTTGGCAACAAAAGTGAGTACACCCCTAAGTGGAAATGTCCAAATTGGGCCCAAAGTGTCAATATTTTGTGTGGCAACCATTATTTTCCAGCACTGCCTTAACCCTCTTGGGCATGGAGTTCACCAGAGGTTCACAGGTTGCCACTGGAGTCCTTTTCCACTCCTCCATGATGACATCATGGAGCTGGTGGATGTTAGAGACCTTGCGCTCTCCCACCTTGCGTTTGAGGATGCCCCACAGATGCTCAATAGGGTTTAGGTCTGGAGACATGCTTGACCAGTCCATCACCTTTACCCTCAGCTTCTTTAGCAAGGCAGTGGTCATCTTGGAGGTGTGTTTGGGGTCGTTATCATATTGGAATACTGCCATGTGGCCCAGTCTCCAAAGGGAGGGGATCATGCTCTGCTTCAGTATGTTACTACAAAGGGTGGAGGCGGCGCCAAAGGCTATCTGGCAAATGAAATATTAGGTTTAGATATATAACTTCAACAAGAATTATTAACTTTAATTTATAGTAGTAAAAACGTTTAAACTGATTTCTAGTGATACAATTGCACACGTTGTGAGAAGTGCAGTTAGGTGGTTGGCAATTCTGGTTTAGCTTACCCTCAGTCCACACTGACCCTGTATCTAGTTCTGCTTCAGTATGTCACAGTACATGTTGGCATTCATGGTTCCCTCAATGAACAGTAACTCCCCAGAGCCGGCAGCACTCATGCAGGCCCAGACCAAGACACTACCACCAAAAAGCTTGACTGTAGTCAAGACAGACTTGTCTTTGTACTCCTCACCTGGTTGCCGCCACACACGCTTGACACCATCTGAACCAAATAACTTTGGCCTAGATTTAGAGTTGGGCGGTAGCCGTCAAAACCAGCGTTAGAGGCTCCTAACGCTGGTTTTTACCGCCCTCTGGTATTTGGAGTCAGTCATTAAAGGGTCTAACGCTCACTTTTCAGCCGCAACTTTTCCATACCGCAGATCCCCTTACGTCAATTGCGTATCCTATCTTTTCAATGGGATCTTTCTAACGCCGGTATTTAGAGTCTTGGCTGAAGTGAGCGTTAGAAATCTAACGACAAAACTCCAGCCGCAGAAAAAAGTCAGTAGTTAAGAGCTTTCTGGGCTAACGCCGGTTTATAAAGCTCTTAACTATTGTGCTCTAAAGTACACTAACACCCATAAACTACCTATGTACCCCTAAACCGAGGTCCCCCCACATCGCCGCCACTCGATAAAAAATTTTTAACCCCTAATCTGCCGACCGCCACCTACATTATACTTATGTACCCCTAATCTGCTGCCCCTAACACCGCCGACCCCTATATTCTATTTATTAACCCCTAACCTGCCCCCCACAACGTCGCTGCCAGCTACCTACAATAATTAACCCCTAATCTGCCGACCGCAAAGCGCCGCTACCTACGTTATCCTTATGTACCCCTAATCTGCTGCCCCTAACACCGCCAACCCCTATATTATATTTATTAACCCCTAATCTGCCCCCCTCAACGTCGCCTCCACCTGCCTACACTTATTAACCCCTAATCTGCAGAGCGGACCGCACCACTACTATAATAAAGTTATTAACCCCTAATCCACCTCACTCCCGCCTCAATAACCCTATAATAAATAGTATTAACCCCTAATCTGCCCTCCCTAACATCGCCGACACCTAACTTCAATTATTAACCCCTAATCTGCCGACCGAATCTCGCCGCTACTGTAATAAATGGATTAACCCCTAAAGCTAAGTCTAACCCTAACCCTAACACCCCCCTAAGTTAAATATAATTTAAATCTAACGAAATAAATTAACTCTTATTAAATAAATTATTCCTATTTAAAGCTAAATACTTACCTGTAAAATAAACCCTAATATAGCTACAATATAAATTATAATTATATTATAGCTATTTTAGGATTTATATTTATTTTACAGGTAACTTTGTATTTATTTTAACCAGGTACAATAGCTATTAAATAGTTAAGAACTATTTAATAGCTAAAATAGTTAAAATAATTACAAAATTACCTGTAAAATAAATCCTAACCTAAGTTACAATTAAACCTAACACTACACTATCAATAAATAAATTAAATAAAATACCTACAATTACCTACAATTAAACCTAACACTACACTATCAATACATTAATTAAATACAATACCTACAAATAACTACAATTAAATAAACTAAAGTACAAAAAATAAAAAAGAACTAAGTTACAAAAAATATTTACAAACATTAGAAAAATATTACAACAATTTTAAACTAATTACACCTACTCTAAGCCCCCTAATAAAATAACAAAGCCCCCCAAAATAAAAAAAAATGCCCTACCCTATTCTAAATTAAAAAAGTTCAAAGCTCTTTTACCTTACCAGCCCTGAACAGGGCCCTTTGCGGGGCATGCCCCAAATAATTCAGCTCTTTTGTCTGTAAAAAAAACACATACAATACCCCCCCCCAACATTACAACCCACCACCCACATACCCCTAATCTAACCCAAACCCCCCTTAAATAAACCTAACACTAAGCCCCTGAAGATCTTCCTACCTTATTGGTCCTGGCTCCAAAATCTTCATCCAACCCAAGCGGGGGCTGGCGATCCATAATCCTGCGGCTGAAGAGGTCCAGAAGAGGCTCCAAAGTCTTCATCCTATCCGGGAAGAAGAGGCGATCCAGACCGGCAACCATCTTGATCCAAGCGGCATCTTCTATCTTCATCCAATGACGACCGGCTCCATCGTGAAGACCTCCAGCGCGGATCAATCTTCTTCCAACGACGTCCAACTGAAGAATGACGGTTCCTTTAAGGGACGTCATCCAAGATGGCGTCCCTCGAATTCCGATTGGCTGATAGGATTCTATCAGCCAATCGGAATTAAGGTAGGAAAATTCTGATTGGCTGATGGAATCAGCCAATCAGAATCAAGTTCAATCCGATTGGCTGATCCGATTAGCCAATCAGATTGAGCTTGCATTCTATTGGCTGTTCCGATCAGCCAATAGAATGCGAGCTCAATCTGATTGGCTGATCGGATCAGCCAATCGGATTGAACTTGATTCTGATTGGCTGATTCCATCAGCCAATCAGAATTTTCCTACCTTAATTCCGATTGGCTGATAGAATCTTATCAGCCAATCGGAATTCGAGGGACGCCATCTTGGATGACGTCCCTTAAAGGAACCGTCATTCTTCAGTTGGACGTCGTTGGAAGAAGATTGATCCGTGCTGGAGGTCTTCACAATGGAGCCGTTCCTCATCGGATGAAGATAGAAGATGCCGCTTGGATCAAGATGGTTGCCGGTCTGGATCGCCTCTTCTTCCCGGATAGGATGAAGACTTTGGAGCCTCTTCTGGACCTCTTCAGCCGCAGGATTATGGTTCGCCAGCCCCCGCTTGGGTTGGATGAAGATTTTGGAGCCAGGACCGATCGGTGATACCCGGTGAGGTGAAGATAAGGTAGGAAGATCTTCAGGGGCCTAGTGTTAGGTTTATTTAAGGGCTGGTAAGGTAAAAGAGCTTTGAACTTTTTTAATTTAGAATAGAGTAGGGCATTTTTTTATTTTGGGGGGCTTTGTTATTTTATTAGGGGGCTTAGAGTAGGTGTAATTAGTTTAAAATTGTTGTAATATTTTTCTAATGTTTGTAAATATTTTTTTATTTTTTGTACTTTAGTTAGTTTATTTAATTGTAGTTATTTGTAGGTATTGTATTTAATTAATGTATTGATAGTGTAGTGTTAGGTTTAATTGTAGGTAATTGTAGGTATTTTATTTAATTTATTTATTGATAGTGTAGTGTTAGGTTTAATTGTAACTTAGGTTAGGATTTATTTTACAGGTAATTTTGTAATTATTTTAACTATTTTAGCTATTAAATAGTTCTTAACTATTTAATAGCTATTGTACCTGGTTAAAATAAATACAAAGTTACCTGTAAAATAAATATAAATCCTAAAATAGCTATAATATAATTATAATTTATATTGTAACTATATTAGGGTTTATTTTACAGGTAAGTATTTAGCTTTAAATAGGAATAATTTATTTAATAAGAGTTAATTTATTTCGTTAGATTTAAATTATATTTAATTTAGGGGGGTGTTAGCACGCGTAGCTAACGCACCCCTTTGGCCGCAGAACTCTAAATCTAGGCGTTTATCTTGGTCTCATCGGACCACAGGACATGGTTTTAGTAATCCATGTGCTTAGTCTGATTGTCTTCAGCAAACTGTTTGCAGGCTTTCTTGTGCATCATAATTAGAAGAGGCTTCCTTCTGGGACGATAGCCATGCAGACCAATTTGATGCAGTGTGCAGCGTATGGTCTGAGCACTGACAGGCTGACCCCGCACCCCTTCAACCTCTGCAGCAAGGCTGGCAGCACTCATACGTCTATTTCCCAAAGACAGCCTCTGGATATGATGCTGAGCATGTGCACGCAACTTCTTTGGTCGACCAATGTGAAGCCTGTTCTTAGTAGATAACATAAAATGTTAAAGAGAAAAGTTGTCTCTTTTTCTCCCATCTGACCCGTACTTGTAAGATCTCTTTGTAAGAGCCTCTATTTAGGATCTATGCCCTGTATTGCCCTATATTAGGGTAGAGTAGCCACTTCAATATACTTGATATATTATGGTTCCCTTCCCCATCCTTACCCCCATATATTATGCAACAAATATTAGAGCAAGAAATTGTAAGATGGTCATAAATCAACAGAGTGCTAATTAAAAACTTGAATAGGATGCCCCTGACGCAGTCACGTTTCACTTATATGCTTCCTCAGAGGGGACTGAGTGGAACCTGTCCTGTGAAACCGCTGTATGGTCTTGCCCACTGTGCTGCAGCTCAGTTTCAGGGTCTTGGCAATCTTCTTATAGCCTAGGACATCTTTATGTAGAGCAACAATTCTTTTTTTTCAGATCCTCAGAGAGTTCTTTGCCATGAGGTGCCATGTTGAACTTCCAGTGACCAGTATGAGAGAGTGTGAGAGCGATAACACCAAATTTAACACACCTGCTCCCCATTCACACCTGAGACCTTGTAACACTACTGAATTGAACGGAAAATTGCTAATTGGGACATTTCCACTTAGGGGTGTACTCACTTTTGTTGCCAACGGTTTGGACATTAATGGCTGTGTGTTGAGTTATTTTGAGGGGACAGCAAAGGCAAATTTATACTGTTTTACAGGCTGTACACTCACTACTTTACTTTGTAGCAAAGTGTAATTTCTTCAGTGTTGTTACATGAAAAGATACAGGGAGTGCAGGATTATTAGGCAAGTTGTATTTTTGAGGATTAATTTTATTATTGAACAACAACCATGTTCTCAATGAACCCAAAAAACTAATTAATATCAAAGCTGAATAGTTTTGGAAGTAGTTTTTAGTTTGTTTTTAGTTATAGCTATTTTAGGGGGATATCTGTGTGTGCAGGTGACTATTACTGTGCATAATTATTAGGCAACTTAACAAAAAACAAATATATACCCATTTCAATTATTTATTTTTACCAGTGAAACCAATATAACATCTCAACATTCACAAATATACATTTCTGACATTCAAAAACAAAACAAAAACAAATCAGTGACCAATATAGCCACCTTTCTTTGCAAGGACACTCAAAAGCCTGCCATCCATGGATTCTGTCAGTGTTTTGATCTGTTCACCATCAACATTGCATGCAGCAGCAACCACAGCCTCCCAGACACTGTTCAGAGAGGTGTACTGTTTTCCCTCCTTGTAAATCTCACATTTGATGATGGACCACAGGTTCTCAATGGGGTTCAGATCAGGTGAACAAGGAGGACATGTCATTAGATTTTCTTCTTTTATACCCTTTCTTGCCAGCCACGCTGTGGAGTACTTGGACGCGTGTGATGGAGCATTGTCCTGCATGAAAATCATGTTTTTCTTGAAGGATGCAGACTTCTTCCTGTACCACTGCTTGAAGAAGGTGTCTTCCAGAAACTGGCAGTAGGACTGGGAGTTGAGCTTGACTCCATCCTCAACCCGAAAAGGCCCCACAAGCTCATCTTTGATGATACCAGCCCAAACCAGTACTCCACCTCCACCTTGCTGGCGTCTGAGTCGGACTGGAGCTCTCTGCCCTTTACCAATCCAGCCACGGGCCCATCCATCTGGCCCATCAAGACTCACTCTCATTTCATCAGTCCATAAAACCTTAGAAAAATCAGTCTTGAGATATTTCTTGGCCCAGTCTTGATGTTTCAGCTTGTGTGTCTTGTTCAGTGGTGGTCGTCTTTCAGCCTTTCTTACCTTGGCCATGTCTCTGAGTATTGCACACCTTGTGCTTTTGGGCACTCCAGTGATGTTGCAGCTCTGAAATATGGCCAAACTGGTGGCAAGTGGCATCTTGGCAGCTGCACGCTTGACTTTTCTCAGTTCATGGGCAGTTATTTTGCACCTTGGTTTTTCCACACGCTTCTTGCGACCCTGTTGACTATTTTGAATGAAACGCTTGATTGTTCGATGATCACGCTTCAGAAGCCTTGCAATTTTAAGAGTGCTGCATCCCTCTGCAAGATATCTCACTATTTTTGACTTTTCTGAGCCTGTCAAGTCCTTCTTTTGACCCATTTTGCCAAAGGAAAGGAAGTTGCCTAATAATTATGCACACCTGATATAGGGTGTTGATGTCATTAGACCACACCCCTTCTCATTACAGAGATGCACATCACCTAATATGCTTAATTGGTAGTAGGCTTTCGAACCTATACAGCTTGGAGTAAGACAACATGCATAAAGAGGATGATGTGGTCAAAATACTCATTTGCCTAATAATTCTGCACACAGTGTATAATAAAATATTTACAAAAATGTGAGGGGTGTACTCACTTTTGTGAGATACTGTATGTATATACACTTTGGAGCCCTTTCCTCTCAAATACCTGAAAACAAGAAAAAACATTTTTATTCATGTTAAAATTTTATAATGTTTTTTTACTATGTATTTACTGTAAATATTTAGCATTCCAATGTTCTTCACATAGGGGAAAATGTTCCATTAATTTATAAATAGATATTCCCAATTATATCTGTATAGACTGATACCTATATATATATATATATATATATATATAGATATATACAATATATACAAAAATTCATCATATATATATAGAAATATCTATTTAAAAATAAATAGAACACAAAATAGATTCATGACTACTGTAGAAAATAAAATCCTAGAACTTCAAAAAGGGGCACTGCTTTTTGGTAGGGACTTCAATTTCCCACTAAATCCCAAATACATACATCTAAAGGCTTTACCTCCATTTCCAAGAAAGTCATTAAGCAATCCAATAATAAACTGGAAGAGCTAACTCTTCATGACATGTGGCGTATCTTCCACCCCACACAATAGGACTACAACTTTTTTTTTCACCCTCATGAATCATATACCGGGATAGATTACATCTTTTCCAATCAATCCACTCTAAGCCTTCATCAATTATATTAAAATTCTGCCAATGTCATGGTCTGATCATGCCCCGGAATTATGTAAACTTAAGTGGCCATCTACACCAGATCATCCATTCCTTTGGAAGCTAGATGACCCATACTCAATAATTTACTAATTAGGATAGAAATTGAAAAAAACACTACTTGACTACTTTACCCACAACTCTAATGATGAGATAGAACACAGTTATGGCCTTCCCTGGTATTTGCTTTTCTGAGAGGGGGATTTATTAAGCAGAAAGCAAAACTAGCTAAATAAACTAGATCTAAATATACTTCCCTTTAAAATAAAGTACAAGTTCTTGAACAACAACACAGAAAGACACCTTTGGATTTAACCATTTTAACAAACTAGACTAAATATCAAATACTTACTTTATATAGAACATAAAAAACAGCACTTAAACTGCTGCAAAAATTATATGAATATGCTGACAAACCAGGCAGATTGTTGGCAAGAGCACTAAAAAAGAAAACAGTTAAAAACTCAAATTCACACTATCAAAGATAGGTAAGGAAAGTAAGATACACGCTGATAGTCCTGCTATTGCTGGGTTTTTCAAGACTACTACCATAATCTATATAACTTAAAAGACTCCATAGACATGCCTTCTGATGACAGTAACCGAAACCTAACAGACTCAGATATAGCCAACTACTTAGGTAAAGTCTCCCTACCATTATTTAAACAAGAGGCATATGACTTAGATGCTCCTATTTCTACTGAAGAAGTTTTACACACGATTAACAATTTGCCAGCAGGTAAAAGCCCAGGTTCAGATGGACTAAGCTCCAAATATTATAAAACATTTAAAAATATTGTGGCCCCATATCTGTCTACTTTATTTAAATCACTAGAAAGACCAGGCAGATTTGCCTACTCTATGTTAACTGCCACATTGTTATTATCCCAAAACCAGGTAAACTTGCAGACCAACCCAGAAAACTTTAGACCAATTTCACTCCTTAAAGGGACAGTCTAGTCAAAATAAACTTTAATGATTCAGATAGGGCATGTAATTATGAACAACTTTCCGATTTACTTTTATCATTAACATCATGAAATGTTTCACAACTAGAGGGTGTTAGTTCATGTGTGCCATCTAGATAACATTGTGCTCAGGCACGTGGAGTTACCTAGGAGTCAGCACTGATTGGCTAAAATGGAAGGCTTAGATACAAGGTAATCACAGAGGTAAAAAGTGTATTAATATAACTGTGTTGGATATGCAAAACTGGGGAATGGATAATAAAGAGATTATCTATTTTTTTAAACAATAAAAATTCTGGTGTAAACTGTCCCTTTAATAATGATATAACATTTTTTTTTCAAAAATCCTTCCTAATAGGTTGAATAAATATCTACCAAATCTAGTCTCCTCCGACCAAGTAGGATTGGTACCTGGCCACGTGGCCAGAGACAATAGCATCAAAGCAGCTCTTCCCATAAACTATGCCCAACAATGCAACATACCGATATACAGAGAAGGCCTTTGACAGGGATAGCTGGAGTTTTTTTAAAGGCTACCATGTTGAAGATGGATTTTGGTCAGCGTTTCATAAATAACGTATTTTCTCTCTATACAGAGTCCTCTGCACAGATTAAATTAAACAATACACTATCCAATCCTTCTAAAGGAACTAATGGCACATGCCAGGGCTGCCCAATCTCACCACTATTATTTGCGCTTAAATTTGAAGTATTAGCCCAAAATATTAGGGAAAACATTTCGATCACCGGAATCCAAATTGGACAACAGGAACACAAATTGTCGATGTACGTGGATGATGTCCGTCTGAAGCTAACCCGTCAACTGATATCTTTACCGATGGTTCTCCAGGAATTTGATAGTTATTTAAAGGTATCAAACTTTATATAGGTATCTAAACCAAACTAAATCTGAACTATTAAATATAAATTTCCCTCAAACAGATCTTTGTGAACTATCACAAATTTTTCCCTTAAAAATCAAAATGTAAATACATAGGTATCCACTTAACACCATCACCAGACTCCCTTTTCTAAACAAATTATGTTGAGTTGTTCTATCTTCCTGGCATAATAAATCGATCTCCTGGCTAGGCCAAATTGGGTTAATCAAAATGAATGTTATTTACTGCGGTTCCAAGGACTTTTATAAAAATTTATATGGATGGACACTAGGCCAAGTATTGCTAGATGGATTTTGTACCTATCAAAAGAACACGGGGGTTGGGAATCCCAAACATCTCTTTGTATCGAAAAGCTATTTTTCTTTCTAAGATATGGTGAGTCCACGGCGTCCTCAATTACTGTTGGGAATATCACTCAAGGCCAGCAGGAGGAGGCAAAGAGCACCACAGCCAAGCTCTTAAGTATCACTCCCCTTCCCACAAACCCCAGTCATTCTCTTTGCCTTTGATGCAAGGAGGAGGTGAAGTTTTGGTGTCTGAAGAAGATTGGATTTTTTCACTTCAATCAAGATTTTATTATTTTGAAAGCCAGAGTAGGTTTACTCTGATCTTTACTCTCAAGATTGGGTATGGCCGTACTCCACGTTAGTCTTTTCAGTAGGGCAGTAGTGACTTTCAAGCAGTTAGGAACTTGTGGGGTGGGCCTCACTGCGTTTTCCTAACAAGTTGCTGCTCCTGTATAGAAAGCCAGGGTTTACTCTGTCCTTTCTTTTACTCTACAGGTCTCAGTGAGGAGTGGCTTCCTTTCATGCTGGGTGGGCTGTCCTCCTGCCGGACAGCTAGAGGTGCAGGTAAGTGCCATCTTTTATCTTCTGGGAAAAGTCGCTGGCACTGTAGTAACTGTTTAAACTGCACATATATGGGGAGGAGAATCCTGAGTTCAGGAGTTATTAGGCAGTGTGCAGACACTTGGACTGTGACAAGAGACTGGAAATTAAAGTGTGTTTATTTCCATTTGGTGGCTCAGGGGTTAATTATTCTTATAATAGCCTAATGATTCCTATGTTAGCTAATGTTATGTTATTCCAACTATATGGGCAGTTGTGAGGGTCAGACCGTGCTGACAGGTAGTTTCTGCGCTTGTGGCCGCTTTGTCCCGCTCCAGTCACTAAGAAGGAAAGCATTCTTGGCACTGGGAGGTGGATCTTCTGAAAGGCGGTCTTTTAGCGTGTGATAGCGCGCTTTCTAAGATAGTGGCGCATTTTCTGATTCTGATCATGTCATGTAATTTCCTGTCACAGGAGACCGGAGCGGGTGCATTTCAGCTGTGTCTCTATTGCTGCATCGCATTTGCGACTCCGCTGGTCAAGAGGGGGCAGGTAGGCACCTCAGCTATACACTGAGGTGTAGAGGTCTTGAATTCTGTCTAATTACTCTCCCTATTGTTTTCCTATTTTTAACAGCTAAATTAGAATTTTAGTTGCAGCTTCCTTATTGAACCCTTTATGTGGACACAGATTGTCCATGGACAGCAATACTTCATAAAGGGACAGTGCAGGATTAAATCCTTTGTGACATTAAAGTATTTTTATTTCAATATGGACCAGGAAATTACTACTATAGATCAATGCAAGCTTTGCTTTGATAACCAAGTTAAACCTCCTCTGCTTTTCTGTTCCTCATGCATAGAGAGGACTCTGTTACATAAATATAGACTTTTTTGTTCATGAGCCACCATTCTCTCAGGGTGATGCTGTTCAGGCAATGCCACAGCTTTCTCCTCCATCGTCCCAAGCCTTAATGGCGTCACATGCAGTGCCCTGTGGTTCCTCTCAATCTCCTGGAGGAGTCTATTTGCAAGCAGAAATTACTGCCCAGGTATCTTCTGCAGTATCTGCGGCATTAGCGGCTATTCCAATGCTACTGGGAAAATGCAAAAGGAAATTTAGAGATTCAGATAGAAAGGTGTCTGATCCAGTTTCAGCTACCCAAGTTACTCTTTCTCATAAGTCTGATGAGGAAGATACGTTGGTAGCCTCTAAAGAATGAAATCTCAGGTTCAGACAGTGTAATTCCTTCATCTGACGCTGAAGTTGTATCCTTCAGATTTAAGCTTGAACACCTCCGTGTCTTGTTAAAGGAGGTTTTGGCTACCTTAGACGACTCCGATACCTCTGTCGTTGTCAACCATAGGAAGTCTAGTAAACTTAATAAGTACTTCCTCTGTGGAGGTGTTTCCTGTGTCATACTGTGCTATGGAAATTATTGCACAGGAATAGGAGAGACCTGGGATTCCTTTTTCCCTGTCTCCTGTCTTTAAAAAGTTGTTTCCTGTGGCAGACTCCATTAAGGAGTAGTTGCAAACGGTGCTCAAAGAGAACTACTATTCCTATTGAGGATAGTTGCTCCTTTAAAGATCCAATAGACAAAAAGCCAGATGCTTATTAGAAAAGGGTGTATGTTCATCAAGGTTTCCAGTGCCAACATGCGGTGTGTATTGCTACTGTGACAAGTGTGGCAGCCTATTGGTTCAATGCATTGTCTGAATCTCTTCAGGTAGAGACTCCCTTGGAGGAGCTCCAAGACAGGGTTAAGGCTCTTAAGTTAGCCAATTCCTTTATTACTGACGCTTCGTTGCAAGTTATTAAGTTGGGAGCCAAAATATCTGGTTTCGCTGTATTAGCGCGCAGAGCCTTGTGGCTGAAATCTTGGTCAGCGGATGTTTCATCTAAGTCCAAGCTTTTGGCGATTCTTTACAAGGGGAAGACCTTGTTTGGACCTGATCTGGCAGAAATTATTACCAATATCACGGGTGTTAAAGGGTCTTTTCTTCCACAAGATAAGAATAATAGGCCGAAAGGATGTCAGAGTAATTTTCCTTCCTTTCGTAACTTCAGAGGTAAGTCTTCCCCTTCCTCTTCCAAGCAGGAAGACAAGGGTAAGCAAGAAGGACAATGGTAAGCAATCAAAGAAACCTGCAGCTGACTCTAAATCAGCATAAAGGGTTTGCCCCCTATCCAGGAGTGGATCAAGTGGGGGACTGACTTTCACAATTTTCTTAGGCATGGGTACGGGATGCCCCAGATCCCTGGGCCATGGGCATAGCTAGTATCTCAGGGTTAGAAGTTGGAATTCAAGACTTTTCCTCCCAGGGGCAGGTTCCACCTTTCAAGGTTATCTGCAGACCAGATAAAAAGAGAGGCAGTATTGAAATGTGTACTGGATTTCTTCTCCCTGGGAGTGACAGTTCCGGTTCCAGTCCAAGAACAGGGTCTAGGTTTCTATTCCAATCCGTGGTTCCCAAAAAAGAGGGAACTTTCCAACCTATTCTAGACCTGAAGTGTCTAAACAAATTTCTCAGAGTACCATCCTTCAGGATGGAGACGATCCATTCCATTCTTCCTTTAGTGCAAGAGGGTCAGTTCATGACGACCATAGGCCTGAAGGATGCGTACCTTCATGTTCCCATTCACAGGGATCATCACAAGTTCCTGAGATTCGCCTTTCTAGACAAACATTTCCAGTTTGTGTCTCTTCCGTTTGGCCTTGCCACAGTTCCTAGAATTTTCTCAAAGGTCTTGGGGGCTCTCTTGGCAGTGATCAGGTCTCAGGGAATTGCAGTGGCGCCCTACCTGGACGACATATTGGTTCAGGTGCC
The DNA here is from genome assembly GCF_027579735.1 of Bombina bombina. Classification (NCBI taxonomy): domain Eukaryota; kingdom Metazoa; phylum Chordata; class Amphibia; order Anura; family Bombinatoridae; genus Bombina; species Bombina bombina. The sequence goes on from NC_069499.1 coordinate 188,880,872, forward strand.
GTCTTTTCAACAAGAAAACTCTCATACAGAGAACTTGTCTTTTCTACGTTCCCACGGATGGAAAGTGAATCTAGCCCGGTTTATCAGGTTCCAGTTGGACAACATAACCTCAGTGGCTTACATCAACCACCAGGTAGGAACTCAAAGTTCCTTACCCATGAAAGAGGTGGCTCGAATTATTCAGTGGGCGGAAGCTCACAATTGCTATCTGCCATCCACATTCCAGGATTGGACAACTGGGAAGCGGATTTTCTGAGCAGACAGACTTTTCATCCCGGGGAGTGGGAGCTTCATCTGGAGGTGTTCTCCAGCTTAACCCTCAGATGGGGGGTCCCGGAGCTGGATCTGATGGCGTCTCGGCAGAATGCCAAACTTCCAAGGTACGGTTCAAGGTCGAGGGACCCACAGGCCGCTCTGATAGATGCTCTGGCGGTCCCTTGGGATTTCAGGCTGGCATACCTGTTTCCTTCGTTCACTCTCCTTCCACGAGTCATTGCTCGTATCAAACAAGAGAAAACGTTGGTGATTCTAATAGCCCCTGCGTGGCCTTGCAGGACCTGGTATGCAGATCTAGTGGAAATGTCGTCTCTCCCACCTTAGCGACTGCCTCTGAGGGAGGACCTTCTACTTCAGGGTCCCTTCCTTCATCTAAATCTCATTTCTCTGAAGCTGACTGCTTGGAAATTGAACACTTAGTTCTGTCTAAGCGGGCTTTTTCTGAGTCAGTCATTGAGGACATGATTCAGGCTCGCAAGCCTGTTGCTAGGAAGATTTACCATAAGATATGGGTAAATATCTTTATTGGTGTGAATCCAAGGGTTACTCTTGGAGTAGGGTCAGGATTCCTAGGATTTAGTATTTTCTCCAGGAAGGTCTGGAGAAGGGTTTGACGGTCAGTACCCTGAAGGGTCAGATTTCTGCTTTATCTATTTTGTTACATAAGCGTCTGGCAGATGTGCCAGATGTACAATCTTTTTGTCAGGCCTTGGTCAGAATCAGGCCTGTGTTTAAGTCCGTTGCTCCTCCTTGGAGCCTTAACCTTGTTCTTAGAGTTTTGCAGCAGGCTTGGTTTAAGCCTATGCATTCCATAGATATTACGTTGTTATCTTGGAAGGTTTTGTTTCTTATTGCTATCTCTTCTGCTCGCAGAGTCTCTGAACTCTCTGATTTGCAGTGTGATTCGCCTTACCTTATCTTTCATACCGATAATGCGGTTCTACGTACTATGTTGGGTTTTCTTCCTAAAGTTGTTTCTGATAGAAATATTAATCAGGAAATTGCTGTTCCTTCTCTATGTCCTAATCCTTCTTTGCATAAGGAACGTTTGTTGCACAACCTGGATGCTCTAAAATTCAACTTACAGACGACTAAGGACTTTCGCCAGTCTTCTGCCCTGTTTGTTTTTGTGGGAAACGTAAGGGTCAGAAAGCTACTACTACTTCTCTTTCTCTCTGGTTGAGAAGTATAATTAATTTGGCTTATAAAGACTGCTGGACTGCAGCCTCCTGAGAAAATTACAGCTCATTTTTGGGCTTTCAAATATGAAGCTTTTGTGGAACAGATTTGCAAGGCGGCAACTTGGTCTTCTCTGCATACTTTTTCCAAATTTTATACTTTTGCCTCGGCTGAGGCTTCTTTTGGGAGAAAGGTTCTGTCTTGTCCTTCCCTAGTCCTCTGTGTACTCTAGCTTGGGTATTGGTTCCCAACAGTAATTGAGGACACCATGGACTCACCATATCTTAGGAAAGAAAACAAAATGTATGCTTACCTGATAAATTTATTTATTTCCGGATATGGTGAGCCCACTGCCCCGCCCTTTTATTTTAAGACCGTTTTTTTACTAAACCTCAGGCAGCTTTACACCTTGTGTTACTCCTTTTTTTCTCCATTTACCTTCGGTTGAATGATTGGGATTTGTGGGAAGGGGAGTGATACTTAACAGCTTGGATGTGGTGCTCTTTACCTCCTCCTGCTGGCCATATAACAGTAATTGAGGACGTCGTGGACTCACCATATCCGGAAAGAAAGAAATTTTTCAAGGAAGCATACATTTTGTTATCTCCAGCAACAGGTTGAGTGGAGTATAAATTCCCAAGACAAATAGTGGGTTCAAGTGGGCAAAACAATCCTGCGGAAACTGAACCTCGGCTCCCTTAGCTGGCTAAAAGTTTACTTCTGGCAGTGTTTGCACGTGTGCGAACGCACTAAATATCGCACCACTTCAAATCTGGCCCAGAATGGGAATTTTTCCCATTATATTTAACTCCTGGTGTTTACGCCTAGGGCAAAAACTGTAAGGTGTAACAAGTGCTGAGGTAGGTGTTCAAAAACACCATATTCAAAGCTAACTGTAACTATACATAAATCATGCATTTTTTAGTAATATATAGTTATACATTAATAAAATAATAATAAAAATATGTAGAAAATTATGCATTAACATTTACTATATTTTAACCATCTTTGAAAACAACTAATATGTTTAATAAAAGAACAATGTAACAAATGCACACTTGAAATCACACTTTGCCGCTGATATGTGCTCTGACTACACACTACTTTTAAAGGAATAATCTAGTCAAAATTAAACTTCCATGATTCAGATAGAGCATGCAATTTTAAGCAACTTTCTAATTTACTCCTATTATACATTTTTCTTTGTTCTCATGCTATCTTTATTTGAATGTAAGCTTAGGAGCCGGCCAATTTTTGTTTGAGCACCTGGGTAGCGCTTGCTGATTGGTGGCTACATTTAGACACCAATCAGAAAGCGCTACCCAGTTTTAAAGTTCTATATTCAGGCTACTAAAAACTTTAGACAAACTTCAAGTTTATTTGTCCACTACTCTGGTCCTTAGAAGGGTCAAAAAGCTATGCTGGTGGCAGTGGCTTCCTGGCTCAAGCAGATTTTCTTTCCATAAGGCAGGGGGAATCCGCAACTTCACTCCTTACTGTTGGGAAATACAACACCTGGCCACCAGGAGGAGGCAAAGACACCCCAGCCAAAGGCTTAAATATGGGCATGCTCCCTTTTTGTTTTTCTTCTGGCACCTTTATACCCTGATGTTTTTCCTACTTTTCCTCGTTCCCTCGGCCGAATGATGGGAGGGATAGAGGAAGTGGAAGGGATATTTAAGCCTTTGGGGTGTCCTGCAAATAGAAACTGCCTACTTTTTTTCCCACCCATCCTTAACATGGACTCTCAGCTTGGGTATCCCACATATTATGAAGCTATGGACTCTCATCAGCTAGCAAGGAAAACAGAATTTATACTTACCATTACATGTATTTCCTTCTGGCTGATGAGAGTCCATAGCCCCCACCCTATTTTTGTATATGGGTGACAATTCTTATTTGCACCTTGTAACCCTGCTTTCTGTCTTTCCTACCTTCTTTTATGTCTCTCTCCTCTGCTCGGCATCCTTTGTTAGAGAGTAAACCTACAGCGTTTGCAATATTGTATAATACAAGTGGGGAAAACTGCAACACCGTATAATACATTGGGCAAGATTACAAGTCGTGCGGCAAATCAGTTGCGAAAACAACGAGCACATTATGGCTTTTTCACATTTGGGTTTGCACAGCTATTACAATTTGCAAAATAACTTATAAGACCCTAATCCGCGTAATGCAAACAGACAAAAGTGTGTGCACATTCACGTATTCCACCATAGAATCAATGGAGAAGACAAATAAAAATAAAAAAACACACAAAAACCCTAATATAATGTGCAAAGCCCATGATGTTTCTACTTGAAAAGTGTACATGAAAATATTTTAGTAATGGAATATGTTCTATTTATTTCTTAATAAATATTTCTCTATATATGTGATCATTTTTGGACTGATATATCTATTTATAGCGAGGTATATATATGATTTTATGTATATATATATGTCGATCTATATGCGAATATCGCTTTGAAAATCCCTCTGAAATATTGTTTAATGTGCATACGATTGTAATGTAAAATACAGGTGGCCCTCGTTTTACAACGGTTCAATTTACACCGTTTCAGAATAACAACCTTTTTTTCCAGTCATGTGACTGCTATTGAAAAGCATTGAGAAGTAGTGCATTTATTAAAATAGCCAGTAGGTGGAGCTGTCCGCTTGTGGTGCAGCAAAGCCAAGCAAGCTGAAATTAATCAGTTTAACCAGACCTGAGCTATCGAGCAGATTTCAAAGGAACAAGTTCTTACTGTCTATAAATCAGTCCAGATTGTAATGCATAGAAAGAACTGTTTGCAGAAAAATGCAAGTGAAGTCTGTGTTGTGTGATTATTTTATTAGGTTTATAATGCTGTTTAGCAAATGTTTTTGTTCATTTAACTTAGTTTAATTATATATTCTGTGTTGTGTGATTATTTTATTAGGTTTATAATGCTGTTTATTAAGTGTTACTTATGACAATTTTGAGAGGGGCCTGGAACCTATCTCCCTCACTTCCCATTGACTTACATTATAAACTGGGTTTCAATTTACAACGGTTTCGATTTACAACCATTCCTTCTGGAACCTAACCCCGGCGTAAACTGAGGGCTACCTGTATTTTCATTATCTCCATTGTTAAACATATCTCTATACATATAAATCAATGTTTCTCTATGTATGTGTATGTATGTCAATGTAAAATCCCTTTGTCTGCATTTTTTTTCTAACACCCGAGATCTCGTATCTTTGAGCCCTTATAACTTTTGCGTGCAATATTTTTTTAAAATAATTTTTATTAGTCATTGTTAATATGAGTGTTACTGTACTTTGTTATTTATTTTTTAAGTGTTTTGTGGAACTTTAATGTTGCGCAAAACTGTTAACTACAGCTCTTCGAGCATGGAAAGGATTGTTGTGTAAAAGGCGAATATGCAATGGAAATTGATTGCGAAAAGACCACATCTTGTGCGGGAAACTTATAGTGCGCTACTTGCAGAGGTGGAACTGTGACCGGGCCCCTGAGGATGGGGGCCCAGCTTATAAAAACCCCCCAGAATTAATGTATTTATTTTTCAATAAAAAAAGTTTACCTGCCCATGCCTGCACTGATATCATGTGAGTGTGACGTGATGCTTCACTAGTGTCTCTGTCTTACTACAGGGGTTAGTGTTTCTGTTTTACCCATTAGTGTTTATGTGTGTGTGTGTGTGTATATATGTATGTATGTGACTGTGGGTGTATTTATGCATGTATGTGTGTGTGTATGTTTGTAGAACCAGCAAATTACAGACCTTGTTACTACAGCATGGGGGGGGGCGGCGGGTAAACAGTGTCACTATACAGTACCACTATATACAGTATGGGGGGGTTGGACCATGTCATTTTATAAAGTACTGGGATGTGTAGAGTCATTACAGATTAGTAGAGTCAATAACTCACTATATACAATACTCGTGGGTTAAACAGTGTCACTGTATACAGTAATAGGGGGTCAGACCAATTTAAGAAAAATCATCTAACATCACCTGTCAGCTTGGTATTAGGTGTACAAATGTTATCACTATGTTGTCCATTTAAAAAGAAAAGTGTATTATTTTAAAGTTATGATTTTTTAGAGCTACAAAATAATTGTAATATGCATATTTCCTAACATTATTTCAAGTAAATTTTGGATTAAATATTTTGTCTTTCTGTTCAGGAGAGCTCAGAATCACTGGCCCACCTGACAGCATTACAGTGTCTGAGGGAGAAAATGCTGAGTTAAAATGCATTGTAAAAGGGGACAACGTGAATGTGCAGTGGTCAAGGTAAAATAAATTCATACCCATAATAAATGTAACATAAATCAGATTGACACAGCAGCTCTAAACAACAGAAAGTTATGTGTGACCCAAGCTTACTACTGGTGCAAAATAAGGAGGATATTAATATAGATTATATATATTACTCGTAAGAAAAGAAAAACGTTTTACCTGGCACTTTCTAAACAATTATTTAAGGTGTAAATCTAGTTCTCTGAAAATTATACAATGTTCATAAACACAGAAAAAGAATAATCTGCTATTTCTTTCATGTAATTGGCAAGAGTCCATGAGCTAGTGACGTATGGGATATACATTCCTACCAGGAGGGGCAAAGTTTCCCAAACCTCAAAATGCCTATAAATACACCCCTCACCACACCCACAATTAAGTTTTACCAACTTTGCCTCCTATGGAGATGGGCGATTCCCTTTGCTCGTTTTCACATGAGACATCCCCAGCTTTGTATACTGAATCAATGGTGCAGGGATTATACAAAGATATCACAATTAATATCCTTAAATCCCAATGTTCGATACTCTCTGACTTGGTGGTTAAATCACCAGCGTTTAGTTCAAGGGGCTTCTTTTGTTCGTCCAACCTGGACTGTGATCACAACAGATGCAAGTCTTCAGGTTGGGGAGCTGTTTGGGGATCTCTGAAAGCACAAGGGGTTTGGAAATCTCAAGAGGTGAGATTACCAATCAATATTTTAGAACTCCATGCAGTTTTCAGAGTTCTTCAGTTCTGGCCTCTGTTGAAGAGAGAACCGTTCATTTGTTTTCAGACAGACAATATCACAACTGTGGCTTATGTCAATCATCAGGGTGGGACTCTCAGTCCCCAAGCTATGAAAGAAGTATCTTGAATACTTGCTTGGACGGAATCCAGCTCCTGTCTAATTTCTGCGGTTCATATCCCAGGTGTAGACCATTGGGAGGCGGATTATCTCAGCCGTCAGACTTTACATCCGGGGGAGTGGTCTCTCCATCCAGATGTGTTTTTTCAGCTTGTTCAGATGTGGGGTCTTCCAGAGATAGATCTGATGGCCTCTCTCTAAACAAGAGACTTCCCAGATACCTGTCCAGGTCCAGGGATATTCAGGCGGAAAAATAATAAGAGATTGTGATTATCTATCCAGTTGGGCAGTACTATGCTCACCTTTAAAAAACTTATCCCAACGGTTTTGAGTGCAATTAGATCCAAAATAAGGTGGCGCAAATTAATGCAGTTCTGTCTTTAGTGGTGTGAATGTAAATGTTGTCCCACTGTGGGTCCAATATATTCTCTCTATACGAGTGTACAAAAGTGTGTGAAAAAGTGTGTAAAAAAGAGATATTCTCCCTATATGAAGATGAAAATAAAAATCTCTAAACTAGAGTTCCACAATTCAACAAGATGTTTATTTAATAAAAGTACTTTAAAATATGTATATATCAATCAAGCAGTCTACTCACATATTAACATTCTGTATAATATACAATCCTAAAACACCGGTGTTGTTTCATATACTAAAAGCAGTAAAAAACGCAAAATTTAAATTGCGCAAACATGCAGGTATATACGCAAAAATATAAACTGTATACCTATTGATAAAAAGGTTACTTTTTTACCTCTAAACAAAGGACTGGCAATTAAAAAACATATATGAATACATGTAGCTAATGTCCGTTATTACAGCAAAGGAACTGCACAGATATTGAAGGGTTTCGTAGAGAAAGTGAGGAGTGAGCCAAACAACTTAGCTCTAGAGGAGGACTTTGTCGGCTGTGATAGCAGTGAGGAGACCGGTGAAAGCAATACCGAGTCTGGGTTAAACAACTCACAAAGACAGAAGCAAGCTGTGGATCTGAGCTCACGGAATCACCATCAAGGTCCGCCACTGGGGAAGCGGCAATCTAAGGAGACAAAATCACCAATACCGCTGGTAAACGGAGGCTAAGAGATATAGCACTCCACCGGCTTTCCTGTACCACAGAAGGAAGACGTCAACAGTGCACTGTTCGAAAGAAGGAATCCCTACATCCAGCGTTAAACCGTATGTAACTTACCTCCTGGTACAATAATAGAGACGCTGAAACTTAAGAACTAACATTACAGTAAAGTGTAAGCAACAAAGTAAAGAGCTGCGAGTTAAAGTACCGCACTAGGAAATATCTGTCATATATGTTTCCTCATAGATCTAAATGATGGAAGAATAGTAACCCCTGTTTGCCATAATATGAGCCCATAAGGAACTGATATATACCTACGAAACCCTTCAATATCTGTGCAGTTCCTTTGCTGTAATAACGGACATTTGCTACATGTATTCATATATGTTTTTTAATTGCCAGTCCTTTGTTTAGAGGTAAAAAAAGTAACCTTTTTATCAATAGGTATACAGTTTATATTTTTGCGTATATACCTGCATGTTTGCGCAATTTAAATTTTGCGTTTTTTACTGCTTTTAGTATATGAAACAATACCGGTGTTTTAGGATTGTATATTATACAGAATGTTAATATGTGAGTAGACTGATTGATTGATATATACATATTTTAAAGTACTTTTATTAAATAAATATCTTGTTGAATTGTGGAACTCTAGTTTAGAGATTTTTATTTTCATCTTCCTATAGGGAGAATATCTCTTTTTTACACACTTTTTCACACACTTTTGTACACTCGTATAGAGAGAATATATTGTACCCACAGTGGGACAACATTTACATTCACACCACTAAAGACAGAACTGCATTAATTTGCGCCACCTTATTTTGGATCTAATTATATTCAGGCGGAAGCAGTGGATGCATTGACACTTCCTTGGTGTTATCAACCTGCTTATATTTTCCCGCCTCTAGTTCTCCTTCCAAGAGTGTTCTCCAAAATCATCATGGAACAATCGTTTGTGTTGCTGGTGGCTCCAGCATGGCCTCACAGGTTTTGGTATGCGGATCTTGTTCGGATGTCCTGTTGCCAACCTTGGCAACTTCCATTAAGGCCGGACTTACTGTCTCAAGGTTTGTTTTTCCATCAAGATCTCAAATCATTAAATTTGAAGGTGTGGAAATTGAATGCCTAGTGCTAAGTCATAGAGGTTTCTCTGACTCAGTAATTATTACTATGTTACAAGCTTGTAAATCTGTCTCTAGAAAGATTTATTATCAAGTTTGGAAGACTTACATTTCATGGTGCTCTTCTCATAAATTTTCTTGGCATTCTTTTAGAATTCCTAGAATTTTACAGTTTCTTCAGGATGGATTGGATAAGATTTTGTCTGCAAGTTCCTTGAAGGGACAAATCTCTAGCAATCTTTCTGTGAAATAAAACAGAAAGAGCAAACTTCCTGATATTAATTGTTTTGTACAGGCTTTGGTTCATATCAAGCCTGTCATTAAATCAATCTCTCCTCCTTGGAGTTTTAATTTGGTTTTGAAGGCTTTTCAGGCTCTTCCATTTGAGCCTATGCAGGACATTAAACTACTTTCTTGGAAAGTGTTGTTCCTTTTGGCCATCTCTTCTACTAGAAATGTTTCTGAGTTATCTGCTCTTTCTTATGAATCTCCTTTTCTGATATTTCATCAGGATAATACGGTTTTTTGGACTTCTTTTAAATATTTTCCTAAGGTTGTGAATTCTAACAACATTAGTAGAGAAATTGTTGTCCCTTCTTTGTGTCCTAATCCTAAGAATTCTTTGGAAAGATCCTTACAGTCTTTGGATGTGATGAGAGCTTTGAAATATTATATTGAAACTACTAAGATTTCAGGAAGACTTCTAGTCTGTTATATTTTCTGGTTCTAGGAAAGGTCAGAAGGCTTCTGCCATTTCCTTGGCTTTTTGGTTAAGCTTTTGATTCACCAAGCTTATTTGGAGTCGGGTCAAGCCCCGCCTCAAAGAATTGTCGCTCATTCTACTAGATCAGTCTCCACTTCGTGGGCTTCTAAGAATGAAGCTTCAGTTGATCAGATTTGCAAAGCGGCAACTTGGTTCTCTTTGCATACATTTACTAAATTCTACCGTTTTTATGTATTTGCTTCTTCAGAGGCAGTTTTTGGTAGAAAAATTCTTCAGGCAGCTGTTTCAGTTTGATTCTTCTGCTGATGTTTTTAAGTTTTTCTTTTCATTATAAGAATAAACTTTTATTTTGGGTTGCGGATTATTTTTTTCAGCGGAAAATGGCTGTTTTTATTTTAATCCCTCCCTCTCTAGTGACTCTTGCGTGGAGTTCCACATCTTGGGTATTGATATCCCATACGTCACTAGCTCATGGACTCTTGCCAATTACATGAAAGAAAACATAATTTATGTAAGAATTTGCAAGATAAATTCATTTGTTTCATATTGGCAATAGTCCATGAGGCCCACCCTTTTTATGGTGGTTATGATTTTTTTGTGTAAAACACAATTATTTCCAAATTCCAAGTTGATGCTTTTTACTCCTTTCTTTATCACCCCACTACTTGGCTATTCATTAAACTGAATTGTGGGTGTGGTGAGGGGTGTATTTATAGGCATTTTGAGGTTTGGGAAACTTTGCCCCTCCTGGTAGGAATGTATATCCCATACGTCACTAGCTCATGGACTCTTGCCAATATGAAAGAAATTAATTTGTCTTGTAAATTCTTTCATAAATTATGTTTTTTTAAAAAAGCTCTTGAATGATAAAATTATAAATAACTGATGATTTTCTTTTTTACAGAAATGGTGTCCCTGTGAGATCAGATGGTCGTCATATCCATGTATCTCATGATGGCAGTCTAATCATTAGGAACACAAAATTTTCAGATGAGGGATCTTACACCTGCAATGCATACAGCGGTACACACTCTGTTAGCGCCAGTGCAGACATCAAAGTTAACAAGAACAGACCAGCAGGTGAGTTATTATTAGTTATTTGAAGAGCGCCAACAGATTCTGCAGCACTGAATCTGAGAACTGAATTACTTTAGTGTTTTAGCAAAAAAGACAAACATTTAAAGATCTGAATATAGAAGCTAGTTATAGAAGCCAGTGGATATTAATATAAATTGTATAAACAAAACAAAAATATCTTCAGAATTCCCACATAAATGTAAGAAAAAATACTCTTTAAGATATAGTATAGTCAAAATTAAACTTTTATGATTCAGATAGAGGATGTAATTTTAAGCAATTTTCTAATTTCCTCCTATTATCAATTTTTCTTCGTTCTCTTGATATCTTTATTTTAATAAGCTGGAATATAAGCTTAGAAGCCAGCCCATTTTTGGTTCAGCATCTGGATAGCGCTTGCTGATTAGTGTCTAAATGTAGCCATCCAATCAGCAAGCGCAATCCAGGCAGGTGCTGAACCAAAAATGCGCTGGCTCATAGACTTACTTTCCAGCTTTTTTAAATAACGATACCAAGAGAACAAAGAAAAATTGATAATAGGAGTAAATTAGAAAGTTGCTTAAAATTGCATGCTCTGTCTGAATCATGGACGTTTATTTTTGACTAGACTATCCCTTTAAAATTCAATAAAGTCCCCAATAGTGTACATATTTGTCACGCATACCTCAGGATTTAGCTGAGAAAGGGTTAATTTGGTTCAGTTTGTGAGCTAAAAACAGTTATCTGCTTTTCAAGAAGAATTGTGTCCTGGGTTTGTGTTTCTTTGAATTGCCAGGAGCATCATAAATGCTTGGCAGTGTAAACAGGATAGAGTTTTATGGCTTAGACTGTCAGTAGAATACATGATGCAAAACAGGGCCTCAGTCACAGAAACTGATAAGGTATAATATATAAATGTGCTTTAAACTGTTAAATGAAGATAAATATGACAACCTATGTCATATCTGATATCAAACCGATTCTCCCAATGAAACTGAGAGGTTCCCGAGATATATATATATATATATATATATATATATATATATATATATATATATATATATATATATATATATATATATATATATATATATATATGGAAATAGAGTTACCTAGCAGAAATTATAATGGGTTCTATAATTTCAGGCAAAAAAACTAGTTTATTGAAGGTCATAAAGGACAGGGGTGTTCCTTAGCCTGCCCAGGAGCGTGTGGTCAGGCAACTTGATCTCTGGAAATTATGTATAAAGTTTGATCTTTCAACATGTAAAAGGGTCTTTCTTACAAGGGGAGCTGCTCTACAGGGTAAGGACCATTGCTTTCATGCCAGCCCCTGGCACAGATCTTGGAACTAGAAAAGTATTCAGTCTGTTTTTCTCCCTTTTTATTTTAAACCTGTTTGCTAGTGTGTAATTTTATTTGTAACAACTTTTTATTAATAATGCATTGTGCATAATAATTTTGGCATAATAAATAATCCTTTTATTAAGTTTGGCCTTTGTCTAATAATTGAACCACGTTACTGAAACAGACTGGAATATTAGAACTGTATAATTTAGGTTATTTTTCTGCTAAATTGTACTCAGAGAGTTAATGTGTAAATCTGGGTTTTTCCTTAGGATTTTCCCTTTAATACATTTTAAGTGGTTGCAGCTGAGATATTGTAGTTAGTTTAGTGTGGGTGGCATTAAAGGGGAGTTTTGGGCATTTCTTTTACGTCTAGTACAGACTGGAGAGTGTTGTTAACCCTTGCGCCCACTGAACTAAATCACAAGCTGGCCTGGTGTGGCTAGATTGTGACCTATTAGTGAGATTAGAAGGGGTCTGATAACCCTTTCTGTGCCAAATAAGTAACTGGCGCAGGGTTGGATAACCTTGGTTTGTCACAAATTGGTGGGCAGCGGTGTAGATCATTTTTTTTATTAGATTTTAGTGGTGTGGATTTGCTAGTGTGAAAATCCCGGTACTAAAAGAAATTGTTTCTTACAATTTCCAAAGGCTAAAACTCAGTGCATTATATAGTCACACATTGCAAACAGTCCCCTTCCCTATTCTCTGTTTTTCTTTTCTATTTTATTTTTGTTATGGAGTCATACGAGCAGCAAACTAAAGAGACACTGGCACTCTTATGCCAGGAGCGTGATATTCCAACACGTGGAAAGAACAAAGATGGACTAATACAAGCTCTTGTTGAATATGATAACAGTCAAATCACACCAGTTGAGGTCTCAGGCGAGATGTCTGCAGCTGGGGGCATCGATTCATCATGGGGATCCATTGGACTGTTATTTGCAAACCGTTATGAAACATATGGGCTCAGTGGATGCAAATGTGCGCATGGAACTGATTACAAAATTTTATGAGAGACAGGCTGCTGTGGAAGCAGCTGTGAGACAGGCTACTATGGAAGAGGCTGAGAGACAGGCGGCTAGGGAAGCTGAGAGAGAGTCTCTAGCAGCTGAGAGACAGGCTGCTGAACGACAGGCTGAGAGAGAGTATCAGCTACAGCTTACACGGTTGGAGAGAGGGATGGTCTCACCTGTTGTGAGTGAACCTAGAGACCCACTTGTTCCCAGAGTGCGTGCAGATAATTTTCCCACTCTGGAGAAAGATGGCGATGTGGATGTATTATTGCGTAGCTTTGAGAACGTTTGCAGACAGTTCCAGCTGCCAAGGGAGCAGTGGGCCAAGTACCTTACCCCTGGTCTGAAAGTTCCTGCACTTTGCTGAACTACCTCCAGAGTTTGATCAGGACTATGATTCCATTAAAGCTGCACTGCAGAGGAGGTATAATCTTACTCCTGAGGTGTACAGGAAGAAAATCCGTTCTCTGCAGAAAGATTTGTCAGAGAGCTATACTGCAACTGTTCGAAACCTGATGACAGCCTTTAAACAGTGGATCAGAGGGCTGGAGGTGACCACTATAGGAGAGCTGGAAGATCTGATAGTGAAGGAGCAATTTATGATTCTGTGCCCAGCAGAAGTTCAAGCATGGGTTTTGGATCGGAAGCCCATAACAGCATTGGAAGCTGGTGAGCTGGCTTATTTTTCGAACAGCCAACAGGTCCCCAGAGAATGGGAGAAAATCCTTTGCTAAGGGTGGATCCACCTGGAAAGGAGCTGCTGCACGACCCCCCTTCACAAAACCTGCTGTGCCTTTGTTTCATGTGTCTGTTCCCTCTGGGAAAGGTGGGCCGAGTGCTGCATCTGGGCAGGGGGATACCCGCAGATGTTTTGCTTGCCACAAAGTGGGCCACATCAGCTCCACTTGCCCAGAGAGGATTAACTTGGAGCAATCAGCTGGAGGGGGTAATCCCTCAGAAGTACCGGCATCAGTTTTATTTGTTACCCATCCAGAGGAAAACAGCCATGATAACTTGCAACCTGTGACTATTGGAGATAAGGTAACATTGGGGCTTCGGGACACGGGTGCAGAAGTGACTATTGTGCATCCAAAGCTAGTGAACTCTGAGAACATTATCCCTGGAAAGACTCTAGCAGTTAAAGGGATTGGGGAAATGAAACTTGCAGTGCCTATGGCACGTGTATATCTTGATTGGGGAGCGGGGAGAGTTTTAAGAAATGTGGGGGTATCTGAAAATATTCATAATGATGTTTTACTGGGTACTGATTTGGGTAGATTGTTATCTCTTTATGTGCCTGACAATGCTAAATGTGGCCTAGGGACATTAGTTGTAGACCCTTATGTGAAAAGGGCTGTGTGTGACAATGCTCAGAGACATTATGACCAGGAGAGAGGACAGAGTGCATGTGTGCAAAGTGCTGTGCCTGAACTGGGGGTGTCTGTGCTGAGATGTGAAACTGTACAAGAAGAGACTGATGGGGGAGAAAGGCAGATAGACTGGGTGGGTCTGTCTGTGCCTGAACCGAGTTTAACTGTACAGGGAGAAACTGTTTGTGAAAGGAGGCAGATGAGTGGTGAGTGTCTGTCTGTGATTGAATCGGTGGATTCTATAGAAGGAAGTGAGACTGATTGTGAGAGAGACCAGGGGGAGAATGTAGCCCCCTCTATAACAGAAGCAGTAGAGCCACAGAATCCAGAGTGTATGGGGGAGGAGGGTACAGGATACTCTTTGAGCGACCCCCAGAGTGAGTGTGAGAGATTGTGGGTGACAGAGACCCCAGTAACCTCAGCTGTGACCTATAAACAGACTGCACAGACTAGGGGACAGAGACTGACACAGACTGCAGACACAGGGGGGGAGTACAAAGAAGTGTATTTACACAGCCCCACAGTGCCATTCAGCAAATACACTGAGAGGTGAGCAGCATCAGAGCACCCAGCAGGCTCAGCAGCTAGGACCCACAGTGGAGAAGAGGGGGGCAGTTAGTCAACACCCTACCAAACATAACAGAGTGCAGGAGTACAGGAATTCTACTCCAGTGGGAGGGCAAGAGCCTGTGGTAGTTAAGCAGCAACTGACAGCACACAGTTGGGGGTAGTTATCAAGCCGTCTACTTTTCTGGCTTCGCCGGCCCAATACGCCCGCCTAAGCTCGCCTACCTTCGCCGCCGCGGACCTGAAAAAATACGCCTAAGTTATCAAATAAAGCTGTCAAAAAGCCGCGGGGCGATGAGCAGCGGACTGTGATAGTTATCACTCATCCGATCTCGCTGCTCTTCGGCTTTTTCCCAGCTTTATTGCTAGCCTATCACTAAGCACCCACACTAAACTACACTGTTCTATCCCTATACCGGCACCCCCGGAGCCTCCCACAACTAAATAAAGTTACTAACCCCTAAACCGCCGCTCCTAGACCCTGCCGCAACTCTTATAAATGTATTAACCCCTAAACCGCCGCTCCTAGACCCTGCCGCAACTCTTATAAATGTATTAACCCCTAAACCGCCGCTCCCTGAACCCGCCGCAACCTATATTAAATGTATTAACCCCTATCCTGCCTCCCCTACACCGTCGCTCCCTATAATAAATTTATTAACCCCTATCCTGCCCCCCACTACGCCGCCGCCACTGTAATAAAATGATTAACCCCTAAACCTAAGTCTAACCCTAACCCTAACGCCCCCCTAACTTAAATATTACTTAAATAAATCTAAATAATATTTATCTTATTAACTAAGTTAATCCTATTTAAAAATAAATACTTACCTATAAAATAAACCCTAATATAGCTACAATATAAATAATAATTATATTCTAGCTATCTTAGGATTTATTTTTATTTTACAGGTACCTTTCAATTTATTTTAACTAGGTACAATAGCTATTAAATAGTTATTAACTATTTAATAGCTTACCTAGCTAAAATAAACTGTAATTTACCTGTAAAATAAATCCTAACCTAAGTTACAATTACACCTAACACTACACTATACTTTAATAAATTATTCCTATTTAAAAATAAATACTTGCCTGTAAAATAAACACTAAGATAGCTACAATATAATTAATAATTATATTGTAGCTATCTTAGGATTTATATTTATTTTACAGGTAACTTTGTATTTATTTTAGCTAGTTAGAATAGTTATTAAATAGTTATTAACTATTTAATAACTACCTAGCTAAAAGAAATACAAAATTACCTGTAAAATAAATCCTAACCTAAGTTACAATTAAACCTAACACTACACTATCATTAAATTAATTAAATAAACTACCTACAAATAACTACAATTAAAACAATTACATAAACTAACTAAAGTACAAAAAATAAAAAAGCTAAGTTACAAAAAATAAAAAAATAAGTTACAAACATGTTAAAAATATTACAACAATTTTAAGCTACTTACACCTACTCTAAGCCCCCTAATAAAATAACAAACCCCCCGAAAATAAAAAAATGCCCTACCCTATTCTAAATTAAATAAAGTTCATAGCTCTTTTACCTTACCAGCCCTTAAAAGGGCCATTTGTGGGGGCATGCCCCAAAGAAAACAGCTCTTTTGCCTGTAAAAGAAAAGTACAACCCCCCCCAACATTAAAACCCACCACCCACATACCCCTAATCTAACCCAAACCCCCCTTACAAAAACCTAACACTAATCCCCTGAAGATCATCCTACCTTTAGTCGTCTTCACTCAGCCGAGCCACCGATGGAACCGAAGTGGACATCCTGAGCGGAAGAAGTTAATCCTCCAAGCGGCGCTGAAGAAATCTTCCATCCGATGAAGTCATCATCCAGGCGGCGCTGAAGAAAAGTCTTCTATCCGGGCGAAGTCATCTTCCAAGCCGGGTCTTGAATCTTCCTTCCGCCGACGCGGAACCTCCTTCTTCACCGACGGACTACGACGAATGAAGGCTCCTTTAAGGGACGTCATCCAAGATGGCGTCCCCTCAATTCCGATTGGCTGATAGGATTCTATCAGCCAATCGGAATTAAGGTAGGAAAAATCTGATTGGCTGATGGAATCAGCCAATCAAATTGAGCTCGCATTCTATTGGCTGTTCCGATCAGCCAATAGAATGCAAGCTCAATCTGATTGGCTGATTGGATCAGCCAATCGGATTGAACTTGAATCTGATTGGCTGATTCCATCAGCCAATCAGAATTTTCCTACCTTAATTCCGATTGGCTAATAGAATCCTATCAGCCAATCGGAATTGAGGGGACGCCATCTTGGATGACGTCCCTTAAAGGAGCCTTCATTCGTCGTAGTCCGTCGGTGAAGAAGGAGGTTCCGCGTCGGCGGAAGGAAGATTCAAGACCCGGCTTGGAAGATGACTTCGCCCGGATAGAAGACTTTTCTTCAGCGCCGCCTGGATGATGACTTCATCGGATGGAAGATTTCTTCAGCGCCGCTTGGAGGATTAACTTCTTCCGCTCCGGATGTCCACTTCGGTTCCATCGGTGGCTCGGCTGAGTGAAGACGACTAAAGGTAGGATGATCTTCAGGGGATTAGTGTTAGGTTTTTGTAAGGGGGGTTTGGGTTAGATTAGGGGTATGTGGGTGGTGGGTTTTAATGTTGGGGGGGGGTTGTATTTCTTCTGTTATGTGTGATCAGTCCACGGGTCATCATTACTTCTGGGATATAACTCCTCCCCAACAGGAAATGCAAGAGGATTCACCCAGCAGAGCTGCATATAGCTCCTCCCCTCTACGTCAGTCCCAGTCATTCTCTTGCACCCAACGACTAGATAGGATGTGTGAGAGGACTATGGTGATTATACTTAGTTTTTATGACTTCAATCAAAAGTTTGTTATTTTAAAATAGCACCGGAGCGTGTTATTACTTCTCTGGCAGAGTTTGAGGAAGAATCTGACAGAGATTTTTTACTATGATTTTAACCGGAGTCGTTAAGATCATATTGCTGTTCTCGACCATCTGAGGGAGGTAAAGGCTTCAGATCAGGGGACAGCGGGCAGATGAATCTGCATTGAGGTATGTGGCAGTTTTTATTTTCTGAATGGAATTGATGAGAAAAGCCTGCCATACCGTTAAAATGACATGTATGTATACACTTCAGTATTCTGGGGATGGTATTTCACCGGAACTACTGTGTTAAGGTCACTAATCCTTTTAATAACTATTCTCATGTTAAACGTTTTTGCTGGAATGTAGAATCGTTTACATTGCTGAGGTACTGTGTGAATAAATGTTTGGGCATTATTTTCCACTTGGCAGTTTTTTGCTTTAATTGTGACAGTTTCGTTTCTCTTCACTGCTGTGTGGGAGAGGGAGGGGCCGTTTTTGGCGCTCTTTGCTACGCATCAAAAAATTCCAGTCAGCTACTTTTATATGTCCTGCATGATCCGGTTCATTTCTGACAGATCTCAGGGGTCTTCAAACTTCTTTGAAGGGAGGTAAATTCTCTCAGCAGAGCTGTGAGAATTCTTATAGTGACTGTGTATAAAAAACGTTGTTTTGTTTTCTTATGTACAAATTTAATTAGTGTTGTTTTTTACTAATGGGAACAAACCTTTGCTAAAAGTTGTGTTGTTTTAAAATTTGATGCAATAACTGTTTTTCAGTTCATTATTTCAACTGTCATTTAATCGTTAGTACCTCTTTGAGGCACAGTACGTTTTTTGCTAAAAAAGATTATAACCAAGTTGTAAGTTTTTTGCTAGTGTGTTAAACATGTCTGACTCAGAGGAAGATATCTGTGTCATTTGTTCCAATGCCAAGGTGGAGCCCAATAGAAATTTATGTACTAACTGTATTGATGCTACTTTAAATAAAAGTCAATCTGTACAATGTGAACAAATTTCACCAAACAGCGAGGGGAGAGTTATGCCGACTAACTCGCCTCACGCGACAGTACCTGCATCTCCCGCCCGGGAGGTGCGTGATATTTTGGCGCCTAGTACATCTGGGCGGCCATTACAGATAACATTACAAGATATGGCTACTGTTATGACTGAAGTTTTGTCTAAATTACCTGAACTAAGAGGCAAGCGTGATCACTCTGGGGTGAGAACAGAGTGCGCTGACAATGCTAGGGCCATGTCTGATACTGCGTCACAGCTCGCAGAGCATGAGGACGGAGAGCTTCATTCTGTGGGTGACGGTTCTGATCCAAACAGATTGGACTCAGATATTTCAAATTTTAAATTTAAATTGGAGAACCTCCGTGTACTACTAGGGGAGGTCTTAGCAGCTCTCAACGATTGTAACACTGTTGCAATACCAGAGAAACTGTGTAGGTTGGATAAATACTTTGCGGGTACCGGCGAGTACTGACGTTTTTCCTATACCTAAGAGACTAACTGAAATTGTTACTAAGGAGTGGGATAGACCCGGTGTGCCGTTCTCACCCCCTCCAATATTTAGAAAGATGTTTCCAATAGACGCCACCACTCGGGACTTATGGCAAACGGTCCCCAAGGTGGAGGGAGCAGTTTCTACTTTAGCTAAGCGTACCACTATCCCGGTGGAGGATAGCTGTGCTTTCTCAGATCCAATGGATAAAAAATTAGAGGGTTACCTTAAGAAAATGTTTGTTCAACAAGGTTTTATATTACAACCCCTTGCATGTATCGCGCCGATTACGGCTGCGGCAGCATTTTGGATTGAGTCGCTTGAAGAGAACCTTAGTTCCTCTACGCTAGACGACATTACGGACAGGCTTAGAGTCCTTAAACTAGCTAATTCTTTCATTTCGGAGGCCGTAGTACATTTAACCAAACTTACGGCTAAGAACTCAGGATTCGCCATACAGGCACGCAGGGCACTGTGGCTAAAATCCTGGTCAGCTGATGTTACTTCTAAGTCCAAATTACTTAATATACCTTTCAAGGGGCAGTCCTTATTCGGGCCCGGTTTGAAAGAAATTATCGCTGACATTACGGGAGGTAAGGGCCACGCCCTACCTCAAGACAAGGCCAAAGCTAAGGCTAGACAGTCTAATTTTCGTCCCTTTCGGAATTTCAAAACAGGAGCAGCATCAACCTCCACTGCACCAAAACAGGAAGGAGCTGTTGCTCGTTACAGGCAAGGCTGGAAGCCTAACCAGTCCTGGAACAAAAGCAAGCAGGCCAGGAAACCTGCTGCTGCCCCAAAGACAGCATGAACCGAGAGCCCCCGATCCGGGACCGGATCTAGTAGGGGGCAGACTCTCTCTCTTCGCCCAGGCCTGGGCAAGAGATGTTCAGGATCCCTGGGCACTAGAGATCATATCTCAGGGATACCTTCTAGACTTCAAATTATCTCCCCCAAGAGGGAGATTTCATCTGTCAAGGTTGTCAACAAACCAGATAAAGAAAGAAGCGTTTCTACGCTGCGTACAAGATCTGTTAACAATGGGAGTGATCCATCCGGTTCCGTGGTCGGAACAAGGACAAGGGTTCTACTCAAACCTGTTTGTGGTTCCCAAAAAAGAGGGAACTTTCAGGCCAATCTTAGATTTAAAGACTCTAAACAAATTCCTAAGAGTTCCATCGTTCAAAATGGAAACTATTCGGACTATTTTACCCATGATCCAAGAGGGTCAGTACATGACCACAGTGGATTTAAAGGATGCTTACCTTCACATACCGATCCACAAAGATCATCACCGGTATCTAAGGTTTGCCTTCTTAGACAGGCACTACCAGTTTGTAGCTCTTCCATTCGGATTGGCTACGGCTCCAAGAATCTTCACAAAGGTTCTGGGTGCCCTTCTAGCGGTACTAAGACCGCGAGGGATTTCGGTAGCTCCGTACCTAGACGACATTCTAATACAAGCTTCAAGCTTTCAAACTGCCAAGTCTCATACAGAGTTAGTTCTGGCATTTCTAAGGTCGCATGGATGGAAAGTGAACGAAAAGAAGAGTTCTCTCTTTCCTCTCACAAGAGTTCCATTCTTGGGGACTCTTATAGATTCTGTAGAAATGAAGATTTACCTGACAGAAGACAGGTTAACAAAACTTCAAAATGCATGCCGCGTCCTTCATTCCATTCAACACCCGTCAGTAGCTCAATGCATGGAGGTGATCGGCTTAATGGTAGCGGCAATGGACATAGTACCTTTTGCACGCCTACACCTCAGACCGCTGCAACTATGCATGCTAAGTCAGTGGAATGGGGATTACTCAGATTTGTCCCCTACTCTGAATCTGAATCAAGAGACCAGAAATTCTCTTCTATGGTGGCTTCATCGGCCACACCTGTCCAGGGGAATGCCATTCAGCAGGCCAGACTGGACAATTGTAACAACAGACGCCAGCCTACTAGGTTGGGGCGCTGTCTGGAATTCTCTGAAGGCTCAGGGACTATGGA
Source organism: Bombina bombina (assembly GCF_027579735.1). Lineage (NCBI taxonomy): Eukaryota > Metazoa > Chordata > Amphibia > Anura > Bombinatoridae > Bombina > Bombina bombina. The sequence continues at coordinate 188,902,130 of NC_069499.1, forward strand.
ATCAGGAGGAGAGTCTCCTTCCAATAAACATTCTGGAATTGAGAGCAGTTCTCAATGCCCTTCTGGCTTGGCCCCAGTTAATAACTCGGGGGTTCATCAGGTTTCAGTCGGACAACATCACGACTGTAGCTTACATCAACCATCAGGGAGGGACAAGAAGCTCCCTAGCAATGATGGAAGTATCAAAGATAATTCGCTGGGCAGAGTCTCACTCTTGCCACCTGTCAGCAATCCACATCCCGGGAGTGGAGAACTGGGAGGCGGATTTCTTGAGTCGCCAGACTCTTCATCCGGGGGAGTGGGAACTTCATCCGGAGGTCTTTGCCCAAATACTTCGACGTTGGGGCAAACCAGAGATAGATCTCATGGCGTCTCGCCAGAACGCCAAACTTCCTCGCTACGGGTCCAGATCCAGGGATCCGGGAGCAGTTCTGATAGATGCTTTGACAGCACCTTGGAACTTCAGGATGGCTTATGTGTTTCCACCCTTCCCGCTGCTTCCTCGATTGATTGCCAAAATCAAACAGGAGAGAGCATCAGTAATTCTAATAGCACCTGCTTGGCCACGCAGGACTTGGTATGCAGATCTAGTGGACATGTCATCCTGTCCGCCTTGGTCTCTACCTCTGAGACAGGACCTTCTGATACAGGGTCCATTCAAACATCAAAATCTAACTTCTCTGAAGCTGACTGCTTGGAAATTGAACGCTTGATTTTATCAAAACGTGGTTTTTCTGAGTCGGTTATTGATACCCTGATTCAGGCTAGGAAGCCTGTTACCAGAAGGATTTACCATAAAATATGGCGGAAATACCTATACTGGTGCGAATCCAAAGGTTACTCCTGGAGTAAGGTTAGGATCGCTAGGATATTGTCTTTTCTACAAGAAGGTTTAGAAAAGGGTTTATCAGCTAGTTCATTAAAGGGACAGATTTCAGCTCTGTCCATCTTGTTACACAGACGTCTGTCAGAAAATCCAGACGTCCAGTCCTTTTGTCAGGCTTTAGCTAGGATCAAGCCTGTGTTTAAAGCTGTTGCTCCACCATGGAGTTTAAACTTAGTTCTTAACGTTTTACAGGGTGTTCCGTTTGAACCCCTTCATTCCATTGATATAAAAATGTTATCTTGGAAAGTTCTGTTTTTAATGGCTATTTCCTCGGCTCGAAGAGTCTCTGAGTTATCAGCCTTACATTGTGATTCCCCTTATCTGATTTTTCACTCAGACAAGGTAGTTCTGCGTACTAAACCTGGGTTCTTACCTAAGGTAGTCACTAACAGGAACATCAATCAAGAGATTGTTGTCCCATCCTTGTGTCCAAATCCTTCTTCAAAGAAGGAACGTCTTTTACACAATCTGGATGTAGTTCGTGCCCTCAAGTTCTACTTGCAGGCAACTAAAGATTTTCGCCAAACTTCTTCCTTGTTTGTCGTTTACTCTGGACAGAGGAGAGGTCAAAAAGCTTCTGCTACCTCTCTCTCTTTTTGGCTTCGTAGCATAATACGTTTAGCCTATGAGACTGCTGGACAGCAGCCTCCTGAAAGAATTACAGCTCACTCCACTAGAGCTGTGGCTTCCACTTGGGCCTTTAAGAATGAGGCCTCTGTTGAACAGATTTGCAAGGCTGCAACTTGGTCTTCGCTTCATACTTTTTCCAAATTTTACAAATTTGACACTTTTGCTTCTTCGGAGGCTATTTTTGGGAGAAAGGTTCTTCAGGCAGTGGTTCCTTCTGTATAATGAGCCTGCCTATCCCTCCCGTCATCCGTGTACTTTTGCTTTGGTATTGGTATCCCAGAAGTAATGATGACCCGTGGACTGATCACACATAACAGAAGAAAACATAATTTATGCTTACCTGATAAATTCCTTTCTTCTGTTGTGTGATCAGTCCACGGCCCGCCCTGTTTTAAGGCAGGTAAATATCTTTTAAATTATACTCCAGTCACCACTTCACCCTTGGTTACTCCTTTCTCGTTGTTTCTTGGTCGAATGACTGGGACTGACGTAGAGGGGAGGAGCTATATGCAGCTCTGCTGGGTGAATCCTCTTGCATTTCCTGTTGGGGAGGAGTTATATCCCAGAAGTAATGATGACCCGTGGACTGATCACACAACAGAAGAAAGGAATTTATCAGGTAAGCATAAATTATGTTTTTTCTTTAACAGGCAAAAGAGCTGTTTTCTTTGGGGCATGCCCCCACAAATGGCCCTTTTAAGGGCTGGTAAGGTAAAAGAGCTTTGATCTTTATTTAATTTAGAATAGGGTAGGGCATTTTTTTATTTTGGGGGGGTTTGTTATTTTATTAGGGGGCTTAGATTAGGTGTAAGTAGCTTAAAATTGTTGTAATATTTTTAACATGTTTGTAACTTATTTTTTGAAACTTAGCTTTTTTTATTTTTTGTACTTTAGTTAGTTTATGTAATTGTATTTAATTGTAGTTATTTGTAGGTATTTTATTTAATTAATTTAATGATAGTATAGTGTTAGGTTTAATTGTAACTTAGGTTAGGATTTATTTTACAGGTAATTTTGTATTTCTTTTAGCTAGGTAGTTATTAAATAGTTCATAACTATTTAATAACTATTCTAACTAGCTAAAATAAATACAAAGTTACCTGTAAAATAAATATAAATCCTAAGATAGCTACAATATAATTATTAATTATATTGTAGCTATCTTAGTGTTTATTTTACAGGTATTTATTTTTAAATAGGAATAATTTATTAAAGTATAGTGTAGTGTTAGCTGAAATTTACCTGTAAAATAAATCCTAACCTAATTGTAACTTAGGTTAGGATTTATTTTACAGGTAAATTTCAGTTTATTTTAGCAAGGTAAGCTATTAAATAGTTAATAACTATTTAATAGCTATTGTACCTAGTTAAAATAAATTGAAAGGTACCTGTCAAATAAAAATAAATCCTAAGATAGCTACAATATAATTATTATTTATATTGTAGCTATATTAGGGTTTATTTTATAGGTAAGTATTTAGTTTTAAATAGGATTAATTTAGTTAATAAGAGTTAATTTATTTAGATGTATTTAATTAATATTTAAGTTAGGGGGGCGTAAGGGTTAGGGTTAGGGTTAGACTTAGGTTTAGGGGTTAATAATTTTATTACAGTGGCGGCGGCGTAGTGGGGTGCAGGATAGGGGTTAATAAATTTATTATAGGTGGCGACGGTGTAGGGGGGGCAGGATAGGGGTTAATACATTTAATATAGGTTGCGGCGGGTTCAGGGAGCGGCGGTTTAGGGGTTAATACATTTATTATAGTTGCGGTGGGCTCCGGGAGCGGCGGTTTAGGGGTTAATATGTATAGAGTAGCTTGCGGTGGGCTCCGGGAGCGGCGGTTTAGGGGGTAATAACTTTATTTAGTTGCGGCGTTGTAGGGGGGCAGATTAGTGGTGTTTAGACTCGGGGTACGTGTTAGGGTGTTAGGTGTAGACAGCTCCCATAGAAATCAATGGGATGTCTGTCAGCAGCGAACTTGTACTTTCGCTATGGTCAGACTCCCATTGATTCCTATGGGATCCGCCGCCTCCAGGGGTGGCGGTTTGAAAACCAGGTACGCTGGGCCGTAAAAGTGCCGAGCGTACCTGCTAGTTTTTTGATAACTATCAAAAGTAGTGAGAATGTGCCGCACTTGTGTGCGGAACATCTGGAGTGACGTAAGAATCGATCTGTGTCGGACTGAGTCCGGCGGATCGAAGCTTACGTCACAAAATTCTACTTTTGCCGGTCTCGAGCCTTTGATAACTAAGGCGTATCAGCCTCGCCACAAATACGCTGCGGAATTCCAGCGTATTTGAGGTTGACGGCTTGATAACTAGGCCCCAGTATGTTCAGAGCGCACACCATAGGTAGCAAGACCCTAGGTTTCACAAGCACCTCTGTAACAAGGGATGATGTGTTATTCAGGGATAAGATGCAAGCGTTATTGGGGAAGGTACCTGCAAAACCCAGAGATGCCATATTCCCACAAAAATAGTTGCAGGATTTTACTGCCAGAGAGGGAGTATATGAGATGGGGCAAAATGTTCTGGTACTAACACCCATGAGGCAGAACCAGCTACAGGCTGCATGGGAGGGCCCCTGTAATATATTAAATCAGTTGGGTAGAGAAACTAGTGTGTCAATTTTTAAAGGAGGGCATCCTGCTGGCAAAACTGCTATGTGCAATTTGTCTGGCAATGGCGTTATCACCACAAGGGGAAGCTTCCTTTGATACGCATCGGGAGTGGCTCGTAGCCACCCCCTTTTGCGTCTCTTATTGGGGGAGATGTCACGAATACCTCAGGATTTAGCTGAGAAATGGTTAATTCGGTTCAGTTTGTGAGCTAAAAACAGTTATCTGCTTTTCAAGAAGAATTGTGTCCTGGGTTTGTGTTTCTTTGAATTGCCAGGAGCATCATACATGCTTGGCAGTGTAAACAGGATAGAATTTTATGGCTTAGGTTGTCAGTAGAATACATGATGCAAAACAGGGCCTCAGTCACAGAAACTGATAAGGTCACTAAAAGGACATTCGTATAATATATAAATGTGCTTTTAACTGTTATGACATGAAATGAAGGTAAATATGACAACCTATGTCATATATGATATCAAACCTATTCTCCCAATGAAACTAAGAGGTTCCCGATATATATATATATATATATATATATATATATATATATATATATATATATATATATATATATATATATATATATGGAAATAGAGTTACCAAGCAGAAATTATAATGGGTTCTATAATTTCAGGCAAAAAACCTAGTTTATTGAAGGTCATAAAGGACAGGGGGGTTCCTTAGCCTTCCCAGGAGGGTGTGGTCATGCAACTTGATCTCTGGAAAATATGTATAAAGTTTGATCTTTCAACATGCTCTACAGGTTAAGGACCATTGCTTTCATGCCAGCCCCTGGCACAGATCTTGGAACTAGAAAAGTATTCAGTCTGTTTTTCTCCCTTTTTATTTTAAACCTGTTTGCTAGTGTGTAATTTTATTTGTAACAACTTTTTATTAATAATGCATTGTGCATAATAATTTTGGCATAATAAATAATCCTTTTATTAAGTTTGGCCTTTGTCTAATAATTGAACCACGTTACTGAAACAGACTGGAATATTAGAACTGTATAATTTAGGTTATTTTTCTGCTAAATTGTACTCAGAGAGTTAATGTGTAAGTCTGGGTTTTTCCTTAGGATTTTCCCTTTAATACATTTTAAGTGGTGTACATTTTAATACATTTTAAGATATTGTAGTTAGTTTAGTGTGGGTGGCATTAAAGGGGAGTTTTGGGCATTTCTTTTACGTCTAGTACAGACTGGAGATTGTTGTTAACCCTTTCACCCACTGAACTAAATCACAATCTGGCCTGGTGTGGCTAGATTGTGACCTATTAGTGAGATTAGAAGGGGTCTGATAACCCTTTCTGTGCCAAATAAGTGACTGGCGCAGGGTTGGATAACCTTGGTTCGTCACAATATTATCTTTAAAAAAACACATCATTTATGCTTACCTGATAAATTAATTTATTTCCATTACTCCTGGGAATTACTCTTCCCTACCACTAGGAGAAGGCACAGTTCAAAGATCCAGCACTTCAATCCTTGATAGGGTGCATACTGCAATAGGATTACTGCAAAAGTCCTCAAAGTAAAATAGAACAGAAGTAGCAGACGCACCACAAGATCCTTATTCAGAGGTTATCTTTATTGCCACATACTGGGAGCCCAATATGTGGCAATAAAGATAACCTCTGAATAAGGATCTTGTGGTGCGTCTGCTACTTCTGTTCTATTTTACTAGGAGAAGGCAAAGATCCCCAAACCCCAATAACTCTATAAAACCCCTCCCACCTCACCAGTACCTGTCTAACGTATAGCCGAGCACAAAGAGGAAGGAAAAGTAATAAGAGCCAACAAAATAGGAGCAGGAAAAAATATAACAAACACTAAAAAACAGGATGGGGTCTCATGGATTCTCACCGCCTTGAAAGAAATTAATTTATCAGATAAGCATAAATTATCATTTCTTTCATACAGGTGGTGAGAGTCCACAATCCATTACTCCAGGTAACAAATATCCAAGCTGTGGGGTCCACATGTAGTACCATAAAGGTGTGGAATCTAGAAACATCTTTTTTCACTTAGAAACAAAATCCAAAACCCTAATAGAACCTAAAGAAAAGGCAATAAAAAATAACTAACAACCTGAGACAACTGACTGAATGACACGCTACCAAAGGCTGCCTCAGAAGAAGCAAGAACAATAAAATGGTAGAAAAAAATATGCAGAGGACAAAATAGCTGACTAGCAAAAAGTGGCAATTGGTCTGAAAAAATTAGCAGAAAGCCATCTAGGTGGAGGCTTACCTGCCTGCAAGAAAACTATATGAATTAAAAGTTTTAACCAAGAAACAGCAGAAATTCTCTGAACTTCCTAGAACCAGCAAAAAGGAACAAACAAAAAATTTGCCTGAAAACCTAAGTAGTGTCAGCATAACACTATGGAGCTCTAACAAAATCCAAAACATGAAAAAAAAACACTTACTAATAAAGAAGGAAGAACAATGTCCACAAGACCAAATAAAGGTTCCAAGGAGGAAAAAAATGAATAATAATTGGCTTAATTCTAGGCCAGGCTAGGACTAAACCATGAATGCCAGAAAGATAATCTTTTTACGGAACATAACTAAAAAGGACAGAAAAAGATCCTATCTACCTGAGCCTGTAGAGTTCCTAGGAACATAGAACAGAAAAAAACAAGCTTCCTTAAAAAGGGCCTTTCCCCTACCAAAGCCTCTCGATCGAGAGCTGCGCCTACATGCAAACTTGGATGGAGGATAGACTCTTAAACTGTTTAGGCCTGTTCCAATTCAACTAATGGGCACTGGCACTGTCAGCAATCCCCAGAGCAAATAAATTGGTCTGGTATCTAGCTTTGCAGCCTTGCAAGCAGACTTTATATTGCGCAAATCCAGTAAAAAGCAATGAAACATTTAGCAAATACCATTCTATTATTTCCAGACAGAACCAAAAGAATTCTGATACTAGGCAGGAAAAAGATTTCTGAGCCCTGTTCTGATGAATGGGACAAAACACAAATGTGAGCTTTAAATATAACCTTGGACTACTAGTCCTGAGAAAGAAAATCTCCTTAACTCCTTGACACACTAGAAATAATGGAAATCCAAACCAGAGCCAAATAAACTCACTCTCTATAAAGAAAGTCTGGAATTAGAAATCATGTCTGAATCATACATAAACTGATTCCAGCCTTCAAAATGTAAAAAAAAAACCTTTATTTTCTTATTTCAGGGTCCATAAGAAATAGTTACAAGAAAATAAAAGTCTTTTTAAATTTTGGAGGCTAGAATCAGTTCATGTTTGATTCATTGGTAAAGACTGGGCAGTCTTACCCCTTTTGAAAAAAAACTCTTAGAAACGTACAATTTAAAAAATTACTGATAAAAGAGGAGTACATCTTGCATCTATACAGCACACTTGTAAAGGGCACCAAAAATATTCACTCTATCACGCCAATCCCTGCAGACCTGAAGGCCAAGATGCTTAAAAAAATGTAGCGTCACAAAATGGATGCAAATAAAAATAAACATATTAACACTTTAAAAGGAGAAATATCAAATAACAATATATATATATATATATATATATATATATATATATATATATATAACTGTCCCAAGGCTATGTACATATATAACAATATATAATGATAACCAGGGCTTATTGAGTGCCAAGCAAATAAAAATATATTGTTCACCTAAAGGTAAGAGCAACATTAACTGAAACCTTTTTCCCTGCATTACACCCTAGAGACATAAATGCATTTTTCTTTTTTTTGCATCTTCAATATTTTATTTTTATTTGAATTGTATTTCAGGATTTGCAACTTCACATAAATTCTCATAAGTCTTTAATAAAAGTTTTCGTCTTATATAGTTTTTAGAAATAATATTGGAGGTTTAAATATATGAACACCATATCATAAACATATTATTTATGATTGTAAAAGAACAAATTACATACTTAAAAAAATATGCATTACAACATAAAATATTCTTATACGGTTAGTCTCCCTGTTTGCATGAATTCATATGCTAGTTCTAAGTAAACATTTGGTTAAGTATTTTATTTGCATTATTAAATTACATTTTTATTTACGGTTTACTATATTTTCTTCTGTTCTGTCTTTCAGTTTCTGCTGTGCAAATTATGGATCCTAACAGTGATTGTGTTGACCACCCTGAGCTAGCCAACTGTGATCTCATCATCTATGCCCAGCTCTGCTCCAACGAGTATTACAGCAGCTTCTGTTGTGCCAGCTGCTCTAGAAACAAATCTCAACAGAGTGATGTCCGGCACCAGGGCTGATAGACTTTTCCTGTTACCCTCCAAGATAATATAATACAAACCCAACTTCAGAGATCCCTATGGCCAAGATGCCTATTTACTTTTGACTGTTCAAGGGTTGAGCAAAGACCCATTTACAAAAGCGGGCTTTGAGGTTTACGGATTCTGTGGCTATAATAATTGCAGATATATTTTTAAATTAGAAGCAGCTTTTAAAAGCACACTCTACAAGCATATAGCAATAAATGTCATTTTACAAAATAAGTAATATCTAAATTAATATGTTGAAAGTGATCATTGTTTAATTTTAGTTCTGAAATCACACATTTTTTAGCTAGGTGGCTGTGGAAGTTTCAGCAGGGAACAACTTAAGTAGTAAACAGTTAAAAACATTATTTAGATAAGGACAGGGATTAAACATGCTTAGCATATTCTAATAGTAATGATATACCCAAACACTTTATGTCCAAAGAGAAAGTATGTATTTTGTTACAGTGACATGATACCTAATTTATTAGGCTTAGCACCTCCTTTTTTTCTACTGCACATATATTTTTTTCATTGCAATCTAATGTTTACTGTTTTTTCTCACAGCCCTAGTCTTAGTGCATGTGAATCAATCCATTGGCTCACTGTCTTATTGTATGCCACCCCCACAGTACCCTGAACCAATCAAGGAGGCCAGAACATAAAACAGCATTTCAGAAGCTAAACTAAAACTTTATTCTTTGACATGCAGACTAACCTGTTCCTTAAAGGAAAAAAACATAAAAAATGATAGCTGTTGGAAATCATACAATTTCTCATATATAATTACATTCTGTTGTTTCAAATTATGGGTTCTGCAGCCTAAAATTATAAATGTAAAGGATTACCATCTCCACAATGGACTTCATTTTATAACAGTATAGAGTGAGTGTGCAGCCTGTGGCCTGCAGCACCTGAAATACCCATTTAGTGCCAGATTATGAGTGGATTGCTAACGATTGTGCAAAAGCAATTAGAGGTTTATCACGGGTGTTTGCTCTTGTCGGGATTTACCCGCTGGTATTACGAGTTAAAAGTAAACACGATCGATTGAGCGCAATCGCAATTTACACTAGAATTATTACATTACATGGTACATTTACAATCATAACACCAATGAATAAAATTTATTTTAAAAAAATATATTGCTTATAAAGGCTTAAAGATATAAAGGCTTAAAGATATGAGATTTCATGTGTTAGGGGAAAAATGCAGCCAAAGGGCTTTAATATAGACATACATACATACATATACATCTCTAAAAATATATATATATATGTGTGTGTGTGTGCATATGTATTTATAAGTGTATATATGTATTTACAGACATGTATACACATATAAATACATTTGTAAGTATATATATATATATATATATATATGCATTGGAGCACTTTGCAGTTAAATAGATGTAAAAGCATATTTATGCAATATTCATATTTAATAACGTTTTAAACTTTGTATTTACTGTAAATATTTCACATTCCAATGTTCTGCACATATCAGAATATGTTCTAAGTATTTTTAAATCAATATTCTTATATATCTGTATATATCTATACCTATATATATATTCATGTATACATATAGGCATAAATATATATTGAATCAAAATACCACTATATATATGTGTGTATTTATGAATAAATAGAACGTATTCTGCTATGAGAAGAACATTGGAGTGTGAAATATTAATAATTTCATGTCTGGTTAGCGCACATGAGAATATGCGATCTGATTTGCACACAAGTTGGGTGTTTTTTTCCCATTCTTTTTTTCTTCATTGACGTTTATGGGGGAATATGTGAACGTGCATGCTATAGTCTAAGTTCAGCTTTTTGCGCTTGTTGGGTTAGTGCACAAGCGAAAACAGTTTACTTTCAACTCATAATACGAGTGCAAAAAGCCGAACTTCTAGCGCAGTTAACATTCAAGCAGAGGCATTAATTAGCACTCCACTTGTAAGCTGGCCCTCAGAATTTTCTAAGGTTGTCTGTGCCCAGGAGTTCAGAGTTACTTTTCTTACCTCTAGGGTCTATTTTTTTTCTCCCTTGTGTAATGTTAAAATTGTTTGAATTGTAATTATATGATTGAAAATGTGTGAATTCCATATGCTGATCTGACACTTGTAGCAAATAAATATTTTAATTCCATAATCTACTGAGAAGAGAGGGCTTTCTGTTATATGGTATAAACTTGTTCCTAGATTTACTTTCATTTTTGCATTGTATGTCTATAAGTCTTTTTTTGCTTACAATCTGAATTGCTTAAGAACATTTGGATTAAAATTTTAAATACAACCATTAGCGTCAACTCTATATTTAGCCGTATAGAACACTAATTTTGTTAAAATATTTGTTCTGGGATAGATACAATTTAAAAGAAAACTTTAACCAACAGGTGTGAGTATTATGTTTTTTGCATTGCTCTGCTTTTATTTATAGCTATAAATTATTAATCTGTGGCCACTAATATAGATACCCCCACTACTTTGAATATTTTCTACTCCAGTCTTTTATATATAATATAATAATCAAACAGCGGTATACTATTTATAATTAAATTAATTTGTACAGCGCCAACATTACACGATACAAGCTCCCAAAATGATATCCCTAAAAACTCAAAGATAATAGATATGAATGGAAGGAGGGAGCGCCTAAAAAAGGCTAAAGTATCTACATATGCTAAAATATCAAAGTTAAAAATTAATTTATTATAAACTTAACATACCCTATACACAATTCAGAATGACAGATAAAAACTATTAAAACCAATTATGATCAATTGATTAGGGGTAGGTCAATTCCTCAAGACAAGTTTCATCAAATTTGTGAGGAAATAATATAGCCGTGTATAAAAATAAGTATATATATAGCTGTGTATAAATAAATATATATATATATATATATATATATATATATATATATATATATAAAGTGTCCAAAGTGGATATAAGTGTCCTTGATGAGTGTCCTCTGTGAATATCCAATGTGTCCAAATGGAGACTCCTAGTGTGGTGAATCCTAATTTGGTTGTATCCAGTGTTCCCAAAAAATTTATAAAAATAAAAGTGAAAAATAGACTTTTTCCCGCCTCGAAAATGCCCTTGTGTACACTGTGTGCAGAATTATTAGGCAAATGAGTATTTTGACCACATCATCCTCTTTATGCATGTTACAATAAATATACCGAATATGCATGTTGTCTTACTCCAAGCTGTATAGGCTCGAAAGCCTACTACCAATTAAGCATATTAGGTGATGTGCATCTCTGTAATGAGAAGGGGTGTGGTCTAATGACATCAACACCCTATATCAGGTGTGCATAATTATTAGGCAACTTCCTTTCCTTTGGCAAAATGGGTCAAAAGAAGGACTTGACAGGCTCAGAAAAGTCAAAAATAGTGAGATATCTTGCAGAGGGATGCAGCACTCTTAAAATTGCAAAGCTTCTGAAGCGTGATCATTGAACAATCAAGCGTTTCATTCAAAATAGTCAACAGGGTCGCAAGAAGCGTGTGGAAAAACCAAGGCGCAAAATAACTGCCCATGAACTGAGAAAAGTAAAGCGTGCAGCTGCCAAGATGCCACTTGCCACCAGTTTGGCCATATTGCAGAGCAACATCACTGGAGTGCCCAGAAGCACAAAGTGTGCAATACTCAGAGACATGGCCAAGGTAAGAAAGGCTGAAAGACGACCACCACTGAACAAGACACACAAGCTGAAACGTCAAGACTGGGCCAAGAAATATCTCAAGACTGATTTTTCTAAGGTTTTATGGACTGATGAAATGAGAGTGAGTCTTGATGGGCCAGATGGATGGGCCCGTGGCTGGATTGGTAAAGGGCAGAGAGCTCCAGTCCGACTCAGACGCCAGCAAGGTGGAGGTGGAGTACTGGTTTGAGCTGGTATCATCAAAGAGGAGCTTGTGGGGCCTTTCCGGGTTGAGGATGGAGTCAAGCTCAACTCCCAGTCCTACTGCCAGTTTCTGGAAGACACCTTCTTCAAGCAGTGGTACAGGAAGAAGTCTGCATCCTTCAAGAAAAACATGATTTTCATGCAGGACAATGCTCCATCACACGCGTCCAAGTACTCCACAGCGTGGCTGGCAAGAAAGGGTATAAAAGAAGAAAATCTAATGACATGGCCTCCTTGTTCACCTGATCTGAACCCCATTGAGAACCTGTGGTCCATCATCAAATGTGAGATTTACAAGGAGGGAAAACAGTACACCTCTCTGAACAGTGTCTGGGAGGCTGTGGTTGCTGCTGCACGCAATGTTGATGGTGAAAAGATCAAAACACTGAAAGAATCCATGGATGGCAGGCTTTTGAGTGTCCTTGCAAAGAAAGGTGGCTATATTGGTCACTGATTTGTTTTTGTTTTGTTTTTGAATGTCAGAAATGTATATTTGTGAATGTTGAGATGTTATATTGGTTTCACTGGTAAAAATAAATAATTGAAATGGGTATATATTTGTTTTTTGTTAAGTTGCCTAATAATTATGCACAGTAATAGTCACCTGCACACACAGATATCCCCCTAAAATAGCTATAACTAAAAACAAACTAAAAACTACTTCCAAAAATATTCAGCTTTGATATTAATGAGTTTTTTGGGTTCATTGAGAACATGGTTGTTGTTCAATAATAAAATTAATCCTCAAAAATACAACTTGCCTAATAATTCTGCACTCCCTGTATATCATTGATTTCGATCATTGATTTGGGTCATTGCCCGTAATCAAAATGGTGACTCTTATTGCCATTATTAGGTCACTTCCGGTCTTGAAAATGCCCTTATATATATCATTGATTTTGATCATTGCCTTAGTCAAAATGGTGACTATTAGTATCATTTATTAAGTCACTTCTGGTCTTAGTGATATTCAAAGAAGCCATTTCACTAACTTTTATTGTATATTAACCTGAAACGGAATACCCTTAGGTGTATCATTGGATCCGGATTGTTAATTTGTAATTGTTCACGCACCTTAGTAAACTACCGGTAGTGAGAATACGTCACTTTCGGATGATGCTTCACTTCTGGTTTTTCGGATTCTGCGTCACTTCCAGTAAAAATATGCCATTGTAGCCGGTTTGCAATATAGAATTCTGGGAAATGTAGTTTATGGCTCTATGGACCTGAAAAGATATAATTTTGTGCTCTCTAATATAAAAACCAATGTGGTAGTTTGTGTAAAAGTTAATAGTCTGCTCGAGTCTTAAGGTCCAAATCTCCAATAACGTATAAAAATATATAAAATGCCTAAAGTTACAATCATACATATACCATCAAAAAGATCACTAATTTATACTTAAGATCTTCTATAATCAACATCAAATGTAGAAGTTATAAAATTATTAGTATTAAGTGTTAACAGCCCTCACATACAAAATCTCTACAAACAAATTGTATAAAAATATTATGTAATAGCATAGTCTGTATAACAGCAATGGGTTATATACAAAGATAGCATTTCATAAAAGATAACGGCATTTGATAACAACAATTATAAAAAAATATTTTAAACCAATAAAATGTATATTAAGAACAATAGAATATTAAAAGGGGTTTATAAGAGAATGTGTATTAAAAATATATTTATAATTATATTTATAATTATAAAACAGGAGGGGGGATTTTCAATACATAGAGGCTGATTAGTTAAAAACATAGGCTTAATTGAAAAGATGAAAAACTTCAATATCAGCATTGAGACCCTGTGGATATATACAATCTATATAAAATATCCATTTAGCCTCAGCTTGTAGCAATCTTTTGCCATAGTCCCCCCCCCCCTTCATTGTTTTGCTACTTTACAAATAGTCATATATTTGAGACTTGTGTTTTTGCCTCCATGTTTATCTTGAAAATGTTTATATACTGGGACATTGTCTCTATTGTGTTTAATGGCTAATAGGTGCTCTCTGATTCTGTCTTTGACACTACGTGTGGTCTGTCCAACGTATTGGAGACCACAACCACACTCAATCAGATAAATCACCCCTTTATCTTGGCAATGGATAACATCATTTATCTTAAAAAATCTCTTTACTATTATTAGATCTGAATGTATCACTTTTAACCCCATGTTGGCACGCCTTACACCATCCACAGGGGAAGAAGCCTATTAGTCTCTCCCCCTTGATGTTAGTCTCTAACAATTTCTTTCCTGTTTTTAGTAAGCTTGGTGCTAGCATTGTTTTAAGGTTTTCAGATTTTCCATAAATAAATCTAGGTGCATTACTCAATTTCTCACCTAGGACATTGTCTTGTTTCATTAGATACCAATTATTTTTAACTATGCGTTCAATTAAAATGCGGTTTTCACTGTATTTTGTGATCAGTGGAACAACAATCTCTTTTTTACTATCATTTTGTTTATTTTCATTTTTATTTTTGTAAACCAAAAGAGATTCTCTGTCTATCTTATTGACAGCTTCAATAGTATTCTCCAATATATCCTCTGAATAACCTCTTTCCAGAAACCTATCTCTCAAAATACCTGACTGTTCCATCCACTTATCTGCCTTAGAGCAGTTTTTCTTCACCCTTAATAGTTGCCCTTTTGGTATGTTGGTTTTACAGTCGACTTTTTTGAAAAAGGTAGAGGTCTCGATTTTACCGTTTTATATCTATATTTCGAGATCTAAAAACGTTATATGGGTATGGCTAAATTCATAGCTAAACTTAAGGTTGTGTTCATTTTTATTCATAACCTCAATCGTAAATTTGAGACCTTCCTCAGTGCCTTGCCATATCATAAAAATATCATAAAATATATTTTTCATCCCAAGTTATTCAATTTAGTATGTTTAGTAACTGTTTAGAGTCCTTAAGGTATGAGGGTAAAGTGCTAATGTATCTCTGTAAATTCTTATCAATATATTGTGATAAGTTACTTGTGATAGATCCAATACCCAAGATAATGGGTCTCCCTGGGGGGGTTGATAAGTATTTTTTGTATCTTCGGCAGATAATAAAAGATAGGGATTTTGGGGTATTCAATTGTTATAAATCTATATTCTTTGTCTTTTAAAACCCCTTTCTGTTTTGTCCCTTCTAATAATCTGTCTAATTCTATCTTGAATCTGGCTGTTGGGTCCCCTCTCTGGATCTCATAGGTATTAGAGTTCCCAATATTCTCTTGGATTCTATCATATATGCTTCCTTATCCAGTAGCACAATTTATCAGCCGGTTTATTATTATTATTATTATTATTACATTTTTATTATTTTCTAAACCTTTAAGGACATTTAACTGTACCTTTGAGAGATTATGTCTATATTTATTGATTTTCTGGGGTTTTAGCTTTTTAATTTCGTCACATACCACTCTTTCAAATGCTTCAATAGCCCCACCCTTATATGAATTAGGATATAAGGTCAATTTGGGCTTAATCTGTATACTATTTATAGTAAGTAGTAATTTGTTATGTATATTCATATAACATTTGCAAATTTGTGTAGCAAAACAGAAATCAGATAACCTGCTGATAAAACACATAGCTGAGAAAGATTACTTTATTGATGTTGCTGTGCATGTGACATTTTACTTTTTTCATTGGTATTAAAGACTTACCCATATTTTATCAACAGAATAATTTAAGTGTGATAACCACCTTGTAACTACAAGAGTTTCTGCAGTTGTGCAGCAAATTAACATATTCTGTGAGTATGAACAATTTGCAAATGCCTCCACCCACAGATTATTTGGAGGTGCCTACTTGTTGTTGCTTGGGCATTCATTATGTTATAATCTCTGCCAAAGCCAATTAGAGACAGATATGCAGATATATCAGAGTTATGGCTGTGAAGTGTTCAGACTTGAATTACAAGAAAATAGTGCAAGATAAATAATGAAAATATACACTGTTGTTTTACTATACATAATTAAAAATTTTATATTACAATCTCAAGGTGTTTACTTTAAATACAGAATGTCAGGTACCTCAATGCTAGTTAAGCCCCACAATTTACCCAAATCAATTATAAACTCAAAAACATTTTTAGCAACAGCTCTTTTTAGTGCTCAAGTGGTTAATTTTACAATATATTTTTATTATTATACAAGACATATAAAACTTTTAAGAGACAAGACAAAATTTTACACAAACAGGAGGAATAAAGGGCCCTATTCCTGTGGGAACTTACAATTTAAGTATTATGTACTTTTTGTTGCAGAGGCTCCTAACGCTGGTTTTAGGCTACCTCCGGTATTTGGAGTCACTCAAAAAAGGGTCTAAAGCTCACTTTTCAGCCGCGACTTTTCCATACCGCAGATCCCCTTACGTAAATTGCGTATCCTATCTTTTCAATGGGATTTTTCTAACTCCGGTATTTAGAGTCGTGTCTGAAGTGAGCGTTAGAAATCTCCAGCCGCAGAAAAAAGTCAGTAGTTAAGAGCTTTCTGGGCTAACGCCGGTTCATAAAGCTCTTAACTACTGTACTCTAAAGTACACTAACAACCATAAACTACCTATGTACCCCTAAATCGAGGTCCCCCCACATCGCCGCAACTCGATTAATTTTTTTTAACCCCTAATCTGCCGACCGCCACCTACGTTATCCTTATGTACCCCTAATCTGCTGCCCCTAACACCGCCGACCCCTATATTATATTTATTAACCCCTAATCTGCCCCCCACAACGTCGCCGCCAGCTACCTACACTTATTAACCCCTAATCTGCCGTCCGCACGCCGCCGCCAGCTACATTATCCCTATGTACCCCTAATCTGCTGCCCTAACATCGCCGACCCCTATATTATATTTATTAACCCCTAACCTGCCCTCCACAACGTCGCCGCAACCTACCTACAATAATTAACCCCTAATCTGCCGGCCGCAAAGAGCCGCCAGCTACATTATAGCTATGTACCCCTAATCTGCTGCCCCTAACACCGCCGACCCCTATATTATATTTATTAACCCCTAACCTGCCCTCCCTAACATCGCCGACACCTAACTTCAATTATTAACCCCTAATCTGCCGACCGAATCTCGCCGCTATTCTAATAAATGTATTAACCCCTAAAGCTAAGTCTAACCCTAACACTAACACCCCCCTAAGTTAAATATAATTTTAATCTAACGAAATTAATTAACTCTTATTAAATAAATTATTCCTATTTAAAGCTAAATACTTACCTGTAAAATAAATCCTAATATAGCTACAACATAAATTATAATTATATTATAGTTATTTTAGGAATAATATTTATTTTACAGGTAACTTTGTATTTATTTTAACCAGGTACAATAGCTATTAAATAGTTAAGAACTATTTAATAGCTAAAATAGTTAAAATAATTACAAATTTACCTGTAAAATAAATCCTAACCTAAGTTACAATTAAACCTAACACTACACTATCAATAAATTAATTAAATAAAATACCTACAATTACCTACAATTAAACCTAACACTACACTATCAATACATTAATTAAATACAATACCTACAAATAACTATAATGAAATAAACTAACTAAAGTACAAAAAATAAAAAAGAACTAAGTTACAAAAAATAAAAAAATATTTACAAACATAAGAAAAATATTACAACAATTTTAAACTAATTACACCTACTCTAAGCCCCCTAATAAAATAACAAAGACCCCCAAAATAAAAAATGCCCTACCCTATTCTAAATTACTAACGTTCAAAGCTCTTTTACCTTACCAGCCCTGAACAGGGCCCTTTGCGGGGCATGCCCCAAGAAGTTCAGCTCTTTTGCCTGAAAAAAAAACACATACAATACCCCCCCCCCAACATTACAACCCAAGCGGGGGCTGGCGATCCATCTTCCGGCGGCTGAAGAGGTCCAGAAGAGGTTGCATTCTATTGGCTGATCGGAACAGCCAATAGAATGCGAGCTCAATCTGATTGGCTGATTGGATCAGCCAATCGGATTGAACTTGATTCTGATTGGCTGATTCCATCAGCCAATCAGAATATTCCTACCTTAATTCCGATTGGCTGATAGAATCCTATCAGCCAATCGGAATTCGAGGGACGCCATCTTGGATGACGTCCCTTAAAGGAACCGTCATTCTTCAGTTGGACGTCGCCGGATGAAGATGGGTCCGCGGTGGAGGTCTTCAGGATGGAACCGGTCCTCATCGGATGAAGATAGAAGATGCCGCTTGGAAGAAGATGGTTGCCGGTCCGGATCTACTCTTCTTCCCGGATAGGATGAAGACTTTCGACCCTCTTCTGGACTTCTTCAGTGGATGTCTAGCCCCCGCTTGGGTTGGATGAAGATATCGGAGCCAGGACGGATCGGTGTGATACCCGGTGAGGTGAAGACAAGGTAGGATGATCTTCAGGGGCTTAGTGTTAGGTTTATTTAAGGGGGGTTTGGGTTAGATTAGGGGTATGTGGGTGGTGGGTTGTAATGTTGGGGGGGGTATTGTATGTTTTTTTTTACAGGCAAAAGAGCTGAACTTCTTGGGGCATGCCCCGCAAAGGGCCCTGTTCAGGGCTGGTAAGGTAAAAGAGCTTTGAACTTTAGTAATTTAGAATAGGGTAGGGCATTTTTTATTTTGGGGGGCTTTGTTATTTTATTAGGGGGCTTAGAGTAGGTGTAATTAGTTTAAAATTGTTGTAAGATTTTCCTTATGTTTGTAAATATTTTTTTATTTTTTGTAACTTAGTTCTTTTTTATTTTTTGTACTTTAGTTAGTTTATTTCATTGTAGTTATTTGTAGATATTGTATTTAATTAATGTATTGATAGTGTAGTGTTAGGTTTAATTGTAGGTAATTGTAGATATTTTATTTAATTAATTTAATGATAGTGTAGTGTTAGGTTTAATTGTAACTTAGGTTAGGATTTATTTTGCAGGTAATTTTGTTATTATTTTAACTAGGTAACTATTAAATAGTTCTTAACTATTTAATAGCTATTGTACCTGGTTAAAATAATTACAAAGTTACCTGTAAAATAAATATTAATCCTAAAATAGCTATAATATAATTATAATTTATAGTGTAGCTATATTAGGATTTATTTTACAGGTAAGTATTTAGCTTTAAATAGGAATAATTTATTTAATAAGAGATAATTAATTTTGTTAGATGTAAATTATATTTAACTTAGGGGGGTGTTAGTGTTAGGGTTAGACTTAGCTTTAGGGGTTAATACATTTATTAGAATAGCGGTGAGCTCCAGTCGGCAGATTAGGGGTTAATAATTGAAGTTAGGTGTCGGCGATGTTAGGGAGGGCAGATTAGGGGTTAATACTATTTATTATAGGGTTAGTGAGGCGGATTAGGGGTTAATAACTTTATTATAGTAGCGCTCAGGTCCGCTCGGCAGATTAGGGGTTAATAAGTGTAGGCAGGTGGAGGCGACGTTGTGGGGGGCAGATTAGGGGTTAATAAATATAATATAGGGGTCGGCGATGTTAGGGCAGCAGATTAGGGGTACATATGGATAATGTAAGTAGCGGCGGTTTACGGAGCGGCAGATTAGGGGTTAATAATAATATGCAGGGGTCAGCGATAGCGGGGGCGGCAGATTAGGGGTTAATAAGTGTAAGGTTAGGGGTGTTTAGACTCGGGGTACATGTTAGAGTGTTAGGTGCAGACGTAGGAAGTGTTTCCGCATAGTAAACGATGGGGCTGCGTTAGGAGCTGAACGCGGCTTTTTTGCAGATGTTAGGTTTTTTTTCAGCTCAAACAGCCCCATTGTTTCCTATGGGGGAATCGTGCACGAGCACGTTTTTTAGGCTGGCCGCGTCCGTAAGCAACTCTGGTATCGAGAGTTGAAGCTGCGTTAAATATGCTCTACGCTCCTTTTTTGGAGCCTAACGCAGCCTTTATGTGGACTCTCAATACCAGAGTTATTTTTATGGTGCGGCCAGAAAAAAGCCGGCGTTAGCTACGCGGGTCCTTACCGACAAAACTCTAAATCTAGCCGAATGTATTTGTTATGTTTGTATATACTGTATGTATTGGTTGCTTATTTTAATGTGCTTTTATAGAAGTATAAAACACTATTGTTTTAATTAACCAAATTTCTAAAATGTGTTAATCAGCCATGAAAATTGGGAAATAAATGAATCCCCTTTTTTTTTTTTTTTTTTTTTTTAAAGTAAAAATGGACATACTTTGTTGCTCTTGTAGGAGCTCAGGAGCATGCACATATTTTTAGCACTATAGCAAGTGTTTGAAAAAAATGTTGAGGCAATATTATACTGCTGACGTACACGCTCTTAAGCTTACCTAGGTTTTCTCTTTAATAAAGGAAACAAAGAGAATGAAGAAAGTTTAATAGTAGAACTGAATTAGAATTTTTTGGGGTTTTTTTGCACACTCTGTCTGAAACATGAAAGTTTCATTTTTATTTTGCTGTCCCTTTATGTTATTAGCATGGAATAATGCTTTGTACTTTCTTGGAGTAGCTAGAAATGCTTCTAGAAGTCTCAAAGGTCCATCTCCTTCCTTTACATATAAAGAGACATTTATCACCGGAAAACCAAATGACTATCAAAAACCCGATGTCACAAAACAAAAGTGTCACAAAGTTAAGGAACTGATTTACTAGTAAATGTAAATCTTCTTGTCCCTCAAATCTGTGGAGAACATAGATGCTCAGTACCTAGTGGGGTCACTACCAATAGCTACCAAGGAATAGCGTATGGCTAAAACTCTAAGACCATGGAGACTCTTCTTCCTTTTTCCTAAAAGCAGATTGCAAAGATGAAAACACACTGCCAAAATTTAGAGACAGTGGGCTTGATGATCTAAACCTCACCAGATCAGACATGGGTTTTCTCGCCAACCCTCAGGGCTGGTGGAATGTTCATAAAAAAGGGGCAGTCCCTGCAAGATGGCTCCTATCAAAAGTAATAAAACTTGATGGATATGGACACTTTGCACCGTGGAGCGAAGTTAGCAGTAAGGAGGGGGTGCACTTTCAAAATTAAATACTGCAGCCAATATAAATCACATTATGCTGCTTTCTCTGTATAGCATCTTACAATCGCCTATATTTTCATATGCATGTTTTTGTCTATTAGGCTTGTAAGTGTTTTGATGAAAGGTTCGCCACCTTCTAACTGGCAATTGGTAGTGCAATAATCTTTGCACAATTACGCTGGGATTAGAGAGACAATTTCATATATGCCCATGGAACATCCATGTTCAGTCCATTTTACAAAGAAAAACATAATTTATGCTTACCTGATAAATGTATTTCTCTTGTGGTGTATCCAGTCCACGGATCATCCATTACTTGTTGGATATTCTCATTCCCAACAGGAAGTTGCAAGAGGACGCCCACAGCAGAGCTGTCTATATAGCTCCTCCCCTAACTGCCATATCCAGTCATTCGACCGAAAACAAACAGAGAAAGGAGAAACCACAGGGTGCAGTGGTGACTGTAGTTTAAAATTAAAAAATACCTGCCTTAAAATGACAGGGCGGGCCGTGGACTGGATACACCACAAGACAAATAAATTTATCAGGTAAGCATAAATTATGTTTTCTCTTGTAAGGTGTATCCAGTCCACGGACCATCCATTACTTGTGGGATACCAATACCAAAGCTAAAGTAGACGGATGAAGGGAGGGACAAGGCAGGTACTTAAACGGAAAGTACCACTGCATGTAAAACCTTTCTCCCAAAAATAGCCTCCGAAGAAGCAAAAGTATCAAATTTGTAGAATTTTGAAAAAGTATGAAGCGAAGACCAAGTCGCCGCCTTGCAAATCTGTTCAACAGAAGCCTCATTTTTAAAGGCCCATGTGGAAGCCACAGCTCTAGCAGAATGAGCTGTAATCCTTTCTGGAGGCTGCTGGCCAGCAGTCTCATAGGCTAAGCGGATTATGCTTCTTAGCCAAAAAGAAAGAGAGGTTGCCGAAGCCTTTTGACCTCTCCTCTGTCCAGAGTAGACAACAAACAAAGCAGATGTTTGATGAAAATCTTTAGTAGCTTGTAAGTAAAACTTTAAAGCACGAACCATGTCCAGATTGTGTAATAGACGTTCCTTCTTTGAAGAAGGATTAGGACACAAAGACGGAACAACAATCTCTTGATTGATATTCTTATTAGATACCACCTTAGGTAAAAACCCAGGTTTGGTACGCAGAACTACCTTATCTGCATGGAAGATCAGATAAGGAGAATCACATTGTAAGGCAGATAACTCGGAAACTCTACGAGCTGAGGAAATAGCTACCAAAAAAAGAACTTTCCAAGATAATCTATGGAATGAAGAGGTTCAAACGGAACCCCCTGAAGAACTTTAAGAACCAAATTTAAGCTCCAAGGTGGAGCAACAGGTTTAAACACAGGCTTGATTCTAACTAAAGCCTGACAAAATGCCTGAACGTCTGGCACATCCGCCAGACGCTTGTGCAAAAGAATAGATAGCGCAGAAATCTGTCCCTTTAAGGAACTAGCTGACAATCCTTTCTCCAATCCTTCTTGGAGAAAAGATAATATCCTGGGAATCCTGACCTTACTCCATGAGTAGCCCTTGGATTCACACCAATAAAGATATTTACGCCATATCTTATGATAGATTTTCCTGGTGACAGGCTTTCGTGCCTGAATTAAGGTATCAATGACTGACTTGGAGAAACCACGCTTTGATAAAATCAAGCGTTCAATCTCCAGGCAGTCAGCCTCAGAGAAATTAGATTTGGATGGTTGAAAGGACCTTGAAGTAGAAGGTCCTGTCTCAGCGGCAGAGTCCATGGTGGAAAAGATGACATGTCCACCAGATCTGCATACCAAGTCCTGCGTGGCCATGCAGGCTCTATCAAGATCACCGATGCTCTCTCCTGCTTGATTTTGGCAAGCAGACAAGGGAGCAGAGGAAACGGTGGAAACACATAAGCCAGGTTGAAGGACCAAGGCGCTGCTAGAGCATCTATCAGCGTTGCCTTGGGTCCCTGGACATGGATCCATAACAAGGAAGCTTGGCGTTCTGGCGAGACGCCATGAGATCCAGTTCTG
Organism: Bombina bombina; assembly: GCF_027579735.1. Lineage (NCBI taxonomy): Eukaryota > Metazoa > Chordata > Amphibia > Anura > Bombinatoridae > Bombina > Bombina bombina. The sequence goes on from NC_069499.1 coordinate 188,925,519, forward strand.
GTTTGCCCCAACGATGAACCAATTGTGCAAACACCTCCGGATGGAGTTCCCACTCCCCCGGATGTAAAGTCTGTCGACTTAGAAAATCCGCCTCCCAGTTCTCTACACCTGGGATATGGATAGCTGATAGTTGGCAAGAGTGAATCTCTGCCCAGCGAATTATCTTTGAGACTTCTAACATCGCTAGGGAACTCCTTGTTCCCCCTTGATGGTTGATGTAAGCCACAGTCGTGATGTTGTCCGACTGAAATCTGATGAACCTCATTGTTGCTAGCTGAGGCCAAGCCTGAAGAGCATTGAATATCGCTCTTAGTTCCAGAATGTTTATTGGAAGGAGTGACTCCTCCTGAGTCCACGATCCCTGAGCCTTCAGGGAATTCCAGACTGCACCCCAACCTAGAAGGCTGGCATCTGTCGTTACAATTGTCCAATCTGGCCTGCGAAAGGTCATACCTTTGGACAGATGGACCCGAGATAGCCACCAGAGAAGAGAATCCCTGGTCTCTTGATCCAGATTTAGTAGAGGGGACAAATCTGTGTAATCCCCATTCCACTGACTGAGCATGCAGAGTTGCAGCGGTCTGAGATGTAGGCGTGCAAACGGCACTATGTCCATTGCCGCTACCATTAAGCTGATTACTTCCATGCACTGAGCCACCAAAGGGCGAGGAATGGAATAAAGAACACGGCAGGAATTTAGAAGTTTTGATAACCTGGACTCCGTCAGGTAAATTTTCATTTCTACAGAATCTATCAAAGTCCCTAGGAAGGAAACTATTGTGAGGGGGGATAGAGAACTCTTTTCCTCGTTCACCTTCCACCCATGCGACCTCAGAAATACCAACACTATGTCTGTATGAGACTTGGCAATTTGGAAGTTTGATGCCTGAATCAGGATGTCGTCTAAATAAGGGGCCACTGCTATGCCCCGCGGCCTTAGAACCGCCAGAAGCAACCCCAGAACCTTCGTAAAAATTCTTGGGGCTGTAGCTAACCCAAAGGGAAGAGCTACAAACTGGTAATGCCTGTCTAGGAAGGCAAACCTGAGAAACCGATGATTATCTTTGTGTATCGGAATGTGAAGATAAGCATCCTTTAAATCCATTGTAGTCATGTATTGACCCTCCTGGATCATAGGTAGGATGGTACGAATAGTCTCCATCTTGAATGATGGAACTCTGAGGAATTTGTTTAAGATCTTTAGATCCAAAATTGGTCTGAAGGTTCCCTCTTTTTTGGGAACCACAAACAGATTTGAGTAAAATCCCTGTCCCTGTTCCTCCTTTGGAACTGGATGGATCACTCCCATAACTAGGAGGTCTTGTACACAGTGTAAGAATGCCTCTCTCTTTATCTGGTTTGCAGATAATTGTGAAAGGTGAAATCTCCCTTTTGGGGGGGAAGCCTTGAAGTCCAGAAGATAACCTTGGGATATAATTTCCAACGCCCAGGGATCCTGGACATCTCTTGCCCACGCCTGGGCGAAGAGCGAAAGTCTGCCCCCTATTAGATCTGTTACCGGATAGGGGGCCGTTCCTTCATGCTGTCTTAGAGGCAGCAGCAGGCTTTTTGGCCTGCTTACCCTTGTTCCAGGTCTGGTTAGGTCTCCAGACCGTCTTGGACTGAGCAAAAGTTCCCTCTTGTTTTGCATTAGAGGAAGTTGATGCAGCACTTGCCTTGAAGTTTCGAAAGGCACCAAAATTAGACTGTTTGGCCCTTGATTTGGACCTATCCTGAGGAAGGGCATGACCTTTTCCTCCAGTGATATCAGCAATAATCTCCTTCAAACCAGGCCTGAGTAGGGTCTGCCCCTTGAAGGGAATGTTAAGCAGCTTAGACTTTGAAGTAACGTCAGCTGACCATGATTTAAGCCATAGCGCTCTGCGCGCCTGGATAGCAAAACCAGAATTCTTAGCCGTTAGTTTAGTCAAATGAACAATGGCATCAGAAACAAAAGAATTGGCTAGCTTAAGTGCTCTAAGCTTGTCAAGTATGTCATCCAATGGAGTCGCTACCTGTAAAGCCTCTTCCAGAGACTCAAACCAGAACGCTGCAGCAGCAGTGACAGGAGCAATGCATGCAAGGGGCTGTAGGATAAAACCTTGTTGAATAAACATTTTCTTAAGGTAACCCTCTAACTTTTTATCCATTGGATCTAAGAAAGCACAACTGTCCTCGACAGGGATAGTAGTACGCTTTGCTAGAGTAGAAACTGCTCCCTCCACCTTAGGAACTGTCTGCCATAAGTCCCTTGTGGTGGCGTCTATTGGAAACATTTTTCTAAAAATAGGAGGGGGAGAGAACGGCACACCTGGTCTATCCCATTCCTTAGTAATAATTTCTGTAAACCTTTTAGGTATTGGAAAAACATCAGTGCACACCGGCACTGCATAGTATTTATCCAGTCTACACAATTTCTCTGGCACTGCAATTGTATCAGTCATTCAGAGCAGTTAAAACCTCCCTGAGTAACACGCGGAGGTGTTCAAGCTTAAATTTAAATGTAGAGATATCAGAATCAGGTTGCATCATCTTCCCTGAGTCAGAAACATCACCCACAGAAAGAAGCTCTCCTTCAGCTTCTGCATATTGTGAGGCAGTATCAGACATAGCTCTTAAAGCGTCAGTATGCTCTGTATTTCGTCTAACTCCAGAGCTATCTCGCTTTCCTCTAAATTCAGGTAGTCTGGCTAATACCGCTGACAGTGTATTATCCATGACTGCCGCCATGTCTTGTAAAGTAAACGCTATGGGCGCTCTAGATGTACTTGGCGCCATATGAGCGTGAGTCCCTTGAGCGGGAGTCAAAGGATCTGACACGTTGGGAGAGTTAGTCGGCATAACTTCCCCATCGTCAGATTCCTCTGGTGATAAATTTTTTAAAGACAGAATATGATCTTTATTGCTTTAAGTGAAATTAGTACATTTGGTACACATTCTAAGAGGGGGTTCCACAATGGCTTTTAAACATAATGAACAAGGAGTTTCCTCTATGTCAGACATGTTTGTACAGACTAGCAATGAGACTAGCAAGCTTGGAAAACACTTTAAATCAAGTTAACAAGCAAATATAAGAAATGGTACTGTGCCTTTAAGTGAAACAAATTTTGTCAGAATTTGAAAAACAGTGAAAAAAGGCAGTAAATCAAACGAAATTTTTACAGTGTGTATAATAAGCTAACAGAGCATTGCACCCACTTGCAAATGGATGATTAACCCCTTAGTTCAAAAAACGGATCAAAAAAACGATATAGACGTTTTTTTTAACAGTCACACCAAACTGCCACAGCATTGCTGTGGGCCTACCTTCCCCAACAAACGATTTTGGAAAGCCTAAGAGCCCTTTAGAGATGTCATATAGCATTCAGGGGACTCCTGGAGGAAGCTGGATGTCTCAGTCTGTAAAAGTTACTGCGCAAAACAGCGCTAAATTAGGCCCCTCCCACTCATAGTAACACAGTGGAAAGCCTCAGGAAACTGTTTCTAGGCAAATTTAAGCCAGCCATGTGGAAAAAACTAGGCCCCAATAAAGTTTTATCACCAAAGTATATATAAAAACGTTTAAACATGCCAGCAAACGTTTTATATTGTAAATATAAAAGAGTATTACCTCAGAAAGTAAGCATGATACCAGTCGCTATTAAATCACTGTATTCAGGCTTACCTTACATAAATTTGGCATCAGCAGCATTTTCTAGCATTCACATCTTCTAGAAAAATCTTAACTGCACATACCTCATAGCAGGATAACTTGCACGCCATTCCCCCGCTGAAGTTATCTCTCTCTTCAGTCATGTGTGAGAACAGCAATGGATCTTAGTTACAACCTGCTAAGATCATAGAAATCACAGGCAGATTCTTCTATTTTTCTGCCTGGAACAAAATAGTACAACTCCGGTACCATTTAAAAATAATAAACTTTTGATTGAAGCAAAATAACAGCTACATTTCACCACTTCTCTCTTACTACCTCCATGTTTGTTGAGAGTTGCAAGAGAATGACTGGATATGGCAGTTAGGGGAGGAGCTATATAGACAGCTCTGCTGTGGGTGTCCTCTTGCAACTTCCTGTTGGGAATGAGAATATCCCACAAGTAATGGATGATCCGTGGACTGGATTCACCTTACAAGAGAAATAACAATTACCATTTGTATTATATGTACAAATGTTTGTGTTTTTTGCACGCCCAGTGTACTAAAATTACGATTTACGCTGTGCATATTTAATACAATTTTTTCCTGTGTAATTTAAATACACATTTTAAGTTTTTGGTAAAATATGATTTTTGGCAAAGAATTTCGTTATGATTTTTGATGCACCTTAACAATACAATTTTTACTGCTTATTTTTGTGTGAATAGTTAAATTATTCGTTTTGTACGATGTTTAAAATACAAATTTTATTGTTCATTTTTCAAATGAAAATGCAGCATACGCCCCTTAACGAGACATCCTGTTTTCAGGGTAAAAAGATCATTTAGATCATTCCACTGGGAAAAAAAAGACTCATGAGAATTCTTTAATAATTTCGCCAGCCCAGAGAACTTTAGATTATTGGGCCCAGTGTGTAGGTAGGATTATGTGGTTCCTTTGCCAATCTGCTTAATTGAGGTATTGTGGAACTGTGCCCAGGAAGGAACCTTAGCTATGGTAGATTGCACTTAAACCTTGAATGCAAGATAATTTGTCCACCATTCTTAAGACAATATACAAAGCTTTCTGGTGTATTTTGGGAACAAATAATTAAAAAGCTAAAATCCTAATGTCATCAGTTGAGCTCTAACCAGCTAAAGTCTGTAAGATAGCTTCCCTATCATTCTTTTACAATTAATGTTTTGTGAATTAGCCACCTCAAGAAAAAAGGGGACGGTTTTGAAAACAACCATGCCCTGATTTAAAAAAAAATAAAAAAAAATATACCAAAATGTATTAACTGTCTAATCTGGATGATAAATGTATGTGTTTTTGCTCTGTGTTTAAACTCATTTATCAACAGTTAAAAACTTCAGCAGCTAACAATGTTGTTATTTTGCTTCTGTAATCCGAGCAGTCATTTGTATGAATACACTCATTTTTGCAAGGTCACTTAGGAAGTAAGTGAAAAAACATAGCTAATTTCTTTCATGGTGGCAAAAGTCCATGAGCTGGTGACGTATGGGATATACATTTCTACCAGGAGGGGGCAAAATTTCCAAAACCTCAAATGCCTATAAATACACCTCCCACCTCTGTCATACCCCAGTTTAATGTATAGCCAAGTTAGTGAGGTGTATAAGCATAAAAAAGAGGAACAGGATAAAAAAATCGTAACCCCCAAAAATGGGTGGGTCTCATAGACTCTCACCACCATGAAAGAAATGAATTTATCCGGTAAGTTCTTACATAAATTATGTTTTCTTTCTTATAGGTGGCGAGAGTTCCTGAGCTAGTGACGTATGGGATATAATACCCATGATGTGGAAGTCCACGAGTCACTAGAAAGGGAGGGATAAAATAAAAACAGCTATTTCTGCTAAGAAATTAAATCCAAAAAGATAATTAAGTTTTCTTAAAAATTCTAAAAACTTAAGTCAAACTGAGACAGCTGCCTGAAGAACCTTTCTACCAAAAGCTGCTTCCGAAGAAGCAAAAACATCAAAATGGAAATATTTAGTAAAGGTATGCAAAGAAGACCAAGTGGCTGCTTTGCAGATTTGATCAACTGAAACTTCATTCTTGAAAACCCAATATGTGGCAACTGATCTTGTAGAATGAGCTGTTATTCTCTGAGGCGGAGACTGCCCCGCCTCTAAATAAGCTTTGTGAATCAAACGTTTCAACCAAGATACCAAAGAAATGGCAGAGGCTTTCTGACCTTTTCTGGAACCAGAAAAAATAACAAATAGACTAGAAGTCTTTCTGAAATCTTAAGTAGCCTCAATATAATATTTCAAAGCTCTTACTGCATCCAAAGAATGTAAAGACCTTTCAAGAGTATTCTTAGGATTAGGACACAAGGAAGTCCGCAAAACAGCTTCTCTTGATGGAAAATCAGATAAGGAGACTCTCAAGAGAATCAGACAATTCAGAAACTCTTCTAGCAGAAGAGATAGCCAAGAGAAATAGCACTTTCCAAAAAAGTAGTTAAATTTCCAAAAAAGTCAAAGCCTTAATGAAACAGTGAACATCAGGAAGATTAGCAATCTTTCGCTGAAATAAAACAGAAAAAGCAGAGAGTTGTCCTTGCAAAGCATTGGCAGACAAACCTTTATCCAAACCATCCTGAAGAAACTGTACAATCCTAGGAATTCTAAAAGAATGCCAAGAATAATCATGAGTCAGAGAAATCTCTATTACTAAAACTATGGAACTGCTAGAGCATCCATAATTTCCGCCTGAGGATCCCTGGATCTAGAGAGGTATCTTGGAAGTTTCTTGTTTAGATAAGAGGCCATCAGATCTATGTCTGGAAGACCCCACATTTGCACAATCTTATAGAACACATCTGGATGGAGAGACCACTCCCCCGGATGTAAAGTCTGACGGGTGAGATAATCCGCTTCCCAATTGTCTATACCTGGTATATGAATCGCAGTGATTAGACAAGAGTTGGATTCCGCCCAAGAAAGTATTAGAGATACTTATTTCATTGCTAGGGGACTGCAAGTCCCCCTTGATGATTGACATATGCCACTGTTGTGACATTGTCTGTTTGAAACCGAATATATGATTCTCTCTTTAATAGAGGCCAAGCCTGAAGAGCTCTAAAAATAGCACAAAGTTCTAAGATATAGATTGGTAACCTCACTTCTCGAGGATTCCAAACTACTTGTGCTGTCAGAGACCCACAAACAGCTCCCTAACCTGTGAGAAGTGCATCTGTTATGATCACAGTCCAGGTAGGACGAACAAAGGAGGCCCTTTGAACAGTAAGGTGATGGTTTAACCACCAAGTCAAAGAGAGTTAAGTTTTGGGATTTAAGTATATCAGTTGTGATATCTGAGTATAATTCCTGCACTATTGGTGCCACATGCAAAGCTGTAGAGGTCTCGTATGAAAACAAGCAAAAAGGATTGCGTCCAATGCTGCAATCATGAGACCTAAAACTTCCATGCACATAGCCACTGAAGGAAATAAGAGACTGAAGGTATAGACAAGCTGAAACCAATCTCAAATGTTTCTTTCCTGTTATGGATAGTCATGAACACTGAATCTATCTGGAAATCTATTCAGCTAGTACCAATATATCGTCCAAATACGGAAACACTGCAATACCCTGCTCTCTGATTACAGATAGAAGGGCACCTAAAACTATTAAGACTATTCTTGGTGCTGTTGCAAGGCCAAACAGAATAGCGACAAATTGGTAATGCTTGTTTAGAAAAGAGAATCTCAGAAAGCGATAGTGATCTAGATGAATCAGATTGTGAAGGTAAGCGTCCTGTAAGTCTATTGAGGACATGAAGTGACCTTGCTGAACAAAAGGCAGAATAGTCCTTATAATCACTATCTTGAAAGTTGGGACTCTTACAAAACAATTTAAAGTTTTCAGATCCAAAATTGGTCTGAAAGAATTTTCCATAAAAACCCTGATCTTTGTTTCTGCTGTAGACCGGGATAATTACCCCTGAAAGTTCTAGATCTGAAACACATTTCAGAAAAGGCTTGAGGTTTTACTGGGTTTTTTGGTACATGAGTAAGAAATAATCTTCCCAAAGGAGGTCTTATTCTGAATCCTATTCAATACCCCTGAGAAACAGTGGAGATAATAATCTAGATGCCATGTCAGCATTCCAAGATTAAGCCATAAAGATCTTCTAGTTAGAATGGCTAAATATATGGATTTGACATTGATCTTCATAACATCAAATATAGCATCTTAAATAAAATGATTTGTATGTTGAAGTAAAACAATAATGTTAGATAATTCAGCATCTGAAGTCAACTGCTGTGCTAAACTGTCCAACAAAAAAGTAGAAGCAGCAGCAACATCAGCCCTAGATATAACAGGTCTGAGAAAATAGCCAGTATGATAATATGCCCTTCTTAGATAAGTGTTAGGTCTCAGATCGCTTCATAATCTTGATAATAATAATCAGTATGTTACACTTATCACTGGAATTGAGTATTTCACATTCAAGACCTTGGAGAGCAAGAATCAGACATGCACACACGATGGAATCTAAGGCTGCTCTAATTTATTCTTAGCAGGGCTGGGTAATATATTACATTAGATACATGTAACGACACAGAAAATCTTTTGTATAAGACTGGAGACATTCATCCTTGAACAACAAGATAACATAGGAATGTAAAAATGCTCTTAGCTGCATGGTTACGTTAGTAACAAGATAAGGATGTTACTCCCCGAAGAACAAATGTCATATAACAAAATTCAGAAAAAAACACCAGTTCAATATCAGTACAACAGTTCATAATTAGTTCATCATGACTTCTTAGATACAAAATGGCAGCACTATGGTTATATATTCTAACATTACACCATTTTATTCTAACAGAATAACATACCATAAAAATGATATAATATTTAAAACAGATAACAGCTATATAAAAGGCACAGAAAATTAGTAAATCTCTTAATACCAATGTAAGCCTAATACTACGGTATAACATGAATCTGTGTGAGAATACTATATAGAAATCCATACACTTATTGCTATAATAGCCAATAGGGCACAATTTGTCACTGCATAATAGTACGGTCTCTCCAATACTCTCCATCTACCTCACAGAATCCCCAAACTACTAATCTATCTGCTCCAAGACCCATCTAAACCCCCATCTACCCCCAAACAACACTGCATCTTTATTTCAAATGAAGTCCGCAAAACCGCCTTATCCTGATGAAAAGTCAGAAAAGGAGATTCACAAGAAAGAGCAGATAGCTCAGAAACTCTTCTAGCAGAAGAGATGGCCAAAAGGAACAACACATTCCAAGAAAGTAGTTTAATGTCCAAAGAATGCATAGGCTCAAATGGAGGAGCATGTAAAGCCTTCAGAACCAAATTAAGACTCCAAGGAGGAAAAATTGGTTTAATGACAGGCTTAATACGAACTAAAGCCTGTACAAAACAGTGTATATCAGGAAGTATAGCAATCTTTTTGTGAAATAAAACAAAAAGAGTGGAGATTTGTCCTTTCAAGGAACTTGCAGACATACCCTTATCCAAACCTTCCTGAAAAAACTGTAAAAATTCTAGAAATTATAAAAGAATGCCAGGAGAATTCATGAGAAGAACACCATGAAATGTAAGTCTTTCAAACTCTATAATAAATCTTCCTAGAGACTGATTTGCGAGCTTGTAACATAGTATCAATCACTGAGTCAGAGAAACCTCTATGACTTAGTACTAAGCATTCAATTTCCATACCTTCAAATGTATTGATTTGAGATCCTGATGGAAAAATGGACCTTGAGATAGTAGGTCTGGCCGTAACGGAAGTGGCCAAGGCGGGCAACTGGACATCCGAACCAGATCCGCATACCAAACCCTGTGTGGCCATGCTGGCACTACCAGCAACACAAATGATTGTTCCATGATAATTTTGGAAAACAGTCATGGAAGGAGAACTAAAGGCGGGAAGATATAAGCAGGATGATAACACCAAGGAAGTGTCAGCGCATCCACTGCTTCCGCCTGAACATCCCTGGACCTGGACAGGTATCTGGGAAGTTTCTTGTTTAGATGAGAGGCCATGAGATCTACCTCTGGAGGACCCCACATCTGAACAATCTGAGAAAAAAACATCTGGATGGAGAAACCACTCCCCTGGATGTAAAGTCTAGCGGTTGAGATAATCCGCTTCCCAATTGTCTACACCTGGGATATGCACCGCAGAGATTAGACAGGAGCTGGATTCCGCCCAAACAAGTATTCAAGATACTTCTTTTATAGCTTGGGGACTGTGAGTCCCACCCTGATGATTGACATATGCCACTGTTGTGATAATGTCTGTCTGAAAACAAATGAACGGTTCTCTCTTTAACAGAGGCCAAAACTGAAGAGCTCTGAGAATTGCACGGAGTTCTAAAATGTGTATTGGAAATCTCGCCTCTTGAGATTTCCAAACCCCTTGTGCTGTCAGAGATCCTCAAACAGCTCCCCAACCTGAAAAACTTGCATCTGTTGTGATCACAGTCCAGGTTGGCCAAACAAAAGAAGCCCCTTGAACTAAATGATGGTGATCTATCCACCTTGTCAGAGAGTGTCATACATTGGGATTTAAGGATATTAATTTGAGATATCTTTGTATAATCCCTGCACCATTGATTCAGCATACAAAGCTGAAGAGGTCTCATGTGAAAATGAGCAAAGGGGATCGCGTCCGATGCTGCAGCCATGAGACCTAAAACTTCCATGCACATAGCCACTGAAGGAAATGACTGAGACTGAAGGTGCCGGCAGGCTGCAACCAATTTTAAACGTCTCTTGTCTGTTAGAGACAGAGTCATGGACACTGAATCTATCTGGAAGCCTAAAAAGGTGACCTTTGTCTGAGGAATCAAGAAACTTTTGGTAAATTGATCCTCCAACCATGTTTCCGAAGAAACAATTCTAGTTGATTTGTGTGAGATTCTGCAGTACGTAAAGATTGAGCTAGTACCAAGATATCGTCCAAATAAGGAAACACCGCAATACCCTGTTCTCTGATTACAGAGAGTAGGACACCCAGAACCTTTGAAAAGATTCTTGGAGCGGTCTAGGCCAAATGGCAGAGCAACAAATTGGTAATGCTTGTCTAGAAAAGAGAATCTCAAAAACTGAAAATGTTCTGAATGAATCGGAATATGAAGGTATGCATCCTGCAAGTCTATTGTAGACATATAATGTCCTCACTGAACAAAAGGCAGAATAGTCCTTATAGTCACCATCTTGAAAATTGGTACTCTAACATAACGATTCAAAATTTTCAGATCCAGAACTGGTCTGAATAAATTTTCCTTCTTTGGGACAATGAATAGATTTGAATAAAACCCCAAACCTTGTTCCAGAATAGGAACTGGCATGATTACCCCTGAAGACTCCAGGTCTGAAACACACTTCAGGAAAGCCTGAGCTTTTACTGGATTTTACTGGGATACGTGAGAGAAAAAATCTTCTCACAGGAGGTCTTACTCTGAATCCTATTCGATACCCTTGAGAGACAATGCTCTGAATCCATTGATTTTGAACAGATTTTATCCAAATATCCTTGAAAAAACTTAATCTGCCCCCTACCAGCTGAGCTGGATTGAGGGCCGCACCTTAATGCGGACTTAGGGGCTGACTTTGGTTTCCTAAAAGGCTTGGATTTATTCCAATTTGAGGAAGGTTTCCAATTGGAGGCAGATTCCTTGGGGGGAGGATAGAGTTTTCATTCCCTATTCTGACAAAAGGAACAAAAACAGTTAGAAGCCTTAGATTTACCCTTAGGTTTTTTATCCTGAGGCAGAAAAACTCCTTTTTCCCCAGTAACAGTTGAAATAATAGAATCCAACTGAGAACGAAATAAATTATTACCTTGGAAAGAAAGAGATAGTAATCTAGATTTAGATGTCATATCAGCATTCCAAGATTTAAGCCACAAAGCTCTTCTAGCTAATATAGCTAAAGACATGGATCTAACATCACAAATAAAATGATTAGCATGTTGCAGTAAGCAAATAATGCTAGATACGTCAGAATCCAATTCTTGTTGCACTAAATTCTCCAACCAGAAAGTTGATGCAGCCACAACATCAGCCAAAGAAATTGCAGGTCTGAGAAGATGACCTGAATATAAATAGGCCTTCCTTAGATAAGATTCAAGCTTCCTATATAAAGGATCCTTAAAGGAAGTACTATCTACCATAGGAATAGTAGTACGTTTAGCAAGAGTAGAAATAGCCCCATCAATTTTGGGGATCTTTTCCCAAAACTCTATAAATTTTGCTGGCAAAGGATACAATATTTTAAACCTTAAAAAAAGGAATAAAAGAAGTACCTTGCTTATTCCATTCCTTAGAATCATATCAGAAATAGGAAAAAACTCCTGGAGAAACCACAGGAGGTTTAAAAACAGCATTTAAACGTTTATTAGACTGAATCTATCTGGAAGCCTAAAAAGGACACTGAATCTATCTGGAAGCCTAAAAAGGTGACCTTTGTCTGAGGAATCAAGAAACTTTTGGTAAATTGATCCTCCAACCATGTTTCCGAAGAAACAATTCTAGTTGATTCGTGTGAGATTCTGCAGTACGTAAAGATTGAGCTAGTACCAAGATATCGTCCAAATAAGGAAACACCGCAATACCCTGTTCTCTGATTACAGAGAGTAGGACACCCAGAACCTTTGAAAAGATTCTTGGAGCGGTCTAGGCCAAATGGCAGAGCAACAAATTGGTAATGCTTGTCTAGAAAAGAGAATCTCAAAAACTGAAAATGTTCTGAATGAATCGGAATATGAAGGTATGCATCCTGCAAGTCTATTGTAGACATATAATGTCCTCACTGAACAAAAGGCAGAATAGTCCTTATAGTCACCATCTTTAAAATTGGTACTCTAACATAACGATTCAAAATTTTCAGATCCAGAACTGGTCTGAATAAATTTTCCTTCTTTGGGACAATGAATAGATTTGAATAAAACCCCAAACCTTGTTCCAGAATAGGAACTGGCATGATTACCCCTGAAGACTCCAGGTCTGAAACACACTTCAGGAAAGCCTGAGCTTTTACTGGATTTTACTGGGATACGTGAGAGAAAAAATCTTCTCACAGGAGGTCTTACTCTGAATCCTATTCAATACCCTTGAGAGACAATGCTCTGAATCCATTGATTTTGAACAGATTTTATCCAAATATCCTTGAAAAAACTTAATCTGCCCCCTACCAGCTGAGCTGGAATGAGGGCCGCACCTTAATGCGGACTTAGGGGCTGACTTTGGTTTCCTAAAAGGCTTGGATTTATTCCAATTTGAGGAAGGTTTCCAATTGGAGGCAGATTCCTTGGGGGGAGGATAGAGTTTTCATTCCCTATTCTGACAAAAGGAATGAAAACAGTTAGAAGCCTTAGATTTACCCTTAGGTTTTTTATCCTGAGGCAGAAAAACTCCTTTTTCCCCAGTAACAGTTGAAATAATAGAATCCAACTGAGAACGAAATAAATTATTACCTTGGAAAGAAAGAGATAGTAATCTAGATTTAGATGTCATATCAGCATTCCAAGATTTAAGCCACAAAGCTCTTCTAGCTAATATAGCTAAAGACATGGATCTAACATCACAAATAAAATGATTAGCATGTTGCAGTAAGCAAATAATGCTAGATACGTCAGAATCCAATTCTTGTTGCACTAAATTCTCCAACCAGAAAGTTGATGCAGCCACAACATCAGCCAAAGAAATTGCAGGTCTGAGAAGATGACCTGAATATAAATAGGCCTTCCTTAGATAAGATTCAAGCTTCCTATATAAAGGATCCTTAAAGGAAGTACTATCTACCATAGGAATAGTAGTACGTTTAGCAAGAGTAGAAATAGCCCCATCAATTTTGGGGATCTTTTCCCAAAACTCTATAAATTTTGCTGGCAAAGGATACAATATTTTAAACCTTAAAAAAAGGAATAAAAGAAGTACCTGGCTTATTCCATTCCTTAGAATCATATCAGAAATAGGAAAAAACTCCTGGAGAAACCACAGGAGGTTTAAAAACAGCATTTAAACGTTTATTAGACTGAACGTCAAGAGGACTGGTTACCTCAATATCCAAAGTAATTAACACTTCTTAATAAAGAACGCATATACTCAATTTTAACCCCTTAATGACCACAGCACTTTTCCATTTTCTGTCCATTTGGGACCAAGGCTATTTTTACATTTTTGCGGTGTTTGTGTTTAGCTGTAATTTTCCTCTTACTCATTTACTGTACCCACATATATTATATACCGTTTTTCTCGCCATTAAATGGACTTTCCAAAGATACCATTATTTTCATCATATCTTATAATTTACTTTAAAAAAAATTATAAAATATGAGAAAAAAATGGAAAAAAACACACTTTTTCTAACTTTGACCCCCAAAATCTGTTATACATCTGCAACCACCAAAAAACACCCATGCTAAATAGTTTCTAAATTTTGTCCTGAGTTTAGAAATACCCAATGTTTACATGTTCTTTGCTTTTTTTGTAAGTTATAGGGCCATAAATACAAGTAGCACTTTGCTATTTCCAAACCATTTTTTTTTCAAGATTAGCGCTAGTTACATTAGAACACTAATATCTTTCAGGAATCCCTGAATATCTATTGACATGTATATATTTTTTTTTAGTAAACATCCCAAAGTATTGATCTAGGCCCATTTTGGTATATTTCATGCCACCATTTCACCGCCAAATGCGATCAAATACAAAAAATCGTTCACTTTTTCACAAAGTTTTTCACAAACTTTTGGTTTCTCACTGAAATTATTTACAAACAGCTTGTGCAATTATGGCATAAATGATTGTAAATTTTTCTTTGGGATCCCCTTTGTTCAGAAATAGCAGACATATATGGCTTTGGTGTTGCTTTTTGGTAATTAGAAGGATGCTAAATGCCACTGTGCACCACACGTGTATTATGCCCAGCAGTAAAGGGGTTAATTAGGGAGCATGTAGGGAGCTTTTGGGGGTACTTTTAGCTTTAGTGTAGTGTAGTAGACAACCCCAAGTAATGATCTAGGCCCATTTTGGTATATTTCATGCCACCATTTCACCGCCAATTGCGATCAAATTAAAAAAAAAGTTAAATTTTTCACAATTTTAGGTTTCTCACTGAAATCATTTACAAACAGCTTGTGCAATTATGGCACAAATTGTTCTAAATGCTTCTCTGGGATCCCCTTTGTTCAGAAATAGCAGACATATATGGCTTTGGCGTTGCTTTTTGGTACTTAGAAGGCCGCTAAATGCCGCTGCGCATCACACGTGTATTATAGCTAGCAGTGAAGGGGTTAATTAGGAAGTTTGTAGGGAGCTTGCAGGGTTAATTTTAGCTTTAGAGTAGAGATCAGCCTCCCACCTGACACATCAGACCCCCTGATCCCTCCCAAACAGCTCCCTTCCCTCCCCCACCCCACAATTGTCCCCGCCATCTTAAGTACTGGCAGCAACTCTGCCAGTACTAAAATAAAATATATATTTAGGCTTTTTGGTTTGTTTTTTTAAAGCATATTTACATATGCTGCTGTGTAGGAGCCCCCCTTAGCCCCCAACCTGGCTGATCCCCCACCAAACAGCTGTCTAACCCTCCCCCTCTGCCTTAATGGCCGCCATCTTGGGTACTGGCAGCTGTCTGCCAGTACCCAGTTTATAAAAAAAACAGTTGCTTTTTTATTTTTTCCCCATTTTCTCTAGTGTAGCTCCCCTACCCACCAAAGAACAAACCCCCACCCCCTCCTAGATACCTTTGACTGTTTGTTTTTTTTTAAATAAAAAGCTTTACACTGATTAAAGCACAGTCTTTTCTGTAGTGTAGCGGTTCCCACCCGCTCCCGCCCCGTGCACGCGCCCGCCCGCCGCCCGGCGTGCACGCGCGCGCGCCTGTGCGCGCCCCCATCGCCCCCGATCCCGCCCCCCTCTACATTACCCGGCCCATCGATGGCCGCCCACCCGCCTCCCAAGTCAGCTCCCACCCACCAACGTTACCGGCCACCGATGTCCGGTGCAGAGAAGGCCACAGAGTGGCTCTCTCTGCACCGGATGGCCATTTAAGGTTATTGCAGGATGCCTCCATATCGAGGCATCACTGCAATAACCGGAAAGCAGCTGGAAGCGAGCAGGATCGCTTCCAGCTGCTTTCCACACCGAGGACGTGCAGGGTACGTTCTCAGGCATTAACTGCCTTTTTTCTGAGGACGTACCCTGCACGTCCTCGGTCGTTAAGGGGTTAAATAAATAAATAGATTTGTCAGTGTCAATGTCTGAGGAGGATCTTCTGAATCAGATAGATCCTCATCAGAAGAGGATAAATTATCATATTGTTGGTCATTTGAAATTTCATCAGCTAAATGAGAAGTTTTAAAAGACCTATTACATTTATTTGAAGGTGGAAATGCAGACAAAGCCTTCAGAATAAAATAAGAAACAAATTCTTTAAAAATTTACAGGTATATTATGCACATTAGAAGTTGAAGAAACTGCAACTGGCAATGTACTATTACTGATGGACACATTATCTGCATGTAAAAGTTTATCAAAACAACTATTACAAATGACATTCGGCGACATAATTTCTACAATTTTATAACTAATGCACTTAGCTTTCTTCTGTTAAGTGTGATCAGTCCACGGGTCATCATTACTTGTGGGATATTAACTGCTCCCCTACAGGAAGTGCAAGAGGATTCACCCAGCAGAGTTGCTATATAGCTCCTCCCCTCTACGTCACCTCCAGTCATTCTCTTGCACCCAACGACTAGATAGGATGTGTGAGAGGACTATGGTGATATATTTAGTTTTTATATCTTCAATCAAAAGTTTGTTATTTTATAATAGCACCGGAGTGTGTTATTCCTTCTCTGGTAGAATTTGAAGAAGAATCTACCTGAGTTTTTCTATGATTTTAGCCGGAGTAGTTAAGATCATATTGCTGTTTCTCGGCCATCTGAGGAGAGGTAAACTTCAGATCAGGGGACAGCAGGCAGATTAATCTGCAAAGAGGTATGTAGCAGTTTATTATTTTCTGACATGGAATTGATGAGAAAATCCTGCCATACCGTTATAATGTAAACTCAGCCTTGAATGCAGTAGATGTAGCTGATATCAGGCTGTCATGTATGTATATTTTACACTTCAGTTTTCTGGGAAATGGTACTTCTCTGGCTTTTAAACTGTATACATAGACTTAACCTATTTTGCAGGGACTTGCAATAGGTTTTAAATGACAATTAATTATTGAGGTAAAACGTTTTTTTGCTGGCATGTAAAAACGTTTTTTTCTCTGAGGTACTGGGTGAAAAAATGTTTTGGGCACTTTTTTTCCACTTGGCAATAGTTTTGATTTAAATTAGAGCAGTTCACTGATCCCTCTCACTGTTATGTGTGTGGGGGAGGGGCCATTTTGGTGCTTTCACTATGCATCAGAAAAACTCAGTCAGAGGTTCATTTTCTTCCTGCATGATCCGGTTCATCTCTACAGAGTTCAGGGATCTCAAGAGTCTTTTTTGAGGGAAGTAATCATTCACAGCAGAGCTGTGCTGATTGTATTGACTGTGATATAAAAAACGTTTATTTGTGTATTTTTTTCTGCTGCCTTAGTTATCATTTGCTGAGGGGAACAATCCTTTGCTAAAACTGTATATTCTGACAAAGATTGATGCTATAACTTAATTATTTTATCTGTTATAATATTTTCTGTGCTTCTTAAAGGCACAGTTCGTTTTCATATTATTTGTAAATTACTTTGAAAAGTATTTCCAAGTTGCTGTTTATTTGCTAGTGTGTTAAACATGTCTGATTCAGAGGAATATCTCTGTGCTATATGTGTTAATGCCAAAGTGGAGCCCAATAGAAATTTATGTACTAAATGTATTGATGCTACTTTAAAAAAATAGTCAATCTGTACAAATTGAACATATTTCACCAAACAACGAGGGGAGAGTTATGCCGACTAACTCGCCTCACGTGTCAGTACCTGCATCTCCCGCTCAGGAGGTGCGTGATATTGTAGCGCTGAGTGCATCTGGGCGGCCATTACAAATCACATTACAAGATATGGCTACTGTTATGACTGAAGTTTTGGCTAAACTACCAGAACTAAGAGGTAAACGTGATCACTCTGGGATGAGAACAGAGTGCGCTGATAATGCAAGGGCCATGTCTGATACTGCGTCACAGTTTGCAGAACGTGAAGACGGAGAGCTTCATTCTGTGGGTGACGGTTCTGATCCAAATAAACTGGACTCAGACATTTCAAATTTTAAATTTAAGCTTGAGAACCTCCGTGTGTTACTAGGGGAGGTATTAGCGGCTCTGAATGATTGTAACACAGTTGCAATCCCAGAAAAAATGTGTAGGTTGGATAAATATTTTGCGGTACCGACGAGTACTGACGTTTTTCCTATACCTAAGAGACTTACTGACATTGTTACTAAGGAGTGGGATAGACCCGGTGTGCCTTTCTCACCCCCTCCTATATTCAGAAAAATGTTTCCAATAGACGCCGCCACACGGGACTTATGGCAAATGGTCCCTAAGGTGGAGGGAGCAGTTTCTACTTTAGCTAAGCGTACCACTATCCCAGTGGAGGATAGCTGTGCTTTTTCAGATCCAATGGATAAAAAATTAGAGGGTTACCTTAAGAAAATGTTTGTTCAACAAGGGTTTATATTGCAACCTCTTGCATGTATTGCGCCTGTCACGGCTGCAGCAGCATTTTGGTTTGAGTCTCTGGAAGAGACACTTCAATCATCCACACTAGATGACATCACACACAAACTTAAATTCCTTAAGTTAGCTAATTCATTTATTTCAGATGCCGTAGTACATTTAACTAAACTTGCGGCTAAAAATTCAGGATTCGCCATTCAGGCACGCAGAGCTCTGTGGCTAAAATCCTGGTCAGCTGATGTTACGTCTAAATCTAAATTGCTTAATATTCCTTTCAAAGGGCAGACCTTATTCGGGCCCGGCTTGAAAGAGATTATTGATGACATTACAGGAGGTAAAGGTCATGCCCTGCCTCAGGACAAGGCCAAAGCCAAGGCTAGACAGTCCAATTTTCGTTCCTTTCGTAATTTCAAAGCAGGAGCAGCATCAACTTCCTCTGCACCAAAACAGGAAGGAGCTGTTGCTCGCTACAGACAAGGCTGGAAACCTAACCAGTCCTGGAACAGGGGCAAACAGGCCAGAAAACCTGCTGCTGCCCCTAAGACAGCATGAATTGAGGGCCCCCGATCCGGGACCGGATCTAGTGGGGGGCAGACTTTCCCTCTTCGCCCAGGCTTGGGCAAGAGATGTTCAGGATCCCTGGGCGTTAGAGATCATATCTCAGGGATACCTTCTGGACTTCAAATCCTCTCCCCCAAGAGGGAGATTTCATCTGTCAAGGTTGTCAACAAACCTAACAAAGAAGGAAGCGTTTCTACGCTGCGTACAAGATCTTTTATTAATGGGAGTGATCCATCCAGTTCCGCGGTTGGAACAAGGACAAGGGTTTTACTCAAATCTGTTTGTAGTTCCCAAAAAGAGGGAACCTTCAGGCCAATCTTGGATTTAAAGATCCTAAACAAATTCCTAAGAGTTCCATCGTTCAAGATGGAAACTATTCGAACAATTTTGCCCATGATCCAAGAGGGTCAGTACTTGACCACAGTGGATTTAAAGGATGCTTACCTTCACATACCGATTCACAGAAGTCATTACCGGTATCTAAGGTTTGCCTTTTTAGACAGGCATTACCAGTTTGTAGCTCTTCCATTCGGACTGGCTACGGCTCCAAGAATCTTCACAAAGGTTCTGGGCACTCTTCTGGCGGTACTAAGACCGCGAGGAATTTCAGTAGCTCCGTACTTAGACGACATACTGATACAAGCTTCAAGCTTTCAAACTGCCAAATCTCATACAGAGATAGTACTGGCATTTCTAAGGTCGCATGGATGGAAAGTGAACGAAGAGAAAAGTTCTCTCTTTCCACTCAGAAGAGTTCCCTTGCCGTGTCCTTCATTCCATTCAAGAGACCAGAAATTCTCTTCTATGGTGGCTTTATCGGCCACATCTGTCCAGGGGAATGCCATTCAGCAGGCCAGACTGGTCAATTGTAACAACAGACGCCAGCCTACTAGGTTGGGGCGCTGTCTGGAATTCTCTGAAGGCTCAGGGACTATGGAATCAGGAGGAGAGTCTTCTTCCAATAAACATTCTGGAATTGAGAGCAGTCCTCAATGCTCTTCTGGCTTGGCCCCAGTTAGCAACTCGGGGGTTCATCAGGTTCCAGTCGGACAACATCACGACTGTAGCTTATATCAACCATCAGGGAGGGACAAGAAGCTCCCTAGCAATGATGGAAGTATCGAAGATAATTCGCTGGGCAGAGTCTCACTCTTGCCACCTGTCTGCAATCCACATCCCGGGAGTGGAGAACTGGGAGGCGGATTTCTTAAGTCGTCAGACTTTTCATCCGGGGGAGTGGGAACTTCATCCAGAGGTCTTTGCCCAAATACTTCCACGTTGGGGCAAACCAGAGATAGATCTCATGGCGTCTCGACAGAACGCCAAGCTTCCACGCTACGGGTCCAGATCCAGGGATCCGGGAGCGGTCCTGATAGATGCCTTGACAGCACCATGGACCTTCAGGATGGCTTATGTGTTTCCACCTTTCCCGATGCTTCCTCGATTGATTGCCAGAATCAAACAGGAGAAAGCATCAGTGATTCTAATAGCGCCTGCATGGCCACGCAGGACTTGGTATACAGATCTGGTGGACATGTCATTCTGTCCACCTTGGTCGTTACCTCTGAAACAGGACCTTCTGATTCAGGGTCCTTTCAAACATCAAAATCTAACTTCTCTGAAGCTGACTGCTTGGAAATTGAACGCTTGATCTTATCAAAGCGTGGTTTTTCTGAGTCAGTTATTGATACCTTAATACAGGCTAGGAAGCCTGTCACCAGAAAGATTTACCATAAAATATGGCGTAAATACCTATATTGGTGCGAATCCAAAGGTTACTCTTGGAGTAAGGTTAGGATTCCTAGGATATTGTCTTTTCTACAAGAAGGTTTAGAAAAGGGGTTATCCGCTAGTTCCTTAAAGGGACAGATCTCAGCTCTGTCCATTCTGTTACACAAGCGTCTGTCAGAAGTTCCAGACGTTCAGGCTTTTTGTCAGGCTTTGGCCAGGATTAAACCTGTGTTTAAAGCTGTGGCTCCACCATGGAGTTTAAACCTTGTTCTTAACGTTTTACAGGGTGTTCCGTTTGAACCCCTTCATTCCATTGATATAAAGTTGTTATCTTGGAAAGTTCTATTTTTAATGGCTATTTCCTCGGCTCGAAGAGTCTCTGAGTTATCAGCCTTACATTGTGATTCTCCTTATTTGATTTTTCACTCGGATAAGGTAGTTCTGCGTACTAAGCCTGGGTTCTTACCTAAGGTAGTCACTAACAGGAATATCAATCAGGAGATTGTTGTTCCATCCTTGTGCCCAAATCCTTCTTCGAGGAAGGAACGTCTTTTGCACAATCTGGATGTAGTTCGTGCCCTTAAATTTTATTTACAGGCAACTAAAGATTTTCGACAAACGTCTTCCCTGTTTGTCGTTTACTCTGGTCAGAGGAGAGGTCAAAAAGCTTCTGCTACCTCTCTCTCTTTTTGGCTTCGTAGCATAATTCGTTTAGCTTATGAGACTGCTGGACAGCAGCCTCCTGAAAGAATTACAGCTCATTCCACTAGAGCTGTGGCTTCCACTTGGGCCTTTAAGAATGAGGCCTCTGTTGAACAGATTTGCAAGGCTGCAACTTGGTCTTCGCTTCATACTTTTTCCAAATTTTACAAATTTGACACTTTTGCTTCCTCGGAGGCTATTTTTGGGAGAAAGGTTCTTCAGGCAGTGGTTCCTTCTGTATAAAGAGCCTGCCTATCCCTACCGTCATCCGTGTACTTTTGCTTTGGTATTGGTATCCCACAAGTAATGATGACCCGTGGACTGATCACACTTAACAGAAGAAAACATAATTTATGCTTACCTGATAAATTCCTTTCTTCTGTAGTGTGATCAGTCCACGGCCCGCCCTGTTTTTTAAGGCAGGTAAATATTTTTTAAATTATACTCCAGTCACCACTACACCCTTGGCTTCTCCTTTCTCGTTGGTCCTTGGTCGAATGACTGGAGGTGACGTAGAGGGGAGGAGCTATATAGCAACTCTGCTGGGTGAATCCTCTTGCACTTCCTGTAGGGGAGCAGTTAATATCCCACAAGTAATGATGACCCGTGGACTGATCACACTACAGAAGAAAGGAATTTATCAGGTAAGCATAAATTATGTTTTTGTAGAACCGATGTCAAGCAGCAATGTTCCAGCAGAAGCTTCTGAGGCAGGGTCAAAGTGAGACATCTTGCAAAATGTAAGAGAAAAAACAACATATAAAGCAAAATTATCTATTTCCTTATATGACAGTTTCAGGAATGAGAAAAAATGCAAATAGCATAGCCCTCTGATAGGGTATTGAAATAATGAAAAAGTTTGGCGCCAAAAAATGACGCACAACGTAACTAAACTTTTTTGCCGCCCAAAAATAACCGGAAATGACACACTTGCGTCACTAATGACGCAACCGTGTGAAAGGTCTCGGTGTCAAGTATGACGCTGGAAATGATGAACTTGTGTCATAGACGTACCTTTTCGCGCCAAAAAAAAATTTGCGCCAAAAAATGACGCAATAAAGTTTAGCATTTGTCGCACCCGCGGGCCTAATACC
Organism: Bombina bombina; assembly: GCF_027579735.1. Taxonomy (NCBI): domain Eukaryota; kingdom Metazoa; phylum Chordata; class Amphibia; order Anura; family Bombinatoridae; genus Bombina; species Bombina bombina. The sequence goes on from NC_069499.1 coordinate 188,947,939, forward strand.
ACCCGCAATTTATAAGAAGTAGTCAATTGAAAAAAAGACTAAACCCCAGGTAAGAAATAAATTTCATTTTTAAAAGATGTTTATATTCCCCAAATATGAAACTGACAGTCTGCAGAAGGAAATACATGAACCTGACTCATGGCAAATATAAGTACAATACATATATTTAGAACTTTATATAAATGCATAAAGTGCCAAACCATAGCTGGGGTGCCTTAAGTAATAAAAAACATACTTACCAAAAGACACCCATCCACATATAGCAGATAGCCAAACCAGTACAGAAACAGTTATCAGTAGAGGTAATGGTAATTTGAGAGTATATCGTCGATCTGAAAAGGGAGGTAGGAGATGAATCTCTACGACCGATAACAGAGAACCCATGAAATAGACCCCGTTAGGGAAATCATCGTATTCAATAAGGGATACTCCCTTCACGTCCCTCTGACATTCGCTGTACTATGAGAGGAATTGGGCTTCAACATATTGAGAAGCGCATATCAACGTAGAAATCTTAGCACAAACTTACTTCACCACCTGGATAGGAGGCAAAGTTTGTAAAACTGAATTGTGGGTGTGGTGAGGGGTGTATTTATAGGCATTTTGAGGTTTGGGAAACTTTGCCCCTCCTGGTAGGATTGTATATCCCATATGTCACTAGCTCATGGACTCTTGCCAATTGCATGAAAGAAAATGTTATTTTGTTGAGGATAAAAAATCTTTCTAGTGTTCATTTGAATTTTATTAAGAGAATTAAAATTATTAACATAATGACCCAGTTCTTTCAGTCCAGCTTCACCAAAGAGTAACCCATTAGCTTTAGGGCCCATTTCAGTTAAGGCGAAGTTAGAAATTTTAGGATCAATACGTCTTAAAACAATACGTCTACGTTGAGAGGCTAAAGACATGTTGGCGTCACCTAATAAATAAACAACTCTCTGAATCCATTCTCTTAGAATGTATGGATCTACCTGTGAGTCTAGGGAAATAGCCTCTTCAGAAATTTCAAACAGTTTAGTTACAGGTCCTAGAACATCAAGCAACTTATCTTGACATGCTTTTAAGTATCGGTCAGGACCTTTTCTTAAATTAAAATCTTTTGAACCAATAAATTTTAATAAATTCACATCAATTTCCGGTGTTAAATGAGTATTATGAGGAAGGTCAGGCGTGGAACATTCCGCCTTCAAAGTAGATTTTGTTTTCTTAGATAATGGTTTCCTGATATAATAATCTAGGAACTTCGCAACCCGTTTAGATGGTCTCCATTGGGAGGATCTAGGGTGTTGGAGTTCATCAGGATCAGTAAATAAATCTCCTTTATTATCAAAAAGTTTAGTTTTAGGAGAATTAGAAATATTCCTCTTTTTCTTTTTAGAATCTTCTTCAGAAGAAGAATCAATAATATCTGAAAAATTATTATCATCATTATCATTTTTAAGTTCTTCATCAGAGAAATCATAGGAGTCATTCGACTCAGTTGTAGAAACTAAGTCTACATGTTTTCTGCAATCAACAATTTTTTGAAATTGAAAAGTAGATTCAGAATCAGAGTCTGAGTTAGAAATATCATGTTTTTGTAATGCAGAATCTCTATTGTCTGAACAAGGCAGACGTACAACAGACTTTAATTGTCTTTTAGATTTTTTAGGTAAAGGTTTAGTTAAATGCTTTGTTTTCTTAGATGCCTTTTTATGAACAGCAAGCTGAGAACTGTTAACTTAAGCAATAACACTTTGCATCTGTTCAGACATTTGCTGTTTGAATATCTCCATAGATTGAATAATATTACTTAAATGTGTTTCATTTATAGATGTAGAAGTATCTTGAGACATGTTTAATTAAATAATAGAATCAATAATTGTAAAATAATTTTCAAAAGATATTTTAAAATATATAATATATAATATATAAACAAAGCTAAAAACTTAAACTAAATAAACTAGGCAGAATGAACCTTTAAAATCGCTAAACGATTGAGTAATTTATAAACAGTCAAAAGAACAAATACTGAAACAATTGTTGCTAATCTTATATATCGTATTAAACAGGCAAAAACTGTCAAAGTCCTGTCAGGGCGGAACTGAGTGAGGTAAGGAAGGAGGCGGGAGATTGTTTGTGAGAGAAACATAGAAAAGAGGCGGGAAAATGAGTCCCGTGACGTAGGAAGGAAGAAAGCAAAAGAAAATGGCGGCCGGAGCCAGAGAACAGACAGAGGGGAAAGCGATATGAAGTAAGAGCAGGGAAACAACTATAGTAAGAAAATGTAATAACGGACTAGAGTAAAACGAAAATAATGCTATGCTATACAAAAACAAAATGTAATAACGGGTTTAAAACGAAAGTAATGATAACGAATCAATTGGAAAAATAAATGTTATTCTGAATGTAAAAATGGCAGTAAAATATAAAGGCAATATCATGAAAATACACACATTGTAAAAGAAAAGAAAGGGACAAAGTTTTTAATAACAATAAATGAGAGCAATAATAATAATACTTATCTTGCTGAGCAGCAAAAGAAAAGAGGATGTTTAACTGCCTACTTGGACTATTTATACCTATTAACCGTCTTACTGGACATTCAAATACTGACCTATGTTATCCTAATCTCATTGGATGTTATATTTATGTTTTTTCTTTTAATTTATGGCAGTTATATGTTATACTTTAAAAAAGCTGTTGAGCAGTAAAGAAAAGTTACAAGCAAAATATGAAGTCTCTGTCCTTGTAATAAAATACAAATTAAATACATTTATTGCATTTCTACAGAGAATAACTCACAGCTACTCTATATAATTTAAATGATACCTTAAACATGAACACTAAGCAAGTAAAAACTACTAGACTTCAACATGAAGCTATATAACTATGCTAGTTAACTTGTGCTAAGGCTTGCAAAAACAATGAAAAATAAAACTTTTTCTTTAAAATGTATTTCTTCACACTTTCTCTTTGAACTACTAAAAATAACATAGTGTTACTTTATTCTGTAATGTTCATAATTCTCCAACTATGATCTTAATAGAATCAGCTATCTCCTCTGATATAGACACTATTATTATTATTCTTTATTTATAAAGTGCCAACAGATTCCGCAGCGCTGCACATGGGTACAAGGGTAACAGTACAATGGAGAAACAATACGATAAAAGACAAAATTTTACAGACAAAATACAGGGGGGAATTGAGGGCCCTATTCCCATGGGAACTTACAATCTAGATGATTAGGAGGATGGGAAACAGGAGGTGGGGACTGCAAAGGTGAGAATGATATTAGTGAGGAGATAGAAGGCAACTGTTTGTTAAGTGAAGTTAGCTTGTTAATAAGTCGGGTGATAAGCTTCCCTGAACAGAAAGGCCTTTAGGGAACGTTTAAAGGAGTAGAGGTTAGGGGCAAGTCTGACAGCACGAGGAAGTGCATTCCAGAGGGTTGGTGCCGCACGAGAGAAGTCCTGTAGTCTAGCATGAGTGGAGGTGATGGTAGAGGACGCAAGAAGCAGGTCATTGTTGGATCTTAGGGGGCGGGCAGGAGTATATTTGTTAATAAGTGAGGACGGGTAGGGTGGGGCAGCATTGGTGAGGGCTTTGTAGGTCAGGGTGAGAATTTTGAATTTAACTCTGTTGTGAATGGGGAGCCAGTGAAGAGACTCACAGAGAGGTGCAGCAGAAACAGAGCGTCGAGAGAGTTGAATTAGCCTGGCAGATGCATTTAGGATGGATTGGAGGGGAGAGAGATGGGAGAGAGGGAGGCCAGTTAGTAAGTTGTTACAGTAGTCAAGTCGGGAAATTACCAGGGAGTGGATTAGCTGTTTAGTAGTTTCAGCACTTAGAAATGGACAAATTTTGGTGATATTGCGTAGGTGGTTGCGGCAGGATGAAAAGAGCAATTGGATGTTGGGAATGAAGGACAGATTTGAGTCAAGCGTGACTCCGAGGCAGCGGACTTGGGGTGAAGGGGAGATAGTGGTGCCGCCAACAGTGATAGAAAAATTGGAAACTGGAGTAGAGTTAGAGGGGGGAATTAGAAGTAGTTCAGTCTTGGACATGTTTATTCTTAGGTGGTGAGAGGCCATCCAGGAGGAAATGCCAGATAAGCAGTCGCTGATGTGAGAATTGACAGAAGGAGAGAGTGCAGGGGTGGAAAGGTAGATCTGGGTATCATCAGCATAGAGATGATAGCTGAAGCCATAGCTGTTGATACATTTACCCAGTGAAAAAGTGTAAATAGAGAAGAGTAGAGGACCCAGGACAGAGCCTTGAGGTACTCCAACAGACAGAGGCAAAAGAGAGCAGGAGTCACTAGCAAAAGAGACAGAGAAGGATCTGTTAGAGAGATAGGAGTGGATCCAGGAGAGGGCAGTGTCACTGACCCCAAGAGAGCTGAGAGTCCGTAGGAGAAGGGGATGGTCAACAGTGCCAAAGGCAGCAGAGAGGTCAAATAAGATGAGTATAGAGTAGTAGCCTTTGTTTTTAGCAGAAAGGCGATCATTAGTAGCCTTGGTGAGGGCAGTCTCAGTTGAGTGTTGGGGATGAAAGCCAGATTGCAGGGGGTCGAGCAATGAGTTGGAGGAACTAGTTTTTCAATGAATTTTGAAGCTAGCGGGAGCAGTGATATGGGGCAGTAGTTTGCATGGGAGTTAGGGTCAAGGGAGGGTTTTTTGAGGATGGGGGTGACCTTTGCATGTTTGAAGGAGGCAGGGAATGAGCCGGGAGAAAGGGATAGGTTGAATATGTGAGTAAGAGCCGGAGTCAGGGTGGGAGACAGAGGGGGAATTAGATGTGAAGGAATAGGGTCAAGTGGGCAGGTAGTGAGGTGTGAGGAAGACAAAAGGGAAGCCACTTCACTATCCGTGGTTGGGAGGAGGGTGCAGAGAATGGCAGAGGGGGTGACTGGGAGCGAAGTTGGGAGATTGCAGGTTTGTGTTGGGATGTTTCTTCGGATGGCAAGTGTTTTATTGAAAAAATAGTCAGCAAGGTCTTGAGCACTGAAAGCAGATGATGGGGGTGGTGCAGGTGGGTATAGGAGAGAGTTGAAAATGGAGAAGAGTCTTTTAGGGTTTAAAAAGTGAGTGGATATTAGAGAAGAGAAGTATGTTTGCTTAGCTAAGCGAAGGGCAGAGGTGTAAGAGTAAAGAATGAACTTAGTGCAGGAAATCAGGTTCAGAGCGGGATTTCCTCCAGGCATGTTCAGCAGTGCGTGAGCATTTTTGTAGGTGGCGTGTTTGTTGGGAGTGCCAGGGCTGGAGCTGACGACGAGGGGCTTTGCAAAGTTGGGGCGGAGCGAGAGTGTCAAGTGCAGCGGAGAGAGTATTGTTATAGTGGGTTATAGCAAGGTCAAGGCAGGATATCGTGGAAGTGTGGGAGAGGCGTATATGAATAAGATTGGAGAATTGGGGAGGGTCCACAGTGTGCAGATTTCTACTGGTGCGGGGGCGAGAGGGGGAAGTAGGTTTAGCATCTATATGGGGATTAAAGGTGAGCAGATGGTGGTCTGAGATGGGAAATGGTCGACAGGCAACATCAGAGAGAGAGCAGAGATAGGAGCAGATCAATCAAGTGTCCGTCACGGTGGGTAGGAAATAGGGTGGATTGTAATTGTGACCGAAGGAGTTAGTGAGTGAGAGAAGTTTAGAGGCAGCAGGGGCAGATGGGTTGTCAATAGGGATGTTGAAGTCCCCCAGAATTAGGGCAGGTGTATTTGTAAAGAGAAAGTGAGGAAGCCGGGCAGCAAAGTTGCCAAGGAATTGGGAGGTTGGTCCAGGGGAGAGATAGATAACTGCCACTCTGAGAGAGAAGGGGGAGAACAGGCGGATGCTAATTATTTTGTGCAACCTAAATTTCCATGAACTCCTGTATGAGGAAAGAATACAACCATAACATTGTTAAAACTACAAAATCTCTTTAAAGGTAAACACATCTTTATGGTAAGTTAATTCCCATCACTGTCAAACACCTGGAATTACAAATTCAAATAGCAAATATCATACCCGTTAAATAAGAGAAAATACATATGCTTTATAAAATATATACGGCTAGATTACGAGTTTTGCGTTAGAGGCTGTGCGGTGCTAGCGAGCAGTTTATGCTCACCGCTCACTTACAGACATCGCTGGTATTACGGGTTTTTACAAATCCGGCATTAACCGCAAAAAAGTGATCGCAGAGCAAAATTTTGCTCCACATCTCACCTCAATACCAGCGCTGCTTACGTTAGCGGTGAGCTGGCTGAACGTGCTCGTGCACGATTTCCCCATAGGAATCAACGGGGATAGCCAGCTGGAAAAAAACCTAACACCTGCAAAAAAGCAGCGTAAAACTCCTAAAGCAGCCCCATTGATTCCTATGGGGAAACAAAAGTTATGTCTACACCTAACACCCTAACATGAACCCCGAGTCTAAACACCCCTAATGTTACTGTTTAACCCCTAAGCTGCCGCCCCCGACATCCCCGACACCTACATTATATTATTAACCCCTAATCTGCCACTCTGGACACCGCCGCCACCTACATTATACTTATGAACCCCTAATCTGCTGCCCCCAACATCGCAGACACCTACATTATATTTAATAACCCCTAATCTTCCGCCCCCAATGTCGCCGCAACCTTCCTACACTTATTAACCCCTAATCTGCCGCCCCCAACGTCGCCGCCACTATATTAAAGTTATTAACCCCTAAACCTAAGTCTAACCCTAACCCCCCAACTTAAATATAATTTAAATAAATATAAATAAAATTTCTATCATTAAATAAATTACTCCTATTTAAAACTAAATACGTACCTGTAAAATAAACCCTAAGATAGCTACAATATAACTAATAGTTACATTGTAGCTAGCTTAGGGTTTATTTTTATTTTACAGGCAAGTTTGTATTTATTTTAAGTAGGTAGAATAGTTACTAAATAGTTATTAACTATTTAATAACTACCTATATAAAATAAAGACAAAAGTACCTGTAAAATAAAACCTAACCTAAGTTACAATTACACCTAACACTATCACTATAATTAAATTAATTCCCTAAATTAAATAAAATTATCTAAAGTACACAAAAAAAAACACCAAATTACAGAAAATAATAAACAAATTACAATATTTTAAAACTAATTACACCTAATCTAATCCCCCTAACAAAATAAAAAAGCCCCCCCAAAATAAAAAAGCCCTACCCTACACTAAATTACAAATAGCCCTTATAAGGGCCTTTTGCTGGGCCACTTGGAGGACCACTTCTGCCCGGTTGGATGAAGACATCTCCCAGTAAGGTGATCTTCAGGGGGTTAGTGTTTTTTTTTTAAGGTGGGATTGGGTGGGTTTCAGAGTTGGGTTGGTTGTGTGGGTGGTGGGTTTTAATTTTGGGGGGGATTTGTAATTTTTTTTACAGGTAAAATAGCTGATTACTTTGGGGCCTTTTAAGGGCTATTTGTAATTTAGTGTAGGGTAGGGCTTTTTTTTTTATTTTGCGGGGGCTTTTTTATTTTGTTAGGGGGATTAGATTAGGTGTAATTAGTTTAAAAATCTTGTAATTTGTTTTTTATTTTCTGTAATTTAGTGTTTGTTTTTTTGTACTTTAGATAATTTTATTTAATTTAGGGAATTAATTTAATTATAGTGTAGTGTTAGGTGTAATTGTAACTTAGGTTAGGTTTTATTTTACAGGTAACTTTGTCTTTATTTTAGCTAGGTAGTTATTAAATAGTTAATAACTATTTAATAACTATTCTACCTAGTTAAAATAAATACAAACTTGCCTGTAAAATAAAAATAAAACCTAAGATACCTACAATGTAACTATTAGTTATATTGTAGCTAGCTTAGGGTTTATTTTATAGGTAATAATTTTAAATTAGTTTTAAAGGGACAGTCAAGTGCAAAAAAAACTTTCCTTTTTTAAATAGGGCATGTAATTTTAAACAACTTTCCAATTTACTTTTATCAACAATTTTGCTTTGTTCTCTTGGTATTCTAGTTAAAAGTAAACCTACGAAGGCACATATGATAATTTCTAAGCCCTTGAAGGCCGCCTCTATTTTATTTACTTTTCACAGCAGGGGAGAGCAAGCTCATGTAGGCCATATAGATAGCATTGTGATCACGCCCGTGGCTAGTGGCAGACACTGCACTAATTGGCTAAAATTCAAATCAATAGATAATAACTAAAAGTCATGTGATTAGGGGCGGTCAGAAGATGCTTAGATACAAGTTAGTCACAGAAGTAAAAAGTGTATTAATATAACAGTGTTGGTTTTGCAAAACTGGGGAATGGGTAATAAAGGGATTATCTATCTTTTTAAACAACACAAATTCTGGTGTTGACTGTCCCTTTAAATAGGAATAATTTAGTTAAAGGACCAGTCAACACAGTAGATTTGCATAATCAACAAATGCAAGATAACAAGACAATGCAATAGCACTTAGTCTGAACTTCATATGAGTAGTAGATTTTTTTCTGACAATTTTAAAAGTTGTCTTTTTCCACTCCCCCTGTACCATGTGACAGCCATCAGCCAATCACAAATGATTACACGTACCATGTGACAGCCATCAGCCAATCACAAATGCATACACACTTATTCTTGCACATGCTCAGTAGGAGCTTGTGACTCAAAAAGTTTAAATATAACAAGGCTGTGCACATTTAGTTAATGGAAGTAAATTGGAAAGTTGTTTAAAATGGCATGCTCTATCTGAATAATGAAAGTTTAATTTTGATTGAGGGCCCCTTTAATGATAGGAATTTTATTTATATTTATTTAAATTATATTTAAGTTAGGGGGGGTTAGGGTTAAACTTAGAATTAGGGGTTAATAACTTTAATATAGTGGCGGTGACATTGGGGGCGGCAGATTAGGGGTTAATAAATGTAGGTAGGTGTTGGCGATGTTAGGGACGGCAGATTAGAAGTGAATAAAATTTAACTAGTGTTTGATAGGCGGGAGTGCGGCGGTTTAGGGGTTAATATATTTATTATAGTGGCGTCGATGTCCGGTTCGGCAGATTAGGGGTTAATTTTTTTTAAAAAGTGTTTGCAATGTGGTGGGGGGGGGGGGGCTCGGTTTAGGGGTTAATAGATAGTTTATGGGTGTTAGTGTACTTTTTAGTACTTTAGTTAAGAGTTTTATGCTACGGCGTTGTAGTGTAAAACTCTTAACTACTGACTTTTAAATGCGGTACCAGGCTTGACTGGAGAGGGTCTACCGCTCACTTTTTGGCAGACTCGTTATACCGTCGCTATGCAAGTCCCATTGAAAAAAGAGGATACGCAATTGACGTAAATGGATTTGCGGTATTTCCGAGTCTGGCCCAAAAAGTGAGCGGTACACCTGTACCTTCAAGACTCGTAATACCAGCGGGCACTAAAAAGCAGCGTTGGGACCGGCCAACGCTGATTTTTAAGCCTAACGCAAGACTCGTAATCTAGCCGATAGTAAGTAGAAAATATACCATCAGTATCAGTATAACTATACCACTCCCAAAACTAATTTTTCTCTTTATAACTGTTACAAATATCTAGCTGAGGCATGTCCTTAATCTTATGTTTTAAGTAGTTTGATGTATACACTAAGGAATGATTACAATGGGCAATTCCTACAAAAAACTTATTGTCATATTTTTCTTCATTGTAAGACACATCAGGGTTTAAAGTAACACCCATATCTGGAAGGTTACTTTGTTTATGTACATAAACTACAGTGTGTACTAATACAAATAAAGCATACTTTTCAGCAGACAAAGAAATATGACTTCTTATAACCCATATGATTCATAAAAAAATACCACAATTACAAGAGAATACAAAACAAGCAATATAAGTAAATAAGTTAAAACAATACTCTCCTAATTTGCTGGGGATGCTCTGTAGTACTATAACAGGTACATAGCTCCAACAATCAAGGCCCAGTCAAGAGAAGGATAGTCTTTATGTTCTAAAGACGCACATCATAGGAAACAGTTATAAGTTGCCCAGAGTCCAGTTCTGGGGTTTGGTACCAGCTTACAATGAAAAGAATGGATCCAAAAATATTGTTTAGCAACTTTACTGCAGTATGGTGGTTTAACAAACTTGACAAAGTCTTTGTTTGTTTCTTCTTTTTTTCTTCACCTATGCACCAGGCATTTCTTTATTTAAAAGTTTTACTTGCATTCAATCTTTTGGAAAGTGCACTATGGAAATTTATCTGTACAGCTTAACCTAAGTATAGAAATTTAAAAAAAAAAATCATTTAGTTTTTTTTTTCCTGGATACAGCTCAATGATCTCATCCTGCAAATATAAATATTGTGTTAATAACTCGTCTGATCATTTTAAAGTACATATTCTTACTTAAAAAACACTTACCTAAATCCCATAAATAAAGATACTCATCAAATACTCCCCCCTAAGTTCTTACATAAATTATGTTTTCTTTCATGTAATTAGCAAGAGTCCATGAGCTAGTGATGTATGGGATAGCAGATACCCAAGATGTGGAACTTCCACGCAAGTCACTAGAGAGGGAGGGATAAAATAAAGACAGCCAATTCCGCTAAAAAAATAATCCACAACCCAAATCAAAAAGTTTTAATCTTATAATGAAAAAAACTGAAATTATAAGCAGAAGAATCAAACTGAAACAGCTGCCTGAAGTACTTTTCTACCAAAAACTGCTTCAGAGGAAGAGAAAACATCAAAATGGTAGAATTTAGTAAAAGTATGCAAAGAAGACCAAGTTGCTGCTTTGCAAATCTGATCAACAGAAGCTTCATTCCTAAAAGCCCAGGAAGTAGAAACTGACCTAGTAGAATGAGCCATAATCCTTTGAGACGGGGATTTACCCGACTCTATATAAGCATGATGAATCAAAGACTTTAACCAAGATGCCAAAGAAATGGCAGAAGCCTTCTGACCTTTCCTAGAACCAGAAAAGATAACAAATAGACTAGAAGTCTTTCTGAAATCTTTAGTAGTTTCAACATAATATTTCAATGCTCTTACTACATCCAAAGAATGTAAAGATCTCTCTAGAGAATTCTTAGGATTAGGACACAATGAAGGGACAACAATTTCTCTACTAATGTTGTTAGAATTCACAACTTTAGGTAAAAAATTAAATGAAGTCTGCAACACCGCCTTATCCTGATGAAAAATCAGAAAAGGAGATTCACAAGAAAGAGCAGATAACTCAGAAACTCTTCTAGCAGAAGAGATGGCCAAAAGGAACAAAACTTTCCAGGAAAGTCATTTAATATCCAGAGAATGCACAGGTTCAAACGGAGGAGCCTGTAAAGCCCTCAGAACCAAATTAAGACTCCAAAGAGGAGAGATTGACTTAATGACAGACTTGATACGAACCAAAGCCTGTAGAAAACAATGAATATCAGAATGATTAGCAATCTTTCTGTGAAAAAGAACAGAAAGAGCAGAGATTTGTCCCTTCAAGGAACTTGCAGACAAACCTTTTTCCAAACCATCCTGAAGAAACTGTAAAATTCTAGGAATTCTAAAAGAATGCCAAGAGAATTTATGTGAGGAACACCAAGAAATGTAAGTCTTCCAGACTCGGTAATAGATCTTTCTAGACACAGATTTACGAGCCTGTAACATAGTATTAATCACTGAGTCAGAGAAACCTCTATGACTAAGTATTAAGCGTTCAATCTCCATACCTTCAAATTTAATGATTTGAGATCCTGATGGAAAAATGGGCCTTGAGATAAAAGGTCTGGTCTTAACGGAAGTGTCCAAGGTTGGCAACTGGCCATCCAAATGAGATCCGCATACCAAAACCTGTGCGGCCATGCTGGAGCCACCAGCAGTACAAACGAATGCTCCATTAGGATTTTGGAAATCACTTTTGGAAGAAGAACTAGAGGCGGAAAGATATAAGCAGGTTGATAATTCCAAGGAAGTGACAACGCGTCCACCGCTTCCGCCTGAGGATCCCTGGATCTGGACAAATACCTGGGAAGTTTCTTGTTTAGATGAGAGGCCATCAGATCTATTTCTGGAAGTCCCCAGATTTTAACAATCTGAAGAAATACCTCTGGGTGAAGAGACCATTCGCCCGGATGTAACGTCTGGCGACTGAGATAATCCGCTTCCCAATTGTCTATACCTGGGATGTGAGCCGCAGAAATTAGACAGGAGCTGGATTCCGCCCAAACAAGTATCCGAGATATTTCTTTCATAGCCTGAGGACTGTGAGTCCCCCCTTGATGATTGACATATGCCACGGTTGTGACATTGTCTGTCTGAAAACAAATAAACGATTCTCTCTTCAGAAGAGGCCAGAACTGAAGAGCTCTGAAAATCGCACGGAGTTCCAAAATGTTGATTGGTAATCTTGCCTCCTGAGATTCCCAAACCCCCTGCGCTGTCAGAGATCCCCATACAGCTCCCCAACCTGAAAGACTCGCATCTGTTGAGATCACAGTCCAGGTTGGACAAACAAAAGAGGCCCCTTGAACTAAACGATGATGATCCAACCACCAAGTCAGAGAAGATCGAACATTGGGATTTAAGGATATTAATTGTGATATCTTTGTATAATCCCTGCACCATTGATTCAGCATACAAAGCTGGAGAGGTTTCATGTGAAAACGAGCAAACGGAATCGCGTCCAATGCAGCAGTCATGAGACATAAAATTTCCATGCACAAAGCTACCGAAGGGAAAGATTGAGACTGAAGGTTTCGACAAGCTGAAACCAATTTCAGACGTCTTTTCTCTGTCAGAGACAAGTCATGGACACTGAATCTATTTGGAAACCCAAAAAGGTTACCCTTGTCTGAGGAATCAGGGAACTCTTTGATAAATTGATCCTCCAACCATGTTTTTGAAGAAACAACACAAGTTGATTCGTGTGAGATTCTGCAGAATGTAAAGACTGAGCAAGTACCAAGATATCGTCCAAATAAGGACATACCGCAATACCCTGCTCCCTGATTACAGAGAGAAGGGCACCGAGAACCTTTGAAAAGATCCTTGGAGCTGTTGCTAGGCCAAAAGGAAGAGCAACAAACTGGTAATGCTTGTCTAGAAAAGAGAATCTCAGGAACTGATAGTGGTCCGGATGAATTGGAATATGAAGATATGCATCCTGTAAGTCTATTATGGACATATAAATATAAACAAAAGGCAGAATAGTCCTTATAGTTACCATTTTGAATGTTGGTATCCTTACATAACGATTCAATATTTTTAGATCCAGAACTGGTCTGAAAGAATTCTCTTTCTTTGGAACAATGAACAGATTTGAATAAAACCCCAGGCCCAGTTCCAGAACTGGAACTGGCACAATTACCCCAGCTGACTCGAGGTCTGAAACACATTTCAGAAACGCTTGAGCCTTTACTGGGTTTACTGGAATGCGTAAGAGAAAGAATCTTCTCACAGGCGGTCTTACCTTGAAACCTATTCTGTACCCTTCTGAAACAATGTTCTGAATCCAAAGACTTTGAATCGAATTGATCCAGAAATCTTTGAAAAATCGTAACCTGCCCCCTACCAGCTGTGCTGGAATGAGGGCCGCACCTTCATGCGGATTTGGGAGCTGGTTTTGACTTTCTAAAAGGCTTGGATTTATTCCAGACTGGAGAAGGTTTCCAAACGGAAACTGTTCCTTTAGGGGAAAGGTCAGGATTTTGTTCCTTATTCTGACGAAAGGAACGAAAACGATTAGTAGCCCTATATTTACCCTTAGATTTTTTATCCTGAGGCAAAAAGGCTCCCTTCCCCCCAGTAACAGTTGAAATTATTGAGTCTAACTGAGAACCAAATAATTTATTACCTTGGAAAGAAAGAGAAAGCAAAGTTGACTTAGAAGTCATATCTGCATTCCAAGACTTAAGCCATAAAGCTCTTCTGGCTAAAATAGCTAAAGACATATACCTGACATCAATTCTAATGATATCAAAAAGGGCATCACAAACAAAGTTATTAGCATGTTGAAGAAGTTTAACAATGCTATAAGCATTATGATCTGACACTTGTTGCGCTAAAGCCTCCAACCAGAAAGTTGAAGCTGCAGCAACATCAGCCAAAGAAATAGCAGGTCTAAGAAGATTACCTGAACATAAATAAACCTTCCTTAGAAAGGATTCAAGCTTCCTATCTAAAGGATCTTTAAACGAAGTACTATCTGCCGTAGGAATAGTAGTACGTTTATCAAGAGTAGAGATAGCCCCATCAACTTTGGGGATTTTCTCCCAAAACTCTAATCTATCAGATGGCAAAGGGTACAATTTCTTAAACCTTGGAGAAGGAGTAAATGAAGTACCCAGACTATTCCATTCCCTAGAAATTACTTCTGAAATAGCACCAGGAACTGGAAAAACTTCTGGAATAACTACATGAGGTTTAAGAACTGGATTTAAACGCTTATTAGTTTTAATATCAAGAGGACTAGACTCCTCCATATCTAATGCAATCAACACTTTTTTAAGTAAAGAACGAATAAACTCCATCTTAAACAAATATGAAGATTTATCAGTGTCAATATCTGAGGTAGAATCTTCTGAACCAGATAGATCCTCATCAGAAATAGATAAGTCAGAATGATGGCGGTCATTTAAAAATGTATCTGAAATATGAGAAGTTTTAAAAGACCTCTTACGTTTACTAGAAGGAGGAATAACAGACAGAGCCTTCCGAATAGAATTAGAAACAAATTCTTTAACATTAACAGGAGCATCCTGAACATTAGATGTTGAAGGAACAACAACAGGTAATGGATTATTACTAATGGAAATGCTATCTGCGTTTGATAGCTTATCATGACAACTAACACAAACTACAGCCGGAGGAACAGTTACCAAAAGTTTACAACAAATGCACTTAGCTTTGGTAGAACCGATATCAGGCAGCGCTTTTCCAGAAGTAGATTCTGATCCAGGGTCAGGTAGTGACATCTTGCAATATGTAAAAGAAAAAACAACATATAAAGCAAAATTATCAAATTCCTTAAATGGCAGTTTCAGGAATGGGAAAAAAATGCAAAATGAAACAAGCCTCTAGAAAACCAGAAGCAACTAAAAAGTGAGACTGAAATAATGTGAAAAAAACTGGCGCCAATTATGACGCCCACATTTTTGGCGCCAAGTATAACGCCCACATATTTTGGCGCCAAGAATGACGCCCATATTTTTTGGCGCCAAAAAATCGTCCACAATACACATACGTCAAAAAATGACGTGAAAAACTTCTGGCGTAAACTATGACGCCGGAAATGACGAAATTTTTGCGCCAAAAAGTCTCGCGCAAAAAATGACGCGATAAATAGAAGCATTTTCTGCACCCGCGACCCTAACAGCCTGCAATTTTTGAAAAAAAGTCAATTGAAAATTTTGAGGTAAGAAAAATAAAATTTATATGCATTTTCCCAAAAAAATGAAACTGACAGTCTGAATGAAGGAACACTGATTATCCTGAATCATGGCAAATATAAGTTTAAACACATATATTTAGAACTTTACATATAAAGTGCCCAACCATAGCTTTGAGTGTCATAAAATAGAAATAAGACTTACTTACCCTAAGACACTGTTATGGCTCTTAATGTTAAACAGACCAGGTTAAGTTGAAGATGGTTCTCAACTGGTGATTTGCACTACAAATAGTTTGTATGTTACACAACCTCACTATCAAGTACTATGATGAAGTATTTGATTACTGGAGGTTCTGTCTAATTGATTTAGTTTAAATTTTAACTCCCCAGAATAATAGGGTAAGAGGAAGTTTGTTCAAGGAAAACAAATGAGAAAAGTTATTTAGAGGACAGTTGAGGTACTGCAGTTAAATACGGCTTCTGTTCTTAAACTTTCAATGCAAGATTGTATCACAAAATGTCCCAAGCATTTGGTAATGAATATAAACACAATCCCTTTGAAATATGCTTTCAGAAACAAAGTTATCCAGAAACAGAAGTTAATCTTATCCCTCTCAGTTACAAGGAAGTTGTTATATAACCCTTGAATGTACCTTAGTAAGGTCTTAGCCTCTGGGAGCGTGACACAGAGAAGCTGGTCCTGTTCGGCAATTCAGAGGAGTTGTGTGAGTCACAGAAGGAGGTGATGTACCTTAGTAAGGTCTTAGCTTCTGGAAGCGTGATACAGAGCAGCCGGTCCTAATCGGCAATTCAGAGGAGTTGCGTAAGTCACGGAAGGAGGTGATTCCGTTGAGACGTAGGGTGAGTGACAGGTGGAACAGCGTGACGTCACGGATCTCTGTACTCTTCGGGAAATTAACCGCTATGGAAAACAGTAAGTTTACTTTAAAGTCCCAAAGAGAAACAATGTTTCCAAAATGTACCTTACTCGTGGCCACAGCAGTTAGTCAGATTGTAGTTAACAGATGACAGCCGAAAAGGTAGAAGTTGTAATCCTTTTCCTTGCAGCGGTATTAAAGCAGGAACAGAATCTGAGGGATAAGAGCTGAGAGTTTGATTAGTTATTTAGCAATCCTCATAGGAGATACAAAGTTCTTTTGCAAAACAGGAAATCCTCTTAGGTAAAGGAAATATTGTTAGAAGGCTTAATAGCTTAGGGAGATAGCTTGCTGCTTGATTGCAGAAAACAAAATACTAAGCACTGAGCTTAGCAGGCGGGAAGTATTTAAAGGGAAAGTTAGTAAGTGATTGGTTATCTACTTAAAGCTACAGACATCAATGAGGTAAGATCCTGACAGACACTCATCTACATATAGTAGATAGCCAAACCAGTACTGAAACGAGAATAAGAGGTAATGGTATATAAGAGTATATCGTTGATCTGAAAAGGGAGGTAGGAGAAGAAATCTTTACGACCGATAACAGAGAACCTATGAAATAGATCCCCTAGCTGAAGACCATGGTATTCAAATAGGCAATACTCTCTTCACATCCCTCTGACATTCACTGTACTCTGAGAGGAAAACCGGGCTTCAGCCTGCTGCGAAGCGCATATCAACGTAGAAATCTAGCACAAACTTACTTCACAACCTCCATGGGAGGCAAAGTTTGTAAAACTGAATTGTGGGTGTGGTGAGGGGTGTATTTATAGGCATTTTAAGGTTTGGGAAACTTTGCCCCTCCTGGTAGGAATGTATATCCCATACGTCACTAGCTCATGGACTCTTGCTAATTACATGAAAGAAATATACCATCAGTATCAGTATAACTATACCCCTCCCAAAACAAATTTTTCTCTTTATAACTGTTACAAATATCTAGCTGAGGCATGTCCTTAATCTTATGTTTTAAGTTGTTTGATGTATACACTAAGGAATGATTACAATGGGCAATTCATACAAAAACTTATTCTCATATTTTTCTTCATTGAAAGGCACATCACGGTTTAAAGTTACACCCATATCTGGAAGATTACTTTGTTTATGTACATAAACTACAGTGTGTACTAATACAAATAAACCATACTTTTCAGCAGACAAAGAAATATGACTTCTTATAACCAATATGATTCATACAAAATCCCACAATTACAAGAGAATACAAAACAAGCAATATAAGTAAATAAGTTAAAACAATACTCTCCTAATTTGCTGGGGATGCTCTGTAGTGCCATAACAGGTACATAACTCCATTAATCAAGGCCCAGTCAAGGGAAGGATAGTCTTTATTTTCTGAAGACACACATCATAGGAAACAGTTATAAGTTAACCAGAGTCCAGTTCTGAGGCATGGTATCAGCTTACAATGAAAAGAATAAATCCAAAAAACATTATTTATGTAAGAACTTACCTGATAAATTCATTTCTTTCATATTGGCAAGAGTCCATGAGCTAGTGACGTATGGGATATACATTCCTACCAGGAGGGGCAAAGTTTCCCAAACCTCAAAATGCCTATAAATACACCCCTCACCACACCCACAATTCAGTTTAACGAATAGCCAAGAAGTGGGGTGATAAGAAAGGAGCGAAAGCATCAAACAAGGAATTGGAATACAGTAATTGTGCTTTATACAAAAAATCATAACCACCACAAAAAGGGTGGGCCTCATGGACTCTTGCCAATATGAAAGAAATGAATTTATCAGGTAGGTTCTTACATAAATTATGTTTTCTTTCATGTAATTGGCAAGAGTCCATGAGCTAGTGACGTATGGGATAGCAGATACCCAAGATGTGGAACTTCCACGCAAGAGTCACTAGAGAGGGAGGGATAAAATAAAGACAGCCAATTCCGCTGAAAAAATAATCCACAACCCAAATCAAAAAGTTTTAATTTTATAATGAAAAAAACTGAAATTATAAGCTGAAGAATCAAACTGAAATAGCTGCCTGAAGTACTTTTCTACCAAAAACTGCTTCAGAAGAAGAAAAAACATCAAAGCGGTACACCTGAACCTTGAAGACTCTTAATACCAGCGGGCGTTAAAAAGCAGCGTTGGGACCGGCCAACACTGCTTTTTAAGCCTAACGCAAGACTCGTAATCTAGCCGATAGTAAGTAGAAAAACATAATTTATGTAAGAACTTACCTGATAAATTCATTTCTTTCATATTAGCAAGAGTCCATGAGCTAGTGACGTATGGGATATACATTCCTACCAGGAGGGGCAAAGTTTCCCAAACCTTAAAATGCCTATAAATACACCCCTCACCACACCCACAATTCAGTTTAACGAATAGCCAAGAAGTGGGGTGATAAGAAAGGAGCGAAAGCATCAAAAATATGGAATTGGAATAATTGTGCTTTATACAAAAAAATCATAACCACCACAAAAAGGGTGGGCCTCATGAACTCTTGCTAATATGAAAGAAATGAATTTATCAGGTAAGTTCTTACATAAATTATGTTTTCTTTCATGTAATTAGCAAGAGTCTTACATAAATTATGTTTTCTTTCATGTAATTAGCAAGAGTCCATGACCTAGTGATGTATGGGATAGCAGATACCCAAGATGTGGAACTTCCACGCAAGTCACTAGAGAGGGAGGGATAAAATAAAGACAGCCAATTCCGCTGAAAAAATAATCCACAACCCAAATCAAAAAGTTTTAATCTTATAATGAAAAAAACTGAAATTATAAGCAGAAGAATCAAACTGAAACAGCTGAATCGAAGTACTTTTCTACTAAAAACTGCTTCAGAAGAAGAAAAAACATCAAAATGGTAGAATTTAGTAAAAGTATGCAAAGAAGACCAAGTTGCCGCTTTGCAAATCTGATCAACAGAAGCTTCATTCCTAACAGCCCAGGAAGTAGAAACTGACCTAGTAGAATGAGCCGTAATCCTTTGAGGCAGGGATTTACCAGACTCCACATAAGCATGATGAATCAAAGACTTTAACCAAGACGCCAAGAAATGGCAGAAGCCTTCTGACCTTTCCTGGAACCAGAAAAGATAACAAATAGACTAGAAGTCTTTCTGAAATCTTTAGTAGCTTCAACATAATATTTCAAAGCTCTTACTACATCCAAAGAATGTAAAGATCTCTCCAGAGAATTCTTAGGATTAGGACACAATGAAGGGACAACAATTTCTCTACTAATGTTGTTAGAATTCACAACTTTAGGTAAAAAATTAAATGAAGTCTGCAACACCGCCTTATCCTGATGAAAAATCAGAAAAGGAGATTCACAAGAAAGAGCAGATAACTCAGAAACTCTTCTAGCAGAAGAGATGGCCAAAAGGAACAAAACTTTCCAAGAAAGTAATTTAATATCCAGAGAATGCATAAGTTCAAACGGAGGAGCCTGTAAAGCCCTCAGAACCAAATTAAGACTCCAAGGAGGAGAGATTGACTTAATGACAGGCTTAATACGAACCAAAGCCTGTACAAAACAATGAATATCAGGATAATTAGCAATCTTTCTGTGAAAAAGAACAGAAAGAGCAGAGATTTGTCGTTTCAAGTAACTTGCAGACAAACCTTTTTCCAAACCATCCTGAAGAAACTGTAAAATTCTAGGAATTCTAAAAGAATGCCAAGAGAATTTATGAGAAGAACACCAAGAAATGTAAGACTTCCAAACTTGGTAATAAATCTTTCGAGACACAGATTTACGAGCCTGTAACATAGTATTAATCACTGAATCAGAGAAACCTCTATGACTAAGTATTAAGCGTTCAATCTCCATACCTTCAAATTTAATGATTTGAGATCCTGATGGAAAAATGGGCTTTGAGATAGAAGGTCTGGCCTTAACGGAAGTGTCCAAGGTTGGCAACTGGCCACTTGAATGAGATCCGCATACCAAAACTTGTGTGGCCATGCTGGAGCCACCAGCAGTACAAACGAACGCTCCATTAGGATTTTGGAAATCACTTTTGGAAGAAGAACTAGAGGCGGAAAGATATAAGCAGGTTGATAATTCCAAGGAAGTGACAACGCGTCCACCGCTTCCGCCTGAGGATCCCTGGATCTGGACAGATACCTGGGAAGTTTCTTGTTTAGATGAGAAGCCATCACATCTATTTCTGGAAGTCCCCAGATTTGAACAATCTGAAGAAATACCTCTGGGTGAAGAGACCATTCGCCCAGGTTGTAACATCTGGGATAATCCACTTCCCAATTGTCTATACCTGGGATGTGAACCGCAGAAATTAGACAGGAGCTGGATTCCGCCCATACAAGTATCCGAGATACTTCTTTCATAGCCTGAGGACTGTGAGTCCCACCTTGATGATTAACATACGCCATTGTCTGTCTGAAAACATATAAACAATTCTCTCTTTAGAAGAGGCCAGAACTGAAGAGCTCTGAAAATCACACGGAGTTCCAAAATGTTGATTGGTAATCTCTCCTCCTGAGATTCCCAAACCCCCTGCGCTGTCAAAGATCCCCATACAGCTCCCCAACCTGAAAGACTCGCATCTGTTGAGATCACAGTCCAGGTTGGACAAACAAAAGAGGCCCCTTGAATTAAACGATGGTGATCCAACCACCAAGTCAGAGAAGAACGAACATTGGGATTTAAGGATATTAATTGTGATATCTTTGTATAATCCCTGCACCATTGGTTCAGCATACAAAGCTGGAGAGGTCTCATGTGAAAACGAGCAAAAGGGATCGCGTCCGATGCAGCAGTCATGAGACCTAGAATTTCCATGCACAAAGCTACCGAAGGGAATGATTGAGACTGAAGGTTTCGATAAGCTAAAACCAATTTCAGACGTCTCTTTTCTGTTAGAGACAAAGTCATGGACACTGAATCTATTTGGAAACCCAAAAAGGTTACCCTTGTCTGAGGAATCAAGGAACTCTTTGGTAAATTGATCCTCCAACCATGTTTTTGAAGAAACAACACAAGTTGATTCGTATGAGATTCTGCCGAATGTAAAGACTGAGCAAGTACCAAGATATCATCCAAATAAGGAAATACAGCAATACCCTGTTCTCTGATTACAGAGAGAAGGGCACCGAGAACCTTTGAAAAGATCCTTGGAGCTGTTGCTAGGCCAAAAGGAAGAGCAACAAACTGGTAATGCTTGTCTAGAAAAGAGAATCTCAGGAACTGATAGTGGTCTGGATGAATTGGAATATGAAGATATGCATCCTGTAAGTCTATTGTAGACATATAATGCCCTTGCAGAACAAAAGGCAGAATAGTCCTTATAGTCACCATTTTGAATGTTGGTATTCTTACATAAAAATTCAATATTTTTAGATCCAGAACTGGTCTGAAAGAATTCTCCTTCTTTGGTACAATGAACAGATTTGAGTAAAACCCCAGACCCCGTTCCAGATCTGTAACTGGCACAATTACCCCAGCCGACTCCAGGTCTGAAACACATTTCAGAAACGCCTGAGCCTTTACTGGGTTTACTGGAATGCGTGAGAGGAAAAATCTTCTCACAGGCGGTCTTACCTTGAAACCTATTCTGCACCCTTTAGAAACAATGTTCTGAATCCAAAGACTTTGAATCGAATTGGTCCAAACATCTTTGAAAAATCGTAACCTGCCCCCTACCAGCTGTACTGGAATGAGGGCCGCACCTTCATGCGGATTTGGGAGCTGGCTCCCTTCCCCCCAGTATCAGTTGAAATTATTGAATCCAACTGAGAACCAAATAAGTTATTACCTTGGAAAGAAAGAGAAAGCAACGTTGACTTAGAAGTCATATCTGCATTCCAAGACTAAAATAGATAAAGACATATACCTGACATCAATCCTAATGATATTAAAAATGGCATCACAAACAAAGTTATTAGCATGTTGAAGAAGTTTAACAATGCTATAAGCATTATGGTCTGACACTTGTTGCGCTAAAGCCTCCAACCAGAAGGTGGAAGCTGCAGCAACATCAGCCAAAGAAATAGCAGGTCTAAGAAGATTACCTGAACATAAATAAGCCTTCCTTAGAAAGGCTTCAAGCTTCCTATCTAAAGGATCCTTAAAAGAAGTACTATCTGCCGTAGGAATAGTAGTACGTTTAGCAAGAGTAGAGATAGTGTCAGGTACCTGTCAGCATGCATGTACCTTTAAGCAAACCTTACATAAAGCTACTCCTCCCCCTTCCACCTGCCAATTAATCAGTTTGAGTTACTGACCAAGTTAGCATGACACAGATACTCTTTCTCCTGGCTAAAGCTAAAAATTACTTCTTCTGGATTATCCTATCTGCACTACGTGTTGTGCCTGACATACAATACCATCTATCTTAAGGATACACCACAAGATTCTAACCATTCTTGCTAACAACCATGCAAGCACCTTACAATCCACGCTATCTGCAGCTACTACCTCTGTAACCGTGACAGCCGTAACTTCCACTGTAGCCGCTGGTTTAAAGCTGTGTATCCACTGAACTGAACTTTTACTTACGGCTTGTCTGCTTCCAGCCCGTTACAAACTTTACCGCTCCTGTTTGTTTGTCTCCTGTGTACGCTCAGCGTCCTCTCTGCCTGTCAGCCGTTCCAGCGTCCTGATTGGTCAGTTAGCGCACACCCTTACAGCCGCTGCTGCTGCAGCTACGAAGCACTTCTCCCTCCTGAGTTAAACCGCTCTGATTTGCTACACCTCTGAAGTTAATGCCTTACAGCTTGTGATAACCTAAGCACATACTAAGAGCAATTACTAAATACTAAAGGAACTTTGTTAAACTACTCTATTGCAGAACCGCACCTTCCTTGCTTATTACAGATTATATGGACTTCCATTACCTACTCCTGTAACAAGTTAACAGGGGTCTATTTATAAGCAACCTTGCACTTCCACCTAATACAGGGATTGCAGTTGTGATCCACTATATAAGGAACAATTACTCCTCAGTACCTGACAGATAGCCCCATCAACTTTGGGTATTTTTTCCCAAATCTCTAATCTATCAGAAGGCAAAGGGTACAATTTCTTAAACCTTGGAGAAGGAGTAAATGAAGTACCCAGACTATTCCATTCCCTAGAAATTACTTCTGAAATAGCATCAGGAACTGGAAAAACTTCTGGAATAACTACATGAGGTTAAAGAACTAGATTTAAACGCTTATTAGTTTTAATATCAAGAGGAATAGACTCCTCCATATCTAATGCAATCAACACTTCTTTAAGTAAAGAACGAATAAACTCCATCTTAAACAAATATGAAGATTTATCAGTGTCAATATCTGAGGTAGAATCTTCTGAACCAGATAGATCCTCATCAGAGATAGATAAGTCAGAATGATGGCGGTCATTTAAAAATTCATCTGAAATATGAGAAGTTTTAAAAGACCTTTTACGTTTACTAGAAGGAGGAATAGCAGACAGAGCCTTCCGAATAGAATTAGAAACAAATTCTCTTACATTAACAGGAACATCCTGAACATTAGATGTTGAAGGAACAACAACAGGTAATGGATTATTACTAATGGAAATATTATCCGCGTTAGATAGTTTATCATGACAACTAACACAAACTACAGCCTTAGGAACAGTTACCAAAAGTTTACAACAAATGCACTTAGCTTTGGTAGAACCAACATCAGGCAGCGTCTTTCCAGAAGTAGATTCTGATCCAGGGTCAGGTAGTGACATCTTGCAATATGTAATAGAAAAAAACAACATATAAAGCAAAATTATCAAGTTCCTTAAATGACAGTTTCAGGAATGGTAAAAAATGCAAAACAAAACAAGCCTCTAGCAACCAGAAGCAACTAAAAAGTGAGACTGAAATAATGTGAAAAAAACTGACGCCAAGTATGACGCCCAAATTTTTTGGCGCCAAAAAACGTCTGCAACAAACATGCGTCAAAAATGACGCAACCACATGAAAACTTCCGGCATCAACTATGACGCCGCAAATGACGATATTCTCGCACCAAAAAAGTCTTGCGCCAAAAATGACGCAATAAATTGTAGCATTTTCTGCACCCGCGAGCCTAACAGCCCGCAATTTAGAAGAAAAAAGTCAATTGAAAATTTTAAGGTAAGAAAAATATTTTATTCATATGCATTTTCCCAAAAAATGAAACTGACAGTCTGAAAGAAGGAATACTGATTATCCTGAATCATGGCAAATATAAGTTTAAAACATATATTTAGGGGGGCGTGTCCGAACTGCGACTACACACAGTCGCACTTTCCCTGAGCTCTCACGGAAAATTTGATACCCGCCGGTAGAAAAGACTTTTTTGCGGCAAGATTACAACCATACAAGTATTTGATCAAATCTGCATGCCAGCAATCGAATTTTGGTGGAATTTGTGCAGCAACTTATGAAGTTTGAGCCCGGTATCGGACGTAAGAGGCCTAGAGCGGCGGCTCATATATAGGCAACGCCACCCCCCTCGAAGTACTGAGGGTTTCCACCTGGATTGGGACTCCATAAATCTAGTTTGCCTTACACAACCTTCTGAAGCGCTATACCAGCAAAAGAGCGCTGGCCGAAAAATAACTTTGCTTCTCTAAAATCCTTACAGGGTAAAATGGCCGCCATCCATGAAACTGACCTGCAAACACGCTTTGACCAGAGAATGGAGAGATTGGAACGCTGCTTCCAGACCTTGCTTACTGGGGCCCCTTGGGACTTTTTAATGCAGGCTTTCCATACGCAGCACCAGCTAAACCAACTCACTACCTCCACCAATTTAAATCCTACCCAGGAGGTATATAATTCTGACGGGCCTTTACCTCCACCTATACGCACACAGCAGCCTACGCTCATCTCATCACAATCGACATGCCGCAAGTTGGGAGTCTATCAGGAGGATAGCTCGGGGTGTGTCGGAGATGCTGAAAACTCATCTAAAAAGTTAACTGCAAATGCACTAATTAACAGCGTACCTGCAGTAGATCAAAGAGCAGGCGCTCTAGCCCTAAAACATCTGGCGATGAAGGGGATCCCGACAAAGGCTGCGCTGTTACAAGGGCCCGGGGCAAACTCCCGGGTAGCTGCATATTACAAGAAGATCTCTACTCCGGTGTACCCCTTTAGATTTAAGACTTCAGGGCTCCAGTCTAATCAGAGGGGCGCCGCTGAAATGCACCGACTCGGCAAATCGAAAGCAGGCGTTAACCCTAAAATACCCTACTTTGACAGCCACTATGTTTATGGCTTGGGCACTCAAGATTGGGAGGATGAGATGACCTTTTCTCCTGGGAACTGTGTAATGGAACTTAGATCTGGTACTTAATCTTCCATAAGGCGCTCACAGTACATTGTGAGCTGTGAGAGAGATCCAATTGTTCCTGATTTGATCAAATGTTATGTTTTTGGTTATAAGTTTTATTCTGTATCGGCATGGTTTTGAGATTGGAACGTCATACAACTTAATTACATGTACTGTTAAGCTAGAGTGACACCGCTGCGGCATGGTCTCATTGCCTGCCTGACCTGCTCCCTGCGGCTTACGGCCAGAGCCGGGGGAGGGGTTTAGAGCGGACCACAAAAGATTATGTCTAAGAAAGTTCCGATCTCGATGTTTTGCCTAATAGGTGTGTTTGGAGCTGAGTTAAGAGCTTTATGATCACTATGTTTATAATGGGAACAGTGGGCTGTGTATATGTGTGTTTCCAATATCGCTGTTTCTATAATGTTTTTTTTTATTTTTTTTTATTTTAAATCTTTTATTGAGGGTAGAAAACAAACACAATACATATGTAAGTAAAATGTCAGATATACACATCGTGTTAGAGATACATAGCACTTAAATGGTCATTCTTGGACCTAATAGGCTATTCTTATGTACATCCGGGGGTTAAGATAACAAAGAAAATAAACATATAAAAGAAAAACAGCATCTATGAAAAGTTATTTTCCCATTGACAGCTATACAGATCACTCTTGGATCCTATTAATAAGGCTAGTAAAAGTGATAATGGGAGCTTCTGAAAAATAATAAAATAACGGGATCTGGGGGGAAAGGAGTCAATAAGCTGCATTTGGATCAATAGGGGGATCAGAGGGAAAGATAAGCAGGGGGTCTTTCATGTCTAGGGCAGTTCACTATCGAGCTCAGTCGATACTAATCTTACACAATCTATAAGTGACTGTGTGACTAGGTGGCTGATAGATAACTTTAAGTTCTTCATGCAGGCCAGCTGTGGGGTATTCTCCAGGGGCGCCCGTCTACAAACCAGGTATGCTTAAGGGTATATTGTTCCATTTTGGGATAGTTAGACCAGAGTAAAGATAGGCATCTACAGAGTGTTTACTCAGGCCAGTCTTCTATGTCATTTATCTATCTATGCGCCACTAACATTATCCAGCTGTTAAGGAAGAGTTTACATATAGTCTTGATATAGGGGGCTTTAGTTATCTCTATATAGTGGCGAAGAGGCATTTATAGATAGATTCATTTTATTTTTATTAGTGTCCTTATGCTCTTCAATGACCCAAATTAGGTGAGAGGTTCTATTCTCTAATATAGGGCGCTTTAATGTTTTGGGCATATGGACCCCGTGCTTAGTTTATTCCGTCCACCATGGGCCTTGGCCGTAGGCCACAAGGAGGGAGGGTATATTCACCTGCAACTCCACTAATTCATTGGTTATAGCACAAATTCAACAGCATTTTAGTACCCTGATGCAGCATTGTAGTTTGAGTTTGTGAGGCCCCTATCTACCCTATCCCATTTTAACAAGTAAGTATACTACGTTGGTCAGGTTCTCAACTAATATTGCTGCACATCTTAAACTGCTTACAAACTCGGTGGTTATAGCACAATAGATAAGCAAACAAGTCTAAACTAAGAACAATACAGAACTAATTAAACATCTCATAATTAACATGTATCTCCCAAACTTAACGACATATTTTGAACATTTTGTCACTGATTTAAGGCTGTGTGTCGCATATGGCTCGCATACACCTTGTTCATAACAGTACCGACCAGTTAACAAGGTTAAGCCAAAAACAGTGTGAATCATCTCTAAAATTATAAGCATAAATCCTGAACCTAACAACGTAATTATGAACACTTTATCATAAAATTGTTTTGCCTGACAATTGCCATGAACAGTAACTGTGCTGGATAATAGGATCATCGTTATATACTATTAACCCCCTGAGTCCAGCTGGCCATAATAGGCGATAGTAGTGTGAGTGTTCATGCGGCAACTTCCTAGCCAGTTCATATGGGTCAGCGGGACTAAAAGCCCAATAATGTTTCGTGTGGCTAAGAGAGCAGGTACCTCATTCGTGATGTCGAGTGTCCCAGAGGAAAGAGCTGGCTTATAGCCGCGAGCTGTCAAGCGCGGCGGTGTGTCTCCTGCAATGTGATGGGTTTCACGCAGTAATCCCGACCTGTGTGGTCTCAGTGGAATCTCCACCTTGGTACGATCATGCCCAGTATCCTTATGCTGAAGTCGCCACTTTGTACCCTCCGCTACTATTTTTTGTGATGCAGCACTGATGGGTAGGTTCAGATCTTTCAAGGGATCCGCAGACACCGGAATTGGTTCCATAGCTATGTCCGCTTGGTGATGGTCCTCATTCAGCTGCGTTTTAGTATTCTGGCTTGGAGTAGAGGTTGGCCATATTATGGGCTGCGTGGTAACCCTGCAAGCTCCAGAAAATAGATCTGTTTCTGATGCGTTCGCCATGCCTGGCGGCTTCTGTGTAACTGGAAGCAGGTCAGTAGTGGTAGAGCCTGTCTGGACATTTTCCTGTGAGGGATCCTTAGTATATTTTATGCTCTCCTGTTCCGCCTCCAGTCGCTGCAACAGAAATTCAAATGGGGCTCTCTCTATCAGTTGTAGCATACGCTCAGTAAATCTTGCCATGAGAGCTTCGTGGCGTGGCTGGCTGTACTCATCCGCCATATTGGATATTCTTTGCTTGCTGTACTTAGTCTTTAAGCAAGTTTATACTTTAGTTAGTGGGACAAAGCTTCAGCCCTCTGATCCTTTAGGGCTGTGTGAGGGTGAAGAATTGGTAAGTCGGGATGTTCCGGCAGCACCAATAACCCGTTTCTTCCCGGGGGGGGGGGGGGTGGATACCTATCAGTGGGCCGCTGCCCTAGGCCATATAGTTCCGAGCTGAGTCTCCAAAGTCATGTAAACGGCAAGAAGGATAATGATGAGACCACAACTACCAGAGTCGTAGTGTCTGTATGATATTTGGTCAATTTCTTGCCGTTTAGACACAGTAATCAGCGGATTAGTGTCAATTCTGCTGGAGCCTTCAGAAGTTGCGTCTTATCCAAGACACTGCACGGACACGCCCCGTTTCTATAATGTTTTTAACCATCATTGTATGTTTTCTGGGGGTTGGGGGGGCCTCCGGGGAGACATCCTACTATACATGGTGACAGGGTTGTTTGGATTTAGCATGTCGCACTGCCCACACATAATAGAATATTTAATCTTCACTTTACCTCATATAACTTACAAAATCTACTGAAACATAATATATAGAGAATGCCATCTAACACACAGTCCTAGGGAGCACTGAGATAGTGATGCATTGCAATGTAAAGAGCTGCTTTAGAACTATGCTGATACAAACCACCATTACAGAGATAATTTAGTTCCCAACTTAGGGTTATACAACTTTCGTTGAGCTCTGTGTCTTGTACTCACTACGCTTATAAGGGGAATTGTGTACAGTGCATATGTTCGCTTCCAATATTGCTGTTTTTGTAATGTCCTCAATCACATTTGAATGTTTTCTGGGGGTTTAGGGGGGCCCCGGGGAGACATCCTACTATATATATTTTATGCAGGGGCGCTTGGGTTTGGCATGTAGTGATGTACACAGGTAATAGAATATTTTCCTACCTCTCTACCCCATATACCTAATAAAATCTACTGTTATATAGCATATAGAGACTATCACCTAACACACAGTCCTATGGAGTACTTTGGCAGAGGAGTTATGCAATGTAATGTAATGCCTTAGAGTTCCACTGATATAAATTACTATTATAAAGACAACAGAGGTATATATGGCTATTTCCTTCTCTTGATATCTAATACTCAGATCATGATCTTAATATCAGTTGTGTTTATGTTTTCTGTTCCTCAGGAGTTCCCAATTTAGGGTCAATGCATCTTTCATTTTATTAATTAGAGACAAGAATGTCTTTATAGCAGTATACTCTTAGCGATGCATTTTCTTTTATTGTTTTGTTTTTTTATTTTTAAACCCCCTACAAAGCAATGCTGACACACCCAAGATCCAAGAGTGATCTAATAAGTTAAGATAAGGGGAGAAAATGAGGAGAAAAGTTGATCTAACGCAGGTGCATCTTATTTTCTTAAAATGCAATGTATGTATACTTTGTTGACTGTAATGTGCAACCTATGATTGTCAAATATTTATTACTTATCCTCAATAAAAATATTTAAAACATATATTTAGAACTTTACATATAAAGTGCCCAACCATAGCTTAGAGTGTCATGTATAAAATAAGACTTACTTACCCTAAGACACTCATCTACATATAGTAGATAGCCAAACCAGTACTGAAAGGAGAATCAGTAGAGGTAATGGTATATAAGAGTATATCGTCGATCTGAAAAGGGAGGTAGGAGAAGAAATCTATACGATCGATAACAGAGAACCTATGAAATAGATCCCCTAGAGGAAGACCATGGTATTCAAATAGGCAATACTCTCTTCACATCCCTCTGACATTCACTGCACTCTGAGAGGAAAACCGGGCTTCAGCCTGCTGCGAAGCGCATATCAACGTAGAAATCTAGCACAAACTTACTTCACCACCTCCATGGGAGACAAAGTTTGTAAAACTGAATTGTGGGTGTGGTGAGGGGTGTATTTATAGGCATTTTGAGGTTTGGGAAACTTTGCCCCTCCTGGTAGGAATGTATATCCCATACGTCACTAGCTCATGGACTCTTGCCAATTACATGAAAGAAATATTGTTTAGCAACTTTACTGCAGTATGGTGGTTTAACAAACTTGACAAAGTCTTTTTTGTTTCTTCTTTTTTTCTTCACCTAGGCACCAGACATTTCTTTATTTAAAAGTTTTACTTGCATTCAATCTTTTGGAAAGTGCACTATGGAAATTTATCTGTACAGCTTAACCTATGTATAGAAAATTAAAAAAAAAAAAAAAATTAGTTTTTTTTCCTGGATACAGCTCCATGATCTCATCCTGCAAATATAAATATTGTGTTAATAACTAGTCTGATCATTTTAAAGTACATATTCTTACTTAAAAAACACTTAATTAAATCCCATAAATAAAGATACTCATCAAATACTCCCCCCTTTGTTCACATGAAACACCCTATGTGTCACGCAAACACAATATGACAGCAAGCTAAAAGACACTCAAGCAAAATCATATATACCTCAATATCTATTTCATTCACACAGTACCCCTTCCACATATATTACTTAAAAAATTAAAACATGCTCATAGAAAACACTTAAAATCAACTGCCCACTACACAAAATATCAACAGCCGAATTAAAGTGCTCAGGCGAGGGCTACGGAGACCAGCCCATACTTTTTAAGCAAGGATCATGGCAGTGTCGTAAGACATAGGAGCTTCAGGGACACGCTACTCCCCAGTGAAGGGGATATTGACTATGCCTCACTGTCACAATGGGCAGCGGGAAAAGGAAGGGAAGAGCGTGTCTAATGTTGGAGGAAAATGGTAGACTTGAGGTTGGATATATACGCTGAGGTTGAGATGATCTGCAGTAAGGGTGGAGGTAGGTGATCTGCAGGCTGCAAATGGTGGTGCTAGGCCATGTAGTGTACCGTAACTGACAGAGGTGTCTCTGTAGGTGTGGTATAGTTGGGTAATGTCCAGATCTGGCTTTAAGCCCCGTCGGCCTTCCTGTTTAGTAAAAGCCCAAGATCAGATGATGAGGGAGCCAAAATATGTCAGGAAGCTGCCTTTCTGTGATGCAGAGTTTATATGTATATAACGCTATGGCCACTTGATGTATGGGCTTAGGGAGTATCCCTGCCGTTCAGGGCTTGAGTTTTATCTATAGAACTGTCCATTGTGGCAGAACTGCTGAGAGAGGATCTGCCTTTTTATGTAAAGCATGTAGAGAAACACTGTCCCAGCATGGGCTGAGGGGACACTTAAGCAACTCAATCTGAGAATGTCCATGTAGACAAAACAGGTCTTGTCAGGGCCTTAGTGTAATATTGAGGTGAATATTTAATGCTCTGGGTGAGGAGCTCCTAAATCCCTCCTGCTTCCACAAGTACCTGTGTGAAACCGGGTTTATTTTTTATAATGTGTCTGAGAGGAGCGAGCAATCTGGTGTTAAAGGGACACTGAACTCAATTTTTTTCTTTTGTGATTCAGATAGAGCATGACATTTTAAGCAACTTTCTAATTTACTCCTATTATCAAATTTTCTTCATGGTATCTTTATTTGAAATGCAAGAATGTAAGTTTAGATGCCGGCCCATTTTTGGTGAACAACCTGGGTTGTTCTTGCTGATTGTTGGATAAATTCATCCACCAATAAAAAAGTGCTGTCCAGAGTCTGAAACAAAAAAAAAAGCTTAGATACCCTTTTCAAATAAAGATTGCAAGAGAACGAAGAAAAATTGATAATAGGAGTAAATCAGAAAGTTGCTTAAAATTGCATGCTCTATCTGAATCACAAAAGAAAAAATTTGGGTTCAGTGTCCCTTTAAAGTTTGATGTGCGGCACAATCTACAAACACTTTTAAACAGCTTCAGGATAAACGCACAACACTAGCTAACATCCTCAACGATCAAGCAGTGAAGGCGGCATTCCGGCTCAAAGCTAACTACTATATTTACTCCAATAAGCCAGATAGATACATGGCGAACAAAATCCGCGACAAACTTAGACTAGCGGCTATACCCCATATCCAAAAACAAGATGGGTCCACTACCACACACCCACAAGAGATAGTTGACTGCTTTGCAGAGTACTATGGCGATCTATACGATGGGAATAATGCGACCTGGACTATGCAAACTGCAACATTACTGACCCAATTTCTAGACAGAGCTCATTTGCCTTCTTCGACAGAGACAGACAGGGACACCATGAACAAAGCAATAACGACAGCTGAGGTTTTAAGAGCCATTAAGGACCTTAAACCAGGTAAAGCCCCGGGTCCGGATGGTCTACCGGGAGAGTACTATAAATTGTTCAGGTCCTCTCTGCTCCCCCATCTAGTCAAACTTTCAAATCATATTATGCAAGGTTTTGAGTTACCCTCAGATCTTCTCAGAGCAAGGATAGTTGTGATACCTAAGCCAGGAAAGAACCCCAAGAAATGTACAAGTTACAGACCCATATCCCTAATAAACCAGGATCTAAAGATCTTCACCAAAATATTAGCGAATAGACTTACACCTATACTACCAAACCTGATTCACCCAGATCAGGTTGGATTTGTAGCGGGCAGAGAGGCACCTGACAATATTAGACGCATAATCACGACGATAGCCCACTTGACAATGACGAAAACGCCTTCTCTGGTCCTGTCACTGGACGCAGAGAAGGCGTTTGACAGAATCGACTGGACATATATGTTTGCGGTATTAGATAGAATAGGATTCAAGGGTTCCTTTATAACTGCCTTGCAGGGTATATACTCAAACCCCACAGCGACGGTCAGGGCTATTGGACATCATTCCAAACTTATAGATATTAAAAATGGCACGAGACAGGGATGCCCACTCTCGCCATTGCTGTTCGCGCTTTGTATGGAACCCCTAGCTGCGTGTATAAGACAGAACCCTGACATAACTGGTTTTCAGATTAAAAAGAAGGATTACAAGATCACCCTTTTCGCGGATGATGTCCTGCTGACATTGACTAAGCCCTTGACCTCCCTCACTAACCTCTATGACACTCAACCAATTTTCTGCCATATCAGGATATAAAATAAATATGGATAAGAGCGAAGCTATGGCAATAGCTCTACCAGCTCAGACAAAAAAATTGATTAAAATTAATTTCACATTTTCCTGGGTTAAATCGCATATTAAATACCTGGGGGTTAATTTACCCTCTCAATACACAGAATTATACAAAGCAAACTATTTACCTCTGTATAAAGAGATTCATAAAGATCTTACTAAATGGAAACTTTTAAACTTCTCTTGGTATGGCAGAATCTCTGCAATAAAAATGAGTATTCTACCGAAGGTGTTATACTTGTTCAGGACTTTACCTATCCCAGTACCTAAAAATGACTTGAAAACATTGCAGTCTGAGATCATCCACTTTATCAATAGCAAGAAATACACAAGAATTTCTCTCCAGATACTGAAAAAACACAGACAGCTAGGCGGTATTGGAGTACCTAACTTGATAAATTGCTATGACGCTGCAAGACTGGCCCAAACTGCATTGATGGGGTCTAATAGGACTGATATAATATGGACCACTATGGAATCGGAGATAGGAAACTTTACTTCCCCAGAGGACATAGTTTGGGATACATCCTCTCCACAAAACTCAAACACTAACCCTTCCCCAATCACTACCTATTCGGTGAGCCACTGGAAAACTATACTGAAAAAGTCAAATCTGATCCCAGATATCTCACTCAAGATGCCACTCAAATATCTTATCCCAACTGAATATAGGAAATTAGTAGACAAATGGGAGAACAAAGGACTTTATCGGGTGGGTGACTTGATAACACATAACAGACCTTTAACTTTCACACAATTGCAAGACCAATTGGCTCCTGAACCCCTACGTTGGTACTTATACTTACAAATCATCTCTGCCTTAAGCAAAATATTGCCCAAGATAAAAAACCACATTAGCACCCCCCTAGAGAGAATCTCTAGTACCAACACTAGGCTGAAACATACTATTTCACAACTATACATAGCTCTACAATCCTCGACAAGTGTAGAAAAATCGTCAATTATGCTTAAATGGGAGGATGATTTAGGGATGGTTTTGGAACTACAGGAGTGGCATGACATATTTTATTCCTCCTCCAGAGGATTACTCAACGCAAATTTAAGGGAAAATAGCTTTAAAACTATATTTAGGTGGTATCTCACCCCAACAAAAACGTCCCACTTTACAGTTGCAAAAAACAGAAACTGCTACAGAGGATGTAATACATTAGGAACTTACGCACACATGTGGTGGGAGTGCCCGAGGTGGCTCGGATCTGGTCGACCTTATCTAACTACTTTAGTACATTATTAAATGAGCAAATCACACTTACTATGTCCCATGGACTTTTAAATACACCAGTCTCAAACTTCCATAACCACATCAATACTTTTATTAGAATACTCTGCACAGACACAAGAATTTGCATTGCCAGACACTGGAAGGAAGGGACACCATCATGGCAAGAGATATTAGATAGGTTCAAATTAACTCATAAACTCCATGAAACAGCAGCATTAATCCTAGGGACAAGAGAGATATACCAAAAGATCTGGTTTTACTGGATAATGCGAAGTGATCAATAATTACTATCACGTTCTGACATAGAAAGTTTCAGAGTCAAATTTCCCACCCAGAAAGAAGCTCACCATAAATAAACATAAAGATACCTGTGGAAATGCCAACTATACCTCTCCTACTTAACGATATTTTCAATATAAGCTACACCCATTAACAATGACACGCATATTTAGATTTCAAAGTGACCAATGATTGTTCTCTTTTTTTTTTTTTTTTTTTTTT
Organism: Bombina bombina; assembly: GCF_027579735.1. Lineage (NCBI taxonomy): Eukaryota > Metazoa > Chordata > Amphibia > Anura > Bombinatoridae > Bombina > Bombina bombina. The sequence continues at coordinate 188,982,930 of NC_069499.1, forward strand.
TAAATTGTTACCTGTTTAGATAGTAATATAAAAGACATCTCTGTTAACTGGTGACCTTTTTGGTGCGTCGAACTAAAGGACTTGTTATGATATTTGAGACAAGACCATACTACAAGACATGATGTATAAGTGTTTGGACATTTTGATCTTGTATCTCAATTCAGAAGATACATATACGGCTAAGCATGGTCGATGGACGACTTGATGTTGATAAAAGTAGTTAACTAGCTGTATTAGTTGATGGTCCACCGATGTATCGAAAAGTATATGTTCATTATTATACTATGTGATGTTATGTTAATAAAATTATTTTAACATAAAGTTTGATGTGCGGGAGGCTGCCACTCAGTAAGAGCGCCACAGGAAAATGGCAGTTTTTTCGTGCTCCTGGCACTGTTGGATGCGTGGTAATGTCCCTTTCTCACCTGTCAATCCCAGCCAGATGGGTTGGTCTCTCTCAATCTACACCACTGGAGGTCGATGCGTGCTCCCGTATTCACCTTCAGAGGCCAGACCTGTCAGGTATGATTGCTGCAGCAGTGGTGGGACCACAGTCCCGCTGTCCGAGCCCCACAAGTGTACCTAGTTGATCAGAGGGGTACTTAAGGCACTTGCTGTACTATTTTCCTTCTTTTCTAGGCAAAATATCACAAATAAGGTTAGAATAAAAGGTTTCCTGCAACAGAGCTAAAAAAAGTTGCATCCGTCTGCCACCTCTCATATAAGTTTTGAGGGCCGCCCATACGTTCAGCTCAGATGTTTCTTTAGCATCGTTAACCCGTAAGAAGTCTACTATCTCCTGAGTCCAAGTAGGCACATGTGTGTCACTGAGTGGTCGCCAACCACCCCCTTCCTCCGTGCCATATCCCAAAAGAGACACATCTATGATGACTATGTCGTGGTCTGACTACATGCATGGCATAATTCTCGCACTTTGTACACCCCCCTTCCAAAGTCCAAAAATTACAAAAGAAAAAAGTAGTTCTGCCGTGAGAAGGACTGGTAAGAAGTTAAAAAGAATGTGTGTTCTGTGTCATTGGGATGTAATGCTCTCCATATATCATAGTATCTATATTGAGACATCAGATTTCTAACAATTTGGGAGGAGCCATCTCTACTTTTCTGATTTATGCTCTTACTTCTAAATGTCCTATTCCTACAAGGCTCCCAAACTAAGTTACAACCTCCCTAGAAAGATATGGCCTAGTTTAAGTTTGTCTAACCTTCCCAATTATCTCCAAAGGAAACTAGTTTGATTAACATTAGGGGAGTATGTGGCCACTAGGGTACACAGAACATTAGTTAAACGACATACATTAATGAGATAGCACCCAGAAGAATCTATTTCCTCATGAATAGAGTCATATGAGGTTTGTCTGCCCACCAATATAGTGACTCCTCTAGCTTTTTTTGTGAAAAGAGAACGAGATGCATGTGGGATATTCAAATGTCAGCGTGTAATTGCAGCTCCTGTCTGTCTCACTAGGGAAAAGTGTATGGCCGTAAAACAATGTCCATAAATAGTCTCGTCAAAATGCCTGTCACAATTAACTGGTAAGTACAAATACTGAAGCCCACAAATGGCCTAATAGTACAGAGTGTCTCTCTCTCTCTATATATATATATATATATATATTGAGTTTCAAAATTAGGAATATTAATACTTTAGGGGTGGCAAACTTATCAATAAACTTGAACAAGGATAAATTCAGATATTTGGGTTAAAATTTTCCAGATGACAGTTTAAAGCCCCCTTTCAAAATAGGCGTGTTTTCAACACTTAATTGAAGGTGTGTTTGTATGGTCACGTGTATTGTTTTTACCTATGAGCAAATATGTGTTTTAGTATTTAAAGGGTGTAGATACAGGTTTTGCTTTTTTGTATTTGATTCCATTGGATATCTTTGAGAGCACGGATTGGCCAGGCAGCACCGCAGTCCCGTTTCCTTGGATCACAGTTTAGCCCTACAGAGGATGGCCTAAGGATACCGAGCAAGCCCCTCCCTCCCCTACGCTTCACACGCTCCTACGCTACCTGTGGGTTGGCAGCTGAACGGATCACAAACAGACCACACACGCAGATGGGATAATCAGACGGTGTGCTGAAAGAGGGGACATTGATTCACCGACAGTGGCGTCACTAGGCTTGGTGTCACCCGGTGCGGAAACTCATGGTGTCACCCCCCTCCCATGGTAATTTAAAAAAAAATAAAAAAAATTATATATATATATATATATATATATATATATATATAGATATATATTTACATACACACACACATACATATATTTTCACTCACACAAACATGTAAATATGCACATACTCACACAGACACACATATACACACATATACATATGCACATACTCACGCAAACATGTACATATGCACATACTCACACAGACACACATATACACATGCACATACTCCCACAGTGACAGACACACATATAAATATGCATGCTCACACACACATACATATGTACATACTCACAAACACATACGCACACAAACACATACATATGCACACACTCGCACACACTCACACAAACACATATGCACACACAAGCACATAGTTTTAAGGGCAGAAGTAGTTTGCTCCGTTGATGCTCTTAGGTTAGAGTGTTAACGTATAGGATTAATGAGTGAACCTTTTTAAATTAATTTAATTAATATCAACTTCTCTATAAACATGTTATTACCGATGCACCACTCAAAAAAAATACCAAGCTGACAAGGAGATACATGTTTAATACTGACCATTGCTATATAATTATTTACAATCTGTTGGAAAAAACACCATCTTTCTTTTTATTTTGCCCTAAATAAATTATTTAAGTGGAAGTTTTAAAAAAAAAAATTACTATTTAAGACCCATTTTTCTCTCAGCTTTTATTTTTAATTATTGATAACAAAGTTGACTATTTTAACAAGTGTGCAATTATATAGTTACCCTTACTCTTGTTATTGCTTCATTTTACTCAAAAGGCCAATGCTTAAATGCTTGAAATTAATCTGTGAAATTGATTCTATGTAGAAATGTCTTTTTACGCCACCAAAAGTTTTACTTATATTTTTTTTAATGCACCTCTAGCAAGTAGCTTTCAAAAGAACATTGATGAAAATTAGAGATGAAAAATGATGAATCTTAATAACAAATAATTGTTTTAAAGGCACACATAGTTTATATTGTGGTATTTATTTTTCATTAAAAGGTAAAACTAATCAATTGTGCTGAATCCTGTCAGAGGGAATCTTAAATAACCCTATTTGATAGGAGGCAATAATGTCTGGTTTTAATAGCCCATACTATGTCAAGGACAGTACCCCTTAGCAAAGAAAATGGCAGTCTTTCATTATTTTAAGAAATTAAGGTCACTGGTCAATAAATAAAGAAAAAATCAAGAACTTTGAAACACTCATTCAATTGCAGTGGCAAATACTAAAAGTATATCTTCTATTATATCCATAATCCATACAGTATGTAAGTATCATAGTTTCAGTGACAGACTCAGAGAATCAGAGTCAGACAGTGTGATGCTGCAGTCACAGACAGAGTGAAAAGTGACTCTCTAGTCTGACTCTGAGTGGCAGTGCATTGTAGTTTACTTTAAGTACTTACAAGTAAGGTAACAGATCCGGATTCCTGTCCCCAGTCCACTGTCCAGATGATCAGAAAACTTCACACAGAGTCACACGCTTATTGCTGCAACTCTGTTGTCCCGCTCTCTCTCGCTCTTCCTCCTCACTTGCGCGCGCAGTCAGTGTTGCTGTCTTGCTCCTCCCCCCTTAGCTAGCCTGTTCGACCGGTCTAAAGGGGAGGGTAACTGAGGTGATGGCTGCTGCTCTGACTCTGAGATCATCATGGTGGGTTCACGGTGGGGCCATGCCATGATGAGATGAGACCCGAGAGTGATTGATCCAGCTTATCGCGCACATGCATGGTGCACTCTGACTACTCCTGTGGCTTCCCCAGACGGAGGCCATCACTGACTGTCAGTCATGTGTACTGTGTGTCAGACTGTTGTATTTGGGGCCATGCCACTTGCCTTGCCGGCGGTGCTGCACTGCGCAAACACTAGTACCGTCTACTAAATAAATTACCTAACAGCTTAGCCTGCGCACAGTGCAGTGCACGCGTCGACACTGACTGCCTCACTATAATAAATAATAAAAAACGTATTACACACAATTACAGCTGCCTGATGGTGTGGTGTCACCCCCCCTTAGGGTGTCACCCGGGTGCGGTCCGCCCCCCCCCGCCCCCCCCCTAGTGACGCCACTGTTCACCGATTTGCAGTTTGCAGCAACAGGCGATTGAACCTGGAGGACGCTGAAGTACACTACCTTCTTCCCCAAGGACCGGCACAGACTCGTCTCCCACTGCATGTGAGTGTACAAGCTATAGTATACATGTATATCTGTTATTCAGTTAACATTGGATAATAGGCCTAGGGGGAGAGGTAACTCTGGATTTCCTTCTCACAGGGGAGTTTTAAGGGACACTCTATACTATTAGGCCATTTGTGGGCTTCAGTATTTGGACTTACCAGTCATTTGTGACAGGCATTTTGACGGGACTATTTATGGACATAGTTTTACAGCCATACACTTTTCCCTAGTGAGACAGACAGGTGCTGCAATTACATGCTGACATTTGCTTATCTTTCACTGTTCATCCTAGTGATTTATTGCGAGCACTGTTTTACAACTCACATTAGGTTCTTTTTTTGTAAGCTGCATATACATCGAAACAAATCACAGTATGGAGGGGACTTTAAACTACTATTCTCTCTCTAGTCTGGAAGATAGACGTAAAGATGAAATGGAAATTGAAAATTTGTTTATCACAGACTGTTCTAAGTTTACCCTGAGCAAACCTTTTTGAGGAAACAGAATTTCTCATGGTTAAGGAATGTCATTTAAAATGGGATATTTGGACAATGCAGAAATACCTGAAACTGGGGTTAATACCCCGGGGTTTACGGATCAACAAATTCTCCACATTCCCAGTAGAGGATCCAGACTTTATTAATGCATGGAACTCAATACTTACGGACTGTTCTAGTCGTTTGATTACCATGTTGATAGAATTTAAGAAAAGCAACTGCTAAATGTGGCTTTAGAAATTGAATTGTTACAAACGGAACTTAGTATACGCAGTTTAGATTTGAAGTATGCTCAATATTATAATGTGTTACAAATCAGTTTGGCAGAAGCAAAATATACTATAATGGTAATGAAACATGAGAAATACCTTAGGGACCAGAGTGACTACAACAATAATAAGGTGTATATATGGAATAGGAAATTAAGGTCACAATCCTATAAATTTAAGAAACAGCACAAAGGGAAAGACCACAAAGGTGATCACAAAAAGAACAAACAATCACACAAAAAAGTCACATTTTCAGACAGTGAAGTGGAATCACAGGATGAGACACAGTACACAGGCTCGTCCTCAGGGGAAGAGAATATGCAGTCCCTTACGACAGTAGCAAAATCTAGTACACCCATACTCAAGTCAAACACTAGGGGCAGAGGTAGAGGCAGATGGTCAAAATACCAAGAGGTGGAGGCTAGGTAAATCATGGAGTCCAATGCCTCCGCATCCCTAGTGGAAGCAGAAAGGGTAGACCTTGAACAGGTTTTTTCCAGGGCCCCTGTAGGACCAGAAGTGGGGAGAGATGGAGAGCATTCAAGAGGAAGGTATCCAGTCCGGAGAGGCCGGCAACAGACAAAGTACAATTGACACCCATTATTAATCTATCAGACTATAGCCTTAATACAATTGAAGAAAGGGTTCTTAGTCTAGGATTGAGTTTTGTACCTACAGAAGATTTTAATTTGTTTCAAACACTTATAGACGTAAACAAAATTATTAGAACATTCACGCTTAAGAAACACTTTAAGTCCAATTCCTTAAACACAAACTCAGCATGTGGTTCATCAGGAGGTGGGAATTTGTAGTTAACATACAGTGAATGCTGTGATGTGGTAAGTCTTGAGGCTCTGCAAGCACAGGGACTTATTGAGGATGATGTTTTGATGGATTCAAACATCACATATCCCACGCTTAAAAGAGTCTCAACATTTTACCCCATACAATCCAGAGGACAACTTCTGGAAAAATTCCAGAAGAGGGTCGAAAATGACCTCACAAATTTAGCTTATACCACAATGATGGGCTCCAAAGGCAATTTGACAACTAAAGAAAAACTAGCTTTCAAAAATTTGGAAAATAATCGTGTTTTGGTCATTAGGGCAGCTGATAAGGGGGGTTCAATAGTAGTCATGAATAGAGAATATTTCATTAATGAAGCCCATAGACAAATAGAAAACCCCCTTCAATGCACCAAATTGGATATTGACCCCACAAAAAGGTTTCAGAGAGAACTTACACAACTTATTGATGATGGTAGGGAACTGGGTTTTTTTGATCAGGAGACCTGTAACTTTTTATACCTACCATACCCTAGGATATCGATTGTTAACCATCTTCCAAAGGTCCATAAGACCTTGGAGAATGTGGAGGGTAGATCAATCATCAGTGGGATTGGTTCCCTGTTGGAACCACTTTCAGAATGGTTGGATACCCTCCTTCAGCCTTTGGTGGGAGATTTGATTAGCTTTTTGCGAGATACAAAACATCTCCTGAATGAGATTGAGGAAGTCACTTGGGAGGAAGGCAACAGCTGACTTACAATTGATGTTAAGGCACTATATTTGTCGATCCCACATGATTAGGTAATTGAAGCAGTTGCCTTCTTCCTAAGGAGAGCAACTAATTATGATAGAGACTATGTACAATTAGTACTTAGGGTGACCAAATATTTGCTCACTCATAATTATTTTATGTTTGAGCAAACTTTCTATCTCCAGAGATGTGGCACAGCTATGGGGGCTAAATTTGCCCGATCATACGCCAACCTGTATATGGGTTGGTGGGAGCTGTGCCACATATTTGGAGAAATACTTTTCAGTCAAATATAGCATACTATCGATGCTATATTGATGATCTGCTTGTGATATGGAAGGGGGGTAAGGATAGAGCAGTTGATTTTGTCCAGTACTTAGACACCAATGATGCTAGCCTTAAGTTTACGTTTGAATTTGTGGAATCAAGTATCAACTATTTAGATGTAATTTTGAAGGGAGTCAAGGAACAGAAAGTAATGGTTGAACTGTATAGGAAACCTATAACAGGAAATACCCTACTACATGCCCAAAGTAGTTATCCCAAGCAGGTCTTTAGGTCTGTGCTGAAAGGCCAGTACATCAGGGTAAAGCGTAATTGTACCAAAGATGAGGATTATTCTAGACATGCTAAAGATCTGACTGATATATTTCTTGAAAGGGGTTAGCCTAAAGAAGCCATAGGCTATACACGTAAAGTGGTAGAAAAATTGGATAGATCCAGCCTTTTGAAGGATAAAAATAAACCAGTAGAAGAAGGAAAAGGAATTGGAAGGTTGACATTTGTCACACAATATAGCAGGCAGTATCATCAAGTATGCAATATCGTGCGCAAACATCTAAAAATGCTTAAAGCAGATGATGATTTGACAGAGGTTGTCTCTAAAGGCTGTCGATTTGCGTACAAAAGAGGCAAAACTTTAGGGAACTAACTAGCTCCCACACAACTGAAAGACTATGATAAGAGGGAATCTTCCTGGCTTAGGTTCAAAGGGGTTTATAAATGTAAAAACAAAAAAGCAAAAGTTTATAAATGTAGTTAAACAAATTGCACAGCGTGCGAATATGTTAAGGCAGGAAATGGTTTCAAAAGTGTTTATACAGGAGAGACCTTTGAACATAAAGCCTGTTTCAATTGCAGGTCCACTTATGCAATATATCTTTTGAATTGCAAATTATGTGAAATCCAATATGTAGGTTTAACCACACGTGAGGTTAGATCCAGGATTCGGGAGCATGTAAATAACATTAAACAGGGAGAGTTCACTACACCCTTGGTACAACATTTTAGGATGCAACATGAAAAGAACCCAAAATCATTAGTTTGGACCATCATTGAAGTAGCTAGAAGAGATGTTAGAGGAGGAGATTGAGAGGTCATGCTTTCCAAAAGAGAAGTCTTTTGGATACATAGACTCAATACTAGGATCCCTAACGGATTAAATTCGGAATTCGACCTCATTAATCATTAGCACTAGTCCATGTATATAAAATTAAACATCAGCAATAATTTCATGTTTACATCTATGAACTATGAATTATAACAGATGAGACAGTAAGCCCTGACACTGTACAAATGCAGTGATTCATTCCCCTGAGCTATATAGGGGTTAATAAGGACACATAGGTTAATAAGGATAGTTGGAAAACATTGTAGGACAATTAAATATGAGTCAATATAAAAAATTTCCACTAAAGCTTTATCGACCAAACAATTCCTATAGTCGTTTCCTTTAGACACTTAAGTATATGCATAGGTTTAGTAATTATATCATACAAGTAAGGCCTTAGCTTAGTCCTCGCCCTTTTGGTCTAGCTATAAGTCCCTTAAACATGTATGTATGAACATTTCTATAATGCCATACCATTAGAAATATTAATTCTTTATGGGTGGTAAGCATAGGTTTGTTAATATTATATAAGTAAAGTTATAGTTGTGTCCTTGTCCCCTTTGTTCAAGTTATAAGTCCCCCCACTAAAATTAGCATGTACTGAATTTTCTCTCTATATATTGAGTTTCAACATTAGGAATATTAATACTTTAGGGGTGGTAAACTTATCAATAAACTTGAACAAGCACATATTCAGATATTTGGGTTAAAATTTCCCAGATTACAGTTTAAAGCCCCCTTTCAAAATAGGTGTGTTTTCAACACTTAATTGTAGGTGTGTTTGTATGGTCACGTGTATTGTTTTTACCTATGAGCAAATATGTGTCTTAGTATTTAAAGGGTGTAGATACAGGTACCCATTAGCTACGAATATGGCAAAAGCCGAAATGCGTCAGCCAGAGGGTATGTGGATACCCACACCTACAATATCGCCAGTAGGTGCTCTCTGTTTTGCTTTTTTGCATGTGGGATATTCTCTGGATTTAAAAAGGGACGACCAACTCTCTACTCTATGAGTGGCAAAGTACCTTAAAAGCAGACTCCTCTTAGATTAACATTCCAATTCTCATGCTGAAGGAGCAGAATAACTGTGTAAAAGGAGAAGAAGAGGGAAATAAATAAAAATAAATCAAAGGCACTTTGGGCTAGGCAGACTGCTTAACTCTGCCAAATAAAGCAGAGGATATATTTATTATCTCTTACAGCACAGAAAGAAGTGGGGGAAGGAGGAAACTGGAACAATAATGCACCCCCCCCCCCCACTGCCAGTGTACTTAATAAACACAATCAATAGTTTCAACGTTAACCAACAAATATATTGTTAATAATAAAAGCATAGGCTGCTACAGTTCACTCTACACTCTAAAGTGTTGAGGGGGAAAGAGGGGAGAGAGGGAAAAAAACCTGGAACTGTACAGGAAAGGTTGGGAGATACTGGTCTCGGGTATTGCCAATCATCGGGTGGAACAAAAACCCCTCATATGTGGGTACACATATACAAATAGTATAATATACACTACCATCTATTACAGAACTTAACCTTAAACTGAGACAACACAGAAAAAGTAAGGGAAACAATGTTCTTGTCCAAATCATGTTCAAATATATATTACCCTTCATTAAGTGGAAAGAAAAAGAAAAAAATAGACAACAAAAAAAGAAAGAACTATGCATATGGGAACATATATTTAAATAGAACATTATTGAATGTACTTTAATCTATTATAAACAAGAATTTTTAACTATTCAGGTAGAGTAGAAGGCACATTATTTATTGCCTAACAACTCACATATATTACCCATCATTGAAGAGAAAAATACAAAAAGAGGCCTCCATTACATATGCAGCGTTGCCCGCAAAATCCTACGCCGCCAGATTTTACGCGATTTTGGTATTACATATACGGCGTAGCATACAAGTTACGCGCGTATATTTCACCTGTCGCTCGCAATTATTACTCCCATAGGCTAACATAGAACCGCGTCGCAAATCGGTATCCAATATGCAGCGCAAGGACTTACGTGGCGAAAATGGAGAAATCTTACTCCATTTTTACCTCGCCATAAAAGGCAGCTGCAGCAAGCCTTGAGCTGAGTATGGGAGCACCGTAACTCCCGAAAATGCCTGCAAAAATAAACTAGCACCTAACGCATGCGCAATGTCTATCTACCTGTCAACCGCAATCCCCCACCGCAATAACTAATAAAGTCTATTAACCCCTAAACCGCCATAGCCCACAACGCAATAAACCTAATCAAGTATTAACCCCTAAACCGCCATAGCCCACAACGCAATAAACCTAACCCCTAACCTACCCCCCCTAACCTAACCCCCCCAAATAAACTAAAATTACCTAATTTACAAAATACTAAAGTTACTATTAAATATAAAAAAATTTACACTACTTTTAAAATACAAATAAACTAAGTATAAATTAAAGGGGCAGTCTAATCAAAATTCAGGAGTAGACTGTCCCTTTAAGCAAGAATTACAGAAAATAAAAAAAATCTAAGATTACAGAAAATAATAAATAAATAAAATTACAAAATTTTAAATAAATTACACCTAATTCCTATGAAAATAAAAAAGCCCCCCAAAATAAAAACACCCCCTAATCTAATAAACTACCAGTAACCCTTAAAAGGACTTTTTTCAGGGCATTGCCCCAAGATAATCAGCTCTTTTGCCAAAAAAATACACACAGCCCCCCTACCAGTAACCCCCCCACTCACCAAACCCCCCCCAAAAAAAATACTAACACTAAAAACGCTAAACTACCCATTGCCCTGAAAAGGGCATTTGTTGGGCATTGCCCTTAAAAGGGCATTCAGCTCTTTTGCTGCCCACCCTATCTAAATAAAATAAATCCCCCCAAAAAAACTTAAAAAACCCTAAGTCTAACCCCCAAGTGGTCCTCATCTGTCCTGAAGTTCAGCAGAGAAGGTCCTGTTCCAGGCGGTGAAGTCTTCTTCCAAGCGGCGACCTCTTCTTTCTTCTTCCAGGAACCAGCCAGCGCGGAGCGGAGGGCGGAGTTAAAGACCGGCGACTCTGGAATTGAAGACCGGCGACCGCGGAGCCATGGAGCATGGAGGATCCTCTTCATACGATCTCTGCCGTACACTGAATAGGAATTCAAGGTACACGATTAAAAATGGCGTCCCTTGAATTCCTATTGGCTGATTTGAGCCTTCAAATTCAAATCAGCCAATCGGATGAGAGCTACTGAAATCCTATTGGCTGTTCAAATCAGCCAATAGGATATCAGTACGGCTGGTTCCTGGAAGAAGAAGAAAGAAGAGGTCGCCACTTGGAAGAAGACTTCACCGCCTGGAACAGGACCTTCTCCGTTGAACTTCAGGACAGGTGAGGACCACTTGGGGGTTAGACTTCTGGTTTTTTAAGGGTTTTTTGGGGGGATTTATTTTATTTAGATAGGGTGGACAGCAAAAAAGCTGAATGCCCTTTTAAGGGCAATGCCCAACAAATGCCCTTTTCAGGGTGGGGGGGGGGTTTACTGGTAGGGGGGGCTGTGTGTATTTTTTTGGCAGAAGAGCTGATTATCTTGGGGCAATGCCCTGCAAAAAGTCCTTTTAAGGGCTACTGGTAGTTTATTAGATTCGGGGGTGTTTTTATTTTGGGGGCTTTTTTATTTTCATAGGGATTAGGTGTAATTTATTTAAAATTTTGTAATTTTATTTATTATTTTCTGTAATCTTAGATTTTTTTTATTTTCTGTAATTCTTGCTTAAAGGGACAGTCTACTCCTGAATTTTGATTAGACTGCCCCTTTAATTTAGACTTAGTTTATTTGTATTTTAAAAGTAGTGTAAATGTTTTTATATTTAATAGTAACTTTAGTATTTTGTAAATTAGGTAATTTTAGTTTATTTAGGGGGGGTTAGGTTAGGGGGGTTAAGGGTTAGATTTATTGTGTTGTGGGCTATGGCGGTTTAGGGGCTAATACTTGATTAGGTTTATTGCGTTGTGGGATAATGGCGGATTAGGGGTTAATAGTTTTAATAGGTAGTTTGCGATGTTGGGGTTGGCGGATTTAGGGGTTAATAATTTAGTTATTACTTGCGGTGTGGGTTTGATGGCAGATATAGGGGTTAATAGTTTAAATAGGCATATTGCGTTGTGGGGGGTTGTCGGTCTAGGGGTTAATACATTTAATATTAGTAATGAGAGGGGGTGATTGCGGATATAGGAGTTTTACGTGTCGGGCTTATTTTTGGGAGGCGTGTTAGACTTTTATGGGAGATTTGTTATTTTCTTTACTTTTCTTAGGCGCCGGCAGTTTCTAAAGTGCCGTAAGTCACTGGCGACTCCAGAAATTTGTATTTATGCTCATTTCTGGACATCGCTAGTTTATCAGACTTACGACACTTTATGAACTGCCGGCAGGGTTTATGTAATACCCCGATGTGTGAGGTGAAATTACAGACGGCGCAGGTTCCCACGCTTGCGCCAAAACCTGCGCCATATATTTGATTGCGCCCAGAATATGCCTATGGGAACATATTTTTAAAGAGGACCTTATTGCATGTAGTATCTTCAATAATAAACAAGAACCTTGAACTATACAGGAGGAATAGAAGGCAAATTGTTTCTTGTACAACAACTCTGTCACATGTGTATTACCCATCATTGAGAGAGAGAGAGAGAGAGAGAGAGAGAGAGAGCGAGAGAGCGAGAGATAGAAACCCTGCCTACAAATTTTGTAAAAAAAAAAATATATTAAAAAAAAATAAAAAAAAAGAAGTAAAAGCGTATCCCTGTTCAGGAAGATGCGGGTCGTGGCAACTCAAGTCCCTCTGGAAACAGTCATTACTCCACATGTGCATGGTCTTGCCTCGTCAGCTCCAAATAGGAACACCAGCTCTCAATCCATTTTTGTGACAAACTTAGATTCTCAGCATCTCAATTTCCATTTCTTCATGAGACCCTGAGCCTGTATGTGAGTGATAACAACATGTTGAGTCCCATCTTTGGTGATAATGAGCCTCGTGGGACAATCCCACCGATATCTGATCTGATGGAGTCGCAAAGTGCTAGTGATATCTGGAAAGGATCTCCTCTGGAGTAATGTGTGCGAGGACAAATCAGGGAACAACAAAACATCCTTATATTGACCAGTAAGGACAGGTTGACACAAAAGTGTCCTCATCAACTTTTCTTTGTAGGAAAAAAAATGTGTCTCTGGGTTTATCAGGAGGAAGATTTTTGTGTCTGGCTGCTCTGTGAATATAGTAAATTATACTGTCCTCCCCTCCAAAAGACCCTAAAAGACAAAGCCTGAAATAAAGATTGTGCAAACTTCTCCAGTTCTTGTGGGGTAACTGATTCAGGGATACCCATGATCCTCACATTATTCTGCCATGAGTGGTCCTTTAGATCTGCTAGTTTGGCTTCTGGTAGACTTGATCCGCTAGGTTCTGGGTATGTCACCCAATTTGTATGATCAACTAGTACGTCTGGTTGCTTTCTCTCTGTGATATCTGAATGCTCATTGATAGAGATGTCCTTTTGCAAGTCATCAAAGGATGTCCTTTTGCAAGTCATATACAAACAACTGTTTCATAGTCTACAATAGTGGGATCTCCCTGAAGCCTCAAAGGTGGGTAATCTCTAGTGCCAGATCTCTCTTCTGGGGGTTCATGGGAGAGAGACCTGGGTTCATCAGATAGACCAGGATTGTGATCATGAAGATATTGGAGGTGATCCATAACAGTTTTCTAAAGGGAATCAATCTTCATGTGCAACACTGCTTCTCAGCAAGGCGCACTAGCCCCAAGATGGTGACCCGGCCTCTGGTTGAATAAAGTGAGTGCTCCAGCCCTGCAATCTGTTGCTCGCCACAGAGATTAAAAGCACTCTAGGAAAATCCTTGTGTCGCTAATCTGGGATTCTGTAGTTCTTAAACCTACAGGCCTTCGCAGAGCTCACTTGCAACACATCTGCTTCATTCGGCAGTCAGCTCTGCCCCAATTACATTTTAATTCCTAAGTATGTTCTGTAATTTTTTATTTCAATTTTTTTTAACTAAAGAATTTCTGACTTGGTCTCATTGATTTTATACTCTGAAAACTTGCCAAAACAATTAAAGTGAAAGTAAACCCTAGCATTGTACAAACGCAAGGATTTACTATTGAAACAAATAAAGGGCACTTTCATTCATGAAGTATAAGATACTTCATGTAGAAAGCTCCTTTATTTGATTCAATCGATCACCATTTTTAGCTGCTACAGCAGCCCACGGCTAAAAAATTTTTTGGCTAAGAGGTGACGTTTTCACCTCTTAGCCAATAGCAGTGCTGTAAATCCGGCTTGGCGCCCATGGGAGCCGCATTTACCGCACTGCTATTGGCTAAGAGGTGAAAACGTCAATTTTTTTTTAGCCGTGCTCTCTACATGAAGTATTATACTTCATGAATGAAAGTGCCCTTTATTTGTTTCAATAGTAAATCCTAGCGGTTGTGCAGCGCTAGGGTTTACTTTCACTTTAATTGTATTCAATATAATGGGTAAACGCTTATATGGTTGTTGGACGAATAGCATCATATAATTAGTGTATACAGATAAATGCTGACAAGAGGCACCAATCAACAAACCTGAAAATATGTCTCGGAGTCTAATAGCCAGTGGTTCTATATGTATGGTCGAATAATAACTGTGATAACGGGCACCCCTGATGAGTGCCTCTTGACAGAGTTATATTTGATGAAACAGTGCTGTTCATAAAAAGATGGGCTATGGGAGCTGAACATATGTTTTGTATAACCCCCCCCCCAAAAAAAAACCTGGATATTAATCCCTGATAACGTCTTAAGTGTTGCCACTAAATCCTATTGAATACTTTTTCTTCATTGACTGCCAAGACAAGTATCTGAAGAATTGCTCTTCAACTTCCAGTAATAATTTACTCTTTGTAGTACCCTTCTCATATTCTTAATAGTGGATTGTTTATGTACAAAACTGACCTGATCTTTGTGTATTAAATGGGGTAGCAAAATCTTTAAACAGTTTGCATAATTTTTTGCTAAATATTTATAGCCCTCATTTAATGAGATAGGTCGTAAGATGAGATTAAAAGAGGGTCTTTTCCTTGTTTGGGAATAAATATAATACGTGCTTCACTATATAAATTTGAGTAGTTTTTCCCCAATTAGATATTAATTGTATGATTGATTTAATATCAGAGTTATAGAAATACTTAACAATTTATGCCATTCTCCTGGTCACCCATCTGGACACACAGCTTTCTCACTGGCTAAAGATTAAATAGTATTCCTAACTTCTAATTCAGATATAGGCATCTTTAAACTATCTAACTTTCCTGATTTAAAGGGATATGAAACCCACATTTTTTCTTTCATGATTCATATAGAGCATGTATTTTTTTTTTATATAATTTTTATTTGAGGTTCATTTAAAGGCATACAACATAAATAAATTCTTATGTCACATGAGATAAGATATCCGTTTTACAAGGAGTATCGAAAATGAAAATTGGAGTATAAAAAACACATAGCTAATAATATATGTACCATGTGAACATTATATATTAATGGAGTGTCTGTCACCCAGGGACCTTCTAAATGATACAGTAGGTCTTTCTTGGACCCTTTAACATAAACAAAAATATTTGAGTGGAAGAAGGTGATTTCAAACCTAGGAGACCACTTATGGATCTCAAATGATAAACCTCATTTTTATAAAGCTTTATGTCATGCATAACAAATAAACTTAAAACATTTTTCTTGCAACTCAATAGGCCACTATTGGACCTAACTGAAATATTAACTCAAGGTGGGAGAGAAAAATTATTTAGCATGTTCAATTTGCAAGTAATGTTGAGAGTTATGATAAGAGTTGCGGCATAGGCAAGAAAAGCCGCGTATTTAGTTCTCCTTAACAAGGGGACACGTTATAGATTGGGGGGGGGGGGTGTGAGTATATATATGTAGTAGGTTATATGGATTAAATAAGCAGGCTATAGCTATACGGAGCAATATTACTTTATATAGCAATACATGGGCATATGAGACCCTAAGGGAATGTTAGAAGGGAGTGGGTTACACATGAGTAAACCCTCTCAAAACTCTTAGTAAGATAAATAGGGTAGATTATTAGTACCCATAGCAACTGACCTAATGGAGCAGATCTGTAATATATAGTTATAAGCAACAACCTGTTAAGAAATCGTATGCAGGGAGACCATAAGTGGGAGTAAAGAATGGGACCAGCCCAGGTTAGCTACATAACAAATCTCCTACAGCAACGCTGTACATCAACTTTTGTGC
The DNA here is from genome assembly GCF_027579735.1 of Bombina bombina. NCBI lineage: Eukaryota > Metazoa > Chordata > Amphibia > Anura > Bombinatoridae > Bombina > Bombina bombina. The sequence goes on from NC_069499.1 coordinate 188,999,319, forward strand.
CTCTGAATCCTTTTATACGCTGGAAGATGGAAACAGCTAGGACCTAGAGGCCACTTTTGGACCTGGATGTTCAATACATTTAGAGCATGTGAATGATGTGTGTGTGGCATCACTGTTGACCTTTACTAAGATCTATACCTCAGCATATGTAAATTGGCAGATAAACTTAAACTATTGGACAGCTTACACATCTAAAAAGGGATATAACCTATACATCCTTTCCTAGTTCATTGGTGCTATCTACTTGACCCTAATATGGGAGGGTGAATTTAGGTAAGCGGTAGAGCCAACAAAAATTTTCCTGGAGAGCATTAGAAAATCTGTGCTTTTACGCCCAAGTAAACTAACATATAAACATGTGTGTGGAATATTTATAGAGGCATATTCTAAGAATTATAGGGGTCTAATATAGGTGTTTCCTCCCCGGGAGTCGAAGATCATACAATAAGCTTATCACCACTCAGATATGTGCATATATTAGATCTAGAAGGCTAGGACTGCCACACCGCACTATCTCGGCCGCAAACAGCGCAGCGAGGCCTAGGGGTTATAGAATAGTACACGCACTTAATTAAGGGAGTAGCACCCTCAATTACTCTTAATACCTTCCAGTAACAGGGTAACACCTTACATAAAGAACGGTTCGCTAATAAAAACAAAAGAGTTTCTTAAATGTGTGCAAGTAGACAGTGTAGTAGGTATAGGGTTATTGCAACAAAGGTTGAGTTAAGTACTGTTAATATTAGCAAGGCATCCATCCTAGCTCCATTCCTCAGAGCTTCACTTGAAAAATAGAATATTTATAACCAAAGAGTGTCCCAGTTTATATCGTTGCTCGATGCTGAAAGAGCACAGTAATAATAGGCCTCCTTAATGTGCCTATGTAACCTTTTAACTACTAAAACAACTTATACAATCTAATGATCTAGTGCTAACCTCTAACTCTTAAGTTCAAAGTCTGTGGGACTGTATGTGTGCCGTTTGATAGGAAGCCTTAGGACACCCACCACGCACCATCTTAGGTGTACTTGAAAGTTAACAGTCACCCTACACCGGTTTTCAACAAGTATTATTATTATTTTATTATTATTATACTTTATTTATTAAGCGCCAACATATTCCGCAGTGCTGTCCATGGATACAATTCATTTAGATAAAACAATACAAGACTTGTAAGATACAGGACAAAATTTTCAAACACATACAGGAGGGATTGAGGGCCCTATTCCCGTGGGAACTTACAATCTAGAAGGGTAGGAGGTTGAGAAACAGGAGGTGAGGACTGCAAGATTGAGAAGGATACAGAGTTAGATGAGGGAAATGATGAGGGAAACAAGTAAATAATATTTTTCACTGTACAGGTAACCGCAACGGCTCCATTATTGTTGTGCAGTGTGGGACAGTGTAGCGGCCCCACCGGCTCTTGGACGGGTTTGCTGATGAGGAGCACGGCATCGTCAGACATAGACTGTCCAATCTTTGTAAGTTTGCTAGAGCTAGAGCTAAGCGACAGCGCACCACAAGCGGGGAAGGTCAGAGGCAGATTAGGTAAAGAAATGTCCATCTTATCTAAATCTGACCACTGTGGTTTCCGTGGGAGCTCAGACGTATGGTCCTCCAATCTGATGTCTAGGCATTGCGGTGAGGTTGAGAAAGATGTGCGTACTCGTCGAGTTGAGGAACTAGCTATCGTTATCGGCTCGGATACACAGTGATAATTAGGGTTCAGCATAGTGGGCTGTTCTGTGTTCCGCTTATGTGCAGTTGTAGAAGGCACCGGGAGTAAGTGCAGCACAGACCTGAGGTCGCTTTCAAACAGGAGGAACTGCTGCATAGTTAGCTTTAGAATAGCTGATTCCCAGGTTGCGGCCGCTGCCATGCTGTGTGATTATATAGGCCCGTTTTTCAAAATGAGTAGGATCCGTTTATCCAAAGTGTACTCTGCTCCCCTGCTTCAAAAAAACGTGGTCTCCAGAGTCTCTAGGCCATCTATATAATTAAAGTTTAGGAATCTGAACGGTCAAAGAAATTATTTTCCAGAAGATATAGCCGGAGCTAGCATGATATGCAACCGTTCATGTCCAGAGTTGGCTCCGCCCCGTAGAGCATGTATTTTTAAGCAAGTTTTTAACTTACTCCCATCAATTTCTCTTTCTTCCCTTGGTATTTTAATTTGAAAAGCAGGAATGTAAGCTTAGGAGTCTGCCCATTTTTGGTTCAGCACCTTGATAGTGCTTGCTGATTTGTGGCTAAATGTAGCACCAATCAGCAAGTGCTACCCAGGTGCTGAACCAAATAGACAATGGGTGAGGTGATTTTGGTGGAGGAGTCAAGTATTTAGCGGCATGGCATAAACTTCATCCTAATCCAGACCGCCAGGCTAAATGGTTTCTTTTAGCTTGAATCAAAATTTCAGTCCCCAAGCTCTCAAGCCTCAGGGGCCATCCAAAGACATTGCACTGCGCAAAGTGCATCCGCAAAGTCACAAAAAAATCTGATCTTATTCTCTGGACATCACACAAGGGACATACAATATAGAAAGGGCTACAGAGCTGCATTTGCATTACAATGGCTTCCAGATTCTTGAGTCTATCCGCTGGGCCACATATCCCATTTGTAATCTTTATATTCGGACAGTTTACAGCCGTCTTTTAAAAGGGTATAATCAGCGCCATCTCCCTTATCACCACTTACAGCCATATCCTTACATATGTGGCGTACCACTATGCAACAATCCTCTACAACGGATGTCAGTCCACAGTGTCTTTAACTCGCATGCTGGTTGAGAAGGCAGCTAGCTGCCGCTGAGGCCCCAAAGCACCGCAACCCTTCTCAGACACAGGAGTAGGGACTATTTGTAGATTTTCAGCAACGATGTCAGCTGCAGGTGAGGTAAATGCAGACTGCAATGTTTCTATGAAGGCGGCTTGATATACAGCTCAGCCACGATAAAAACAGCTGGCTGCATATTTGTCATAGGTAATCTCTAGTATGTGCCTTGAAATAGTATGACCAGCATTGGAATATCTGGTTTACGCTGGAGCTAGTGTGTCTCTCTTTGATATAGCTGCTACCTTCGTTGTTCTGTACAGTTTAGCTGTATCTTAGATTTTTAGTTCAGCTTATACAGCTGATAAACCTGACTCAGAAGTATTAAGTGCTTAATGTCCATTTGAATGAAATAGTTGGCCGATATCAATGTTGCTAGTTAATTAATTTTATTAGTCTCAAAGATTGCTCCATTTATGTGTTCACTGTCTCTATATATAATTAGTGATATTTACTTTTTAAATGCCAGATACTACTAGAATTCATTCTATGTAACTTGAAAACTATGTTTGAGAAATGCTATTTTTTGGCTCTGGAGAGGTCTTCATAAGTATTATGTTTGTTTTGTCTCATACCATTTTCACTCACATATGGTGTGAGATCCCTGAGTGGCCTCATGTTGTTCATTTAAGGAAACTATATCATGGGAGGATTTTATGCTATAAGTAACAATGTTATTTTGTACTTCCTATGAATTTAAAAATGGATAACTGAACTATATATGAACATAAAGTTTCACTGGGCTAATAGGCCATAGAGAGAAGCAGTGTTCCCAACCCAAAATCTAGTGGTAATTATATAACATGTATATTACCACAGTTTTTAACTTGTGTTTAGTGTTGTGGAATTAGTGACTCTTGGTGGGTATAGCCAATAACATGGACCACACTAGGGGTTAGCATTGTTTATAGACAGGGGTGAAAAAATATTATTACAGTTTACTAGTCCGGGGAGAAAATGTACTAGTCCAAGCAATCTTAAAGGTAGGGGGGAAAGCCACATTTTTTTACTTGTCCACTGAAACTTCTTAGTAGTCCAGGACAAGTCAAAATGTCCAGCCCTGTGTTAGTATGTACCATACTTGTATCTATAGCGTTGATATATTGAACATAATAGAGCCATCTCAGCCATCTGAATGATAAAGTGTTAATTCAAGTTTGTGTCCGGTTATACAAGCCAGTCAATACTGTGAAATATTAATTTAAGTCTGTGGACTCTGCTACCTGTGATATTAACAAATACTGCCAAGTAACTGAGTATCCTGTTACATTGCTATTGCAAGTACCTGAGTTTCCTGTTACATTGCTATTCCAAAGACCTGTGTATCCTGCCTGTGTATCCTGTTATATTGCTATAACCTAGTTCCTGAGTATTTTGTTACATTGCTATAACCAAGTACCTGAAGTATCTTGTTTCATTGAACTTTACATTTGCTTCATATCAGTCTGTTCTTACTTTGTTTAACTGCATTAAAGAATCTTTGTTCTTCTGTATAAATATGCCTTGGCAAAATTCTTCTAAGATGAAAGAGGCTGTCATGCTTTCGGAACCTAAAAGCACCACACCTAAGCTCCAACCAGAACACCCCCCAAACATGACAATTGGAATCTTATATACCAGGCAGAACAGAGCTGGGGCCATGCCCCTAGAGCATTGTGAATTGCCCGAAGCTCTAAGATATTGATTGGAAGAGAAGATTCTTCTTGGGACCACATCAACTGAGTCCTCTTGGGGCTCCAGACTGCACCCCAGCTTGAGAGGCTGGTATCCATAGTCACAATCTTCCAGGATGGTCTCAAGAAGCACATACCTAGGGCCAGGTGATCTTGATAGAGCCACCAAGAGAGAGACACTCTCGTCAGATTGTCCAGAACAATTTGTTGAGACAGGTTTATGTGATCTCCATTCCACTGCCTTAGCATGCATATTTGTAGAGGTCTGAGATGGATTCGAGCAAAAGGAATAATGCCCATGGAGGACACCATGAGACCAATTACCTCCATGCACTGAGCCACCAAAGCATTTAAGGTGGCCTGAAGGGATAGACATGCTGCAACCATCTTGGAACGTCTCTGATCTATTAGAAACATCTTCATGGATATTGAGTCGATGATAGTTCAGAGAAAAACAACCCTGGTACTGGGAAACAGGGAACTCTTCTAGATTTAGCTTCCATCCGTGAGTTCGGAGAAGACACTCCGGCTGATATCTTGCCAAAGGAAAAGATGGAGCTTGAACCAAGATATCATCCAGGTACGGGGCTACAGCAATACCCTGAGACCTGGTCACTGCTAGGAGAGCTCCCAAAAGCTTTGTGAAGATTCTGGGAGCAGTAGCTAAGCCAAATGGCAAGGTTATGAACTGGAAATGTATTCCAGGAATGGAAACATCAGAAACTGAAAATGATCCTTGTGGATCGGGACATGAAGGTATGCATCCTTTAAGTCGATTGTGGTCATGAACTGTCCCTCCTGGATCAAGGGAAGGATGGACCTGATAGTCTCCATTTTGAAGGAGGGGACCCTGAGAAACCCGAGACATTTTAAGTCTAGAATTGGGCAATACGTTCCCTCCTTTTTGGGAACTACAAAGAGGTTTGAACAAAACCCCTAACGCCTGTCTGATGAGGGCACCTGGACGATTTCGGGAGAGATCCCGAACGCAGTATAAAAAGGCTGCTCTTTTTTCTGGTCTTGTAGTGTCCCGAACGCAGTATAAAAAGGCTGCTCTTTTTTCTAGTCTTGTAGTTAATCATCTTTTTTTTTATTATCATATTCCAAATGTATATACAGAAAAGCAAGCAACAAATCAAAATGAAATATGTTGTTTGGACATGAAACTGTATTAATTGGCTCTAACTTTTCTTTTTATTTGTTATATGTTCTATTGTCACAATCTTTTAACTATGCAACTATTAGCAACATAGGCAGGATAGATTTAATTCAGGTCTCAGCTAATATTAGTACCTATACCACCCAACAGAGGGTAAATCACTTGTTTTTTAATTGGAATGTCTAACGTTTTAATAAAAATGCCCAATTTTTAAAATAAATTTCTCTATTTTTAAGCTAACTTAATTTCTCTTATATTTGGTACTCTAGGGGAAAGCCAAGCCTTCAAAAACATAATTTATGTAAGAACTTACCTGATAAATTCATTTCTTTCATATTAGCAAGAGTCCATGAGCTAGTGACGTATGGGATATACATTCCTACCAGGAGGGGCAAAGTTTCCCAAACCTCAAAATGCCTATAAATACACCCCTCACCACACCCACAATTCAGTTTAACGAATAGCCAAGAAGTGGGGTGATAAGAAAAAAGTGCGAAAGCATATAAAATAAGGAATTGGAATAATTGTGCTTTATACAAAAAAATCATAACCACCACAAAAAAGGGCGGGCCTCATGGACTCTTGCTAATATGAAAGAAATGAATTTATCATGTAAGTTCTTACATAAATTATGTTTTCTTTCATGTAATTAGCAAGAGTCCATGAGCTAGTGACGTATGGGATAATGATTACCCAAGATGTGGATCTTTCCACGCAAGAGTCACTAGAGAGGGAGGGATAAAATAAAGACAGCCAATTCCTGCTGAAAATAATCCACACCCAAAATAAAGTTTACTGAAAAACACAAACAGAAGATTCAAACTGAAACCGCTGCCTGAAGTACTTTTCTACCAAAAACTGCTTCAGAAGAAGAAAATACATTAAAATGGTAGAATTTAGTAAAAGTATGCAAAGAGGACCAAGTTGCTGCTTTGCAAATCTGATCAATCGAAGCTTCATTCCTAAACGCCCAGGAAGTAGAAACTGACCTAGTAGAATGAGCTGTAATCCTTTGAGGCGGAGTTTTACCCGACTCAACATAGGCATGATGAATTAAAGATTTCAACCAAGATGCCAAAGAAATGGCAGAAGCTTTCTGGCCTTTTCTAGATCCGGAAAAGATAACAAATAGACTAGAAGTCTTTCGGAAAGACTTAGTAGCTTCAACATAATATTTCAAAGCTCTAACAACATTCAAAGAATGCAACGATTTCTCCTTAGAATTCTGAGGATTAGGACATAATGAAGGAACCACAATTTCTCTACTAATGTTGTTGGAATTCACAACTTTAGGTAAAAATTCAAAAGAAGTTCGCAACACCGCCTTATCCTGATGAAAAATCAGAAAAGGAGACTCACAAGAAAGAGCAGATAATTCAGAGACTCTTCTGGCAGAAGAGATCGCCAATAGGAACAAAACTTTCCAAGAAAGTAATTTAATGTCCAATGAATGCATAGGTTCAAACGGAGGAGCTTGAAGAGCCCCCAGAACCAAATTCAAACTCCAAGGAGGAGAAATTGACTTAATGACAGGTTTTATACGAACCAAAGCTTGTACAAAACAATGAATATCAGGAAGATTAGCAATCTTTCTGTGAAAAAGAACAGAAAGAGCAGAGATTTGTCCTTTCAAAGAACTTGCGGATAAACCTTTATCTAAACCATCCTGAAGAAACTGTAAAATTCTCGGAATTCTAAAAGAATGCCAAGAAAAATGATGAGAAAGACACCAAGAAATATAAGTCTTCCAGACTCTATAATATATCTCTCTGGATACAGATTTACGAGCCTGTAACATAGTATTAATCACAGAGTCAGAGAAACCTCTTTGACCAAGAATCAAGCGTTCAATCTCCATACCTTTAAATTTAAGGATTTGAGATCCTGATGGAAAAAAGGACCTTGCGACAGAAGGTCTGGTCTTAGCGGAAGAGTCCACGGATGGCAAGAGGCCATCCGGACAAGATCCGCATACCAAAACCTGTGAGGCCATGCCGGAGCTACCAGCAGAACAAACGAGCATTCCTTCAGAATCTTGGAGATTACTCTTGGAAGAAGAACTAGAGGCGGAAAGATATAGGCAGGATGATACTTCCAAGGAAGTGATAATGCATCCACTGCTTCCGCCTGAGGATCCCGGGATCTGGACAGATACCTGGGAAGTTTCTTGTTTAGATGAGACGCCATCAGATCTATTTCTGGAAGCTCCCACATTTGAACAATCTGAAGAAATACCTCTGGGTGAAGAGACCATTCGCCTGGATGCAACGTTTGGCGACTGAGATAATCCGCTTCCCAATTGTCTATACCTGGGATATGAACCGCAGAAATTAGACAGGAGCTGGATTCCGCCCAAACCAAAATTCGAGATACTTCTTTCATAGCCAGAGGACTGTGAGTCCCTCCTTGATGATTGATGTATGCCACAGTTGTGACATTGTCTGTCTGAAAACAAATGAACGATTCTCTCTTCAGAAGAGGCCAAGACTGAAGAGCTCTGAAAATTGCACGGAGTTCCAAAATATTGATCGGTAATCTCACCTCCTGAGATTCCCAAACTCCTTGTGCCGTCAGAGATCCCCACACAGCTCCCCAACCTGTGAGACTTGCATCTGTTGAAATTACAGTCCAGGTCGGAAGCACAAAAGAAGCCCCCTGAATTAAACGATGGTGATCTGTCCACCACGTTAGAGAGTGTCGTACAATCGGTTTTAAAGATATTAATTGAGATATCTTTGTGTAATCCTTGCACCATTGATTCAGCATACAGAGCTGAAGAGGTCGCATGTGAAAACGAGCAAAGGGGATCGCGTCCGATGCAGCAGTCATAAGACCTAGAATTTCCATGCATAAGGCTACCGAAGGGAATGATTGTGACTGAAGGTTTCGACAAGCTGAAATCAATTTTAGACGTCTCTTGTCTGTTAAAGACAGAGTCATGGACACTGAATCTATCTAGAAACCCAGAAAGGTTACCCTTGTCTGAGGAATCAATGAACTTTTTGGTGAATTGATCCTCCAACCATGATCTTGAAGAAACAACACAAGTCGATTCGTATGAGATTCTGCTAAATGTAAAGACTGAGCAAGTACCAAGATATCGTCCAAATAAGGAAATACCACAATACCCTGTTCTCTGATTACAGACAGAAGGGCACCGAGAACCTTTGTAAAAATTCTTGGAGCTGTAGCTAGGCCAAACGGCAGAGCCACAAACTGGTAATGCTTGTCCAGAAAAGAGAATCTCAGGAACTGATAATGATCTGGATGAATCGGAATATGCAGATATGCATCCTGTAAATCTATTGTGGACATATAATGCCCTTGCTGAACAAAAGGCAAGATAGTCCTTACAGTTACCATTTTGAACGTTGGTATCCTTACATAACGATTCAATATTTTTAGATCCAGAACTGGTCTGAAGGAATTCTCCTTCTTTGGTACAATGAAGAGATTTGAATAAAACCCCATCCCCTGTTCCAGAACTGGAACTGGCATAATTACTCCAGCCAACTCTAGATCTGAAACACAATTCAGAAATGCTTGAGCTTTCACTGGATTTACTGGGACACGGGAAAGAAAAAATCTCTTTGCAGGAGGTCTCATCTTGAAACCAATTATGTACCCTTCTGAAACAATGTTCTGAATCCAAAGATTGTGAACAGAATTGATCCAAATTTCTTTGAAAAAATGTAACCTGCCCCCTACCAGCTGAGCTGGAATGAGGGCCGCACCTTCATGTGGACTTAGAAGCTGGCTTTGCCTTTCTAGATTTATTCCAGACTGGAGATGGTTTCCAAACTGAAACTGCTCCTGAGGATGAAGGATCAGGCTTTTGTTCTTTGTTGAAACGAAAGGAACGAAAACGATTATTAGCCCTGTTTTTACCCTTAGATTTTTTATCCTGTGGTAAAAAAGTTCCTTTCCCACCAGTAACAGTTGAGATAATAGAATCCAACTGAGAACCAAATAATTTGTTACCCTGGAAAGAAATGGAAAGTAGAGTTGATTTAGAAGCCATATCAGCATTCCAAGTTTTAAGCCATAAAGCTCTTCTGGCTAAAATAGCTAGAGACATAAACCTGACATCAACTCTGATAATATCAAAAATGGCATCACAGATAAAATTATTAGCATGTTGAAGAAGAATAATAATATTATGAGAATCATGATCTGTTACTTGTTGCGCTAAAGTTTCCAACCAAAAAGTTGAAGCTGCAGCAACATCAGCCAATGATATAGCAGGTCTAAGAAGATTACCTGAACACAGATAAGCATTTCTTAGAAAGGATTCAATTTTCCTATCTAAAGGATCCTTAAACGAAGTACCATCTGACGTAGGAATAGTAGTACGTTTAGCAAGGGTAGAAATAGCCCCATCAACTCTAGGGATTTTGTCCCAAAATTCTAATCTGTCAGACGGCACAGGATATAATTGCTTAAAACGTTTAGGAGTAGTAAATGAATTACCCAATTTATCCCATTCTCTGGAAATTACTTCAGAAATAGCATTAGGAACAGGAAAAACGTCTGGAATAACCACAGGAGATTTAAAGACCTTATCTAAACGTTTAGAATTAGTATCAAGAGGACCAGAATCCTCAATTTCTAAAGCAATTAGTACTTCTTTAAGTAAAGAACGAATAAATTCCATTTTAAATAAATATGAAGATTTATCAGCATCAATCTCTGAGACAGAATCCTCTGAACCAGAGGAGTCATCAGAATCAGAATGATGTTCATTTAAAAATTCATCTGTAGAAAGAGAAGTTTTAAAAGATTTTTTATGTTTACTAGAAGGAGGAATAACAGACATAGCCTTCTTGATGGATTCAGAAACAAAATCTCTTATGTTATCAGGAACATTCTGAACCTTGGATGTTGAAGGAACTGCAACAGGCAATGGTACATTACTAAAGGAAATATTATCTGCATTAACAAGTTTGTCATGACAATTAATACAAACAACAGCTGGAGGAATAGCTACCAAAAGTTTACAGCAGATACACTTAGCTTTGGTAGTTCCAGCACTAGACAGCGATTTTCCTGAAGTATCTTCTGACTCAGATGCAACGTGAGACATCTTGCAATATGTAAGAGAAAAAACAACATATAAAGCAAAATTGATCAAATTCCTTAAATGACAGTTTCAGGAATGGGAAAAAATGGCAATAAACAAGCTTCTAGCAACCAGAAGCAAAGAAAAAATGAGACTGAAATAATGTGGAGACAAAAGCGACGCCCATATTTTTTAGCGCCAAATAAGACGCCCACATTATTTGGCGCCTAAATGCTTTTTGGCGCCAAAAATGACGCCACATCCGGAACGCCGACATCTTTGGCGCAAAAGGACGTCAAAAATGACGCAACTTCCGGCGACACGTATGACGCCGGAAACAGAAAAGATTTTTTGCGCCAAAAAAGTCTGCGCCAAGAATGACGCAATAAAATGAAGCATTTTCAGCCCCCGCGAGCCTAACAGCCCACAGGGAAAAAAAGTCAAATTTTTAAGGTAAGAAAAAATGATTGATTCAAATGCATTATCCCAAATATGAAACTGACTGTCTGAAAATAAGGAATGTTGAACATCCTGAGTCAAGGCAAATAAATGTTTGAATACATATATTTAGAACTTTATAAACAAAGTGCCCAACCATAGCTTAGAGTGTCACAGAAAATAAGACTTACTTACCCCAGGACACTCATCTACATGTTTGTAGAAAGCCAAACCAGTACTGAAACGAAAATCAGCAGAGGTAATGGTATATAAATAAGAGTATATCGTCGATCTGAAAAGGGAGGTAAGAGATGAATCTCTACGACCGATAACAGAGAACCTATGAAATAGACCCCGTAGAAGGAGATCACTGCATTCAAAATAGGCAATACTCTCCTCACATCCCTCTGACATTCACTGCACGCTGAGAGGAAAACCGGGCTCCAACCTGCTGCGGAGCGCATATCAACGTAGAATCTAGCACAAACTTACTTCACCACCTCCATAGGAGGCAAAGTTTGTAAAAACTGAATTGTGGGTGTGGTGAGGGGTGTATTTATAGGCATTTTGAGGTTTGGGAAACTTTGCCCCTCCTGGTAGGAATGTATATCCCATACGTCACTAGCTCATGGACTCTTGCTAATTACATGAAAGAAATATATTTTTTGTCATTAGTAACACCATTATAAAAATAAGATTTTTTTTTCTTTCCCTACTTGATTTTCAAATAGCTAAATTATATGTCCAAACTCAATTCGGAAATTTATTTTCAGCAGCTTTGTTAGCCATTTACATGCCAGTCTAGGGGTAACAAAATCTATGAAGGAGGTTCATTTGGGATTCTCTAAAATATGCATAACAGGGGGTTGGCGAACAATAGTAAGACTTCTGTTCACTTCCTCTGTTGTTAATATACTGTATATCCTGCTTCTTTCTTCCAACACTCAATAATGGATAACATTTGCTTATCCCTATTTAAGTCCATCAGAGCTTTATAGGTCGCTGAGTATGAAAATGTTCCTTTTTTAAAGAGCCTGATAGTTTTGTTTAATCAGTGTGGATTGTTTAAATTAGAGGCTTTCTTTAATATTTCTTTAATGTGATGCACACGTTGAATATAGGCGTAATACTGAGAATCTGCAAAATTATATTTTAGTTGTAATTCTGTAAAGGAGACTACTTTTCTTTTCACGGGATCAATAAGATCACTTATTGTCTTTATTTTAACCATTTCCCATGCCTGTAAATTACTTTTATTCATGCCTGGCAGAAAATCCGGGTTTTCACTAATAGGTTGATAAATTAAACATATGTGTAAACCCCATTATTTTATGTATCTTAATCCACACTCTAAGTATGTCTTCAAACAAAATATTGTTCTTAACTATCTGGGGAATGTCCTTCCAAACTTGATGAAGTAACCATGCTTTAGAAATGCTACCCAACTGTTGATCATCTACTGGATTCTCATAAAAACTTAAATTATGCTTACCTGATAATTTTCTTTTCTTCAGATGGATAGCTGCATGCATTACTTTTGGGAATTCAGAACCTGGCCACCAGGGGGAGGCAAAGATACCATAGCCAAAGGCTTAAATACTCCTCCCACTTCCCTCACCCCCCAGTCATTCGAAAGAAGGACAAGGAACAATAGAAGAAACATCAGGGTGAAAAGGTGCCAGAAGAATAAAATAAAGACACCCCAGATGAAAAATATGACTGGGGAGCTGTGGACTCTCTCCATTTATGAAGAAAAACTTAAATTATGCTTCTTCAGATGGAAAGAGTCCACAGCTGCATTCATTAGTTTTGGGAAAACAATACCCAAGCTATAGAGGACACTGAATGCTAAAACGGGAGGGTACAATAGGCGGCCCATTCTGAAGGCACCAAGTCTGAACCATAACCCAACAAACCCTTGCTTCGTCCGAAGCCGAGAAAACATATAAAAGAAAAAGCCCCCAAGGACACTGGTCCGCAGATAGTCCACAAACCTAGCTAGATACCGCAAATCAAACTCAACTGAGCCAACAAGCCTCCAGGAGACACCAATGCCCAGCAGTCGGTCCCCGACCACACATCCCCTACTAAAGAAGGAAACACCAGCCGACACTCCCAACAGGGATAGGGCAAGAAGAACCAAAGGAAACCGAAAGGTTACCAAAATTCCATAAAGGAATAATCCCCGAGAACGAACCCGGCTCTCAAAAATCCAAATGGGTCCTAGGTTCCAACAAACCAGGGGCAACACCCAGTCTAAACAGAAACCACAAGGTTTAGGACCAGTCCTCGGAAGAGAACAATATTTTTGTCACATCGTGCAAATGCACCCAGAAAACAACTGAAGACCAAGTCCTCAAATTGACAGAACTCTGAAGACAGAAGTATTCAGAGACAAAAACGGGTAGCAGACCCACTCGCAGCAACCCTGGGTCAAAACCCCCCAGCCATCCTTAGGATGACACAGAAAAAATATTTGCTGGGAAGTAAAAAGCGGGCCAAACAAGGTAACAGATTGTAAAATCTCCCAGACAAAGGGTCCACTCTAGTCAACCCAGCCACCAGATCTGCACATAGGTCTCAAAAAAAAGGGAGAAGCACAGAACCTCGAGGCCCGATGCACCCCCAACCCAAAGATGACCAACAGGTCCCAGCTGGGCCAGCCCAAGTGTCGGCAGGTCTGAAAACAGGGGAACATCAAAACCCCAACACCAGCTCAAACTGGCAGAAGAATGGCCTCGGCCATCCCAACAGAGTTCAGGTGCCAACCCCAAAACTCCTCCCTGAAGACAGTCAATAAGGCCATAGACCCAGAGAAATCCAGCAACAGGCACAACACAGGCTTGAGGCAGAGTCAGAAATCTCCAGGTGGAATAGAACAACCCAGAGAGCATATTTCTCTCCGAAACAGTCTAAACCTCTGTTTCAACCTCCTGAACCCAGGAGGAGTCCCCAGACAGGGACCAGCCCCCGAAAAGGAGGAGATAAATCCCCCCCAAGAAAGGGGGCAGATGTAAAGCAAGGCACAAAGCCATGGGCCAAACCCAGAGATCACATCTCCAATGAAGATGAGCTTCATGGGTCCTTTGGGAAAAATAGCCTACCATGCTAAAGCGGATACCCCGCAACCCCTCGCTTGAAAACAAGCTGATCAAGGAAACCCATACCTTAGAACGTAAGGCAAGCCTTAGCGTTCAGAAAACCTGGCCAATTGACCAGATCAACTAGCCAAACCATTGGTCATAGTCCAGTTTCCCTGGAACTAGAGGACCCGGTCAGACCTAGGTCCTAACCGACAGGCGACGATCCGCAAAATGGTCCACAAGGACATAGCTGAAGCCTCCGCAACCGGAAGCAACCAGGGCGATAATAGAGCCAAGCCCCCAATTTGTTTAAAACAAACAAAATCCCGGAAACTCAACACTCCGTCTGATATAAAAAACAGACCCACCGGGGAATAATACTCAAAAACTAGATGCCTGAGTAAGGAGCAACCCGCCCATCCCCGAAAACGGGAAGAAGACTCACTCATAATCTCAACCAAAGGGAAGAGAAGAGTCCTTGCAAGAGTCCCACACTCCCAGATCTAAAGTACGACAGAGTCGCACAAGACCCCCAGAGCCCCAAAAGGCATACCAAACATCGAGTACAAAGCCCCGAAGAGAGAGCAAGGCTAGTCTCTATAATCTCCTCTGGAACCCTGAGAGAGCACATCCAAGGAACATGGGCATCCCTTTGTAGAAAACCCCTAAGCAAAGCTTGGAAAAGGAGACAACGCAGCCCATCATCCCAGGAATGGAACGACTAACTCCCTCAGGACAATCCGCAAGAAAAATGGACAAAGTCCTAAAGACTCAACTCAAAGAAAGAGATCAACAGGAACAGTCCAAGAAAGGACACCCATTAACCCCAAGGACAAACCGCGCGGAAACAGGCGGCAAAAGGAACCAAGTCCTACATCCTCTAACCCACACGGGAGTGAAACACTCCAGTCCCGACAGGATGTCGTCTACAACCGAGAAAGTCGCAGCGGAACCTTAAACTATGAGTGTACCAGTAAAGCATTGCAAAGACCCTTTAAAGGACTCAAGGTGCTACTCATTTTATCAACCTTGAAAGGGGGAAATGCCGAGTAGACCTTGCTGGGGATCGAAATTGTGACCCTCAGTTTGCTACAGTATAGAGTCGCCACAGAGCATTAGAACGCTGAGCTATCTGTCCCGCTAGCCCCAGACACTGAAATCTGTAAGAATAACAAGTGGACCATACAGAGCACTTTGCGCCAAAACCGGACCAACCCAGCCTAACAGACGCCCCGTGACTGAACTAGGCCTCACGACATAAGTTAAAAGTACCCAATCAGGACCAGCCTGAAACCAGGGCCATCACTGCCAAGGCCGCATATAAATCTCCCTGAACGGGGGAGAGCAACAGTCAACATATGACTAAACACGTCTTAGACCAACTTCCTCAGAAGTAACATAGCGATCAAAATATCGTTAGTATCGATTCCAGAATTTTTTTCCAAGGAGAATATAACTAACATGAGCTTTAACAAAATAAAATATCATCCTAACCGGATAAAATAAAAGAAGGCACCACTTAGGGTATCGCCTAAGAAAAAACAGCCAGCCCAACAGAGACTCTGTTCTTCTAAGCTCAAAAACTGGACGATACACAACCAACAAGACTATAAGAAGATAACGATATCCCCTTATATCTAATGCTGAAGGCTATTTAGAAGAAGACTGAGGATTCTCTGACCCATCCATGACAGGCTCTGCTACTGACGCCAAAGCGTGCCTCAATAAGACACAAAGGCTCCCCAGTATATATCCAAAAGCACAGCATACCCCCGCGGTAGCAAAAGACGCCTCCGGCCCGAAGGTTGACTCCCTGTAGACTCAGGGAAAGTTGTTCCCCCAGAGAGCTGAACAGGCCCCATGCCTGAAGAGCCCCGGAAACCGGAACACGAACAATATCTTAAGCTACCTTCTGGAAGTAGATTTGCAAGAGCCACCTTCCGAAGAAGGATAAGCAAAGTCTGGGTCACCTGCATGCGTAGTAAGAGAATGTTTAAGGGAACTCGCCACTCAGGGGACAGAACCCCCAGAGGCAGATGGCTTAGCAGCCCCTTGATTATCCGATCCAGAGGAATTGAGCACTCTAATACGGCATTAAGAACATAACTGGTAGGCTAGTATCATCCGGGCAAAATGCATTCTGCACAAGGAGTAGAAAATAAAACAGAGACGTCCGTCTCTGCAATATCAGATTCCTCCATAACTAGGATATTGATACAAGAATGGATCAGATAAAAAATCTAAACAGCACCTGACACCCCCTGTGGCTGGGGCACTCACCGTCTCCTATGTACCAGACCCCAGTGGACCAGAATTTCTCTGTTGCCACACAGTCAGGAACACGGAAATGAAAGCAAAACATGTGACCACGCCCAGTCACAAGGTGAACCGTATAGTCCAAAAAGCGTGCCCAACAAAAAGGCTGCGTCGCTTGAAAAAAACACGTTATGTTCCACAAGCCATGATCCTAAAAACACTACACATAAGCAGGTTGAATCACATAACAAACATGATTAAAGAAAACCCTGTTCAATAACCCCCCTCAGGAGATATTAACCCTTGATTCCAAGATACTAAAGGAGTCTTACTGAGACCCTGAAACATAATTGAGACCCGCAAGGTTGTAGCCCCTCAGGAAACATACAGTACAATACTGAAGAAAGTAAAATGAAACAATCTTATCGGAATCTAAGCCGTGGCACAGAAACACAGCCCTTCAAGTGTGACGCATGGACTTGAGAGAAGAAAGCAGGCAGCAAAACTCGTCAACACCGATTGCTTGTGGAGCGGTTAATATGAGTCAGGATGGCTTTGCAGGAAGACTCTCCCTGCATATCCATGCCCTCACTGAGGGGCTGATAGGATTACTTAAAACTCCCGTCCCATGTCGAAGAGTACTACCCTCCATAATAGACGATTGAAAATCTGACACTTCTCTGCCAACCTCCTGGGACGAAAGGCAAAGCATGACTGGGGGATGAGGGAAGTGGGAGAAGTATTTAAGCCTTTGGTTGGGGTGTCTTTGCCTCCTCCTGGTGGCCAGGTTATGAATTCCCAAAAGTAATGAATGCAGCTGTGGACTCTTTCCATTTATGAAGAAAAGTTTTCCTTGTCTAATAACCAATCAATAGCCACCTTTGAGAGTGCTGCTAGATTATAGTAATGAATATCTGGAATTCAAAACCCTCCGAATTCTGTGGCCATCTGTAGTTTAAGTCTGATATGGATCTTTCTCCCTCCCCATAAAAAGGCATTAAATGATTTGTAGAATCTAACAATATCTTTTTTTAGGGATCAGGAGGGGAAGCATGTTCATGGGATAAAGAAGTTTAGGGAAAAACATAATTTATGGTTACCAGATAAATTCCTTTCCTTCCGGATAGGGAGAGTCCATGGCTTCATTCCTTACTGTTGGAAAATACAACACCTGGCCACCAGGAGGAGGCAAAGACACCCCAGCCAAAAGCTTAAATATCCCTCCCACTTCCTCATTACCCCAGTCATTCTGCCAAGGGAACAAGGAAAAGTAGGAGAAACATTAGGGTATAAATGGTGCCAGAAGAATAAAATAAATAATAGGGGACCGCTCATAGACAAGAAAAAAACGTGCGGGGGCCATGGACTCTCCGGAAGGAAAGGAATTTATCTGGTAAGCATTAATTATGTTATCCTTCCTAAGATAGGGAGAGCCCACGGCTTCTTTCCTTACTTTTGGGAAAACTATCCCGAAGCTCCAGAGGACACAGAATGATTAATGGGTGGGAACAAAAAGGAAGAGGCGGACGCTATTCTGAGGGCACCACAGTCTGCAAAACTTTTCTCCCGAAAGCAGCTTCAGCCGAAACTATAAAATTTGTAAAATTTTGAAAAAGTATGTAAGGATGACCAGGAAGCCACCTTACAAATCTGATCCATAGAGGCCTCATTCCTAAAGGCCCAAGAGGAAGCCACTGCTCTAGAGGAATGAGCCATTATCCTCTCAGGACGACGATGTCTCGCTGTCTCGTAAGTGGATGACACTCCTTAACCAAAAAGATAGGGAAATCAAAGTAGCCTTCTGCCCCTTACGCTTCCCCGAATAGACAACAAACAAAGAGGAAGATTGTCTAAACTCCTTAGTAGCCTGAAGATAGAACTTCAAGGCACGAACCACATCCAAATTGTGAAGTAAGCATTCCTTCAATGAAGGAGGATTAGGACACAAGGAAGGAACCACAATCTCCTGATTGATTTTGCGATCTGACACAACCTTAGGAAGAAAACCTAATTTAGTACGTAAAGATCTCAGAAACTCTGTGCGCAGAGGCAATAGCCAATAAAAAGAGAACCTTCCAAGACAACAATTTAATGTCAACGGAATGCAGAGGCTCAAACGGAACCTGTTGCAAATCCTGAAGAACACAATTTAGGCTTCAAGGAGGAGCCCCAGATCTAAGCACAGGTCTGATCCTAATCAGAGCCTTAACGAAGGACTGCATGTCTGGAAGCTCAGCCAGTCTCTTGTGCAATAAAACCATCAGGGCTGAAATCTGTACCCTCAGGGAACTAGCAGAAAGGCCCTTCTCCAGCCCATCCTGGAGAAAAACATAATTTATGTAAGAACTTACCTGATAAATTAATTTCTTTCATATTGGCAAGAGTCCATGAGGTAGTGACATATGGGACATACAATCCTACCAGGAGGGGCAAAGTTTCCCAAACCTCAAAATGCCTATAAATACACCCCTCACCACACCCATAATTAAGTTTAATGAATAGCCAAGCAGTGGGGTGATAAAGAAAGGAGTAGAAAGTATCAACAAAGGAAATTTGGAAATAATTGTGCTTTATACAAAAAATCATAAACACCATAAAAAGGGTGGGCCTCATGGACTCTTGCCAATATGAAAGAAATTAATTTATCAGGTAAGTTCTTACATAAATTATGTTTTCTTTTATGTAATTGGCAAGAGTCCATGAGCTAGTGACATATGGGATATCAATACCCAAGATGTGGAGTCTTCTACTCAAGAGTCACTAGAGAGGGAGGGAATTAAAATAAAAACAGCCATATTCCGCTGAAAAAATTAATCCACAACCCAAAACAAAAATAAGTTTATTTCATCTTTGAAAGAAAAAACTTAAATCAAAAGCAGAAGAATCAAACTGAAACAGCTGCCTGAAGAACTTTTCTACCAAAAACTGCTTCCGAAGAAGCAAATACATCAAAACGGTAGAATTTAGTAAATGTATGCAAAGAGGACCAAGTCGCCGCTTTGCAAATCTGATCAACTGAAGCTTCATTCTTAAAAGCCCACGAAGTGGAAACTGATCTAGTAGAATGAGCTGTAATTCTCTGAGGGGGTCCTGACCCGACTCAAAATAAGCTTGATGAATCAAAAGTTTCAACCAAGAAGCCAAGGAACTAGCAGAAGCCTTCTGACCTTTCCTAGGTCCAGAAAATAAAACAAATAGACTAGAAGTCTTCCTGAAATCTTTAGTAGCTTCCACATAATATTTCAAAGCTCTTGCCACATCCAAAGAATGTAAGGATCTCTCCAAAGAATTCTTAGGATTAGGACATAAGGAAGGGACAACAATTTCTCTACTAATGTTGTTAGAATTCACAACCTTAGGCAAAACTGCCTTATCCTGATGAAAAATCAGAAAAGGAGACTCACAAGAAAGCGTAGATAGCTCAGAAACTCTTCTAGCAGAAGAGATAGCCAAAAGGAACAACACTTTCCAAGAAAGTAGTTTAATATCCAAAGAATGCATAGGCTCAAATGGAGGAGCCTGTAACGCCTTAAGAACCAAATTAAGACTCCAAGGAGGAGAAATTGATTTAATGACAGGCTTAATATGAACTAAAGCCTGTACAAAACAGTGAATATCAGGAAGAATAGAAATATTTCTGTGAAATAAAACAGAAAGAGCGGAGATTTGTCCTTTCAAGGAACTTGCAGACAAACCCTTATCCAAACCATCCTGAAGGAACTGTAAAATTCTAGGAATGCTAAAAGAATACCAGGAGAATTTATGAGAAGAACACCATGAAATGTAAGTCTTCCAAACTCTATAATAAATCTTTCTAGAGACAGATTTACGAGCTTGTAACATAGTATTAATCACTGAGTCAGAGAAACCTCTATGACTTAGAACTAAGAGTTCAATTTCCACACCTTCAAATTTAATGATTTGAGATCCTGATGGAAAAACGGACCTTGAGATAGTAGGTCCGGCCGTAACGGAAGTGGCCAAGGGGGGCAACTGGACATCCGCACCAGATCCGCATACCAAAACCTGTGTGGCCATGCTGGAGCCACCAGCAACACAAAAGACTGTTCCATGATGATTTTGGAGATCACTCTTGGAAGGAGAACTAGAGGCGGGAAGATGTAAGCAGGATGATAACACCAAGGAAGTGTCAGTGCATCCACTGCTTCCGCCTGAACATCCCTGGACCTGGACAGGTATCTGGGAAGTTTCTTGTTTAGATGAGAGGCCATGAGATCTATCTCTGGAAGACCCCACATCTGAACAACCTGAGAAAACACATCCGGATGGAGAGACCACTCTGGATGCAAAGTTTGGCGGCTGAGATAATCCGCCTCCCAATTGTCTACACCTGGGATATGCACCGCAGAGATTAGACAGGAGCTGGATTCCGCCCAAGCAAGTATCCAAGATACTTCTTTCATAGCTTGGGGACTGTGAGTCTCACCCTGATGATTGACATAAGCTACAGTTGTGATATTGTCTGTCTGAAAACAAATGAACGGTTCTCTCTTTAGCAGAGGCCAAAACTGAAGAGCTCTAAAATATTTATTGGTAATCTCGCCTCTTGAGATTTCCAAACCCCTTATGCTGTCAGAGATCCCCAAACAGCTCCCCAACCTGAAAGACTCGCATCTGTTGTGATCACAGTCCAGGTTGGCTGAACAAAAGAGGCCCCTTGAACCAAACAATGGTGATCTATCCACCATGTCAGAGAGTATCGTACATTGGGATTCAAGGATATTAATTGTGATATCTTTGTATAATCCCTGCACCATTGATTCAGCATGCAAAGCTGTAGAGGTCTCATGTGAAAACGAGCAAAGGGGATCGTGTCCGATGCTGCAATCATGAGACATAAAACTTCCATGCACATAGCCACTGAAGGGAATGACAGACTGAAGGTGCCGGCATGCTGCGACCAATTTTAAACGTCTCTTGTCTGTTAGAGAGTCATGGACACTGAATCTATCTGGAAATCTAAAAAGGTGACCCTTGTCTGAGGAATCAAGAAACTTTTTGGTAAATTGATCCTCCAACCATGTTTCCGAAGAAACAACACTAGTTGATTCGTGTGAGATTCTGCAGTATGTAAAGACTGACCTAGTACCAAGATATCATCCAAATAAGGAAACACTGCAATACCCTGTTCTCTGATTACAGATAGTAGGGCACCCAGAACCTTTGAAAAGATTTTTGGAGCTGTTGCTAGGCCAAATGGAAGAGCAACAAATTTGTAATGCTTGTCTAGAAAAGAGAATCTCAGAAACTGATAGTGTTCTGGATGAATCGGAATATGAAGGTATGCATCCCGCAAGTCTATTGTGGACATATAATGTCCTTGCTGAACAAAAGGCAGAATAGTCCTTATAGTCACCATCTGAGGAGGAACTGGCATGATTACCCCTGAAGACTCCAGGTCTGAAACACACTTCAGAAAAGCCTGAGCTTCTACTGGATTTACAGGGATGCGTGAGAGAAAAAATCTTCTCACAGGAGGTCTTACTCTGAATCCTATTCGATACCCTTGAGAGACAATGCTCTGAATCCAATGATTTTGGACAGATTTTATCCAAAAATCCTTGAAAAACTTTTATCTACTCCCTACCAGATGAGCTGGAATGAGGGCCGCACCTTCATGCGGACTTAGGGGCAGACTTTGGTTTCCTAAATGGCTTGGATTTATTCCAATTTGAGGAAGGCTTCCAACTGGAAGCAGATTCCTTGGGAGGAAGATTGAGTTTTTGTTCCTTATTCTGACGAAAGGAACGAAAACGGTTAGAAGCCTTAGATTTGCCCTTAGGTTTTTTATCCTGAGGCAAAAAAACTCCTTTTCCTCCAGTGATAGTTGAAATAATAGAATCCAACTGAGAACCAAATAAATTATTACCTTGGAAAGAAAGAGATAGTAATCTAGATTTAGATGTCATATCAGCATTCCAAGATTTAAGCCACAAAGCTCTTCTAGCTAATACAGCTAAAGACATGGATCTAACATCAATTTTGATAATATCAAAAATGGCATCACAAATAAAATTATTAGCATGTTGCAGTAAGCGAGTAATGCTAGATATGTCAGGATCCAATTCTCGTTGCTCTAAAATTCTCCAACCAAAAAGTTGAGGCAGCCGCAACATCAGCCAAAGAAATAGCAGGTCTGAGAAGATGACCTGAATATAAACAGGCCTTCCTTAGATAGGATTCAAGCTTCCTATCTAAAGGATCCTTAAAGGAAGTACTATCTTCCATAGGAATAGTGGTACGTTTAGCAAGAGTAGAAATAGCCCCATCAACTTTGGGGATTTTTCCCCAAAACTCTATAGATTTAGCTGGTAAAGGATACAATTTTTTAAACCTTGAAGAAGGAATAAAAGAAGTACCTGGCTTATTCCATTCCCTAGAAATCATATCAGAAATAGCCTCAGAAATAGGAAAAACCCCAGGGGAAACCACAGGAGGTTTAAAAACAGCATTTAAATGTTTATTAGACTGAACGTCAATAGGACTGGTTACCTCAATATCCAAAGTAATTAACACTTCTTTTAATAAAGAACGCATATACTCTATTATAAATAAATAAGTAGATTTGTCAGTGTCAATTTCTGAGGAAGGATCTTCTGAATCAGATAGATCCTCATCAGAAGAGGATAAATTATTATGTTGCTGGTCATTTGAAATTTCATCAGCTAAATGAGAAGTTTTAATAGACCTTTTACGTTTATTAGAAGGTGGAAATGCAGACAAAGCCTTCAAAATAGAATCAGAAACAAATTCTTTAAAATTTACAGGTATATCATGTACATGAGAAGTTGAAGGAACTGCAACTGGCAATGTACTATTACTGATGGAAACACTATCTGCATGTAAAAGTTTATCATGACAACTATTACAAATGACATTTGGTGGAATAATTTCTACACTTTTACAACAAATGCACTTAGCTTTGGTAGAACCGATGTCAGGCAGCAATGTTCCAGCAGAAACGTCTGAGGCAGGATCAGATTGGGACATCTTGCTCAATGTAAGATATAAAGCAAAATTATCTATTTCCTTATATGACAGTTTCAGGAATGGGAAAAAATGCAAAAGCATAGGCCTCTGATAGAGAAAAAAGTAAGAGGCAAACATCAATGGGGTATTGAAATAATGAAAAAAATTTGGCGCCAAGTATGACGCACAACGTAACGTAAACCTTTTTGGCGCCAAAAATAACCGGAAATGACACACTCGCGTCACTAATGACATCGCCGTGTGAAAGGTCTCGGCGTCACGTATGACGCCGGAAATGACGAAGTTGCGTCATAAACGTCTTTTTCCACGCCAAAAATTTTTTCCCGCCAAGAATGACGAAATAAAGTTTAGCATTTTTCGCACCCACGGTCCTAATACCCGCAATAGCAAGAAGTAGTCAATTGAAAAAAAGACTAAAACCCCAGGTAAGAAATAAATTTATTAAAATGTTTAAATTCCACAAATATGAAACTGACAGTCTGCTGAAGGAAATACATGAACCTGACTCATGGCAAATATAAGTACAATACATATATTTAGAACTTTATATAAATGCATAAAGTGCCAAACCATAGCTGAGGTGTCTTAAGTAATAAAAAAACATACTTACCAAAAGACACCCATCCACATATAGCAGATAGCCAAACCAGTACTAAAACAGTTATTAGTAGAGGTAATGGTAAATTGAGAGTATATAGTCGATCTGAAAAGGGAGGTAGGAGATGAATCTCTACGACCGATAACAGAGAACCTATGAAATAGACCCCCGTTAGGGAAATCATCTTTTTCAAAAAAGTGATACTCCCTTCAAGTCCCTCTGACATTCGCTGTACTCTGAGAGGAATCGGGCTTCAACAATGCTGAGAAGCGCATATCAACGTAGAAATCTTAGCACAAACTTACTGCACCACCTCCATAGGAGGCAAAGTTTGTAAAACTGAATTATGGGTGTGGTAAGGGGTGTATTTATAGGCATTTTGAGGTTTGGGAAACTTTGCCCCTCCTGGTAGGATTGTATATCCCATATGTCACTAGCTCATGGACTCTTGCCAATTACATGAAAGAAAGATAAGATCCTGGCAACCTTAACTCTGTTCCAGGAAAAACCATGCTCTTCACACCAGAATAAGTAGGTCCTCCACACCTTGTGGTTGATACGCCGAGTAACTGGTTTATGAGCTTGAATAAGAGTATCAATGACACTCTCAGAGAAACCTCTCTTGGCTAAGACTAAGTGTTCAATCTCCACCCATTTAGCCTCAGAGAATATAGATTTTGATTAACAAATGGACCTTGTATCAGCAGGTCTCTGTGACAAGGTAACTTCCATGGAGGAGATGAGGACATACCCACTAGATCAACAAGAGAGAAATTCTCTCGACCGGCTGTCTAATACTATCTGTTGAAACAGATCTGAATGATCGCCGTTCCACTGCCTCAGCATGCACAGTTGTAAAAGGTCTGAGACGGAACCTGGCAAAAGGAATGATGCCCATGCAGGACACCATGAGACTAATCACCTCCATACACTGAGCCACAGAGGGACTCAAGGAGGTCCAGAGGGCAAGACATGCCAAAGTTAGCTTGCAATGTCCCTGGTCTGTTAGAAATATCCTTATGGATATGGAGTCTATTATAGTACCCAGGAATTTCACCCTGGTACTTGGGATAAGAGAACTCTGTTCCAAGTTTATCTTCCATCCATGTGATCGAAGAAGACGGAGAAGGGACTCCGAGAATTCTTCCACAAGACGAAAGGATGGTGCTTGCACCAGAATATCGTCCAAGTATGGGGCTACTGCAATACCTTGATTTCTGGCAACGGCTAGAAGAGCCTCCAGAAACTTCGTAAAGATTCTTGGAGCAGTATCTAGGCCAAACGGAAGGGAAATGAACTGGAAGTGCTGGTCCAGTAATGCAATCCTCAGGAGCTGAAAGTGTTCCCTGTGGATTGGAACATGAAGGTAAGCGTCAGTCAGATCTATAGTGGTCATAAACTGGCCTACCTGAATTAAAGGAAGCATGGACCTTATTGTCTCCATCTTGAAGGAAGGGACACTGAGAAATTTGTTAAAGCACTTTAGGTCCAGAATTGGGCGGAAAGTTAGCTCCTTCTTTGGCACCACGAAAAGGATTGAATAAAACCCCTAACCTCTTTCTTCGATAGACACCGGGACAACAACTCCTAAAGAAGATAGATCCCAAATGCACCCTAGAAAGGCATCCCTCTTTTCTGGTCTAGTAGACAGATTCGAGAGAAGGAATCTGACCCTTGGCGGATGAGATTTGAAGCCTTTCTTGTATCCCCTGAGATCCCATGGATCCTGTACATCCTTGAACCAGGCGTCTGAAAAAAGACAGTCTGCCCCCTACACAATCAGATCCCAGATCGGGGGCCGCCCCTTCATGCTGATTCATTTTTTGGCGGGCTTCTTATTCTGCTTGGATTTATTTCAGGACTGAGCCGGCTTCCAAGTACTCTTGGGTTGCTCGGGCTTGGAGGAGGATTGTTGTAATTGTTTTTTTTCAGAATGAAAATTAGAAGATTGTTGTCCCTTAAACTTGTTCTCGTTATCTTGCGGTAGGAAGGCACCCTTGCCTCTGGTAACTGTAGAAATAATGGAGTCCAGGCCTGGACCAAATAAAATCTTTCTCTTGAAGGGAAGAGAAAGGAGTCTGGACTTAGAAGTCATATCCGCAGACCAAGACTTCAACCAGAGCGCCCAGCGGGCTAGGACCGCATAGCCAGAGTCCTTTGCATTTAGGCGAATAATTTGCATGTTTGCATCACAGATAAAAGAATTAGCAATTCTCAGAGCTTTAATTCTGTCTTAAATATCCTCGAGGGGAGACTCCACCTCAATGAGTTCTGACAAAGTCACACCAGTAGGTAGCCGCTCTGGCAGCCGCAGCCGCCGGTTGAAACAAAAATTCCGTATGTTGAAACATCTTTCTCAGAAAGGTTTCCATTTTCTTATCCATCAGCTCTCTGAACGAATAACTATCCTCAAGAGGTATAATAGTACATTTAGCAAGCGTAGAGATAGCACCATCCACCTTATGAATGGAGCCCCACAAATTCAGTTAAGAGTCCGGGACCGGGACCAGCTTTTTTAAAAGTAGACGAGGGGGAAAAGGAAGAACCAATTCTTTCCAATTCGTTCTTAATAATGTTCACCATCTTAACCGGCATAGGAAAAGTCAAATGAACTTTCCTGTCTTCGTAAACTTTGTCTAATTTAGGTATCATAGGTTCTTCAAGCAGCGCGGCCTCTGGAACCTCTAAGGTAGACAGAACCTTCTTTAATAAAAAACAAAAGTGCTCAATTTTAAATCTAAAGGACAGTTCCTTTGCAGCAAGAGGCTTAGACACGAAGGACTTCGACCCAGAAAGTTCACCCTCTAAAGCTACAGAGGTTAACTCATCGGATAACTGGGACATAATCGCTAAATCCGATCAATATTTAGATGACTCCGGGTCAGGAGAGCTATGTTTAACCTTTCTCTTGCTTTTGTTAGAGCGAGGTAATGCACTGAGGGATGCAGACACCACCGTTTGTAAGTGCGCTGCAAAGTCCGCAGGAAGAAGGCCCCCTCTGGATGGAGGATTAGATGTGCTATGGGAAAATACATATGGAGTGGATAATGTAGCTAGGGTAGTAATCTCACGGGATGCCGAGTACTGAGAGGTAGACAGCTCAGAAGACTAAGAGCCTTAGCAGGCTTGTCTCCCTTCTTAGACTTTATAACAGTGTTAAGGCATGGGGAACATAATTGAGTGGGCGGGAAAACCACAGCCTCCTCACTATATAAACAGGTATGATTTAGTGCAGGAGTACCTTCCAGGGGTCAAGTCAAGCAGGAACGCATGGGAACAGAGTTCCTGCACTATTTTTGCAGGAGGAACTAAGTTACCTCTGGACAGAGAACAGAAACACCTCAGTAAACACTGCTGCTGGTGGAGGAGCTGGAGCACAGTCTGGTTAGAGACATAGTGAGATCATCTAGTAATGGGCAGTAACACTTCTTACAATACACTGTGTGATCACCACGCAATGTAACACGTTGCTTACATTTATGTGTGGCTTGCTTTGGGGTTATTTAGCTCCCATCAGCAGAAATAGGACTATTGCAACTTAAGTGGGTGAGCCTCTGTGACAGAGGAGAATTCTCAGGCCCAAAGAAAACCATTCAACCCTTAACTGGATTTAATTTGCTTTCATTAACCAAAGTGTATAGATTATTTACATATAAAACAGAATTTATGCTTACCTGATAAATTACTCATTCCCTACAGGAAGTGGCAAAGAGAGCACACAGCAGAGCTGTCCATATAGCTCCCCCTCTAGCTCCACCCCCAGTCATTCGACCAAAGGTTAGGAAGAAAAAGGAGAAACCACAGGGTGCAGTGGTGACTGTAGTTTAAACAAAAAATTTTTACCTGACTTAATTGCCAGGGCGGGCCGTGGACTGGATACACCGCAAGAGAAAGTAATTTATCAGGTAAGCATAAATTCTGTTTTCTCTTGCAAGGTGTATCCAGTCCACGGATTCATCCTTTACTTGTGGGATACCAATACCAAAGCTTTAGGACACGGATGAAGGGAGGGAACAAGACAGGTACGTTAAACGGAAGGAACCACTGCTGGCAAAACCTTTCTCCCAAAAATAGCCTCCGAAGAAGCAAAAGTATCGAATTTGTAAAATTTGGCAAAAGTATGCAGTGAAGACCAAGTCGCTGCCTTACAAATCTGCTCAACAGAAGCCCCATTCTTGAAAGCCCATGTGGAAGCCACTGCTCTGGTAGAATGAGCAGTAATTCTTTCAGGAGGCTGCTGGCCAGCAGTCTCATAGGCCAAACGGATGATGCTTTTCAGCCAAAAGGAAAGAGAGGTAGCAGTCGCTTCCTGACCTCTCCTCTTACCAGAATAGATAACAAACAAGGAAGATGTTTGTCTGAAATCCTTAGTTGCTTGCAAATAGAACTTTAGAGCACAAACTACATCAAGATTGTGCAACAGACGTTCCTTCTTCGAAGAAGGATTGGGACACAGAGAAGGAACAACAATTTCCTGGTTAATATTCTTGTTAGAAACCACTTTAGGAAGAAAACCAGGTTAAGTACGCAAAACTACCTTATCTGCATGGAACACCAGGTAAGGTGAATCACACTGTAAGGCAGATAATTCTGAAACTCTTTGAGCAGAAGAGATAGCTACCAAAAACAAAACTTTCCAAGATAACAACTTAATATCTATGGAATGTAAAGGTCAAACGGAACCCCTTGAAGAACTGAAAGAACTAGATTTAGACTCCATGGCAGAGCCACAGGTTTATAGACAGGCTTGATTCTGACTAAAGCCTGTGCAAACGCTTGAACGTCTGGTACCACTGCCAGACGCTTGTGTAAAAGGATAGACAGAGCAGATATCTGTCCCTTTAAAGAACTAGCCGACAATCCTTTCTCCAATCCGTCTTGGAGAAAAGACAATATCCTGGGAATCCTAATCTTACTCCATGAGTAACCCTTGGATTCACACCAACAAAGATATTTCCGCCATATCTTATGGTAGATTTTCCTGGTGACAGGCTTTCCAGCCTGAATCAGAGTATCTATAACTGACTCAGAGAAACCACGTTTTGATAGAATTAAGCGTTCAATCTCCAAGCAGTCAGACGTAGAGAAACTAGATTTGGATGCTTGAACGGACCCTGTATTAGAAGGTCCTGCCCCATTGGCAGTGTCCATGGTGGGGCAGATGACATGCCCACTAGGTCTGCATACCAAGTCCTGCGTGGCCACGCAGGCGCTATCAAAATCACAGACGCCTTCTCCTGCTTGATTCTGGCAATCAGACGAGGGAGAAGAGGAAACGGTGGGAAAATATAAGCCAGATTGAAGGACCAAGGCGCTGCTAGAGCATCTATCAATGCCGCCTTGGGGTCCCGGGACCTGGATCCGTAGAGAGGAAGCTTGTTGTTCTGACGGGACGCCATCAGATCCAACTCTGCAATGCCCCATAGCTGAGTCAGCTGGGCAAATACCTCCGGGTGGAGTTCCCACTCCCCCGGGTGAAAAGTCTGACGACTCAGAAAATCTGCCTCCCAGTTGTCTACTCCTGGGATGTGAATTGCTGAGAGATGGCAGGAGTGGTCCTCCACCCATCTGATTATTTTGGTTACTTCCTTCATCGCTAGGGAACTCTTTGTTCCCCCCTGATGATTGAAGTAAGCTACAGTCGTGATGTTGTCCGACTGAAATCTGATGAATTTGGCCGCAGCTAGTTGAGGCCATGCCTGAAGCGCGTTGAATATCGCCCTCAGTTCCAGAATGTTTATCGGGAGAAGAGATTCTTCCCGAGACCATAAGCCTTGAGCTTTCAGGGTGTCCCAGACTGCACCCCAGGCTAACAGACTGGCGTCGGTCGTTACAATGATCCACTCTGGTCTGCGGAAACATATTCCCTGAGACAGGTGACCCTGAGACAACCACCAGAGAAGAGAAACTCTGGTTTCCTGGTCCAACTGTATTTGAGGAGACAAATCTGCATAATCCCCATTCCACTGATTGAGCATGCATAGTTGCAGTGGTCTGAGATGTATCCGAACGAGAGGGACTATGTCCATTGCCGCTACCATTAACCCGATTGCCTCCATGCACTGAGCTACAGATGGCCGAGGAATGGAATGAAGAACTCGGCAAGTAGTTAAAAGTTTAAACTTTCTGACCTCCGTCAGAAATATTTTCATTTCTACCGAATCCAATAGTGTTCCTAGGAAGGGAACCCTTGTGAGTGGGGACAGAAAACTCTTTTTGATGTTCACCTTCCACCCGTGAGACCTTAGAAAGGCCAATACAATCTCCATGTGAGCCTTGGCTCTGTGAAAAGACGGTGCCTGAATTAAAATGTCGTCCAAATAAGGCGCCACTGCTATGCCCCGAGGTCTTAGAACCGCCAGAAGGGACCCTAGCACCTTTGTGAAAATTCTGGGAGCAGTGGCTAAACCAAATGGAAGAGCCACGAACTGGTAATGCTTGTCTAGAAAAGCGAACTTGAGGAACTGATGATGATCTTTGTGGATAGGAATATGCAGGTACGCATCCTTTAGATCCACGGTAGTCATATATTGACCTTCCTGGATCATAGGTAAGATTGTCCGAATGGTCTCCATCTTGAATGATGGGACTCTGAGGAATTTGTTTAGAATTTTTAGATCCAGGATTGGTCTGAAAGTTCCTTCTTTTTTGGGAACCACAAACAGGTTTGAGTAAAAACCCAGTCCTTATTCTGCAATTGGAACTGGGTATATCACCTCCATCGTATGTAGATCTTCTACACAGCGTAAGAATGCCTCTTTCTTTATCAGGTCTGTAGACAGACGAGAAATGTGGAACCTTCCCCTTGGAGGGGAATCCTTGAATTCTAGAAGATATCCCTGGGTAACAATTTCTAATGCCCAGGGATCGTGAACATCTCTTGCCCAGGCCTGAGCAAAGAGAGAGAGTATGCCCCCTACTAGATCCAGTCCCGGATCGGGGGCTACCCCTTCATGCTGTCTTGGTAGCAGCTGCAGGCTTTTTGGCCTGTTTACCCTTGTTCCAGCCCTGGTAAGGCTTCCAGGTTGCCTTGGGCTGTGAAGCGTTACCCTCTTGCTTTGCAGCTGTAGAGGCTGAAGCGGGACCGCTCCTGAAGTTACGAAAGGAACGAAAATTAGCTTTGTTTTTAGCCTTAAAGGGCTTGTCCTGAGGGAGAGCATGGCCCTTTCCCCCGGTGATTTCTGAAATAATCTCTTTCAATTCTGGCCCGAAAAGGGTCTTTCCTTTGAAAGGGATATTTAATAATTTGGATTTTGACGACACATCAGCCGAGAATGACTTGAGCCAAAGCGCTCTGCGTGCCATAATGTCGAAACCTGAATTTTTTGCCGCTAACTTAGCTAATTGCAAAGCGGCATCTGTGATAAAAGAATTAGCCAGCTTTAGAGCCTTAATTCTATCCATAATTTCATCATATGAGGTCTCCGTCTGGAGCGACTCCTCCAGTGCCTCAAACCAGAAAGCCGCTGCAGTAGTTACAGGAATAATGCAGGCAATAGGTTGGAGAAGGAAACCTTGTTGAACAAAAATTTTCTTAAGTAAACCTTCTAACTTTTTATCCATAGGATCTTTAAAAGCACAACTGTCTTCAATTGGTATGGTTGTGCACTTAGCAAGGGAAGAAACAGTCCCCTCTACCTTAGGGACCGTCTGCCACGAGTCCCGCCTGGGGTCAGTTATGGGGAACATTTTCTTAAAAATAGGGGGGGAACAAAAGGGACACCTGGTCTATCCCACTCCCTAGTAACAATATCCACAACCCTCTTAGGGATCGGAAACGCATCAGTGTATACAGGGACCTCTAGGTACTTGTCCATTTTACACAACTTCTCTGGGACCACCATAGGGTCACAATCATCCAGAGTAGCTAATACCACCCTGAGCAACACGCGGAGGTGTTCCAATTTAAACGCTAATGAATCTGACTCTGCCTGATGAGAAACCTTTCCTGAATCTGAAATTTCTGCCTCAGACATCAAATCCCTCACCCCCACTTCAGAGTGTTGTGAGGGCACATCAGATAAGGCTACCAAAGCTTCAGACTGCTCATAATCTGTTCTTAAAACAGAGCTATCGCGTTTTGCAGGGAAAACTTGCAGTTTGGATAGAAAGGCCGCAAGGGAATTATCCATGACTGTCGCTAGTTGTTGCAATGTAATAGGGGCAGACGCACTAGATGTACTAGGCATCGCTTGAGCGGGCATAACTGGTTGTGACACATGGGGAGAGGTAGACGGACTATTCTCATTACCTTCAGTCTGAGAATCATCTAGGGCCACACTTTTAAGTGCAACAATATGATCTTTAAAGTGTATAGACATATTAGTGCAATTGGGACACATTCTGAGAGGGGGTTCCACCATGGCTTCTAAACACATTGAACAAGGATTTTCCTTAGTGTCAGACATGTTTAACAGACTAGTAGCATACACAAGCAGGCTTGGAAAACACTTTAATCAAATAAAAAACACAATTTGAAAAAACATTA
This sequence comes from Bombina bombina, assembly GCF_027579735.1. Classification (NCBI taxonomy): domain Eukaryota; kingdom Metazoa; phylum Chordata; class Amphibia; order Anura; family Bombinatoridae; genus Bombina; species Bombina bombina. The sequence continues at coordinate 189,031,913 of NC_069499.1, forward strand.
CTGTGCCTTTAAGAAATAAAAAGAGCACACAATTTTACAAAACAGTGAAAAATGCACCAATCCTTTTGAAAATTTCACAGTATGTACCTAAGGCTTTAATATGATTGCACCACAAGTTTCAGAACGATTAACCCCTTAATGCCCAAACCGGAGCAGCCTAAAGCAAACAACCGGTTAATTAACTACAGTGCCTTGCCACAGCTTACTGCTGTGGCCCTACCTGCCCTTAGGGATCAGATTTGGGGGAATAAAGCTTCTTTTAGGTCCTCAATCAGCAGCTGGACCCTCCATGTGAAGCAGCATGAACTGTCTTTCAATTCTAAGTGCGCATCTGAGGCGCGAAATTAGGCCCCTCCCACTCCACTCCGGAGTTGAGAGGCCTACAAAAATCACTTCTAAGTGACTAAATTTTTGCCATGTGGATAATAACCCCAGAAAACACTCCAAAGTGCTTAAAAAAGTGTCTCCAACGAGTATTTCTTAAAATAAATAATCGATTGCCCTGCATTAGTGTCAACCAGCCTATTTAGCCCTGTTATCTAAGCCTTCAATTCTATACTAAGTCTCAGAACATAGCTTACCCTCCCCACATGTCAGTCAGTCTTCTAGCATTATCTCAGTCTTGTCTAGAAATAAATGACTGAACATACCTCATTGCAGTCAAGCCTGCAAACTGTTCCCCCCAACTGAAGTTTTCTGGTACTCCTCAGTCCTGTGTGGGAACAGCAGTGGATTTTAATTACAACATGCTAAAATCATTTTCCTCTCAGCAGAATTCTTCATCACTTTTCTGCTAGAGAGTAAATAGTACAAACCGGTACCATTTAAAAATAACAAACTCTTGATTGAAGATATAAAACTACAATTCTAACATTTTTATTATAGAAAACCGCACCTTTATACTCCCATTGTCTGGGGCACTCATCACCTCCTAGACCCAGGCAGTTAACAGAGGAAACGCTCTCCTCAGGTTCAATTCTCAGCCGGAGTGGAGGAAATAAACATAGTCCACACCCGGTCACATGGAGTGCAAGACAGTGCTTCCCCTGTTATTACAATTACAGCAAGTAATAGAAGTTGTGCAACTTTCAAAAACGAAAGTGAAACTTAAAAGTGAAACCGGTTTGTTCCAGCCAAAAACACACAGTCTATCAGCCCAGGAAAAAAATCCAACAAAGTAGCATGTAAATTATTAATTCACTGATTAATTAACCCCAACTGTTCTATAAACCCCCTTCAGAGGATATTAACCCTGGATCCTATCAAGGTATAAAGGATCCACACTGTGACCCTGTTACAGCGTTTAATGTGTAAAAATTAAATCAATCTTACTTCCAGGATCCATGCATGGAACAGAACACAGCCTGCCTCTCAAGTGTGACAGTCTTATAGCAGCGCTCCTGACATGGACTTGAGTGAGAGAAAGCAGGCAGTGAAACATGTCAACACTGATTGCTTAGGAGCTGTTAGCAGTAGTCTGGATGGTTTCACAGAAAAACTTTACCTGCATATCCAGACTCCATTTCTCAGACTTTCATCAATACTCTCACTGAGAGGTTGACATGACTACTTAAAACTCCAGTCCTATCTCTCCGAATCTTCTGACACTTCTCTGCCACCTCCTAATGTGATGAAAGGCAAAGAATGACTGGGCTAATAAGGAAGTGGGAGGGATATTTAAGCCTTTGGCTGGGGTTCTTTGCCTCCTCCTGGTGGCCAGGTGATGTATTTCCCAACAGTAAGGAATGAAGCTTGGACTCTCCCTATCTTAGGAAGGAAATCCTTTTAATCACATGGGCTTTTCCCATTAATGAAATGGGTAAGGACTTCCAACGTTTAAGGTTTTTGTAAATAGAATAAAAAATCTGTGAAAAATGTATTCTTTACCAGTTGTTTGGGTTATTTGATATTTTAATTCATAAGCAATTTAAGTAATTTTTTACTTTAATAAATGGTAAGTCTATTAGAACATTTTCTTTATTTTTATTAAGCCACAATATCTCTGACTACTTATTATTGACTTTATATCCTGCTAATTTACCAATTGATTAATAGTTTTGATAATAGAATCCATATATACCTCTGGTTTACAAATAAAAAGCAGCATATCTCCAGCGTAAAGTGCCAAATTCTGTCATTGTATTTATGTAACCCAAATGGGATCTCTCTTAATTTAGAGGCTAGGGGTTCTAGTGTTAAATTGAACAGTAATGGTGACGGTGGGAACCCTTGTCTCGTACCTCTCTTCAGATTAAACCACATCGACGTATCACCATTTATTGTTAAGTAGGCATTAGGACTTCTATATAGATTCTTTATTAAAGAGTAAAAAGAGCCTTTAATATTATAATTTTTTAGACAAGTAAATAGGAAAGACCGTTCGACCCTATCAAAGGCCTTCTCGGTGTCCAATGCCAAAAGTGCCACATTCTCTCTTGATTCTTCTTAACTGGATTTATTTTTCAGATACCAATAGTGATTAACTATGTGTAAAATTTTCCTCATGTTTTTAGCTGGCGATCTTGCCTGGATAAATCCGGCTTTATGAATTAAATTTGGAAGATATTCCTTTAGTCTGTTAGTGAATATGTTTGTTAAAATCTTGTAATCTTGGTTAAGAAGTGAAATGGACCTATATGATGCTATCTTTAGTGGGTCTTTGCCCGGTTTGGGTAGTACTAGAATATTAGCAGCCGAAAATGTTTGAGGGTCGAATATCTCCAGATAGATATGCATTGAAAAGTTCTGTCAAAATTTCTGCCAATTGATCTTCCAGTATTTGGTACCATTCAATTAGAAGACCATCTGGCCCTGATGCCTTACCTATCACTAAATCAGATATTTGTTTCACTTCTTCTAATGAAATTGCCCTATTTAACCGTTCTTGTTGTAAATTTGAGATTTTAGTCGGGTTCAATGATTTAAAATATTTAACGTCCTCACGATTCCCAGTATATATTTTTTTCCTGATGTGTACAGCTTCATATAAAAAAAAAATAATTCTTCTAAAATATCTATTTTTTTATTTTAACCCATTGTCTGAGTCTATAGTTAAGATATGATTTGCCGATTTCTGAAATTTAACCATGTTAGTCAAGTATCTACCAGCCCGATTACCAAATCTATATAGTTTGCCTTGCATTTTTCTTCTATATCTTGTGGCTTGTTTGTGTAAGATAAATGTTCATCTCTTTTTTATCTGCTAAATATTCTCTCAAATTAACCGAAGAGTGATTCCCCAGATAGTTAGCATATGACTTCTCTAATTTAACACTAAGCTGTTTGAACTGTTTTTGTAAAGCTTTATTATAATCAGAAACAAATGCGATGTCTCCACTTATAACTGCTTTACCTGCTTCCCAAATTGTTTGCGTATTACAGTTTCCCTTATTGTTATCTTGTAAATATAGGTCCTATCTTTCTTTCAGAAATTAATTTTTTTTGGATCCATATCAAAATTTGGGGAATTTAAAACTGGGGCAATTTTTTGCTTTATTAGATAGAGACAATGTTATTTGGATTTTCGCTTCTACTATTTGTAGATAATCTTGAGATTAGAAACCTGCCCCTTGGGGGACGAGATTTGAACCCTATCTTGTAAACCTGGGAAACAACGTCTAACACCCAGGGATCCTGAATGTCTTTCTAGGAAGAAAAATAGTCTGCCCCTACTCAATCTGGTTCCGGATCGGGGGCCAGCCCTTTATGCAGATTTGTTATCTGTAGTCTTCTTGGCCTTGTTCCAGGACTGGTTGGGCTTCCAAGTACTCAAACTGCTCAGGTTTGGAGGAGGACTGAGTCCGCTCAGTTTTGTCTGAACGAAAATTAGAGGATTGGCAACCCTTAGTTCTCGCCTTCTCATCCTGGGGAAGTAAAGCACCCTTCCCTTCTGTTTCTGTGGAGATGGAGTCCAGGCCCAAACAAAATCTTCCCCTTGAATGGTAAGGAAGTCTGGTGTTAGAAACCATATCTGCGGACCAAGACTTTAACCAAAGAGCTCTACGCAACAAAACTGCAAAACCTGAAGCCTTTGCATTCAGATGAACCATTTGCATATTAGCATCACAAATAAAAGAGTTGGCTATCTTGAGAGCCTTAATCCTGTCCGGTAAATCCTCCATGGGGGATTCAACTTCAATTAGTTCTGACAACGAATCACACAAGTAGGTAGCAGCACTTGCGACTGCTGCCACAGCAGCCGCCGACTTAAATAGAAGGCCCATATGTTGAAACATCTTTCTTAGATAGCCTTCCAGCTTCCTGTCCATGGGATCTCTAAAAGAGGAGCTATCCTCTAGAGGGATAGTGGTACGCTTGGCGAGAGTAGAAATGGCCCTGTCTACCTTAGGGATAGAGTTCCATAACTCTAAATGTGATTCAGGGACCGTAAACATCTTCTTAAAGGTTGAAGAAAGGGAGAAAATTAGTTCTAATCTTTTCCCACTCTCTTGAAATAATTTTTGCCATTCGTACAGGTACCAGGAAGGTTTCAGGAAACTTCTTCTCCTCATAGACCCTATCTAATGTAGGGATAATGGGTTCTTCAGGAAGCTTAGCATCTGGATCCTCTAGGGTAGACAATACTTCCTTCAAAAGAAAGCGAAGGTGCTCAACTTAAATTTCAGTTCCTGAGGAGTAGGAGATTTAATTTTAAATACCTCTGACTCCGAAAGCTCACCCTCAGATGCAACCGAGGTAAGATCATCCTCAGAAAGGTGAGACAAGCTAGCCAACTCAGACTGAATAGAGGTGTTAACCCCCAAGTCAGTGGAACTATGCTTAACCTTTCTCTTACGTTTTCCAGAGATAGGTAAAGTGTTTAATGCAGCTGATACTGCAAAGTGAAGCTGTGAAGTAAAATCTGCTGGCAAAAAATTACCTCCAACCGGAGATAAAGTGTGCCGCGGGGCACTGCCTGTGTCATAAGGTTAAAAGGGGACAGGGTGGATGCAGAATAGGCATCTCATGGACAACGGAGTCCTATGAGGTAGAAGGGAATAAACCAGATTTAGAGCCTGTCTTATTCTTTAACACAGAACATAAGAAGATAACAGAATTGTGCAGGTGGGCAAACATGCATTCGTTACAGTGATCGCTGAAACAGAACCCTCTGAGGGGTTAATATCAGAATCCTCCATAGCGGGTATAAGGTCTCAATATAGTTAGTGAAAAAATAAACTTTTTAACGTGTCACCTCTACCGTCAGCTGAGGTATTCATCCCCTCCTAGCTAGACAAGCTTGACCAGAATGAAGTCGGATGTCTCCCAATGCCTGCAGTGACCTCCGTATGCTGATCGCTACGCAAGAGCAAACTTCCGACCAGCCTCAGCGAAAAACTGCGCCGTTGTCACATGGTGCGCATCTAGAGACCGCCCCCATCTAGTAGTAATACTCTGAGGAGGCTTATGTCCGGCTGTTTCATATGCTAAGTGAGTAGTGCTCCTCAACCAAAAGGATAGGGAAGTGGAAGAAGCCTTCTGCCGTCTGCTCTTCCCAGAATAGACAACAAACAATGCTGAAGTCTGTCTAAAATCCTTTGTGGCCTGAAGATAGAATTTCAAAGCCCGAACCACATCCAGATTATAAAGTAATCGTTCCTTCGAAAAAGAAGGATTAGGACACAAGGAAGGAACCACAATCTCCTGATTGATGTTGCGATCAGACACAACCTTAGGGAGAAACCCCAACCCAGTGTGAAGAACAGCCTTATCAGCAGGAAAAACTAGGTAAGGAGGCTCACATTGCAAGGCCGCCAGCTCAGAGACTCTGCGTGCCGAAGCAATAGCCAGTAGAAAAAGAACCTTCCAAGACAGTAATTTAATGTCAACTGAATGCATGGGCTCTAACGGAGCCCTCTACGAAACCTTAAGAACCAGATTTAAACTCCAAGGAGGAGTGGAATGTCTAAACACAGGCCTGATTCAAGACAGAGCCTGAACAAGAGACTGTATATCAGGAAGCTCAGCGAGCCTCTTGTGTAGCAACACAGAGACGAAATCTGTCCCCTTAAGGAACTAGCGGCAAGTCCCTTCTCCAAATCATCTTGGAGAAAGGAGAGAATCCTGGACACCCTGACCTTATGCCAGGGGAATCCACGCTTTTCACAGCACAATAAGTAGGTCCTCTACACCTTATGATAGATGCAACGAGTGACCGGCTTTCTAGCTTGAATGAGAGTATCAATCACTCTCTCAGAAAAACCTCTCTTGGCTAGGACTAAGCGTTCAATCCCCACGCAGTCAGTGACCCTGTTCCAGCAGATTTCTGAAACAAGGTAACCTCCATGGAGGAGATGAGGACATCCCCACCAGGACCGCAAACCCCATCCTTCGATGCCACGATGGAGCAATTAGAATCGCCGAAGCTTGCTCCTGCTTGATGCGGGCCACTACAAAAGGTAGAAGTGGTAACGGTGGAAAAATGTAAACTAGTCTGAACCTCCAAGGCACTGCTAATGCAACCATCAGCTCTACCCGTATCTGGGTAGCTTGGAATTGAGTAGGGACGCCATGAGATCTCCAGCGTCCCCCATCTGTTGCAAATCTCTGCAAACACCTCAGGATGGAGGAACCATTCCCCTGGATGAAAGGATTGTCTGCTGAGGAAATCTGCTTCCCAGTTGTCCAAACCCGGAATGTGGATCACTGACAGCGAGCAGTTGTGGGCCTCCACCCATTCCAGAATCCGAGATACTTCCCTTATTGCTAGGGAGCACCTCGTTCCCCCTGATGGTTGATTTAAGCCACCAAGGTAATGTTGTCCGATTGGAATCTGATAAACTGGGACGAACCCAGAAGAGGCAAAGCCTTCAGAGCGTTGAAGATCTCTCAAAGTTCCAAAATGTTGATCAGGAGAAGAGATTACTCTCGAGTCCACCGGCGCTGTGCCTTCCTAGCACCACAAACGGCTCCCAATCCTGAGAGACTTGCGTCCGTAGTCACAATCTCAGAGGATGGTCTCAAGAAGGATGTCCCTTGGGACAGGTGATCTGGACAGATTCACCAGGAGAGAGATTCTCTCAACCGGTGGTCCAGAGAAATCTGTTGAGACCAGATGGAATCTGGTGAATGGGATGATATCTATGCTGGACACCATGAGCCCAATTACCTCCATACACCGGGCCACAGATGGCCTTAAGGAGGTCTGGAGGGCAAGACAATTGGAAGTAATTTTGCAATGTCTCTGGTCTGTAAGGAATATTCTCATGGATATGGAATCTATTATCGTGCCCAGGAAAACCACCCTGGTACTGGGAACCAGAGAACTCTTTCCTAAGTTTATCTTCCATCCATGAGATTGAAGAAGAGCTCTTGAATTGTCTTCTGCTAGCCGGCAGGACGGAGCCTGGACCAGGATGTCGTCCAAGTATGGTGCTAGTGCAAAAGCTCTGGACCTCGCCACCGTGAGCAGAGCCTCCAGAACCTTCATAAAGACTCTTGGAGCAGAAGCCAGACCAAATGGAATAGCCACAAACTGGAAGTGCTGGGCCAGAAAGGCGAATCTTAAGAACTTGAAGTGATCCTTGTGTATTGGCACATGAAGGTAAGCATCCTTCAAGTCTATCGTAGTCATGAACTGTCCCTCTTGAACTAAGGGCAGAATAGACCTTATCGTCTCCATCTTGAACATTGGGACCGACAAACTTGTTTAAGCACTTTAGGTCTAGAATCGGGCGAAACATACCCTCCTTCTTTGGGACCACAAAAAGGTTTGAGTAGTACCCAAGACCTCTCTCTGATAGAGGTACTGGCACAATTACTCCCAGGGAGGAGATATCCCTCACGCACCCTAGAAAAGCTTCTCGTTTCTCTGGTCTTGAAGACAGGTTTGATAAGAGGAATCTGCCCCTGGGTGGATGAGATTTGAAACCTATCCTGTAACCCTGAGTGACCACCTCTAGAACCCAAGGGTCTTGCACGTCCCCCAACCAAGCCTCCGCAAAGAGAGATAGTCTGCCCCCAATACGATCCAACGCCGGATCAGGGGCTGCCCCTTCATGCCAATTTTGTTTCGGTGGGCTTCTTTTGTTCTGTTTGGATTTATTCCAAGATTGAGATGGTTTCCAAAATCCCTTGGACTGATCAGGCTTCAGGCGCTGGCGTTGGGATTTATCCAAACAAAAGGGACGAAAATTAGGACCCTGTCCTTTAGGTTTATTCTTCTTATCCTGCGGTAGAAAGGCACCCTTGCCCCCAGTGACCGTGGATATGAGTCCAGGCCTGGACCGAAAAGAATCTTCCCCTTAAATGGAAGGGAAAGCAATCTAGATTTCGAAGTCATGTCAGCAGACCAAGACTTCAGCCAGAGAGCCCTACGGGCTTCCACAGAAAAACCTGATGCCTTGGCATTCAGGCGAATAATCTGCATGTTTGCATCACAGATAAAAGAATTAGCTACCCTCAAGGCCTTAATTATTTCCTTGATCTCGTTGAGGGAAGTTTCCACCTCGATCATCTCCGATAGAGTCGCACCAATAGGTAGCGGCTCCAGCTACCGCAGCAACCGCCGTTGCAGGCTGAAAAGAGTACCCTGTGTTCTGAAACATCTTTCTTAATAAATTTCTAGCGTCTTATCCATGGGCTCCTTAAACAACAAACTATCCTCAAGCGGGATAGTGGTGTGCTTAACAAGCGTGGAGATAGCTCTATCAACATTAGGGACAGACCCCCACAACTCTAATTAAGAGTCTGGAAAGAGGAACAATTTCTTAATGTTAGAAGGGGAAAAAGAAGATCTAAGTCTCTTCCAATCATTCTTATTAATATTTGCCATCTTTACGGGAACCGGGAAAGTCTGTGGCACCACCCTGTCCTCAAACTTTATCAAGCTTAGGAATAGAAGGTTTCTCTGGTAATGTAGGTTCCGGAACCTCTAACGTAGCCAACACTTCCTTTAACAGAAAGCATAAGTGCTTGATCGTAAATCTAAAGTCTGATTCCTCCACAGCCGGAGGTTTAGAGGCAGCGAATTCTGACCCAGAAAGAGCCTCCTCTGAAGTATCAAAGGCCTCTTCATCAGTGGATAATCTAGTATCTGATAAATCCAAAAAGTTGGTAGATGACCAGTGGGAAGTGTAGCAATATTTGACCTTTCGCTTGTGCTTAGCAGGGAGAGGTAAAGCACTGAAGGCAGCAGACACTATCGTTTGTAACTGTTCAGAAAAGTCTGGCGGTAAGAGGGCCCCTCCCGAAGGAAGATTAGCAGAGCAATGGGAAGCTGCATGTGTAGTAGGAGATGATTGTAGGGAACGCACCTCACGGGACGGAGACCCCTCAGAGGTGGACGACTCAGTGGTACTAAACATCTTGGACTTTTTAGATATAAGTACCTTATCGAGGCATGTGGAACATAATTGAGCAGGTAGGTATACCTTAGCCTCCTCACAATAAAAACAGGTATTAGATTTAGGTAAAGAGGGTGTACCCTCTACCGCATCAGAGTCCTACATAGCTTGTGCTTTTAAGATTGACAATAGAAAAAGATAAATGGCACCTTTATACCCCCAATGGCCGGGGCACTCACCACCTCCTATGACCTAGGCCCCAAAGAGAAACCGTTTCTTCTCCTGTGAAATGCACGGTCAGGAAAGAGGAAGTCAATGAGACCACACCCGGTCACATGGTGTGCCATGCAGGACCGCCCCTGCTCCAGGAAAAAAACGTGCCAAAACAGGCCGCGCAGTTATCCAAAAACTAAAGTAAAACCTAAATATCACATCTGCCTGAGCCGCATCTCACAAGTTGCAGCATAAAACATAATAAAACAAGTTATGCATAAATCCCTCCTGTTCAATAATCTCCTTATGGAGATATTAACCCTTGATTCCATACAGATAAAGGAGTCACACTGTGACCCAGTTATCATATGAGATAAAATGAAACAATCTTACCGGAATCACCACCGTGGAACAGACACACAGCCTCTCAAGTTTGACAGTCTTGTAGCATCGCACCTGACATGGACTTGAGTGATAGAAGCAGGCAGTGAAACTCGTCAACACTGATTGCTTATGAGCTGTTTCTGCTAAACTATCCAGACTCGTATTAAGACTCTACCTGCATCTCCAGACCCTAACAGTCGTCAATGCTCTCACTGAGAGGCTGACAAGACTACTTAAAACTCCAGTCCCATACCAAAGAGTACTACCCTCCATAAGAGACTACTCTGAATCTTCCGACACTTCTCTGCCATCCTCCTGTGACGAAAGGCAAAGAATGACTGGGGGATGATGGAAGTGGGGGAGGTATTTAAGCCTTTGGCTGGGGAGTCTTTGCCTCCTCCTGTTGGCCAGGTTCTGTATTCCCACAAGTAAGGAATGAAGCCGTAGACTCTCCTCATATTAAGAAGGAAAATTGGGTTTCATATCCCTTTAATGTAATAATTTGTGGAACAAACACTGAAAAAATGCAATGGCAAATTTCAGCATAATATTGGCTTACAATATTCCACAAGTAAGGAATGAAGCCGTGGACTCTCCTCATATTAAGATGGAAAAAAACTTTTTATATAAAAGGTATTAAATGTCCCCATAACCTCAGAGAATTTGCAGCCCTACCAGGCATAATCCCTCAAAGTAAAATAAAGGACTTACCCACCCGAATCAAAGCTGTGGAGCAGGCACAGTGTCTCAAGGTCTGACAGTCTCACTAAACACATCTGACAGGAACCTGAAGAGAAGGGGAAAATAGTGTAAAGCATTAACACTGATTGCCCAGGAGGTGATTGCTTTAATGCTCGATAGTGTTCAGAGAACTTTCCCTGCGTCATCTACAGCTAACTCACCACAACTCTCATTGAGAGGATTACATGGTTACTCACACACCTCAGTCCACACTTGAAGGGAAAACACCTATTAATGGACTAAAACTTTTTCTAACACTTCTCTGCCACCCTCCTATAGTGACAAAAGGCAAAGAATGACTGGGGGATAGGGGAAGTGGTAGGGATATTTATTAGTCTTTGGTTGGGGTGTCTTTGCCTCCTCCTGGTGGCCAGGTGTTGATATTCCCAACCATAATAAATTAAGTTGTGGACTCTCCCTGCCTTTAAAAAGAAATTGATAATAGGAGCAAATTAGAAAGTTGATTAAAATTGCATGATCTATCTGAATCATGAAAGAAAAAAACTAATTATGCTAACCAGATAATTTCCTTTCCTTCTGTATGAGGAGAGTCCACTGCTTCATTCATTACTTGTAGGAATGCAGAACCTGGCCACCAGGAGGAGGCAAAGCCACCCCAGCCAAAGGCTTAAATACCTCCCCCACTCCCCCAGTCATTCTACCGAGGGAACAAGGAACAGTAGGAGCAATATCAGGGTATAAAAGGTGCCAGAAGAATAACAAAAATTTAGGTCCGCCCAACGGAGAAAACCTGCGGGGGCCGTGGACTCTCCTCATACAGAAGGAACGGAAATAATCTGGTATGCATAATTTATGTTTTCCTTCTGAATGAGGAGAGTCCACGGCCTCATTCATTACATGTGGGAAACATTTAACCAAGCTGTAGAGGACTCTGAATGAAAAACGGGAGGGTAAAATAGAGGCGGACCCTATTCTGAGGGCACCACAGCCTGCAAAACCTCCCAAAAGCTGCTTCAGCCGAAGCAAAAACATCAAATTTGTAAAACTTTGAAAAGGTATGTAAGGAGGACAAGGTAGCCGCCCTACAAATCTGCCCCATAGAGGCCTCATTTTTGAAGGCCCAAGATGAAGCCACAGCTCTAGTTGAATGAGCAGTAATCCTCTGAGGAAGCTTATGTCCCACTGTTTCATATGCTAAGCGAATAATTCTCCTGAACAAAAAAGATAAGGAAGTGGAAGAGGACTTCTGCCCTCTACGCTTCCCAGAATAGACAACAAGGACGAAGTCTGTCTAAAATCATTTGTAGCTTGAAGATAGAATTACAAAGCCCGAACCACATCCAAATTATGAAGTTACTGTTCCTTCAAAGGAGGAGGATAAGGACACAAGGAAGGAACCACAATCTCCTGATTGATGTTGCGATCAGACACAACCTTATGGAGAAATCCCAACCCAGTACGAAGAACAGCCTTATCAGCATGAAAAACTAGATAAGGAGGCTCACATTTCAAGGCCGCCATCTCAGAGACTCTGCGTGCCGAAGCAATAGCCAGTAGAAAAAGAACCTTCCAAGACCGTAATTTAATGTCAACCGAATGCATGGGCTCAAACGGAGCCCTCTGCAAAACATTAAGAACTAGATTTAAGCTCCAAGGAGGAACAGAAAGTCTAAACACAGGCCTGATTCTAGACAGAGCCTGAACAAAAGACTGTACATCAGGAAGCTCAGCGAGCCTCTTGTGCAATAACACAGATAAAGCTGAAATCTGTCCCTTTAAGGATCTAGTGGCAAGGCCCTTCTCCAAACCATCCTGGAGAAAGGAAAGAATCCTGGACACCTTGACCTTATGCCTGGGGAATCCACGCTCTTCACACCAGAATAAGTAGGTCCTCCACACCTTATGATAGATGCGACGGGTGATCGGCTTTCTAGCTTGAATGAGAATATCAATCACTCTCTCAGAAAAACCTCTCTTGGCTAGGACTAAGCGCTCAATCTCCACGCAGTCAGCTTCTGCTGAGAAAATCCGCTTCCCAGTTGTCCACACCCAGAATGTGTATCACTGAGCAGTTGGGGAACTCCGCCTATTCCAGAATCTGAGATACTTCCCTCATTGCTAGGGAGCTCCTAGTACCCGCCTGATGGTTGATGTAAGCCACCAAGGTTATGTTGTCTGATTGGAATCTGATAAACTGGGACGAACCCAGAAGAGGCCAAGTCTTCAGAGCATTGAAGATTGCTCGAAGTCCCAAAATGTTGATCGGTAGGAGAGATACCTCTCGAGTCCATAGGCCCTGTGCCTTCCTGGCACTCCAAACAGCTCCCCATCCTGATAGACTTACGTTCGTAGTCACAATCTCCCAGAATGGTCTCAAAATGGATGTCCCTTGGGAAAGTCTGGAGAGAGCAACCAAGAGAACGATTTTCTCAAGCGGCTGTCCAGAGAAATCTGTTGAGACAGATCCGAGTGGTCGCCATTCCACTGACTCAGCATGCATAGCTGAAGAAGTCTGAGATGGAATCTGGTGAATGGGATGTCTATGCTGTACACCATTAGCCCAATTACCTCCATACACCGGGCCACAGATGGCCTTAAGGATGTCTGTAGGGCAAGACAATTGGAAGTAATCTTGCAATATCTCTGGTCTGTAAGAAATATCCTCATGGATATGGAATCTATTATCGTACCAAGGAATTCCCCCCTGGTACTGGGAAGCAGAGAACTCTTTTCTAAGTTTATCTTCCATCCATGAGATCAAAGAAGAAAAGCTCTTGAATGGTCCTCTGCCAGCCGACAGGATGGAGCTTGAACCAGGATGTCGTCCAAGTATAGCTACTGCTTTACCTCTGGTTCTCGCCAACGTGAGCAGAGCCCCCAGAACCTTCGTAAAGACTCTTCGAGCAGTAGATAGAACAAATGGAAGTGCAATAAACTGGAAGTGTTGGTCCAGAGAGGCGAATCTTAAGAACTTGAAGTGATCCTTGTGTATTTGCACATGAAGGTAAGCATCCTTCAAGTCTATCATAGTCATGAACTGTCCCTCTTGAACTAAGAGCAGAATGGACCTTATCTTCATCTTGAACGATGGGACCGACAGGAATTTGTTTAAGCACTTTAGGTCTAGAATCGGGCGAAATGTACCCTCCTCCTTTGGGACCATGAAAAGGTTTGAGCAGTACCCTAGACCTCTCTCAGCTAGAGGTACCGGCACAATTACTCCCAGGGAGGAGAGATCCCTCAAGCCCTAGAAAAGCTACTTGTTTTTCTGGTCTTGAAGACAGGTTTGATAAGAGGAATCTTCCCTGGGTGGATGAGATTTAAAACCTATCCTGTAACCATGAGCAATGACCTCCAGATCCCAAAGGTCTTGCACGTCCCCAAGCCAAGCCTCCACAAAGAGATAGTCTGCCCCGAACACGATCCAGCGATGGATCGGGGGCCGCCCCAACATGCCGATTTTGTTTCAGCGGGCTTCTTGTTCTGCTTGGATTTATTCCAAGTTAACTTGGACTGTTCAGGCTTTGCGGAGGAATGCTGGCATTGGGATTTATCCAAACACAAGGGACGAAAATTAGGACCCTGTCCTTTAGGTTTATTCTTATTATCCTGCAGTAGAAAGGCACCTTTGTCCCCAGTGACCGTGGATATGATTGAGTCCAGGCCTGGATCGAAAAGAATCTTTCGCTTAAATGGAAGGGAAAGTAATCTAGATTTTAAAGTCATGTCCGCAGACCAAGACTTCAGCCAGAGTGCCCTACGGGCTAGAACTGAAAAAACTGATATCTTGGCATTCAGGTGAATGATCTGCATATTTGCATCACAGATAAAAGTATTAGCTACCCTCAAGGCCTTAATTCTTTCCTCGATCTCGTCAAGGGGACCTGCCACCTCGATCATCTCCTCCAATAGGTAGCGGATCCAGCCACCGCAGCAACCGCCGCTGCTGGTTGAAACAAATACCCTGTGTGCTGAAACATCTTTCTTAACAGAGTTTCTAGCTTCTTATCCATGGGCTCCTTAAATGACTAACCATCCTCAAGCGGGATAGTAGTGCGCTTAGCAAATGTGGAGATAGCGCCATCCAACTTAGGGACGGAACCCCACAACTCTAATTGAGAGTCCGGAACCGGGAAAAAATTCTTAAAGAAAGAAGGGGAAAAAGAAGATCCAAGTCTCTCCCATTCATTCTTAAAGGACCAGTCAACACATTAGATTTATAAAATCAACACATGCAAGATAACAAGACAATGCAATATCACTTAGTCTGAACCTCATATGAGTAGTAGATATTTTTATAACAAATTTCAAAGTTATGTATATATCCACTCCCCTTGTACCATGTGATAGCAATCAGCCAATCAAAAATGCATATACGTATAGTCTGAATTCTTGCACATGCTCAGTAGGATCTGGTGACTCAAAAATTGGAAATATAAAAGACTGTGCACATTTTTTTTAATGGAAGTAAAGTGGAAAGTTGTTTAAAATGACATGCTGTATCTGAATCATGAAAATTTAATTTAACCTGAGTATCCCTTTAATATTTGCCATCTTTACGAGAAACGGGAAAGTCTGTGGCACCACCCTGTCCTCATAAACCTTATTAAGTTTAGGAATAGAAGGTTCCTCAGGCAACTTAGGTTCTGGAACCTCTAAAGTAGCCAACACTTCCTTTAACAGAAAGCGTAAGTGCTCAATCCTAAATCTTAAATCTGGTTCCTCCGCAGCTGGAGGTTTAGAGGCAGCAGATTCCGACCCAGAAAGAGCATCGTCTGAAGTATCAGAGGCGTCCTCAGCAGCAGATAATCTAGTATCTGATAAATCCAACAAGTTGGTAGATGACCCCTGGGAAGGATAGCAATATTTGACCTTTCGATTGCGGTTACCAGGGCGAGGTAAAGCATTGAAGAAGATCCAAGTCTCTCCCATTCATTCTTAAAGAACCAGTCAACACATTAGATTTATATAATCAACACATGCAAGATAACAAGACAATGCAATATCACTTAGTCTGAACCTCATATGAGTAGTAGATATTTTTATAACAAATTTCAAAGTTATGTATATTTCCACTCCCCTTGTACCATGTGATAGCAATCAGCCAATCAAAAATGCATATATGTATAGTCTGAATTCTTGCACATGCTCAGTGGGATCTGGTGACTCAAAAATTGGAAATATAAAAGACTGTGCACATTTTTTTTAATGGAAGTAAAGTGGAAAGTTGTTTAAAATTACATGCTGTATCTGAATCATGAAAATTTAATTTAACCTGTGTATCCCTTTAATATTTGCCATCTTTACGAGAACCGGGAAAGTCTGTGGCACCACCCTGTCCTCATAAACCTTATTAAGTTTAGGAATAGAAGGTTCCTCAGGCAACTTAGGTTCTGGAACCTCTAAAGTAGCCAACACTTCCTTTAACAGAAAGCGTAAGTGCTCAATCCTAAATCTTAAGTCTGGTTCCTCCGCAGCCGGAGGTTTAGAGGCAGCAGATTCCGACCCAGAAAGAGCATCGTCTGAAGTATCAGAGGCGTCCTCAGCAGCGGATAATCTAGTATCTGATAAATCCAACAAGTTGGTAGATGACCCCTGGGAAGGATAGCAATATTTGACCTTTCGATTGCGGTTACCAGAGCGAGGTAAAGCATTGAGGGCTGCAGACACTGCCGTTCAGTAAAGTCTGGCGGTAAGAGGGCCCCTCTCGAAGGAGGATTAGCAGTGCAATGGGAAGCTGCATGTGTAATAGGAGATGAATGCAGGGAACGCACCTCATGGGACGGAGACCCCTCAGAGGTGGACGGCTCAGTGGTACTAAACATCTTGGGTTTCTTAGATATAAGTACTTTATCAAGGCATGTGGAACATAATTGAGCAGGCGGGAATACCGTAGCCTCCTCACAATAAAAACATAATTTATGCTTACCTGATAAATTCCTTTCTCCTGTAGTGTGGTCAGTCCACGGGTCATCATTACTTCTGGGATATTAACTCCTCCCCAACAGGAAGTGCAAGAGGATCACCCAAGCAGAGCTGCTATATAGCTCCTCCCCTCTACGTCACACCCAGTCATTCGACCAAGAACCAAACGAGAAAGGAGAAACTATAGGGTGCAGTGGTGACTGGAGTATAATTTAAAAATTTAGACCTGCCATAAAAAACAGGGCGGGCCGTGGACAGACCACACTACAGGAGAAAGGAATTTATCAGGTAAGCATAAATTATGTTTTCTCCTGTTAAGTGTGGTCAGTCCACGGGTCATCATTACTTCTGGGATACCAATACCAAAGCTAAAGTACACGGATGACGGGAGGGACAGGCAGGATCTTTATACGGAAGGAACCACTGCCTGAAGTACCTCTCTCCCAAAAACAGCCTCCGAAGAAGCGAAAGTGTCAAATTTGTAAAATTTGTAAAAAGTATGAAGAGAAGACCAAGTTGCAGCCTTGCAAATCTGTTCAACAGAGGCCTCATTCTTAAAGGCCCAAGTGGAAGCCACAGCTCTAGTGGAATGAGCTGTAATTCTTTCAGGAGGCTGCTGTCCAGCAGTCTCATAGGCTAAACGTATTATGCTACGAAGCCAAAAAGAGAGAGAGGTAGCAGAAGCTTTTTGACCTCTCCTCTGTCCAGAATAAACGACAAACAGGGAAGAAGTTTGTCGAAAATCTTTAGTTGCCTGTAAATAAAATTTCAGGGCACGGACTACATCTAGATTGTGCAGAAGTCGTTCCTTCTTTGAAGAAGGATTCGGACACAATGATGGCACAACAATCTCTTGATTGATATTCTTGTTAGTGACAACCTTAGGTAAGAACCCAGGTTTAGTACGCAGAACAACCTTATCTGAATGAAAAATCAGATACGGAGAATCACAGTGTAAGGCTGATAACTCAGAGACTCTACGAGCCGAGGAGATAGCCATTAAAAACAGAACTTTCCAAGATAACAGCTTGATATCAATGGAATGAAGGGGTTCAAACGGAACACCCTGTAAAACGTTAAGAACTAAATTTAAGCTCCATGGTGGAGCAACAGTTTTAAACACAGGCTTAATCCTGGCCAAAGCCTGGCAAAAAGCCTGAACGTCTGGAACTTCTGACAGACGCTTGTGTAAAAGAATGGACAGAGCTGAGATCTGTCCCTTTAAGGAACTAGCAGATAAACCCTTTTCTAAACCTTCTTGTAGAAAACAGAATTTATGTTTACCTGATAAATTACTTTCTCCAACGGTGTGTCCGGTCCACGGCGTCATCCTTACTTGTGGGATATTCTCTTCCCCAACAGGAAATGGCAAAGAGCCCAGCAAAGCTGGTCACATGATCCCTCCTAGGCTCCGCCTACCCCAGTCATTCGACCGACGTTAAGGAGGAATATTTGCATAGGAGAAACCATATGATACCGTGGTGACTGTAGTTAAAGAAAATAAATTATCAGACCTGATTAAAAAACCAGGGCGGGCCGTGGACCGGACACACCGTTGGAGAAAGTAATTTATCAGGTAAACATAAATTCTGTTTTCTCCAACATAGGTGTGTCCGGTCCACGGCGTCATCCTTACTTGTGGGAACCAATACCAAAGCTTTAGGACACGGATGATGGGAGGGAGCAAATCAGGTCACCTAGATGGAAGGCACCACGGCTTGCAAAACCTTTCTCCCAAAAATAGCCTCAGAAGAAGCAAAAGTATCAAACTTGTAAAATTTGGTAAAAGTGTGCAGTGAAGACCAAGTCGCTGCCCTACATATCTGATCAACAGAAGCCTCGTTCTTGAAGGCCCATGTGGAAGCCACAGCCCTAGTGGAATGAGCTGTGATTCTTTCGGGAGGCTGCCGTCCGGCAGTCTCGTAAGCCAATCTGATGATGCTTTTAATCCAAAAAGAGAGAGAGGTAGAAGTTGCTTTTTGACCTCTCCTTTTACCGGAATAAACAACAAACAAGGAAGATGTTTGTCTATAATCCTTTGTAGCATCTAAATAGAATTTTAGAGCAAGAAACAACATCCAAATTGTGCAACAAACGTTCCTTCTTCGAAACTGGTTTCGGACACAGAGAAGGTACGATAATCTCCTGGTTAATGTTTTTGTTAGAAACAACTTTTGGAAGAAAACCAGGTTTAGTACGTAAAACCACCTTATCTGCATGGAACACCAGATAAGGAGGAGAACACTGCAGAGCAGATAATTCTGAAACTCTTCTAGCAGAAGAAATTGCAACCAAAAACAAAACTTTCCAAGATAATAACTTAATATCAACGGAATGTAAGGGTTCAAACGGAACCCCCTGAAGAACTGAAAGAACTAAGTTGAGACTCCAAGGAGGAGTCAAAGGTTTGTAAACAGGCTTGATTCTAACCAGAGCCTGAACAAAGGCTTGAACATCTGGCACAGCTGCCAGCTTTTTGTGAAGTAACACAGACAAGGCAGAAATCTGTCCCTTCAGGGAACTTGCAGATAATCCTTTTTCCAATCCTTCTTGAAGGAAGGATAGAATCTTAGGAATCTTAACCTTGTCCCAAGGGAATCCTTTAGATTCACACCAACAGATATATTTTTTCCAAATTTTGTGGTAAATCTTTCTAGTTACAGGCTTTCTGGCCTGAACAAGAGTATCGATAACAGAATCTGAGAACCCTCGCTTCGATAAGATCAAGCGTTCAATCTCCAGGCAGTCAGCTGGAGTGAGACCAGATTCGGATGTTCGAACGGACCTTGAACAAGAAGGTCTCGTCTCAAAGGTAGCTTCCATGGTGGAGCCGATGACATATTCACCAGATCTGCATACCAAGTCCTGCGTGGCCACGCAGGAGCTATCAAGATCACCGACGCCCTTTCCTGATTGATCCTGGCTACCAGCCTGGGGATGAGAGGAAACGGCGGGAATACATAAGCTAGTTTGAAGGTCCAAGGTGCTACTAGTGCATCCACTAGAGCCGCCTTGGGATCCCTGGATCTGGACCCGTAGCAAGGAACTTTGAAGTTCTGACGAGAGGCCATCAGATCCATGTCTGGAATGCCCCACAGTTGAGTGACTTGGGCAAAGATTTCCGGATGGAGTTCCCACTCCCCCGGATGCAATGTCTGACGACTCAGAAAATCCGCTTCCCAATTTTCCACTCCTGGGATGTGGATAGCAGACAGGTGGCAGGAGTGAGACTCCGCCCATAGAATGATTTTGGTCACTTCTTCCATCGCCAGGGAACTCCTTGTTCCCCCCTGATGGTTGATGTACGCAACAGTTGTCATGTTGTCTGATTGAAACCGTATGAACTTGGCCCTCGCTAGCTGAGGCCAAGCCTTGAGAGCATTGAATATCGCTCTCAGTTCCAGAATATTTATCGGTAGAAGAGATTCTTCCCGAGACCAAAGACCCTGAGCTTTCAGGGATCCCCAGACCGCGCCCCAGCCCATCAGACTGGCGTCGGTCGTGACAATGACCCACTCTGGTCTGCGGAAGGTCATCCCTTGTGACAGGTTGTCCAGGGACAGCCACCAACGGAGTGAGTCTCTGGTCCTCTGATTTACTTGTATCCTCGGAGACAAGTTTGTATAGTCCCCATTCCACTGACTGAGCATGCACAGTTGTAATGGTCTTAGATGAATGCGCGCAAAAGGAACTATGTCCATTGCCGCTACCATCAAACCTATCACTTCCATGCACTGCGCTATGGAAGGAAGAGGAACGGAATGAAGTATCCGACAAGAGTCTAGAAGTTTTGTTTTTCTGGCCTCTGTCAGAAAAATCCTCATTTCTAAAGAGTCTATTATTGTTCCCAAGAAGGGAACCCTTGTTGACGGAGATAGAGAACTCTTTTCCACGTTCACTTTCCATCCGTGAGATCTGAGAAAGGCCAGGACGATGTCCGTGTGAGCCTTTGCTTGAGGAAGGGACGACGCTTGAATCAGAATGTCGTCCAAGTAAGGTACTACAGCAATGCCCCTTGGTCTTAGCACAGCTAGAAGGGACCCTAGTACCTTTGTGAAAATCCTTGGAGCAGTGGCTAATCCGAAAGGAAGCGCCACGAACTGGTAATGCTTGTCCAGGAATGCGAACCTTAGGAACCGATGATGTTCCTTGTGGATAGGAATATGTAGATACGCATCCTTTAAATCCACCGTGGTCATGAATTGACCTTCCTGGATGGAAGGAAGAATTGTTCGAATGGTTTCCATTTTGAACGATGGAACCTTGAGAAACTTGTTTAAGATCTTGAGATCTAAGATTGGTCTGAACGTTCCCTCTTTTTTGGGAACTATGAACAGATTGGAGTAGAACCCCATCCCTTGTTCTCCTAATGGAACAGGATGAATCACTCCCATTTTTAACAGGTCTTCTACACAACGTAAGAATGCCTGTCTTTTTATGTGGTCTGAAGACAACTGAGACCTGTGGAACCTCCCCCTTGGGGGAAGCCCCTTGAATTCCAGAAGATAACCTTGGGAGACTATTTCTAGCGCCCAAGGATCCAGAACATCTCTTGCCCAAGCCTGAGCGAAGAGAGAGAGTCTGCCCCCCACCAGATCCGGTCCCGGATCGGGGGCCAACATTTCATGCTGTCTTGGTAGCAGTGGCAGGTTTTTTGGCCTGCTTTCCCTTGTTCCAGCCTTGCATTGGTCTCCAAGCTGGCTTGGCTTGAGAAGTATTACCCTCTTGCTTAGAGGACGTAGCACTTTGGGCTGGTCCGTTTCTACGAAAGGGACGAAAATTAGGTTTATTTTTGGCCTTGAAAGGCCGATCCTGAGGAAGGGCGTGGCCCTTACCCCCAGTGATATCAGAGATAATCTCTTTCAAGTCAGGGCCAAACAGCGTTTTCCCCTTGAAAGGAATGTTAAGTAGCTTGTTCTTGGAAGACGCATCAGCTGACCAAGATTTCAACCAAAGCGCTCTGCGCGCCACAATAGCAAACCCAGAATTCTTAGCCGCTAACCTAGCCAATTGCAAAGTGGCGTCTAGGGTGAAAGAATTAGCCAATTTGAGAGCATTGATTCTGTCCATAATCTCCTCATAAGGAGGAGAATCACTATCGACCGCCTTTACCAGCTCATCGAACCAGAAACACGCGGCTGTAGCGACAGGGACAATGCATGAAATTGGTTGTAGAAGGTAACCCTGCTGAACAAACATCTTTTTAAGTAAACCTTCTAATTTTTTATCCATAGGATCTTTGAAAGCACAACTATCTTCTATGGGTATAGTGGTGCGTTTGTTTAAAGTGGAAACCGCTCCCTCGACCTTGGGGACTGTCTGCCATAAGTCCTTTCTGGGGTCGACCATAGGAAACAATTTTTTAAATATGGGGGGAGGGACGAAAGGAATACCGGGCCTTTCCCATTCTTTATTTACAATGTCCGCCACCCGCTTGGGTATAGGAAAAGCTTCTGGGAGCCCCGGGACCTCTAGGAACTTGTCCATTTTACATAGTTTCTCTGGGATGACCAACTTGTCACAATCATCCAGAGTGGATAATACCTCCTTAAGCAGAATGCGGAGATGTTCCAACTTAAATTTAAACGTAATCACATCAGGTTCAGCTTGTTGAGAAATGTTCCCTGAATCAGTAATTTCTCCCTCAGACAAAACCTCCCTGGCCCCATCAGACTGGTTTAGGGGCCCTTCAGAACCATTATTATCAGCGTCGTCATGCTCTTCAGTATCTAAAACAGAGCAGTCGCGCTTACGCTGATAAGTGTGCATTTTGGCTAAAATGTTTTTGACAGAATTATCCATTACAGCCGTTAATTGTTGCATAGTAAGGAGTATTGGCGCGCTAGATGTACTAGGGGCCTCCTGAGTGGGCAAGACTCGTGTAGACGAAGGAGGGAATGATGCAGTACCATGCTTACTCCCCTCACTTGAGGAATCATCTTGGGCATCATTGTCATTGTCACATAAATCACATTTAATTAAATGAGAAGGAACTCTGGCTTCCCCACATTCAGAACACAGTCTATCTGGTAGTTCAGACATGTTAAACAGGCATAAACTTGATAACAAAGTACAAAAAACGTTTTAAAATAAAACCGTTACTGTCACTTTAAATTTTAAACTGAACACACTTTAATACTGCAATTGCGAAAAAATATGAAGGAATTGTTCAAAATTCACCAAAATTTCACCACAGTGTCTTAAAGCCTTAAAAGTATTGCACACCAAATTTGGAAGCTTTAACCCTTAAAATAACGGAACCGGAGCCGTTTTTAACTTTAACCCCTTTACAGTCCCTGGTATCTGCTTTGCTGAGACCCAACCAAGCCCAAAGGGGAATACGATACCAAATGACGCCTTCAGAAAGTCTTTTCTATGTACCAGAGCTCCTCACACATGCGACTGCATGTCATGCCTCTCAAAAACAAGTGCGCAACACCGGCGCGAAAATGAGGCTCTGCCTATGATTTGGGAAAGCCCCTAAAGAATAAGGTGTCTAAAACAGTGCCTGCCGATATAATCTTATCAAAATACCCAGATTAAATGATTCCTCAAGGCTAAATATGTGTTAATAATGAATCGATTTAGCCCAGAAAAAGTCTACAGTCTTAATAAGCCCTTGTGAAGCCCTTATTTACTATCTTAATAAACATGGCTTACCGGATCCCATAGGGAAAATGACAGCTTCCAGCATTACATCGTCTTGTTAGAATGTGTCATACCTCAAGCAGCAAGAGACTGCTCACTGTTCCCCCAACTGAAGTTAATTCCTCTCAACAGTCCTGTGTGGAACAGCCATGGATTTTAGTAACGGTTGCTAAAATCATTTTCCTCATACAAACAGAAATCTTCATCTCTTTTCTGTTTCTGAGTAAATAGTACATACCAGCACTATTTTAAAATAACAAACTCTTGATTGAATAATAAAAACTACAGTTAAACACTAAAAAACTCTAAGCCATCTCCGTGGAGATGTTGCCTGTACAACGGCAAAGAGAATGACTGGGGTAGGCGGAGCCTAGGAGGGATCATGTGACCAGCTTTGCTGGGCTCTTTGCCATTTCCTGTTGGGGAAGAGAATATCCCACAAGTAAGGATGACGCCGTGGACCGGACACACCTATGTTGGAGAAAAGACAATATCCTAGGAATCCTAACTTTACTCCATGAGTAACTCTTGGATTCGCACCAATGTAAGTATTTACGCCATATTTTATGGTAAATCTTTCTGGTAACAGGCTTCCTAGCCTGTATTAAGGTATCAATAACTGACTCAGAAAAACCACGCTTTGATAAAATCAAGCGTTCAATTTCCAAGCAGTCAGCTTCAGAGAAACTAGATTTTGATGTTTGAAAGGACCCTGAATTAGAAGGTCCTGTCTCAGAGGCAGAGACCAAGGTGGACAGGATGACATGTCCACTAGATCTGCATACCAGGTCCTGCGTGGCCACGCAGGCGCTATTAGAATCACCGATGCTCTCTCCTGTTTGATCCTGGCAATCAATCGAGGAAGCATCGGGAAGGGTGGAAACACATAGGCCATCCTGAAGGTCCAAGGTGCTGTCAAAGCATCCACCAGGACCGCTCCCGGGTCCCTGGACCTGGACCCGTAACAAGGAAGCTTGGCGTTCTGGCGAGACGCCATGAGATCTATCTCTGGTTTGCCCCAAAGTCGAAGTATTTGGGCAAAGACCTCCGGATGAAGTTCCCACTCCCCCGGATGAAAAGTCTGACGACTTAGGAAATCCGCCTCCCAGTTCTCCACTCCAGGAATGTGGATCGCTGACAGGTGGCAAGAGTGAGACTCTGCCCAGCGAATTATCTTTGATACTTCCATCATCGCTAGGGAGCTTCTTGTCCCTCCTTGATGGTTGATGTAAGCTACAGTCGTGATGTTGTCCGACTGAAATCTGATGAACCCCCGAGTTGTTAACTGAGGCCAAGCCAGAAGGGCATTGAGAACTGCTCTCAATTCCAGAATGTTTATTGGAAGGAGACTCTCCTCCTGAGTCCATGATCCCTGAGCCTTCAGGGAATTCTAGACAGCGCCCCAACCTAGTAGGCTGGCGTCTGTTGTTACAATTGTCCAATCTGGTCTGCTGAATGGCATCCCCCTGGACAGATGTGGCCGAGAAAGCCACCATAGAAGAGAATTTCTGGTCTCTGGATCCAGATTCAGAGTAGGGGACAAATCTGAGTAATCCCCATTCCACTGACTTAGCATGCATAATTGCAGCGGTCTGAGATGTAGGCATGCAAAGGGTACTATGTCCATTGCCGCTACCATTAAGCCGATTACCTCCATGCATTGAGCCACTGACGGGTGTTGAATGGAATGAAGGACACGGCAAGCATTTTGAAGCTTTGTTAACCTGTCTTCTGTCAGGTAAATCTTCATTTCTACAGAGTCTATAAGAGTCCCTAAGAAGGGAACCCTTGTGAGTGGTAAGAGAGAACTCTTCTCTACATTCACCTTCCACCCATGCGACCTTAGAAATGCCAGTACTAACTCTGTATGAGACCTGGCAGTTTGAAAGCTTGACGCTTGTATCAGAATGTCGTTTAGGTACGGAGCCACCGAAATTCCTCGCAGCCTTAGCACCGCCAGAAGAGAGCCCAGAACCTTTGTGAAGATTCTTGGAGCCGTAGCCAACCCGAATGGAAGAGCTACAAACTGGTAATGCCTGTCTAGGAAGGCAAACCTTAGATACCGGTAATGATCTTTGTGAATCGGTATATGAAGGTAGGCATCCTTTAAATCCACTGTGGTCATGTACTGACCCTTTTGGATCATGGGTAAGATTGTCCGAATAGTTTCCATTTTGAACGATGGAACTCTTAGGAATTTGTTTAGGATCTTTAAATCCAAGATTGGTCTGAAGGTTCCTTCTTTCTTGGGAACCACAAACAGATTTGAGTAAAAACCCTTGTCCGTGTTCCGACCGCGGAACCGGATGGATCACTCCCATTAGTAAAAGATCTTGTACACAGCGTAGAAACGCCTCTTTCTTTATCTGGTTTGTTGACAACCTTGAAAGATGAAATCTCCCTTTTGGGGGAGAGGCTTTGAAGTCCAGAAGATATCCCTGAGATATGATCTCTAACGCCCAGGGATCCTGGACATCTCTTGCCCAAGCCTGGGCGAAGAGAGAGAGTCTGCCCCCCACTAGATCCGTTCCCGGATCGGGGGCCCTCACTTCATGCTGTCTTAGGGGCAGCAGCAGGTTTTCTGGCCTGCTTGCCCTTGTTCCAGGACTGGTTAGGTTTCCAGCCTTGTCTGTATCGAGCAACAGCTCCTTCCTGTTTTGGTGCAGAGGAAGTTGATGCTGTTCCTGCCTTGAAGTTACGAAAGGTACGAAAATTAGACTGTCTAGCCCTAGGTTTGGCTCTGTCTTGAGGCAGGGCATGGCCTTTACCTCCTGTAATGTCAGCGATAATTTCCTTCAAACCGGGCCCGAATAAGGTCTGCCCTTTGAAAGGTATGTTAAGTAATTTAGATTTAGAAGTAACATCAGCTGACCAGGATTTTAGCCACAGCGCTCTGCGTGCCTGAATGGCGAATCCGGAATTCTTAGCCGTAAGTTTAGTTAAGTGTACTACGGCATCAGAAATAAATGAATTAGCTAGCTTAAGGGTTTTAAGCCTGTGTGTAATCTCATCCAATGGAGCTGATTCAAGGGTCTCTTCCAGAGACTCAAACCAAAATGCTGCTGCAGCCGTGACAGGCGCAATGCATGCAAGGGGTTGCAATATAAAACCTTGTTGAACAAACATTTTCTTAAGGTAACCCTCTAATTTTTTATCCATTGGATCTGAAAAGGCGCAGCTATCCTCCACCGGGATAGTGGTACGCTTAGCTAAAGTAGAAACTGCTCCCTCCACCTTAGGGACCGTTTGCCATAAGTCCCGTGTGGTGGTGTCTATTGGAAACATCTTTCTGAATATAGGAGGGGGTGAGAAAAGCACACCGGGTCTATCCCATTCCTTAGTAACAATTTCAGTAAGTCTCTTAGGTATTGGAAAAACGTCAGTACTCGACGGTACCGCAAAATATTTATCCAACCTACACATTTTCTCTGGTATTGCAACTGTGTTACAATCATTCAGAGCCGCTAAAACCTCCCCTAGTAATACACGGAGGTTTTCCAGCTTAAACTTAAAATTTGAAATGTCTGAATCCAGTTTATTTGGATCAGATCCGTCACCTGCAGAATGAAGCTCAGTCCTCATGTTCTGCAAATTGTGACGCAGTATCTGACATGGCCCTAATATTGTCAGCGCACTCTGTTCTCACCCCAGAGTGATCTCGCTTACCTCTAAGTTCTGGTAATTTAGACAAAACTTCAGTCATAACATTAGCCATGTCCTGTAGTGTGATTTGTAATGGCCGCCCTGAAGTACTCGGCGTTACAATATCACGCACCTCCCGAGCGGGAGATGCAGGTACTGACACGTGAGGCAAGTTAGTCGGCATAACTTCCCCCTCGTTGTTTGGTGAATGATGTTCAATTTGTACAGAATGACTTTTATTCAAAGTAGCATCAATGCAATTAGTACATAAATTTCTATTGGGCTCCACCTTGGCTTTTGCACATATAGCACAGAGATATTGCTCTGAGTCAGACATGTTTAACAAACTAGCAATTAAACTAGCAAGCTTGGAAATACTTTTCACTCAAATTACAAGTAATATGAAAAACGCACTGTGCCTTTAAGAAGCACAGAAAAAAATTATGACAGTTTAATAATAAGAACCGGAAAAATTATAACAATCAGATTTTTCCCAGTAAAAGCATAAAATTAACAAAGGATTGACCCCATTAGCAATGGATAACTAACCCTTAATAGCAGAGAAACAAATGTACAAAATATAAACGTTTTTTATCACAGTCAAAGCACAATCTCACAGGTCTGCTGTGAGTGATTACCTCCCTCAAAATAATTTTTGAAGACCCTTGAGCTCTGTAGATCCGGATCATGCAGGAAGAGAAAAAGACTTTTGACTGAATTTCTGATGCGTAGCAAAAGCGCCAAAATAGGCCCCTCCCCCTCACCCACAGCAGTGAGGGAAGCTCAGTAAACTGTCTCAAATTAAAATAAACGACAGCCAAGTGGAAAAACAGTGCCCAAAAACAATTTTTCACCCAGTACCTCAGATATTTAAACAATTTAGCATGCCAGCAAAAACGTTTAAAATTAAATATCATGAAATGTCATTAAACAGCCTGTTGCTAGACGTTCCCACTGCAAGTAAGGCTAAAGATTATATGCATATAGTATTACCCAGAGAAGTGCCATTCCCCAGAATACTGAAATGTACACATATATACATAAACAGCCTGATACCAGTTGCTACTACTGCATTTAAGGCTGAACTTACATTATATTGGTATTGGCAGTATTTTCTTAGTCAATTCCATTCCTCAGAAAATAATATACTGCAACATACCTCTTTGCAGGTGAACCTGCTCCCTGTCCCCTGATCTGAAGTTTACCTCACTCCTCAGAATGGCCGAGAACAGCAAAATGAATTTTAGCTACGCCGGCTAAAATCATCCAAAAACTCAGGTAGATTCTTCTTCAAATTCTACCTGAGAAGGAACAACACACTCCGGTGCTGTTTTAAAATAACAAACTTTTGATTGAAGATATAAAAACTAAGTATAATCACCACAGTCCTCTCACACATCCTATCTATTAGTTGGGTGCAAGAGAATGACTGGGTGTGACGTAGAGGGGAGGAGCTATATAGCAGCTCTGCTTGGGTGATCCTCTTGCACTTCCTGTTGGGGAGGAGTTAATATCCCAGAAGTAATGATGACCCGTGGACTGACCACACTTAACAGGAGAAAACAGGTATAAGATTTAGGTAAAGAGGGAGTACCCTCTAATGTATCAGAGTCCTTCATAGCTTCCACCTTTAAGATGGACTATAGAAAAAAATAAATGGCACCTTTATACCCCCCAATAGCTGGGGCACTCACCACCTCCTATGACCCAAGTCCCACAGAGAAACCGCTTTGTCTCCTGTAAATCGCAGTCAGGAAAGAGGAAATCAATGAGACCACACCCGGTCACGTGTTGTGCCATGCAGGACCGCTCCTGCTCCTGGAAGAAGCACGCCAAACCTAACAGGCCGCGCGATTATCTAAAACTAAATTAAAACCTAAATGTTTCCAATCTGTTTGAGCCTCATCTCATACATGTCGCAGCATTAAACATAATAAAACTAATTATTCATAAATCCCCCGTTCAATAATCCCCTTCCGGAGATATTAACCTTTGATTCCATACAGATAAAATGAGTCACACTGTGACCCTGACTTCTTGCGTTATCATATGAGTATAAAATGAAACGATCTTGCCAGAATCACCGTTGTGGAACAGACACACAGCCTCTCAAGTTTGACAGTCTTGTAGCATCGCTCCTGATATGGACTTGAGTGATAGAAGCAGGCAGTGAAACTCGTCAACACTGATTGCTTAGGAGCTGTTAATACGAGTCTGGATGGTTTTGCAGAAAGACTCTCCCTGCATCTCCAGACCCTAACATTTGTCAATGCTCTCACTGAGAGGCTGACAAAACTACTTAAAACTCCAGTCCCATACCGAAGGGTACTACCCTCCATTAGAGACTACTCCAAATATTCTGACACTTCTCTGCCATCCTCCTGTGACGAAAGGCAAAGAATGACTGGGGGATAAGGGGAGAGGGGGAGGTATTTAAGCCTTTGGTTGGGGTGCCTTTGCCTCCTCCTGGTGGCCAGGTTCTGTATTCCACGAGTAATTAATGAAGCCGTAGACTCTCCTCATATTAAGAAGGAAAATTGGGTTTCATATCCCTTTAATGTAATAATTTGTGGAACAAACACTGAAAAAACAGAATTTATGTTTACCTGATAAATTACTTTCTCCAACGGTGTGTCCGGTCCACGGCGTCATCCTTACTTGTGGGATATTCTCTTCCCCAACAGGAAATGGCAAAGAGCCCAGCAAAGCTGGTCACATGATCCCTCCTAGGCTCCGCCTACCCCAGTCATTCGACCGACGTTAAGGAGGAATATTTGCATAGGAGAAACCATATGATACCGTGGTGACTGTAGTTAAAGAAAATAAATTATCAGACCTGATTAAAAAACCAGGGCGGGCCGTGGACCGGACACACCGTTGGAGAAAGTAATTTATCAGGTAAACATAAATTCTGTTTTCTCCAACATAGGTGTGTCCGGTCCACGGCGTCATCCTTACTTGTGGGAACCAATACCAAAGCTTTAGGACACGGATGAAGGGAGGGAGCAAATCAGGTCACCTAAATGGAAGGCACCACGGCTTGCAAAACCTTTCTCCCAAAAATAGCCTCAGAAGAAGCAAAAGTATCAAACTTGTAAAATTTGGTAAAAGTGTGCAGTGAAGACCAAGTCGCTGCCCTACATATCTGATCAACAGAAGCCTCGTTCTTGAAGGCCCATGTGGAAGCCACAGCCCTAGTGGAATGAGCTGTGATTCTTTCGGGAGGCTGCCGTCCGGCAGTCTCGTAAGCCAATCTGATGATGCTTTTAATCCAAAAAGAGAGAGAGGTAGAAGTTGCTTTTTGACCTCTCCTTTTACCGGAATAAACAACAAACAAGGAAGATGTTTGTCTAAAATCCTTTGTAGCATCTAAATAGAATTTTAGAGCGTGAACAACATCCAAATTGTGCAACAAACGTTCCTTCTTCGAAACTGGTTTCGGACACAGAGAAGGTACGATAATCTCCTGGTTAATGTTTTTGTTAGAAACAACTTTTGGAAGAAAACCAGGTTTAGTACGTAAAACCACCTTATCTGCATGGAACACCAGATAAGGAGGAGAACACTGCAGAGCAGATAATTCTGAAACTCTTCGAGCAGAAGAAATTGCAACCAAAAACAAAACTTTCCAAGATAATAACTTAATATCAACGGAATGTAAGGGTTCAAACGGAACCCCCTGAAGAACTGAAAGAACTAAGTTGAGACTCCAAGGAGGAGTCAAAGGTTTGTAAACAGGCTTGATTCTGACCAGAGCCTGAACAAAGGCTTGAACATCTGGCACAGCTGCCAGCTTTTTGTGAAGTAACACAGACAAGGCAGAAATCTGTCCCTTCAGGGAACTTGCAGATAATCCTTTTTCCAATCCTTCTTGAAGGAAGGATAGAATCTTAGGAATCTTAACCTTGTCCCAAGGGAATCCTTTAGATTCACACCAACAGATATATTACTGCAATTGCGAAAATTTCACCACAGTGTCTTAAAGCCTTAAAAGTATTGCACACCAAATTTGGAAGCTTTAACCCTTAAAATAACGGAACCGGAGCCGTTTTTAACTTTAATCCCTTTACAGTCCCTGGTATCTGCTTTGCTGAGACCCAACCAAGCCCAAAGGGGAATACGATACCAAATGACGCCTTCAGAAAGTCTTTTCTATGTATCAGAGCTCCTCACACATGCGACTGCATGTCATGCCTCTCAAAAACAAGTGCGCAACACCGGCGCGAAAATGAGGCTCTGCCTATGATTTGGGAAAGCCCCTAAAGAATATGGTGTCTAAAACAGTGCCTGCCGATATAATCTTATCAAAATACCCAGATTAAATGATTCCTCAAGGCTAAATATGTGTTAATAATGAATCGATTTAGCCCAGAAAAAGTCTACAGTCTTAATAAGCCCTTGTGAAGCCCTTATTTGCTATCTTAATAAACATGGCTTACCGGATCCCATAGGGAAAATGACAGCTTCCAGCATTACATTGTCTTGTTAGAATGTGTCATACCTCAAGCAGCAAGAGACTGCTCACTGTTCCCCCAACTGAAGTTAATTGCTCTCAACAGTCCTGTGTGGAACAGCCATGGATTTTAGTAATGGTTGCTAAAATCATTTTCCTCATACAAACAGAAATCTTCATCTCTTTTCTGTTTCTGAGTAAATAGTACATACCAGCACTATTTTAAAATAACAAACTCTTGATTGAATAATAAAAACTACGGTTAAACACTAAAAAACTCTAAGCCATCTCCGTGGAGATGTTGCCTGTACAACGGCAAAGAGAATGACTGGGGTAGGCGGAGCCTAGGAGGGATCATGTGACCAGCTTTGCTGGGCTCTTTGCCATTTCCTGTTGGGGAAGAGAATATCCCACAAGTAAGGATGACGCCGTGGACCGGACACACCTATGTTGGAGAAAATGCAATGGCAAATTTCAGCATAATATTGGCTTAATTTTAGCTGGTTGGTAGGTAAAATCAGCCAGGTGGTGTACCCAATAAATAGGTTCTGGGAAGAACACTGCTTTAAGAATTTGAATTCTGATGAGATAGCTTTTCATTCTAAATATATTGATAACTGGCATTTCTTGTGGAGACCACAACTAGTTAATTGGTGTGCTATGGTAGTACCCTGATGTGGTGTCATTTGCTGTAATGATTTGCCAGTGTAGTTCTACTAGGATACTTCTGTTTTGCTGATTTTGTAGACTACTATGTGAGGGACATGAAACTGATGACATTTTCATTCTGTGAGGACAAGCTTTGAGAAAATGAGTCTTGTTTACTTGACAAGAAGGCGAATGCACCTTATACAATGTATCTTTCCTAGATGTTGTACACAAGACTCTACTATACAGTTGTTTGGAAGGCTCAATGCTTTGATATTTTTAACAAAAGACCTAATCTGGTCTAGAGACAAAATATAATATGTACTTTCATTTCTTTACCTGCAAATTTATACTGCAGTGCCTCGCCATTAACCCCTTCTTTTAAGTTTCCTAATTGTAAAGCTCTAACTCCCCACACACATTACCTTTTATGGCTGTATCTAGGTTTATTGTTCCTTTGGTAGAATAGAAAATAGCACACGGGTCATCTGCTGGAGCATGCCTAGAAGCTGTGAACTCCGTTAAAAACAGAATTTATGTTTACCTGATAAATTACTTTCTCCAACGGTGTGTCCGGTCCACGGCGTCATCCTTACTTGTGGGATATTCTCTTCCCCAACAGGAAATGGCAAAGAGCCCAGCAAAGCTGGTCACATGATCCCTCCTAGGCTCCGCCTACCCCAGTCATTCGACCGACGTTAAGGAGGAATATTTGCATAGGAGAAACCATATGGTACCGTGGTGACTGTAGTTAAAGAAAATAAATTATCAGACCTGATTAAAAAAACCAGGGCGGGCCGTGGACCGGACACACCGTTGGAGAAAGTAATTTATCAGGTAAACATAAATTCTGTTTTCTCCAACATAGGTGTGTCCGGTCCACGGCGTCATCCTTACTTGTGGGAACCAATACCAAAGCTTTAGGACACGGATGAAGGGAGGGAGCA
Organism: Bombina bombina; assembly: GCF_027579735.1. Lineage (NCBI taxonomy): Eukaryota > Metazoa > Chordata > Amphibia > Anura > Bombinatoridae > Bombina > Bombina bombina. Next base: position 189,064,759 of record NC_069499.1, read on the forward strand.
AATCAGGTCACCTAAATGGAAGGCACCACGGCTTGCAAAACCTTTCTCCCAAAAATAGCCTCAGAAGAAGCAAAAGTATCAAACTTGTAAAATTTGGTAAAAGTGTGCAGTGAAGACCAAGTCGCTGCCCTACATATCTGATCAACAGAAGCCTCGTTCTTGAAGGCCCATGTGGAAGCCACAGCCCTAGTGGAATGAGCTGTGATTCTTTCGGGAGGCTGCCGTCCGGCAGTCTCGTAAGCCAATCTGATGATGCTTTTAATCCAAAAAGAGAGAGAGGTAGAAGTTGCTTTTTGACCTCTCCTTTTACCGGAATAAACAACAAACAAGGAAGATGTTTGTCTAAAATCCTTTGTAGCATCTAAATAGAATTTTAGAGCGCGAACAACATCCAAATTGTGCAACAAACGTTCCTTCTTTGAAACTGGTTTCGGACACAGAGAAGGTACGATAATCTCCTGGTTAATGTTTTTGTTAGAAAAAACTTTTGGAAGAAAACCAGGTTTAGTACGTAAAACCACCTTATCTGCATGGAACACCAGATAAGGAGGAGAACACTGCAGAGCAGATAATTCTGAAACTCTTCTAGCAGAAGAAATTGCAACTAAAAACAAAACTTTCCAAGATAATAACTTAATATCAACGGAATGCAAGGGTTCAAACGGAACCCCCTGAAGAACTGAAAGAACTAAATTGAGACTCCAAGGAGGAGTCAAAGGTTTGTAAACAGGCTTAATTCTAACCAGAGCCTGAACAAAGGCTTGAACATCTGGCACAGCGGCCAGCTTTTTGTGAAGTAACACAGACAAGGCAGAAATCTGTCCCTTCAGGGAACTTGCAGATAATCCTTTTTCCAATCCTTCTTGAAGGAAGGATAGAATCCTAGGAATCTTAACCTTGTCCCAAGGGAATCCTATAGATTCACACCAACAGATATATTTTTTCCAAATTTTGTGGTAAATCTTTCTAGTTACAGGCTTTCTGGCCTGAACAAGAGTATCGATAACAGAATCTGAGAATCCTCGCTTCGATAAGATCAAGCGTTCAATCTCCAAGCAGTCAGCTGGAGTGAAACCAGATTCGGATGTTCGAACGGACCCTGAACGAGAAGGTCTCGTCTCAAAGGTAGCTTCCAAGGAGGAGCCGATGACATATTCACCAGATCTGCGTACCAAGTCCTGCGTGGCCACGCAGGAGCTATCAAGATCACCGACGCCCTCTCCTGATTGATCCTGGCTACCAGCCTGGGGATGAGAGGAAACGGCGGGAACACATAAGCTAGTTTGAAGGTCCAAGGTGCTACTAGTGCATCCACTAGAGCCGCCTTGGGATCCCTGGATCTGGACCCGTAGCAAGGAACTTTGAAGTTCTGACGAGAGGCCATCAGATCCATGTCTGGAATGCCCCACAGCTGAGTGACTTGGGCAAAGATTTCCGGATGGAGTTCCCACTCCCCCGGATGCAATGTCTGACGACTCAGAAAATCCGCTTCCCAATTTTCCACTCCTGGGATGTGGATAGCAGACAGGTGGCAGGAGTGAGACTCCGCCCATAGAATGATTTTGGTCACTTCTTCAGTCGCCAGGGAACTCCTTGTTCCCCCCTGATGGTTGATGTACGCAACAGTTGTCATGTTGTCTGATTGAAACCGTATGAACTTGGCCCTCGCTAGCTGAGGCCAAGCCTTGAGAGCATTGAATATCGCTCTCAGTTCCAGAATATTTATCGGTAGAAGAGATTCTTCCCGAGACCAAAGACCCTGAGCTTTCAGGGATCCCCAGACCGCGCCCCAGCCCATCAGACTGGCGTCGGTCGTGACAATGACCCACTCTGGTCTGCGGAATGTCATCCCTCGTGACAGGTTGTCCAGGGACAGCCACCAACGGAGTGAGTCTCTGGTCCTCTGATTTACTTGTATCTTCGGAGACAAGTCTGTATAGTCCCCATTCCACTGACTGAGCATGCACAGTTGTAATGGTCTTAGATGAATGCGTGCAAAAGGAACTATGTCCATTGCCGCTACCATCAACCCGATCACTTCCATGCACTGAGCTATGGAAGGAAGAGGAACGGAATGGAGTATCCGACAAGAGTCTAGAAGTTTTGTTTTTCTGGCCTCTGTCAGAAAAATCCTCATTTCTAAGGAGTCTATTATTGTTCCCAAGAAGGGAACCCTTGTTGACGGAGATAGAGAACTCTTTTCCACGTTCACTTTCCATCCGTGAGATCTGAGAAAGGCCAGGACAATGTCCGTGTGAGCCTTTGCTTGAGGAAGGGACGACGCTTGAATCAGAATGTCGTCCAAGTAAGGTACTACAGCAATGCCCCTTGGTCTTAGCACAGCTAGAAGGGACCCTAGTACCTTTGTGAAAATCCTTGGAGCAGTGGCTAATCCGAAAGGAAGCGCCACGAACTGGTAATGTTTGTCCAGGAATGCGAACCTCAGGAACCGATGATGTTCCTTGTGGATAGGAATATGTAGATACGCATCCTTTAAATCTACCGTGGTCATGAATTGACCTTCCTGGATGGAAGGAAGAATAGTTCGAATGGTTTCCATCTTGAACGATGGAACCTTGAGAAACTTGTTTAAGATCTTGAGATCTAAGATTGGTCTGAACGTTCCCTCTTTTTTGGGAACTATAAACAGATTGGAGTAGAACCCCATCCCTTGTTCTCTTAATGGAACGGGATGAATCACTCCCATTTTTAACAGGTCTTCTACACAATGTAAGAATGCCTGTCTTTTTATGTGGTCTGAAGACAACTGAGACCTGTGGAACCTCCCCCTTGGGGGAAGTCCCTTGAATTCCAGAAGATAACCTTGGGAGACTATTTCTAGCGCCCAAGGATCCAGAACATCTCTTGCCCAAGCCTGAGCGAAGAGAGAGAGTCTGCCCCCCACCAGATCCGGTCACGGATCGGGGGCCAACATTTCATGCTGTCTTGGTAGCAGTGGCAGGTTTCTTGGCCTGCTTTCCCTTGTTCCAGCCTTGCATTGGTCTCCAAGCTGGCTTGGCTTGAGAAGTATTACCCTCTTGCTTAGAGGACGTAGCACTTTGGGCTGGTCCATTTCTACGAAAGGGACGAAAATTAGGTTTATTTTTTGCCTTGAAAGGCCGATCCTGAGGAAGGGCGTGGCCCTTACCCCCAGTGATATCCGAGATAATCTCTTTCAAGTCAGGGCCAAACAGCGTTTTCCCCTTGAAAGGAATGTTAAGTAGCTTGTTCTTGGAAGACGCATCAGCCGACCAAGATTTCAACCAAAGCGCTCTGCGCGCCACAATAGCAAACCCAGAATTCTTAGCCGCTAACCTAGCCAATTGCAAAGTGGCGTCTAGGGTGAAAGAATTAGCCAATTTGAGAGCATTGATTCTGTCCATAATCTCCTCATAAGGAGGAGAATCACTGTCGACCGCCTTTATCAGCTCATCGAACCAGAAACATGCGGCTGTAGCGACAGGGACAATGCATGAAATTGGTTGTAGAAGGTAACCCTGCTGAACAAACATCTTTTTAAGCAAACCTTCAAACTTTTTATCCATAGGATCTTTGAAAGCACAACTATCCTCTATGGGTATAGTGGTGCGTTTGTTTAAAGTGGAAACCGCTCCCTCGACCTTGGGGACTGTCTGCCATAAGTCCTTTCTGGGGTCGACCATAGGAAACAATTTTTTAAATATGGGGGGAGGGACGAAAGGAATACCGGGCCTTTCCCATTCTTTATTAACAATGTCCGCCACCCGCTTGGGTATAGGAAAAGCTTCTGGGAGCCCCGGCACCTCTAGGAACTTGTCCATTTTACATAGTTTCTCTGGGATGACCAACTTGTCACAATCATCCAGAGTGGATAATACCTCCTTAAGCAGAATGCGGAGATGTTCCAACTTAAATTTAAAAGCAATCACATCAGGTTCAGCTTGTTGAGAAATGTTCCCTGAATCAGTAATTTCTCCCTCAGACAACACCTCCCTGGCCCCATCAGACTGAGTTAGGGGCCCTTCAGAAATATTAATATCAGCGTCGTCATGCTCTTCAGTATCTAAAACAGAGCAGTCGCGCTTACGCTGATAAGTGTTCATTTTGGCTAAAATGTTTTTGACAGAATTATCCATTACAGCCGTTAATTGTTGCATAGTAAGGAGTATTGGCGCGCTAGATGTACTAGGGGCCTCCTGAGTGGGCAAGACTCGTGTAGACGAAGGAGGGAATGATGCAGTACCATGCTTACTCCCCTCACTTGAGGAATCATCTTGGGCATCATTGTCATTGTCACATAAATCACATTTATTTAAATGAATAGGAATTCTGGCTTCCCCACATTCAGAACACAGTCTATCTGGTAGTTCAGACATGTTAAACAGGCATAAACTTGATAACAAGTACAAAAAACGTTTTAAAATAAAACCGTTACTGTCACTTTAAATTTTAAACTGAACACACTTTATTACTGCAAATGCGAAAAAAACATGAAGGAATTGTTCAAAATTTACCAAATTTTCACCACAGTGTCTTAAAGCCTTAAAAGTATTGCACACCAAATTTGGAAGCTTTAACCCTTAAAATAACGGAACCGGAGCCGTTTTGAACTTTAACCCCTTTACAGTCCCTGGTATCTGCTTTGCTGAGACCCAACCAAGCCCCAAGGGGAATACGATACCAAATGACGCCTTCAGAAAGTCTTTTCTAAGTATCAGAGCTCCTCTCACATGCGACTGCATGCCATGCCTCTCAAAAACAAGTGCGCAACACCGGCGCGAAAATGAGGCTCTGCCTATGCTTTGGGAAAGCCCCTAAAGAATAAGGTGTCTAAAACAGTGCCTGCCGATATTATTATATCAAAATACCCAGATAAAATGATTCCTCAAGGCTAAATATGTGTTAATAATCAATCGATTTAGCCCAAAAAAAGTCTACAGTCTTAATAAGCCCTTTTTGAAGCCCTTATTTACAATCGTAATAAACATGGCTTACCGGATCCCAGAGGGAAAATGACAGCTTCCAGCATTACATCGTCTTGTTAGAATGTGTCATACCTCAAGCAGCAAGAGACTGCTCACTGTTCCCCCAACTGAAGTTAATTGCTCTCAACAGTCCTGTGTGGAACAGCCATGGATTTTAGTGACGGTTGCTAAAATCATTTTCCTCATACAAACAGAAATCTTCATCTCTTTTCTGTTTCTGAGTAAATAGTACATACCAGCACTATTTCAAAATAACAAACTCTTGATTGAATAATAAAAACTACAGTTAAACACTAAAAAACTCTAAGCCATCTCCGTGGAGATGTTGCCTGTACAACGGCAAAGAGAATGACTGGGGTAGGCGGAGCCTAGGAGGGATCATGTGACCAGCTTTGCTGGGCTCTTTGCCATTTCCTGTTGGGGAAGAGAATATCCCACAAGTAAGGATGACGCCGTGGACCGGACACACCTATGTTGGAGAAATACAATGCCTGTGTCTAAACACTGATAAGGGGGGTGGAGTAGACTGATCTAGACAGCATGGCTATTTGCTTATTTTTTTATATCTTAAAATACTTGCTAGCAATTTTTTATGCAAACTATTTTAAATGAATTAGCCCTTTTAGGATATGCACAGATCTCAACCTGTTTTATGGTACTTTAATCTGTTGTTGTATATTTGAAACTCTGTATCCAGGAAAATGCATGTCTGACTGTGATTCAATTGGCTCATTCCATGACTTATCTTTATCTACTACCCATGATCTAAGAGAGGATAGTCCAAATCATTCAGCGTGTCTAGTAAAACCATCAGCCTCACTATAGAAACCAAAATATTTAAACCTAGAATAAATACCTTGAAATACATTGGAGGAAGAGAAGCAGAGCAGGAGTGATAGGGGGCGCTCCAGATCTACTGTGGCTGTTGCCTGGACACACTGAACTGAATGTGCATGTTACACCTTTTACATTTTCATGTTTATTATGTTTCTAAGGGGAAAAAAATCCTATCATATTGAACAGTTTCTTTTCCAACTGCCAAATGACTTTAAAGCTTCTAAAGAACAATTAAACTCAAAACATGGGCACAAAAAACAGTATAAAAAAAGATTTCACCACCAACATTTATTTGGTTTAAATAGGATTGTAAATCAGTACAAATATGCATGACTAAGGACCCACATTTACAAATAAATGAGATCTGTATTTTCTGGATTAAGGTACAAAGACAAATTGAGAAAAACAAAACATACAGATATAATGTAAAATTGAACAAACAGAAACATAGCAAAGAGTATATGAAAACTGTGCATTTAACTCTTAGTGGTGTATAGATTATGTGGGCATTTTTCCTCACATATACAGAAACAAAATCAGCAGCATGTAATATAAACTGTATTGAGACAGATAATATATATTATTTTTAGTAATCTGTTGGAATAAAGATAAGCTTTAGCTATGGCTTTTACACCATTTAAATGTTGTTCTTTAATTTGCTTTAAAAAATACAGAAATTCTTCCCTTGGTCAATGATTGTTTAAGCAATGTGCTACTTACAGGAAAGATGACATAAGAGATAAAAGATAAAACCACAGTTGATCCAGTTTTGTAAGAATTAGCAGCTAAAACAAATTGTATTTACAATTACTAACAACTGAACCATCTCGTTTTGTTTAAACCTTTGGCAAGATTACTTACAAACTTGTAGAACCTTTTATAACTCCCAAACTATTAAAAATATTCATAAAGCATAAAAATAAAGATTTTGGCTTTAATATACCCCCCCCCCCATTCTCAACAACCTTTATATATGTACACATACGTACTAATCTTTAAATGTGGAAGCTCAGGCACTAAAATACAGCATTGCAGAGAGTCATATCCGGTATGTGGCCAAAGCCTTACAAAAATCTACTATTTTCACTCCATGGCCAGTGTCCAGTTTCGTCTCCGATTCTCTTTGCCAGGAACGTAAGGGTAAGATGTGTAGGAACAAAAGATTTCTTGAATATTCCTACAGTTATTTTTCTTTCATTCAGTTTCCAATATAGCTCCCTAGAATTTTTTTTTTTTCATGCCCATTCTTGGTCCTTCTCAAACAATGCTAAAATAACTTTCATAAGAAAAATATAGGAATCCTTAGAATAAATTCTGAAAGACAATGACCATGCCCATTGTGGTTTAAAGTTCTATTTCAAATGTTTTTTGAAGATCATTAGAGAATGGGTTTGTTGGAGAAGGATTGGTGCGGGTTTTTGATTTTCCTTCTAATGCTGCCCACTGAGCTTCAAAGGGATCTGTAACAACAGCAGCTGAAGGCCCTTGCTGGTGCTTGATTTCCGCGTCCCAGCTACTACTTTCTACTCCATTGAAAGCAACAGAACCGTTCTGTTGTTGAGGCGGTGGTTTGAAGAAGGGACTGCTTGCTGTGCTAGATGTTTCATAGGCAGGCAATGTCTGCTGCCTGACAAGGCCAGGAGATGGCTTGTGCTGAAAAACTTGTGGGTGACCTGCAACTCCAAATACATTAGCTACCATCTGGGATGGTGTGATGCCAACAACGGGAACACTAGGAGGTGGGTAGCTCATACCATTTGCTAAAGGGTACGGCTGCTGTACTGGCATAAAAGGTGGCTGCAAATTAGGAACTACAGCAACTGGCACTGGTGCCTGAAGGGGCATGAAAGTTTTTGATGGATAAGGCTGTGCCGGTTGTGGTGCAGCAATGACAGGTTGTAGCAAAGGCTGTGGTTGTATTGCTGGTACAGGAGACCGTCTTTGTTGAACTTTGATTGTTTTAGACACCTCTTCCAGCCAGCGGTCAGCCTCTGAGGGAGTTCTCTTGTGGCTTGGCTGAATACTAGAGGTGGACACAAATTCAGGACCTGTTTAAGAGAAAAAAAAAAAAAAAAAGTCACATGCGTAAACAATTTTAACAGATTCTGTAGTGATAAACCAAGTTACTAGAAATAACTATTTACTAAGACCAGCTATAATAGACATTTCCAAAAATAAGATATGCAATAAAAAATGTATACTTGCATAATAATAAACTAAATTTCTTTCATGGTTGTGAGTCCATGATCCATTACTCTTACTGACCACTAGGAGGCAGCAAAGTTTTCCAAAACCCAAGAGCTCAATAAAACCCCCTCACACCTTACTAGAAACTAGTCTGACATATAGCCAAGCAAAGAAAAGGTAGAAAAAAGTAATTAGAGCAAAAAAAAAAAGAACCAGGAAAGAGGTGCAAAAAAAATTATAAATACAAAAAAAGAGAGCTACCACCAGAACGGGGTGGGGTCTTGTGGACTCACCACCATTAAAGAAATTAATTTATTGGGTAAGCCTAAATTATGTTTTCTTTCGGGATCAGTATAATATTTTATTTTTTTCCCAACTCTATTTCCACAATACTAGAGTTTTTTAAAAAAAAATGTAATGAGAAAAAAAATAAAAATAAGCCAAAAAAGAATCCAACATCAACCAGAAACAACAGCCTGAAGGACTTTGCTACCGAATGTTGCCTCAGAAGAAGCAAAAACATCAAAATGGTAGAATTTAGTAAAAGTATACAAAGATGACCAAGTAGCAATTTTCTAGCCATAGGATCTTATAAAAAAAAAAGAAAGAAAAAAAAAGAACAGTTTTCCAAAGGAAGGGTAGTATACCTAGCCAAATTAAAAAAAAACAAATTATGCTTACCTGATAATTTCCTTTTCTTCTGATGGAGAGAGTCCACAGCTGCATTCATTTACTTTTGGTAAATAAGAAACTGGCCACCAGGAGGCGGCAAAGACAACACAGCCAAAGGCTTAAGTACTCCTCCCACTCCCCTCATCCCCCAGTCAATCTGCCGAGGAACAAGGAACAGTAGAAGAAATATCAGGGTGAAAGGTGCCAGAAGAAAATAAGGACGCCCCACGTAAAATTACCATCAGAAGAAAGGAAATTATCAGGTAAGCATAATTTATGTTTGTTACGGTACCAACAGTGTACCAAGGGTTAATACCAGGGAACAACGTCCTGCATAGGGAATCAGCAATTCACAAACCAGCCAGTTTTCAGGTTTCAACAGAATATCTCCTTTATTTGAAGGCAGCACACAGATTTATACACCCTCGCTTCAGGTTACAAAGGGCATTGGTTTAACAGTAAAGCAGACATATGAACAATGCATCAAACCTCTAACAACTGTCTATTCACAGGTAAAACAGATTAACATATTAAGTTAATTAACTAGGGAAGAACGTTTACTCAGACAATCTGATGTTGGGCAGTCTAGTTAACATAATCACACAAGGACACAATCAGTTTACCCAGACAGACTCCTGAGACACAATCAGATCTTAAACATACATAGAATACATCTTATTACAGAATATAGGAACAGTTCTTATTAGCTATAAAGTCTTTTATGCCCACTTTGCTTATAGAGTCACAATTGCTCCCACAAGGGGCACTCACACCCTGTACCCATCCTGTATTTATGGATACAGGGTGACATAGACATAAGACAGAGGTATGAAAGTACATGGGGTGTCCAGCATATAAAATTCCATATTTCCATGCAGTCTCTGGGTATCCTTAAGCCCATGTACCTCCAGCCCAAAGAATGTTCCATAACAGGCCCTCCAATGTACAGTGGCAAGATTGGTTTTGTCACATCTCTCCCCTTTTCCAAACAGACTAACAGGGTATCTGACCTCCTGCCGGTCAGTGCCCTGGTTAGTCCAGCAACCCACCCATAAAACACAATTAGTAGTACAGCCCACCCACAATAAATGGTTACTACACCTGAGTACGGGGAAAACTTGTCCATGTCCAGGTGCCTCACCACAGCTGTGTGGGGGACTGGTACGCTGAATTGGTGGGTTGCGAGGTGGGCAGAGACCAGCTGTACTCTGCCCGGGTGCCAGCACTACCATGGAAGTAGCCTGGTGGGAGCCTGGTTGCTGGAGGGGAAGACCGACTGTCTCCCCTTCGGATACATAGCTGTGCTGCTGGAGGGGGAGACCAATCGTCTCCCCTTTGGCTAAACAGCCGTGTTGCTGGGGGACAGGACCATCAAACTCCTCTCCCTCTGGTTTGTCATGCTCGGCTGTCCAGGGTATATACTGTGGCATATACCACCAGAGCGCCTGGTAGGCATGTCAGTTTGCTGGGACAATCCATCTGTATTCCCGTTATGAGAGAGAATTCCTGTCCATACAAACAAGGGTTCAAATTCCTCAGTGCCCAGACCAGGGCCAAACAGTCCTTCAAAATCCCATCAGCTTCTTTACGAGTTTTCTGTACCTGCTCTTTATAGGTATCCACAATCCCTTCATACTGACATAGGGTGCCCTTGAGTTGCTGCACCTCACTATGAGCCAGCGTCAGCTTCTCCTCCAGTGTCACTAAGTTTGTCTTTAATGTTTCATGTTCCACTCTCAAGCTGGTGTTTTCTGCAGTCTGTCGGTGCAGCTTGTCTAGCAGAGATTCCTGTTCTAAACGTGCTTTTTCCTCTGCGCTCCTCTTCTCCTTCATCAGCGCATTGTAACGGGACCTCCACATATCAATAGCGGATAGAGATTTACTGAGCTCAGCGTCCTGGGGCTTAGCAGCAGGTGGGTCAGTCTCTGCTGCACGGATCTGGGCACGGGTAGTCACAGAGTTAACATCAGCGGGACCCATAGGAGCGTAGGCAGAAACAAGGGGGGCCAAGTCATTTCCAAGAAGAACATCAGCAGGTAAGTCCTTCTTGACCCCCACATTCACAGGTCTAGCGCCCACTCCCCAATCCAAATGTACCCTGGCAACAGGTAGGCTGAACACATCGCCCCCTGCTACCCTCACAGCCACAGTGTCTCCAGTGTACTGTTTCTCAGACACCAAGTTCTTTTGAAGCAAGGTCATGGTAGCACCAGTATCCCGTAGACCACTGACCTTCTTCCCATTCACTTTAACCAGTTGCCGGTTATTCCGGTGGGCAGCTTGCACAAGGTCTGTCTCATGTAGGATGCTCCAGCATTCTTGCGCCTCTACGTAGCGGGCCGCAGGCTGAGGATTACGTGGGATTCCGCCGGCGGGTCTTCTCCAGGACTGCGCTTGGTTCGCTGCGTTTAGGGGACACTCTGGTCTTTTGTGCCCTAGTTGCTTACATCTAAAGCACCGAATAGGTTGTGAGTAGCCCCGCGAATTGAACAGGGCTCTCTGAGGGTAGTTCGTGGCCGGAGGCCGTGTGGTATAGCGGTGCGCCGGGGTTTGGTAACTGGCAGCTGCTGGGGTGACTGGGGGTCTGTACTCCACTCTAGCAGGGGGCTTAGTGGTAGCAATGTCCAGTTTGCGGGCATCCGTATACTCATCTGCCAAGCGAGCCGCTTCCTGCAGGGTGGAGGGTTTACGGTCCCGAACCCACTCTCGAACTCCTGCGGGTAATTTGTCGAAGCAATGTTCCAACAGGAATAGCTGCAGCACCTCTTCCCCAGATATGGCTTGGCACCCCGCTATCCAGTGAGCTGCTGTGCGGTGCACCTTACATGCCCACTCAAGGTAGGAATCTCCAGCTAATTTAACAGTGTCTCTGAACCGTCTCCGGTATGCCTCCGGTGTAACCGCATACCTGGAGAGCAGAGCCTCTTTTACAGTATTATAATCCCTGACTTCCTCATCTGGAATGGCCCGAAAAGCCTCTCTGGCCCGGCCGGATAATTTTCCAGATAATATCGTGACCCAGTCCTCTGCGGGTACCTTGTGTAGTGCACATTGCCTCTCAAAATCCGCAAGGTACCCATCAATCTCTCCTTCTGTTTCCAGGAAGTTTTTAAAAGCTGCAAAATTTACTTTTCTCTTTTCCATCTTAGTCAGTATTGTAATAATCCCCCTCTTCCTGAGGTTACTGGCTTGTGTAGTTGCTCTTCTGGGCGATAAGGTTCATTCCGTCGCTGCCACCAATGTTACGGTACCAACAGTGTACCAAGGGTTAATACCAGGGAACAACGTCCTGCATAGGGAATCAGCAATTCACAAACCAGCCAGTTTTCAGGTTTCAACAGAATATCTCCTTTATTTGAAGGCAGCACACAGATTTATACACCCTCGCTTCAGGTTACAAAGGGCATTGGTTTAACAGTAAAGCAGACATATGAACAATGCATCAAACCTCTAACAACTGTCTATTCACAGGTAAAACAGATTAACATATTAAGTTAATTAACTAGGGAAGAACGTTTACTCAGACAATCTGATGTTGGGCAGTCTAGTTAACATAATCACACAAGGACACAATCAGTTTACCCAGACAGACTCCTGAGACACAATCAGATCTTAAACATACATAGAATACATCTTATTACAGAATATAGGAACAGTTCTTATTAGCTATAAAGTCTTTTATGCCCACTTTGCTTATAGAGTCACAATTGCTCCCACAAGGGGCACTCACACCCTGTACCCATCCTGTATTTATGGATACAGGGTGACATAGACATAAGACAGAGGTATGAAAGTACATGGGGTGTCCAGCATATAAAATTCCATATTTCCATGCAGTCTCTGGGTATCCTTAAGCCCATGTACCTCCAGCCCAAAGAATGTTCCATAACAGGCCCTCCAATGTACAGTGGCAAGATTGGTTTTGTCACAATGTTTTTCTTCTTAAATGGAAAGAGTCCACAGCTGCATTCATTACTTTTGGGAAAACAATACCCAAGCTATAGAGGACACTGAATGCCAAGACGGGAGGGTACATAAGCAGCCCATACTGAGGGCACCAAGCCTGAACCTCTACTGAAGAAAAAACACTGCTTCGTCCGAAGCTGAGAAAATTTGAAAAGCAAAAATCCCAAATGACTCGCATTTAGTACAGAAGACAAATTAGAGACTGCAAACGGACTCGACTGAGCCAACAGTCCTCCGGGAGACACCGTCGCCCAACAAACAGTCCTCCACCGCTCATCTCCACAAATGAAGGAGACACCAGCCGAAACCCCCAAGGGAACAAGGCAAGGGAGAACCAAGGAAACCGAAAGGTCACCTAATACAAAAAAAGAACACCTCCACAAGTGAGTTCAGCTCACAGAGGTCCAAAGGGGCCCAAAACAAGGAAAGGAGGCCACACCTATACCAAGTGAAACCCGGGATAAGACTGGGCACAGAGACAGAACAGACGTCTCATCAACATCCTGCAAGTACGGATTGCAACTGCAAAGGCAAAGTCCTCCCAGGGTCAAGAATAGCAAGGCATTCGACCATGAAAAAGTGTGTAATGCACCCAGGAGAGAACTCCAAGTTTGAAAACACAGAGTCCATAACAGGATGACACAAAGGATACTTGCGAGAAAGAAGAAGCAGTCAAGTAAGAAACAGACCGCAAAAGCAACCCCCAAGACAGAGGGCATGCTCCAGGCAACCTGTCTGCAGACCTGCACACAGGACCCTAAAAAGGGGAACACAAACCTCAATCGAGGCCCCCGAGAAGAAGAGTATACCCTCAGAACCCGAAGGAAGAGTAAACTCTTCTCAAATCAATGGTGCCAGTTGAAGGAAAATCTATACCCTAGCAGACTAAGCTAAAAGGATAGACTCAACAAAGCTCACACATCCAGAGGAGACTGTGACCGAACTCAGCTCCATAGACCGCTCGGCCATCCTGATCTGCAGACCCACAGCCAGCTGGACAAACCCAGCCTTAGGTATCCAAAACAAGGGAACAAAGAATCCCGAAACAGGTACAGGAACAAACATAAGGAATAGCACAGCCATCCCCACAGAGTACAACCTGACTCTGAAAACAGACAACAAGGCCATAGACCTAAAGATCTATCAAAATAAAGGCCCAACAAGCTTGCTTGGAGCCAACAAGACCCCTTGGGGAACCAATCCCACCTTTCTGCCTCCCATCCAGGAGAAGCCCCAAGCTAGGACTCTATATCCATACGGAGGAGAATATCCCCTAAAGAAAAGGGATGATGCCAGAAGAGCAACAACTGTTCTCAAGGCCCGAAGGCACCGGCTAATGGGAAGAGAAATTCCCAACACAGATGTCCTAGAAAAGGACCCCCCTACAAGTAAGTAGCTTGCCAAGTAGAGGCACAGCCAACCCATTCGCCTGCAGAGCAGAGAATCCACAGGAACATTGGCAAGCTAACCAGGGGAATGCAGCCCTAAGGCGCACCAGAAATTGGAAATCCAACGCCAGCAGCTGGGTATGAACCAACCACTCTTAAGGCTCAAGCCACAGGGCTAACCACCAGAGGACAAGGCTCACTCTGTGGCAAAGAGTAAAAAACACACCGAAATCCTGGCCAACCATGACCAGGTTAGGTAGATAGATCAAGGACATAGCCCCAGTTCCCACTACCGTGGAACCCCCGACCAGCCCTGAGATCCAAGATTCCAAAACCACCCAGACTGGGTCAGTAAAAAGGCCAAGCAAAGCTTCTGCAACCGGAAGTCTCAGGGAGAAAAACAGGTCCGGGTACCCAATAGTTCAGGCAAACCTTACCCTAGAACTAAACACCCCAACTGACCAAAAAAAAAAAGACACAAGGGTATGGATGCATATCCAGAAAATCCAGATAGTGTGAGAACTCGAAAACCCTGACCAAAGGAAGGGACCACCCCAAGCTAAAGTCCATCGCTCGAAGGAGCAAGGCTAGAAGTCATATGCAGATACTTCTCAGAGCCTCAGGACGACCAAGGGATACCTTGAGGTCAAAAAATCCTGCTAACAAGACTAGTCTCCCTAACACCTCTGCACAAGCAGAGGACACAAGGAAGAGAAGACACAAAGCCTACCCAGCTTCCGGAGAACCCCAAGCTACACAAAAATCCCCGTAGGGAACACCATCCCTCGGAAACACCGATCCCTAAAAGGAGATCCACTCACCCTGAGTCAATTGAAGAAGACCCAAAAGGTTTCTTATAACTCAGTCAAGAGTAAGAGCTACATCTAGATACACTAGAAACAGCTTACGCGTACACCTGCAAGGTGTCAAGAGCTGCAACAGGTTTCAAACTGCAAACCTTCTGCATGCAAGACAGCTATTCCATACAAGCTGTTGGATCAAGCCCAAAAGGACAAATCCAGAGGCCTAGAAATGAAGGCTAAACCACTCAATAGCGGTAAGGGGCATTAAGCCCTCCCATCCTCCACCGCATGGGGGAGGAAACGCTAAGTTCTGATGAAATCAGATGTCAGAGTGATGCAGCGGAAAAACTCCCCTGCCCGGTCACTTATGACTGAAGGCTATAAGGACTGAAACAATCCTTCCCACCTCAAGGACCCACAGGACCTCTTGAATGCTTAGCTTAACATGAAAACAAACAATGATAACTTGAGCACTCAGCGCTTCTACCGAACCAGCCGAGCAGAACAGCGCCACCTGTCTGAACAGCCGCAAGACCAAACAAACCGACAGGACCAGCCTACACCTAGGGTCCCAACTGGCAAGCTGCGTAAATTCTCCCTCATAGGGGAAAAAACAGAAAACAGACATCCCCAAGGCGGAAGGCCCGGGATAATAGGGCACGAGCACATTCTCAAATAAACGTCTAGACTCTGCAGAAGAACAATCGCCAACATTATGTGGAAGCGAAAACGTGCTGCAACCTCCGGGGGAAAACACGCCACCCCGCATGGAGGAACCATAAACTGGAGTACCCGCATGTGGTAGGGAAATCGCCTCTGAGGACAGGACCCTCAGAGGCAGATGGCTCAGCAGTCCTTTGATTCCCCAAGCCCGAGGAACCAGGCACTCTAAAATGGCATACGGAACAAAACTGGTTGACAGGCGTCAACAAGGCCACTCCGGATTCATCACTGGACACAAAATCTGAAATCAAAATAGTCTCAGTATCAGAATGCTCTGTAACTGAATCTGAAATTAACACAGTTTCAGCATCAGAATCCTCCACAACTGGATAGAGAATATTTAAATATGAAAGTAGTAAAAAATAATACGGCACCTGACACCTCCAATGGCTGAGGCACTAACCACCTCCTATGACCAGACCCCTGCGGAATAGAAATTTTTCCTTCGCCTGCGGAAATTGAAAAACTGAACGTAACGACCGAACAAAACCAGCGTGCCCAACCAAAAGGCTGCGTCACTTCCAAAAGGCCTTAAGTTCCAACCACAAGCCCAGTAAACGTCACACATAAGCAGGTTGAATCACATAAAAATGATTATAATCCTACCCCCTGTTCAAAAACCCCCCTCAGGAGATATTAACCCTCCATTCCAAGATACTAAAAGAGACTCACTAAGACCCTTATGTATAAGTTAGACCTGCAAGGTGGGCAGCCTCTCGGGAAACATTCCCATTACAATACATTGCAAATAAAGTAAAATGAAACTATCTTACCGGAATCAACGCCGTGGAACAGGAACACGGCCTTTCAAGTGCGACGGATAGTAGCATCTCCTCCGCCATGGACTTGAGAGAAGAAAGCAGGCAGTGGAGCGAAGTTCAACAAAGCCGATTGCTTGAGGAGCTGTTAATATGAATCGGGATGATTTCGCAGAAAAACTCCCTGCATCTCCGGACTCCAACTTTCATCCAAGCCCTCACTGAGAGACTGACAGGACTACTTAAAACTCCTGACCCATGCCGAAGAGTACTACCCTCCATAAGAGACAAAAACAAAATTTAAAAATTCTGACACTCCGCTGCCATCCTCCTGGGACGAAAGGCAAAGAATGACTGGGGGATGAGGGGAGTGGGAGGAATATTTAAGTCTTTGGCTGGGTTGTCTTTGCCTCCTCCTGTTGGCCAGGTTTTTATTTCCCAAAAGTAATGAATGCAGCTGTGGACTCTTTGCATTTAAGAAGAAAAGCCCCATCCCCCTTAGGAATAGTTTCCCAAACCTCAACATTAGATGCTGGCAAAGGATACATCTTCTTGAACCTAGTGGAGGGATTAAAAGAGCCGCCAAGCTTAGACCAATCCTTAGAAACAATCTGAGATTTAGCAGAAAGTTTTAAAATCAAATTCAAGCAATTAACAGACTTGTTCTCAGACACCTTAGGATCCTGGAAACAAAGATTTAAAAAAAAAAGAAAAAAAGGAAAATAAATCAGAATTGACCATGATCAGAAACCCCTGATAATCAGAAAATAACTCTCCCTTTGTGGATCATTCGGCTGAACCAGGATCCGGAAAATAATCTAATAAGGCTTAGAACTAGTAGAAAGTAAATCATGAATTGACCTTTTACGCTTACTTGAAGGGGGCATATACCCGCCAGCATTTCAGATACACTGGAGCATGCAAAATCCGTGAATTCTGGAGAAAAATCTGTAGAACTACCCTGTGTAGAACAAACAGTAGGAGTGCAGACACCTTTAGAAGCAAGAGCAAAAACATAATTTATGTAAGAATTTACCTGATAAATTAATTTCTTTCATATTGGCAAGAGTCCATGAGCTAGTGACGTATGGGATATACAATCCTACCCGGAGGGGCAAAGTTTCCTAAACCTCAAAATGCCTATAAATACACCCCTCACCACACCCACAATTCAGTTTAACGAATATCCAACTAGTGGGGTGATAAAGAAAGGAGTAAAAAGCATCAACAAAGGAATTTGGAAATAATTGTGCTTTATACAAAAAATCATAACCACCATAAAAAAGGGTGGGCCTCATGGACTCTTGCCAATATGAAAGAAATTAATTTATCAGGTAAATTCTTACATAAATTATGTTTTCTATCATGTAATTGGCAAGAGTCAATGAGCTAGTGACGTATGGGATATCAATACCCAAGATGTGGAACTCCACGCAAGAGTCACTAGAGAGGGAGGGATAAAAATAAAGAACAGCCATTTTCCGCTGAAAAAACAATCCACAACCCACATCATAAGTTTATTCTTTAATGACAAGAAAAACTTAAAACATCAGCAGTAGCAGAACTGAAACAGCTGCCTGAAGAACTTTTCTACCAAAAACTACTTCTCAAGAAGCAAATACACCAAAACGGTAGAATTTAGTAAATGTATGCAGAGGACCAAGTTGCCGCTTTGCAAATCTGATCAACTGAAGCTTCATTCTTAAAAGCCCACGAAGTGGAGACTGATCTAATAGAATGAGCTGTAATTCTCTGAGGCGGGGTCTGACCTGACTCCAAATAAGCTTGATGAATCAAAAGCTTTAACCAAGAAGCCAAGGAAATAGAAGAAGCCTTCTGACCTTTCCTAGGATCAGAAAATATAACAAATAGACTAGAAGTCTTCCTGAAATCTTTAGTAGCTTCAGCATAATATTTCAAAGCTCTCACCACATCCAAATAATGTAAGGATCTTTCCAAAGAATTCTTAGGATTAGGACACAAGGAAGGGACAACAATTTCTCTATTAATGTTAGAATTCACAACCTTAGGTAAAAATGTAAATGAAATCCGCAAAACCTCCTTATCCTGATGAAAAATCAGAAAAGGAGATTCACAAGAAAGAGCAGATAGCTCAAACTCTTCTAGCAGAAGAGATAGCCAAAAGGCACAACACTTTCCAAGAAAGAAGTTTAATGTCCAAAGAATGCATAGGCTCAAATGGAGGAGCCTGTAACGCCTTCAAAACCAAATTAAGACTCCAAGGAGGAGAAATTGATTTAATGACGGGCTTAATACGAACTAAAGCCTGTACAAAATAGTGAATATCAGGAAGTTTAGCAATCTTTCTGTGAAATAAAACAAAAAGAGCAGAGATTTGTCCCTTCAAGGAACTTGCACACAAACCCTTATCCAAACCATCCTGAAGAAACTGTAAAATTCTAGGGATTCTAAAAGAATGCCAAGAGAATTTATGAGAAGAACACCATGAAATGTAGGTCTTCCAAACTCGATAATAAATCTTTCTAGAGACAGGTTTACGAGCTTGTAACATAGTATTAATCACAGAGTCAGAGAAACCTCTATGACTTAGCACTAAGCGTTCAATTTCCATACCTTCAAATTTAATGATTTGAGATCCTGATGGAAAAACGGACGTGGAGACAGTAGGTTCGGCCTCAACGGAAGTGGCCAAGGTTGGCAACTGGACATCCAAACAAGATCTGCATACCAAAACCTGTGTGGCCATGCTGGAGCCTCCAGCAAAACAAACAATTGTTCCATGATGATTTTAGAGATCACTCTTGGAAGAAGAACTAGAGGCAGGAAAATGTAAGCAGCATGATAACACCAAGGAAGTGTCAGCGCATCCACTGCTTCCGCCTGAACATCCCTGGACCTGGACAGGTATCTGGGAAGTTTCTTGTTTAGATGAGAGTCCATCAGATCTATCTCTGGAAGACCCCACATCTGAACAATCTGAGAAAACACATCTGGATGGAGAGACCACTCCCCTGGATGTAAAGTCTGACGGCTGAGATAATCCACCTCCCAATTGTCTACACCTGGGATATGCACCGCAGAGATTAGACAGGAGCTGGATTCCGCCCAAGCAAGTATCCGAGATAATTCTTTCATAGCTTGGGGACTGTGAGTCCCACCCTGATGATTGACATATGCCACAGTTGTGATATTGTCTGTCTGAAAGCAAATGAACGGTTCTCTCTTCAACAGAGGCCAAAACTGAAGAGCTCTGAGAATTGCATGGAGTTCTAAAATATTGATTGGTAATCTTGCCTCTTGAGATTTCCAAACCCCTTGCGCTCTGTCAGAGATCCCCAAACAGCTCCCCAACCTGAAAGACTTGCATCTGTAGTGATCACAGTCCAGGTTGGTCGAACAAAAGAAGCCCCTTGAACTAAACGCTGATGATTTAACCACCACGTCAGAGAGTGTCGAACATTGGGATTTAAGAATATTAATTGTGATATCTTTGTATAATCCCTGCACCATTGATTCAGCATACAAAGCTGAAGAGGTCTCATGTGAAAACGAGCAAAAGGAATCGCGTCCGATGCTGCAGTCATGAGGCCTAAAACATACATGCACATAGCCACTGAAGGGAATGACAGACTGAAGGTGCCGACAGGCTGCAACCAATTTCAAACGTCTCTTGTCTGTTCGAGACAGAGTCATGGACACTGAATCTATCTGGAAGCCTAAAAAGGTGGCCCTTGTCTGAGGAATCAAGAAACTTTTTGGTAAATTGATCCTCCAGCCATGTCTTTGAAGAAACAACACTAGTTGATTTGTGTGAGATTCTGCAGAACATAAAGACTGAGCTAGTACCAAGATATCGTCTAAATAAGGAAACACCGCAATACCCTGCTCTCTGATTACAGAGAGTAGGGCACCTAGAACCTTTGAAAAGATTATTGGAGCTGTTGCTAGGCCAAATGGAAGAGCAACAAATTGGTAATGCTTGTCTAGAAAAGAGAATCTCAGGAACTGATAATGTTCTGGATGAATCGGAATATGAAGGTATGCATCCTGCAAGTCTATTGTAGACATATAATGTCCTTGCTGAACAAAAGGCAGAATAGAATCTTGAAAGTTGGTACTCTTACATAACGATTCAAAATTTTCAGATCCAGAACTGGTCTGAATGAATTTTCCTTCTTTGGGACAATGAATAGATTTGAATAGAACCCCAGACCTTCTTCCTGAAAAGGAACTGGCATGATTACCCCTTTAGACTCCAGGTCTGAAAAACGCTTCAGGAAAGCCTGATCTTTTACTGGATTTGCTGGGATACATGAGAGAAAACATCTTCTCACAGGAGGTCTTACTCTGAATCCTATTCGATACCCTTGAGAGACAATGCTCTGAATCCATTGATTTTGGACAGAATTTATCCAAATATCCTTGAAAAACCCTAATCTGCCCCCTACCAGCTGAGCTGGAATGAGGGCCGCACCTTCATGCGGACTTAGGGGCTGACTTTGGTTTTTTAAAAGGCTTGGATTTATTCCAATTTGAGGAAGGCTTCCAATTGGAAACGGATTCCTTGGGGGAAGGATTCGATTTTTGTTCCTTATTTTGATGAAAGGAACGAAAACAGAAGCCTTAGATTTACCCTTAGGTTTTTATCCTGAGGCAGAAAAACTCCCTTTCCCCCAGTAACAGTTGAAATAATAGAATCCAACTGAGAACCAAATAAATTATTACCTTGGAAAGAAAGAGATAATAATATAGACTTAGATGTCATATCAGCATTCCAAGCTCTTCTAGCTAAAATAGCTAAAGACATGGATCTAACATCAATTTTGATATAAAAAATTGCATCAAAAATAAAATGGTTAGCATGTTGCAGTAAGCGAATAATGCTAGATATGTCAGAATACAATTCTTGTTGCGCTAAATTCTCCAACCAAAAAGTTGATGCAGCCGCAACATCAGCCAAAGAAATTGCAGGCCTAAGAAGATGACCTGAATATAAATATGCTTTCCTTAGATAAGATTCAAGTTTCCTATCTAAAGGGTCTTTAAAAGTACTATCTTCCATAGGAATAGTGGTACATTTAACAAGAGTAGAAATAGCCCCATCAACTTTGGGGATCTTTTCGCAAACTCTATAGAAATTGCTGGTAAAGGATACAATTTTTGAAACCTTGAAGAAGGAATAAAAGGAGTACCTGGCTTATTCCATTCCTTTGAAATCATATCAGAAATAGCATCAGGAATAGGAATCTGGAGTAACCTGGAGGTTTAAAAACAGCATTTAAACGTTTACTAAACAACGTGAAGAGGACTGGCTTCCTCAATATCCAAAGTAATTAACACTTCTTTTAACAAAGAATGAATACACTCTATTTTAAATAAATAAGTAGATTTGTCAGTGTCAATATTTGAGGAAGGATCTTCTGAATAAGATAGATCCTCATCAGAGGAGGATAAATCATTATGTTGTCGGTCATTTGAAATTTCATCAACTTTATGAGAAGTTTTAAAAGACCTTTTACGTTTATTAGAAGGCGGAAATGCAGACAAAGCCTTCTGAATAGAATCTGTAACAAATTCTTTAAAATTCATAGGTATATCATGTACATTAGAAGTTGAAGGAACTTCAACTGGAAATGTACTATTACTGATGGACACATTATCTGCATGTAAAAGTTTATCATGACAACTATTACAAATGACATTCGGAGATATAATTTCCACAATCTTACAACAAATGCACTTAGTTTTGGTAGAACCGAAGTCAGGCAGAAAAGTTCCAACAGATACTTCTGAGGCAGGATCAGATTGAGACATCTTGCAAAATGTAAAAGAAAAAACAACATATAAAGCAAAATGATCAATTTCCTTATATGACAGTTTCAGGAATGGGAAAAAAAACATAATTTATGTAAGAACTTACCTGATAAATTCATTTCTTTCATATTAGCAAGAGTCCATGAGCTAGTGACGTATGGTATATACATTCCTACCAGGAGGGGCAAAGTTTCCCAAACCTCAAAATGCCTATAAATACACCCCTCACCACACCCACAAATCAGTTTAACGAATAGCCAAGAAGTGGGGTGATAAGAAAAAAGTGCGAAAGCATAAAAAATAATTGGAATAATTGTGCTTTATACAAAAAAAATCATAACCACCACAAAAAAGGGTGGGCCTCATGGACTCTTGCTAATATGAAAGAAATGAATTTATCAGGTAAGTTCTTACATAAATTATGTTTTCTTTCATGTAATTAGCAAGAGTCCATGAGCTAGTGACGTATGGGATAATGACTACCCAAGATGTGGATCTTTCCACGCAAGAGTCACTAGAGAGGGAGGGATAAAATAAAGACAGCCAATTCCGCTGAAAAATAATCCACACCCAAAATAAAGTTTAAATTATAAGCAGATGATGCAAACTGAAACAGCTGCCTGAAGTACTTTTCTACCAAAAACTGCTTCAGAAGAAGAGAAAACATCAAAATGGTAGAATTTAGTAAAAGTATGCAAAGAAGACCAAGTTGCTACTTTGCAAATCTGATCAACCGAAGCTTCATTCCTAAACGCCCAGGAAGTAGAAACTGACCTAGTAGAATGAGCTGTAATCCTTTGAGGCGGAGTTTTACCCGACTCGACATAAGCATGATGAATTAAAGATTTCAACCAAAGAAATGGCAGAGGCCTTCTGACCTTTCCTAGAACCGGAAAAGATAACAAATAGACTAGAAGTCTTTCGGAAATTCTTAGTAGCTACAACATAATATTTCAAAGCTCTAACAACATCCAAAGAATGCAATGATCTCTCCTTAGAATTCTTAGGATTAGGACACAATGAAGGAACCACAATTTCTCTACTAATGTTGTTAGAATTCACAACCTTAAGTAAAAATTTAAAAGAAGTTCGCAACACCGCCTTATCCTGATGAAAAATCAGAAAAGGAGACTCACAAGAAAGAGCAGATAATTCAGAAACTCGTCTGGCAGAAGAGATAGCCAAAAGGAACAAAACTTTCCAAGAAAGTAATTGATGTCCAACGAATGCATAGGTTCAAACGGAGGAGCTTGAAGAGCCCCCAGAACCAAATTCAAACTCCAAGGAGGAGAAATTTACTTAATGACAGGTTTTATACGAACCAAAGCTTGTACAAAACAATGAATATCAGGAAGATTAGCAATCTTTCTGTGAAAAAGAACAGAAAGAGCAGAGATTTGTCCTTTCAAGGAACTTGCAGACAAACCTTTATCTAAACCATCCTGAAGAAATTGTAAAATTCTCGGAATTCTAAAAGAATGCCAGGAAAAATGATGAGAAAGACACCAAGAAATGTAAGTCTTCCAGACTCTATAATATATCTCCCTATATACAGATTTACGAGCCTGTAACATAGTATTAATCACAGAGTCAGAGAAACCTTTGACTAAGAATCAAGCGTTCAATCTCCATACCTTTAAATTTAAGGATTTGAGATCCTGATGGAAAAAAGGACCTTGCGACAAAAGGTCTGGTCTTAACGGAAGAGTCCACGGTTGGCAAGAGGCCATCCGGACAAGATCCGCACACCAAAACCTGTGAGGCCATGCTGGAGCTACCAGCAGAACAAACGAGCATTCCTTCAGAATCTTGGAGATTACTCTTGGAAGAAGAACTAGAGGCGGAAAGATATAGGCAGGATGATACTTCCAAGGAAGTGACAATGCATCCACTGCATCCGCTTGAGGATCCCTGGATCTGGACAGATACCTGGGAAGTTTCTTGTTTAGATGAGAGGCCATCAGATCTATTTCTGGAAGTCCCCACATTTGAACAATCTGAAGAAATACCTCTGGGTGAAGAGACCATTCGCCCGGATGTAACGTTTGGCGGCTGAGATAATCCGCTTCCCAATTGTCTATACCTGGGATATGAACCGCAGAAACTAGACAGGAGCTGGATTCCGCCCATACCAGAATTCGAGATACTTCCTTCATAGCCAGAGGACTGTGAGTCCCTCCTTGATGATTGATGTATGCCACAGTTGTGACATTGTCTGTCTGAAAATAAATTAACGATTCTCTCTTTAGAAGAGGCCATGACTGAAGAGCTCTGAAAATTGCACGGAGTTTCAAAATATTGATCGGTAATCTCACCTCCTGAGATTCCCAAACCCCTTGTGCTGTCAGAGACCCCCAAACAGCTCCCCAACCTGTCAGAGTTACATCTGTTGAAATTACAGTCCAGGTCGGAAGAACAAAAGAAGCCCCCTGAACTAAACGATGGTGATCTGTCCACCACATCAGAGAGTGTCGTACAATCGGTGTTAAAGATATTAATTGAGATATCTTTGTGTAATCCCTGCACCACTGGTTCAGCATACAGAGCTGAAGAGGTCGCATGTGAAAACGAGCAAAGGGGATCGCGTCCGATGCTGCAGTCATAAGACCTAGAATTTCCATGCATAAAGCTACCGAAGGGAATGATTGTGACTGAAGGTTTCGACACGCTGATATCAACTTTAGACGTCTCTTGTCTGTCAAAGACAGAGTCATGGACACTGAATCTATCTGAAAACCTAAAAAGGTTACCCTTGTCTGAGGAATCAATGAACTTTTTGGTAAATTGATCCTCCAACCATGATCTTTAAGAAACAACACAAGTCGATTCGTATGAGATTCTGCTAAATGTGAAGACTGAGCAAGTACCAAGATATCGTCCAAATAAGGAAATACCACAATACCCTGTTCTCTGATTACAGACAGAAGGGCACCAAGAACCTTTGTAAAAATTCTTGGAGCTGTAGCTAGGCCAAACGGTAGAGCCACAAACTGGTAATGCTTGTCTAGGAAAGAGAATCTCAGAAACTGATAGTGATCTGGATGAATCGGAATATGCAGATATGCATCCTGTAAATCTATTGTGGACATATAATGCTCTTGCTGAACAAAAGGCAGGATAGTCCTTACAGTTACCATTTTGAATATTGGTATCCTTACATAACGATTCAATATTTTTAGATCCAGAACTGGTCTGAAGGAATTCTCCTTCTTTGGTACAATGAAGAGATTTGAATAAAACCCCAGCCCCTGTTCCAGAACCGGAACTGGTATAATTACTCCAGCCAACTCTAGATCTGAAACACATTTCAGAAATGCTTGAGCCTTCGCTAGGTTTACTGGGACACGGGAAAGAAAAAATCTCTTTGCAGGAGGCCTTATCTTGAAGCCAATTCTGTACCCATTTGAAACAATGTTCTGAATCCAGAGATTGTGAACGGAATTGAACCAAATTTCTTTGAAAAAATGTAATCTGCCCCCTACCAGCTGAGCTGGAATGAGGGCCGCACCTTCATGTGGACTTGGGAGCTGGCTTTGGTTTTCTAAAAGGCTTGGATTTATTCCAGACTGGAGATGGTTTCCAAACTGATACCGCTCCTGAGGATGAAGGATCAGGCTTTTGTTCCTTGTTGTGACGAAATGAACGAAAACGATTATTAGACCTAAATTTACCTTTAGATTTTTTATCCTGTGGTAAAAAAGTTCCTTTCCCTCCAGTAACAGTTGAGATAATAGAATCCAACTGAGAACCAAATAATTTATTACCCTGGAAAGAAAGGGAAAGCAGAGTAGACTTAGAAGACATATCAGCATTCCAAGTTTTAAGCCATAAAGCTCTTCTAGCTAAAATAGCTAGAGACATATACCTGACATCAACTCTAATGATATCAAAGATGGCATCACAAATACAATTATTAGCATGATGTAGAAGAATAATAATGCTATGAGAATTATGATTGTTACTTGTTGCGCTAAAGCTTCTAACCAAAAAGTTGAAGCTGCAGCAACATCCGCTAAAGATATAGCAGGTCTAAGAAGATTACCTGAACACAAGTAAGCTTTTCTTAGAAAGGATTCAATTTTCCTATCTAAAGGATCCTTAAAGGAAGTACCATCTGCCGTAGGAATAGTAGTACGCTTAGCAAGAGTAGAGACAGCCCCATCAACCTTAGGGATCTTGTCCCAAAATTCTAATCTGTCAGATGGCACAGGATATAATTGCTTAAAACGTTTAGAAGGAGTAAAAGAATTACCCAAATTATTCCATTCCCTGGAAATTACTTCAGAAATAGCACCAGGGACAGGAAAAACTTCTGGAATAACTACAGGAGATTTAAAAACCTTATCTAAACGTTTAGATTTAGTATCAAGAGGACTAGAATCCTCAATTTCTAATGCAATTAGGACTTCTTTAAGTAAAGAACGAATAAATTCCATTTTAAATAAATATGAAGATTTATCAGCCCAATATCAGTATCAGAATGATGATGTTCATTTAAAAATTCATCTGAAAAATGAGAAGTTTTAAAAGACTTTTTACGTTTACTAGAAGGAGGAATAACAGACATAGCCTTCTTAATGGATTTAGAAACAAAATCTCTTATGTTATCAGGAACACTCTGAGTATTAGATGTTGACGGAACAGCAACAGGTAATGTAACAGTACTAAAGGAAATATTATCTGCATTAGCAAGTTTGTCATGACAAACAGTACAAACAACAGCTGGAGGAACAGATACCAAAAGTTTACAGCAGATACACTTAGCTTTGGTAGCTCCAGCACCAGGCAGGCATTTTCCAGAAGTATCTTCTGACTCAGCTTCAACGTGGGACATCTTGCAATATGTAATAGAAAAAACAACATATAAAGCAAAATTGATCAAATTCCTTAAATGACAGTTTCAGGAATGGGAAAAAAATGCCAGTGAACAAGCTTCTAGCAACCAGAAGCACAAAATAATGAGACTTAAATAATGTGGAGACAATAGTGACGCCCATATTTTTTTAGCGCCAAAAAAGACGCCCACATTATTTGGCGCCTAAATGCTTTTGGCGCCAAAATGACGCCACATCCGGAACGCCGACAACTTTGGCGCAAAAAAACGTCAAAAATGACGCAACTTCCGGCGACACGTATGACGCCGGAAACAGAAAAAAACTTTTTTGCGCCAAAAAAGTCCGCGCCAAAAATGACGCAATAAAATGAAGCATTTTCAGCCTCCGCGAGCCTAACAGCCCACAGGGAAAAGTCAAATTTTTAAGGTAAGAAAAAATGATTTATTCATATGCATTATCCCAAATATGAAACTGACTGTCTGAAATAAGGAACGTTGAACATCCTGAGTCAAGGCAAATAAATGTTTGAATACATATATTTAGAACTTTATATAAAAGTGCCCAACCATAGCTTAGAGTGTCACAGAAAATAAGACTTACTTACCCCAGGACACTCATCTACAAGTAGTAGAAAGCCAAACCAGTACTGAAACGAGAATCAGTAGAGGTAATGGTATATATAAGAGTATATCGTCGATCTGAAAAGGGAGGTAAGAGATGAATCTCTACGACCGATAACAGAGAACCTATGAAATAGACCCCGTAGAAGGAGATCACTGCATTCAAATAGGCAATACTCTCCTCACATCCCTCTGACATTCACTGCACGCTGAGAGGAAAACCGGGCTCCAACCTGCTGCGGAGCGCATATCAACGTAGAATCTAGCACAAACTTACTTCACCACCTCCATAGGAGGCAAAGTTTGTAAAACTGATTTGTGGGTGTGGTGAGGGGTGTATTTATAGGCATTTTGAGGTTTGGGAAACTTTGCCCCTCCTGGTAGGAATGTATATCCCATACGTCACTAGCTCATGGACTCTTGCTAATTACATGAAAGAAAATGCAAATAGCATAGCCCTCTGACATAGAAAAAGGCAAGAGGCAAATAGCAATGGGGTAATAAATTAATGAAAAATTTGTCGCCAAGTATGACACACAACGTAATTTTTTTTGTGCCAACAACATCTGGAAATGACACACTTGCGTCACTAATGACGCAACCCTGTGTAAGGACTCTGCGTCAACTATGAGGCCGGAAATGACGAACTTGCGTCAACTGACGTACTTTCGCACCAAAAAATTTTCGCGCCAAGAATGACGCAATAAAGTCTAGCATTTGGCGCACCCGCGGGCCTAGTACTGTCCGCAATTTGCAAGAAAAATGTAGTCAATCTGAAAAAAAAAGACTAAACCCCAGGTAAGAAAAAATATTTCTTAATATGTTTATTTTCCCCAAATATGAAACTGACAGTCTGCACAAGGAAATACATGAACCTGACTCATGGCAAATAAGTACAATACATAGATTTATAACTTTATATAAATACATAAAGTGCCAAACCATAGCTGGGCTGTCTTAAGTAATAAAAAACATACTTACCGAAAGACACCCATCCACATATAGCAGATAGCCAAACCAGTACTGAAACAGTTATCAGTAGAGGTAATGGTATATGAGAGTATATCGTCGATCTGAAAAGGGAGGTAGGAGATGAATCTCTATGACCGATAACAGAGAACCGTGAGGAAAACCATTGCATTCAATAGGTGATACTCCCTTCACATCACTCTGACATTCGCTGTACTCAGAGGAATCGGGCTTGAAAATGCTGAGAAGCGCATGTCAACGTAGAAATCTTAGCACAAACTTACTTCATCACCTCCATAGGAGGCAAAGTTTGTAAAACTGAATTGTGGGTGTGGTGAGGGGTGTATTTATAGGCATTTTGAGGTTTGGGAAACTTTGCCCCTCATGGTAGGATTGTATATCCCATACGTCACTAGCTCATGGACTCTTGCCAATTACATGAAAGAAATTTGTTTGTATCCCAAATAGCCATTGCGTGCCAAAACAAATGGTGCACATTTTTTTTTTAAAAGGGAATGAAGCCTTATAATTAAAAGGAGCCAAAAATATATAAATAGTATTGACCCTAGTCTGCAGAGTACAATAATATACAGACTAAATAGCGCAATAAGCTATTATGAGTGCCAGAATAATAAAAAAATAAAAAGCACGGGGGAGGCGGAGCGAACGGCCGACCAAGATGGCCGCAACCTAATAAAGCTCTTGAAGCAAGCCGGGTGCAAAGAGCAATAATCATATCCTGACTAAATCGCCAAGAACTATTGTACACATGAATGTGCTCATGAATATCTACGGAGCACGAATATACCCTTCTTTGTGTCTGGCAACCTTCCCACTGCCCGAACGACGAGCAAACAACTAACGGTGTGCCGGGCCTACTGAGAAGCATCGCAGCACCTAAACTAACAGCGCTGCCTAAGCTACGCAGAGGACTTTGTCTGCCGCAGTGAGAACTGACCCCGCAAAAAAACTCATTCCGCCAGTGTGCAGGCTAACCCCGCATACCCGGACATCTACTGATTTACACAACGGAGCCCCGCATCGGTGAGTGTGACCCCTCCTATACACACTATAGACAGCCACGTGGGCGATAAAAAACCCCATTAAACATGAGGGAATCCAGATTTTTAGCGAAAACAGCGCTGTTTGGGAAAAGATAAAAACCCAACTACCTCATCACTTACACACCGGAGAGCCGGGGCTCCGCTCCGATGCGCTTCAGACTCAGACCGTTGGTCATATATTGCGAACATAAGGATAACTAAATTTCATCTAAAGCGCAACAAACCACTACAACAATATCTGACACACTGCTTCAGACATACGAACATAAGCACTGGGAGCCCACTGTGCATAATATTAACAAAAGGAAAAAAACGAGCATGTGGTGTATCTGTTTATTCACATCAGAAGTTCTAATTATGTGACTGTAATTCTACACACCTCATTAAAAGGCCTCACTTCTAAACGGAAGGGACATATAACTCCCATTTGGTATCTGCCTCCTGAGGAGACACATTACTACTTCACTCTCTACCCATTTCCCGCTGCTTGTAATAACAGCGGGTCATATCCTCTTCCCCTTTTCCGACATCGCTCAGTGTGAGCAACTTCCCTGGAGAGTGGGGTACTTTAGAGCAAACCAAGTTCACCCAAGGATCCAACCAAAATGTCACAAAGAAAAGGGCCCAAACATGATAAACACCAAAAAACGTCTCAAAAACCTCAGGATGGGGTGAATGATTTTTTCAGACAAGCGGGAAAACTTAAACATAAAGAAGATCCCCCCCCCCTGTATTGCTGCATAACGTAGAAGACTTGGAAGAGGACTCAGATGCATCCAGCAGTCACTCTTCTGCAATCCCTGCTGCCAGAAAAGACTCTCCCATCACTTTTAAAGCTATGGAAGACCTGATTGACCAAGTCAAATCATGTATAAAATCTGAATGCGCAGACCTCAAGAAAGAAATATGTGACCTGAGCCGCAGAGTAGACTCTCTAGAGGAGCATGAGTACGTTCTATCTCAGTAAATGGCAGACCTATCTTCCAAAGTTAAAAAACAACAGCAACATTCGATAGATCTGGAAGATAAAATAGATGACCTCGAAAACCGCACCAGACGTAACAATTTGCGGTTTAGGGGCATCCCAGAATCCGTACAATCTAACGAAATTTCAGCTTTTCTACAAGGTCTTTTTGCCCAGATGGCAAACTCCTCTGAAGGAGACCAACCAAACTTCATTCTAGACAGAGCGCATAGGGCGCTCCGACCAAAACCGGCGGCTGATGCCCCGCCTAGAGACATTATTGTCCGTTTTCAACAATATCAACAACGAGAGGAGATTTATAAATTGGCTCGAAACCAACAAGCCGTGATCTTTCAAAATATTCGCATACAGATATTCCAAGACCTATCAGTAAGGACCCTACAACAAAGAAGAGACTTTTCGAATCTGACCTCCCATTTGAGGCAACTCCAAATTCCCTATAGATGGGGATTCCCTACCTCAATAATAGCCACAAAGAGTGGGAATAGATATGACTGTAAATCAACGGCTGACATAGAAAGGTTTTGCTCAGCAATGGGCATCTCATCCCCACCTACAGGAAACGAACAACATACAAAGAAGCCCCCTCCAGAGCAACTAACACCAAAGTCCCAGAGACGACCACTACCAGACACCCAAACTAGTCAACCCAAAAGGAGACAGATAATCCCAGCAGAAGAGGACTTACAACAACCTGGGTGAATTCTGCTCACCTCTTTAGCTGTATACTTACCAATGCCCATTGATTGGTAAAACTCACTTGAAAGGGAGGTTTTGCTCCATGCTGGAAACCCCCTACTTAACTGTGAGACATTTCTGAAGACTCAGGACGTAGCGGCAAGTTATTGTTTATTGTACTAGACTAGTATACTGATTGCTGCAATGATTACTGCCAATGTTGTAACCCCTTTTTTTGGTTAGCCTAGCTTAGAATCAGTTTAAACACCCCCATGGGATGCAAGGTTCCGCTTAACTTTATTATTAAGCTAGAATTTGAATTGTATAATTATATCTACTGGTTACCAAGTTCAATTTTTGTTCTGAGACAAGAGAGACCTTAATCTTCATGCATGCATTAGTCACAGGGAATTGAGATAATAGGCCTCCAAACACAAGGTCCTAACACCTCCAGTTAGACTCAGTATTAGATATAATGTAATGCCATGTTCATAGTTTCCGTTATGTTACCATCTCTTTTTTTTAGTTCATAACTAAAGATGAAAAATGTTCATTCAACTATTTATTGTTATATTAACCTACCTAACATGTTCTTTACTACATTAAGGTTTTAGCTGTTAGATCCACATTCGATAAGGTATGTTACTTCTTGCAATGTATGTTTCATTGTTCTTGCAACCAAAGCTGTAAAACAAAACACATTCCTTGACAAGCACCCGGCTTGTTACAATGCCCCAACTGTACCTATCCCTGCTAATTACTAATTATATCCATTATAATCTGTTTTTCTTTGCAAACGTTCTTTAATCCTTGAACGTTCCTTCCTAAGTGTCTGCCGGCACCAGTGTAATTTGGCCCGTCAGACACTTTCCACTTTCTACTTCTTTCTCCTTAATCCTTCTATCCTTACCCCTCTTGCCTCACCTAATCCCTCTATCCACGCCTCCCACTCCCCCCAAGAACGCTGTATTAAATAGCATTGCCCGAACATCTCTGACACAAAAACTATAACTCTGCAGAGCCCCCTATCCAGACGTTAACTTTAATCATGAACACACTGACTATTGCTAGCCAAAATGTGAAAGGGTTCCTATCTGCAGAAAAAAGATCTATAGCATTCTATGACTTCCATAAGAAGAATATAGACATTATTATGACTCAAGAAACCCACTTTAAAAAACGTAATGAACCTAGACTTGCTACACGATACTACGACAGACATTTCCTCAGCTCAGGCCCTAGCAGGAAAAATGGGGTCGGCATCTCTATCAGGAAAGGGGTTCCATTTGAACTCTTACAGAAATACTCGGATTCAGATGGCAGACTATTGATCCTGATCGGCCTTTGCTACGGCCGACCCATGACAGTGGCCAACATATACGCTCCAAATAGACCCACACCTTCCTTTTTCAGATTTGTCATCAATAAAATTCTCGACGTTTCCAAGGGCCCAGTTT
Organism: Bombina bombina; assembly: GCF_027579735.1. Classification (NCBI taxonomy): domain Eukaryota; kingdom Metazoa; phylum Chordata; class Amphibia; order Anura; family Bombinatoridae; genus Bombina; species Bombina bombina. The sequence continues at coordinate 189,097,461 of NC_069499.1, forward strand.
TACTAGGTGGTGACTTCAATTTTACAATGACACCAACTCTAGATAACTCACAAGGTACCTCATATTTCAGCAATAAAATGAGGAAAACAATCTGCACCACACTACACTCTATTTCACTTTTTGACACATGGAGGATAGTCCACCCCACACAAAGGGACTTCACGTTTTTTTCACATCCTAAACACACGTATTCACGCCTAGACTATTTAATGTGTGACCAGTCACTCCTTACAGACCTGACACACTCCAACATCTTACATACGCCCTGGTCAGACCATAGTATGGTTTTATCTACATTTAGGTGGCCCTCCAAACCCGCAAAATCTTTTCACTGGAGACTTCATGACTCTGTTCTGGCGAACCCAGAAACAATAGAGGACTTAACTAGGGCGACTAAAGAATACTTTCAGATAAATAAACCAGAGGACACATCCACTGTCAATAACTGGGAAGCATATAAATGCTACATTAGAGGATACACACCGCCAACATGCGGAAATTAAACTCCGCCCAATTCACTCTCCTGACAGAAAACCTAACCAAAGCAGATGCTGCCCATAAGGCTGATCCCTCCTCCGTTCACAAACTCTCAGATCTATCCTCGGCAAGGGAAGACCTTAACAAATACCTGACTGCAAAAGCACACTTTCGGGCACTCACCTCTAAAGCCAAGTTCTATTCTGAAAATAACAAAGCAGGTCGTCTTTTAGCAAGGTCACTCAAAAAACAGAGGGCCCATGCTTTTATTAGATCTATCAAACACACATCAGGAATTTCAGTAAGCAAAAACGAGGAGATAGCCAATGCCTTTGTCTCCTATTACTCCAAACTATACAACCTTGACCCCCACATTTCTCAAAAAAGACTAGACGACATAGAAACATATCTTAACACCCTAGAAACCCCAAAACTCTCAGAAACAGAAATACGAATCCTCGACTCCCCTATAACACCCCAAGAAGTCAGCCTCACTATTAAAGCCCTCCCAGCCGGTAAGTCCCCTGGCCTAGATGGCCTAACTGCTAAATTTTTTCAATTGCTCCAAAGTCAACTTAGCCTACCATTGCATACCCTTTATACGTCCATAGACAAAGGCGAAACCTTTTCCCAATCCCTCCTTGAAGCTCTTATAACAGTTATGCCGAAACCCGACAAACCACCTGACCAGCCAAATAGCTATCGCCCCATATCTCTCTTAAATATCGACATGAAGATTTATGCGAAAATTCTTGCCAATCGCATGAATGATATCTTACCGAACATAATACACCCGGACCAGGTTGGGTTTGTCAGGGGGAGGGAAGCTAAAGATAATACGATTAGAGTTCTGCACACTTTACAATCCTCATATGAGGATAAGACGCCCCTTATTCTCCTGTCAACAGATGCGGAGAAGGCCTTTGACAGGGTCAACTGGCACTTTATGTGGGAGACCCTGTCGAGGTTTGGCTTCTCTTCGATCTTTAAAACTCAGATACAGGCCTTATACTCCAATCCCCAAGCAAGGGTGCGGATCAATGGCACCACTTCACAAACCTTCCCCATAACAAATGGAACACGACAGGGCTGCCCGATATCCCCATTACTGTTCGCCATTGTGATGGAAATATTGGCTATTAAAATTAGAGACAATCCTGAAATTAATGGAATACAATACTCGCATATTAACCAAAAATGCTTGTTATTTGCGGATGACGTGATCTTTACACTCCAATCCCCAACTATATCACTCCCTGCCTTGGTTCGTACCCTTAAAACATATGGTCAAGTATCTGATTTTTCCATTAATATGGAGAAGTCGGGCATACTGGCGCTGAACGCAAACCCCCGAGACCTAGACTTCATAAAAAAATCAGACTAAATTTATCCTAAAAGACAAACTTAAATACTTAGGTATTATTCTTCCTAGCACTCAACAAGAGCTATTTCAGTGTAATTATCTTAGTCTCCAACACACAATACAAACTCTCCTCGAAAGTTGGCATAGACAGGGTCACCTATCCTGGTTGGGGAGGGTTAATACTATCAAGATGATGATCATTCCAAAATATCTCTATCTCTTCCAGACACTCACACTAGCTCTCCCTACCTCATACCTCCAGACACAACAGAGAATGCTTTCCTCCTTCATATGGTCCTACAAAAAATCTAGAGTCCCACAAAACACTTTGCACCTAACTAAAGAAGATGGTGGACTCAACATCCCGAGTCTTCCGAACTACTATAAAGCTGCCCACCTGGCTAGGGTACTCTCCTGGTCCAGACCTGACAACCTATCTGTATGGAAACAAGTTGAATGCTCCCTACTGAAAATCACATCTATGAGAGACATTGCATGGCTCCCTAAAATCCACAGGCCTCCACTAACGCAAAAAATTTACTATATTAAGTCTACTCTTGATATATGGGACAACATACTCAAACACCATAAAGACATTTCCACCTCTGTCTCTCCTCTATCCCCTTTACTAGGCAACCAGCTGTTCTTTCAACAACCTCCTTTTACTCACACAAATGCCTTACCACACTTGCAGAACCTGCCCATTCACCTCCTGCTGAGCTCAGGAAAACTGAAGGACAGAGCGGAAATAATTACTGAATTAGGCCAACCCTTCCACCTCTGGTATGTTTACTTCCAGACCCGACATGCACTTTATAACAGCGAACATAAGTCAAATATTCTTAGACCAATGACAATATTCGAGCGGCTTTGTACAAGTCCTGACATCCAGAAAAGATTCCTTTCCATATCTTACAAATTGCTTAGAGGGTCCTTTCCTACCCAAAAACCGTCATACATCCAGAGATGGAACACTGAAATCCCAGGGGTTGTTCTAGACGAGGAGTGGAGGGCTGGTTTTAAAGCCACCCACTCGTCTTCTACCTCCTTACTTATAGCAGAAACGAACTACAAAATAATGTCCCGCTGGTACTTGACACCACAGAGACTCCGGAAAATATTTCCAACAGCCTCTGCTGCGTGCTGGAGACGGTGTGGAGACATGGGTACCATGATCCATATCTGGTGGGACTGCCCGCTCCTATCCGAATTCTGGAAAAACCTGGAAAATAGTATCAACGTAATTTTAAGCTCAGATCTTTCTCTTAGTCCGAAAATTGTCCTTCTCAATATCCTCCCACAACTCCACTGTCGGTATCGCATAAAACTACTTCAGATAATGCTATCAAGTGCCAAAAGATTGATACCTAGACTATGGAAATCTCAAACAACACCTACACACACGATGTGGCTAACTGAAATGAACCACGTCCTAACGTTAGAAAAGCAATGTTATTGCCTATCAGGTAAACAAGATTTCTACTTAGATATGTACTTTATCTGGGAACAGGGAATTTCTAATTTAGCAAAATCTTCCGTAGGGATATAATTACCTTAACCCCTATCCCTGGTTAAACAGATATAAGTGGAAGGTGCCATACCACACACTCCATAGCATGAAGATAATAACCTCAAAACTCCCCCACCATCCCTTTACCCCTCCCCCTCTCTCCCTTCTTTCTCTGTTCCTATCTCTCTTTCTTATGCTCTAGCTATGAAATACTCATAGCACTTCCTCAATTCTCTTAATGGGTACTTTCGATAAAACATAAAACTCCTTGGGTAGAATGATACCTTTCATAATGTAAAAAATCCGTCTGTCAGATATTCACCAATTGTTTAATCATATGTTACTGTATGGATGTCATTATATGAAAATATGTATACCCAATAAAAATCTTTTGAACATTAAAAAAATAAAAAAGCACTTACCCATAGGCACCCAACTACTGGAAAATAAAATGTAATCCAGTAGAAAACCAAACCAGCAGAAGATATGGAATAGGGAGTATACTGACATCCCAACAGGAGGCAGCAAAGGACAGATTCCTGCAACACCTGTGGCAACCTTGTGACTAACTCCTATAAGGTGTAATTATGCCACTAATCAATACATCCCTTCTTCAATCAGCAGCACTTTGAGGGAAAAACAGGCCCCAACTCAATCTGAGAACCCCTCTCATAGCAAAATGTCTGGAGCGCCTTCATTCTTCACCTACCTCCAAACGGAGGCAAAGACAATACTAGTTTGTAGTAAGGTTGGAGGGGCTTTATTGAGCCCTTGGGGTTTGGAAATCTTTTTTTATTTTATCTTATCTCAATAATTTGCCACATTTTAGGCACAATTTATTTGAAAAGCAAGCACATTCTATTTACTAATCACATTAGAAATGATGAAATTATTGATATAAAATGAATACAATATAGTACAATCATACCTACTAATGATATTAGCTATTAGTATCAGAACTTCTTATGTGTAAATGTCAAACCAACATATGACCAATTTTAAGACATATTCAGTATCTATTACTAATTTTACCAAATTCACAATTTCATTCTTTAGGTCATAAGAAGTCAAAACCCAGTTGAACAATATAAATTTAAAAAGGTTACAAAGATTATGGAGATATCATTGTATCCAAGTTAATTATGTTGACATATAAAATGTTAATGTGGAAGGTTAACCATAAATCAACTACTCGCATATTATTGAAGGTACTATATACTATGATGAATTAAGAACTTTATAATAGTTGCCCCACATGAATTTTGTGGTGGATATGAATTAATTTATCTTCCAAAGTAAAATATAATTAAACATATAGCACCGCAATCCAACTATAGATAATACATAGTTTTTAAGTATGGCGATGTGATAGATTCTCACTATAGTGTAACAAGTAAGCTCTAAAAGATACATCAAGACTAATTTGTCTCTCTATATATAGTAATATTTAGTATCATAATCATACCATACATCAATCTCCAGCTATACCTTAGAATTAGTTAAATTTCTCGGGTATATCCAAATACGTTAATTTCCATACATACAATAGGAAATATGTTGTTCCGTAGTATCACTACATTATGCACAAGATTCAAGATCTGATTCGCCATTACGTCAAAGAGGCGTGGTTACAGAGTATAAAAAGCCGCCGAATCCGCGGTGCCCCGGTGTGTCCGGCGAAACAGGTCAGGAGTAGGGGAAGTTGGGACCCCTTAATTTTTAAGATCTAGTTGAACTTAAAGGTTGTTAATATGATATCTGAGCTGACAATGAACGTATACTCAGATTAGTCAGATTTTAAATTTGGGAGCGTGACTCTTGTAGTAACAGACTTAGACCAAAGGTCTTGTATGGTCTGGCTTCCTATTCTTAATCACAATTCTAACTCCGGAGCTATCTATATAATTAATCCGAATTTACAATATTATTTAATTTAGATTATTCTTTCTAAATAAGAGAAAGAGGACTATATGTAGTATCTACTGTTATTTAATACCAAGTGACATTACCAGGTACCTAATATTCACATACAGTTGATAAATTGCAGCAGATCAAAGACCGCTTTTCATTTGAATATTTATGCTATGCAAGACTCGCTTGCATATTAGTGCAGGCAGCCATCAAACACTAATCTATGCTGTAATCTTTCTGTATAAACAAATTCAAATGAGATTGCTGGGTACCTAATATTTATACACACAGCCAATAATTACCAGTAAAATAAAGTAAGCGACTATTTGAATACTCATGCTGTGGCAAGATTTGTTTAGAAACTAATGCAGGTAGCTACTTAATAGTAGCGTATGCTGTAATTCATCCGTATAAAAGGTTATTTTATGATCGATAACGCTGAAATACGAATACAAATTTACATGACTTTACACTGCTATGTCATTATAGAAAAAATTCTAGGTAAATCACTACAAAAACAATGCCAGGTGAGACATAATGATCTCATTAATAGAATTACAGCGCACAATCTAACAATATAGCAACTACCACAATCTAACAATATAGCAACTACCTAAATACAGCAACTGCTGCAACATATGTAATTTTTTATAACCACACTTTTACTGAAAAATTACATGGCTCAATATGAGACGGTATTCAACTTAGTAACGCAGTAACAATATAATAACCAAGTCAAAATACAAGCTGCATTTGCAGCTGTTACACTTAAGATAGTAGTTCTTGGGTCATACAGTTACTAGGTATATTATTGCTATATGCAGTGATACTACCATTTTTGCAATACTTTTCTCATTTGCTGTAATAGATGCAGTGACTGTTATAGATATCAACGATAATTGTTGTTAGATAACATGTAATATAAATGGTACCCTTAAACATCTACTTAGTATCAAGAAACCAATACTTGGCTTTATTGTTTGCACCAAACACTATTATGTCTGACTAAATAGTCCCACATACTTTCGGGTTATTAACCAAAAGGAACCATATTACACATCAACGACCTTGGTGTATCCCAAAGTACAACTGACTAGTTTATACTACAATTTATCCTGGTTTCAAATAATTCCAGGCTAGTTAACACTCAACAACCATCAAGTTCTCTAGCTGTTTTTAAAATGTGCCCATTTTTAATTATATCTATTAAAGTTTGATGTTTTAATAATTTGTATTTTTTCACACACATACCACGCTATACTTACAAAAATTACCATGGGATTTGAGTGCTGTAAGTGTACACTTTTTTTTGCAACCGCCTTTGGTTGTATATGTAAAAACAAGGTTATATGTACACAGCACCTACGGGCTATAACTATTGTTAATAAAGCCAGCTTTATATTATTATTAGCCCATCCCAGTATATCAATAGTAGTGCCATCACCTTCTTTCCTTGAGTTTGGAAATCTTTGCCATCTCTTAGTGGTCAGGAAGAGTAATTCCCAGGAGTAATGGATTGTGGACTCTAATCAACTGTATGAAAGAAAAAACTGAACATATCCAAAATTAAGCACTCCGCAGTTATACAAGGTATTAGTACATAGTGATATTTTTTTTCACCAGCTATTGCATGGAGGGAATTATGGGAATTAATTTAATTTATTACATGTAAATGAAAAGCCAAATTTCCCTGAAAACGTAAAAAATGGACATCAGCAAATAGCAAAGTTAGAATCTATATTTACTACAAAAAGATCACCCAACACACCAGGTTATAGCCTTCAAACATACTTCTACCAGTGTTGCAAATTCAACTACAGGTATCAAGATAAATTGCTCTGCAATTAATAAAATGGGGAAATCTATAGATTTAATAAAGCATTATTCCCTATTTTCCAAGCTATTCAATGTTTCTACTAACTCTAACCCCTGTAACTGCCCCCCTCCCCTCAGTTTTTTCTCTAACTAAAGCACTTCCTTGATTCCTATGTGCCCTCATGCAAAACTTATATCTTCTGCTGGCACAATTAGACATGTGCATTTGGACCCTTCGTTAGTATTCGAATCCAAATACAGAATGCGGCCATTCAGATCTTAACGAAGGATCCGAATATTCATGTCTACTCACAATCTAACCCACCCAGCACTTCAGACTACAGACTGCAAACAAACTTCAGAATCACACATGCAGATCCAACTACTAGAAAGGATACTCTATTATACAGCCACTCCTTTTAAAGGGACAATGTGAAATGTTCCCCTCCCCCATCTTTAATGTGTTCCCAATGATCCATTTTACCTGCACAACTTGTTTTTAACAGTTTAAAAACAGCTCATTTGCCTTTATTTGGATTTCAATACATAAGTACTGGTTAACAAAAAGTTGGTGGTGGGACAGAGATAATAAAATGTTCATTTTCCATTGTTTTATCTGCGTATTGGTCTGCTTGTGAGAGATATGCTTATGAGGTATGAGTGCCTTCTAAGCTCAGTTCATTTGATTAGGATGTGGTTTCATTAAGCAGAGACAGCAGTTTCATATACAAAAATATACATAAGTGAGAAATTTTCCACACTTTTTAAATTCTGCAGGGGTTTAACAAGTCACTGTAAGCACATTAATAGGAATCCAATTTTACAGTACACTGTTCCTTTTATTGCTATCTGGTAAAATTTTCATATCTGATTTGATTGCAAGAAAAGATGTATAGTCAGACAATCTATTTCCTTACTGCCTCTGTATGCCAATCCCTACATACTCAACTGCACTTCTCTCTTCTCTATACTTTGACTTGTTAATATCATTTGCTCTATCTTCCTCATTCTTATTCAGCATCCAGTCTTCAAATGTAATCTACTAAATTAAATCCCTCACTAATCTGTTTATGTTCTCGCTCACCTTCTGTGTTACTCCTCTTTTACAGAGTATCTCTACCTGTAGACCAACTTGTATAAAAGTGCATCTGCTATTGATTGTGCTCAAGGGCAGAGCATTCCTTTTGTTTAAGCCTGCTAGTTTGAGTACTGTAGAGATAATAATGTACCCTCACCAATGTGACCTTCCCTTATTTTTCTACGTTACTGTATGAATTTAATGAATGTAATTAAAAGGTGTCTAGGAGGGTCTTTATGAGATATCCCTTTAACAAATGTCATGTAAACATATATAAAGGAGTTTTTAATTATTATATTAATGTCTATATACTGAAAAACGCACATAAAAAAGCCAAGCTAATGAGAATCACTAAATGTTTCTATATAAAACTTTTATGCAAGGAAGCCTACAATGTCCATAATGTTGTAAGTAGTATAATAAGTTATATATAAGCTGCTATCTTTTAATGGGGAATTGCTATTGGACTATAAATAGACAGTGCCAAACATATAAATGTCACAATCTATACTAATCGTGTTTGTAATGCCTCCGTCGCCAGTTGCGCACGCATCCTCAAAGGAATGTTGGCAGCACAGGGCAGTCAAAAGAATGTTGGCTGCGCGCGCAGCCAAAAGAATTCACCTGGATGCAGCAAAGCTGCATCCAGGTGGATTCTGAAAATGGCAGGGTGGTGAAAGAATCTGTTTTACCACCCTGCCATTTTCGGAATCCACCAGGATGCAGAGAAGGCAAACTGAGTAAAACAAAAAAACAAAAAACCTAATGCCCGCAATAAGTATTAAAATAAATAAATAACCGCACTCAATAAGCATTAAGAAAACCACCACCAACTACCTAGTAAAATTATTAACCCCTAAATCCGCCAACCTCAACATTGTAAACTACCTAATACATCTATTAGCCCTTAAACCGCCATTAACCCACATCGCTAATTAACCTGATAAATCTATTAAACCCTAAACCACAACCCCGCAATGCAAATAACTAATCACTAAACCCCCTAACCTAACACCCCCTAAATTAACCCCATTACATAAATTAAAATCTTAAATTAACACTAAATTAACACTAAAAAAAAACTAAACTACCCATTGCCCCTAAAGGGGCATTTGTATGGGCATTACCCTTAAAAGGGCATTCAGCTCTTTTACAGCTCTTAAAAGGGCATTCAGCTCTTTTTTAATTGCCCAAATCCCTAATCTTAAAAATAACCCCCCCCCAAAAAAAAAACCCTAACACTAAGCCCCAAATAGGTACTCACGGTTTCTGAAATCCGGCGGAGAAGGTCTTCTTCACTCTTCATCCACAGTGAAGGCAGTGCAGAGCGGAGGTGTGGAGTGGTCTTCCCAGATGTGGTGATCCTCAGCAGAGGCACTCCTCAGCGGCGTAGAGGCTCCTCTTCATGTGATTGTCCGCCACACAATGAAGATTGAATGCAAGGTACCCCATATTTATTAGGGTCTTACATTCCTATTGGCTGATATTTTAAAATCAGCCAATAGGATGTGAGCTAATGAAATCTTATTGGCTGATTTGAACAACCAATAGGATTTCAGTAGCTCTAATCCTATTGGCAGTTTTCAAATTTCAGCCAATAGGAATGCAAGGTACTCCAAATTGATTGCGGTACCTTGCATTCAATCTTTAGTCTACGACAGACATCGGATAAAGTGAAGCCTCCATGCCGCAGAGGAACACCTCCGCCGATGACCGCCGCTGAGGATCCAGGCATCTGGAACAAGCTCCGCACCATCTTCAATTCGGATGAAGATAGAATATGATGTATCCGTCTGGAAGAAGACCTTTCCGCCGGACTTCAGTTACAGTGAATACATATTTGGGGCTTAAGTTTTTTTTATTTTAATTAGGGTGTTTTTTTTTTTAGATTAGGGTTTTTTGGGCTTGAAAGAGAGCAGATTGCCCTTTAGGGGCAAAGTGTTAGTTTAACTTAGGGCAATGCCCTATAAAAGGCCATTCATTTTAAGGGCTATTGGTAGTTTAGTATTAGATTAGGGGGTGTTTTTATTTTATTGGGGTATTTTTTTTATTTTATTGGGGTATTAGTTTAGATTTAAATTTTTTATTTTGGATACCTTTGTTTATTTTTTTCTGTAAATTTAGTTTTTTTTGTAACTTTAGCTTGGGGGGGTTGTGGTTTTTAAACATAGACTGCCCTCTGGGCAGGCTTATCGCCTAGTTTATTATAAAACAAAACAAAAAGTCACACACTGTTAACATACATATCGAGTACAATATAAAAGCAATATGTCAAAACACTCAGCCTAAATAAAACATATCAATAATGTCAGGGTACCTGTGAATAGCATTAAATAAACTACATATGTATCAAATAAATTTTGATATTTCAGGTCAGCTAATGTCTCCCTTGACATGAGTTGTGTGGGCTGTAGCCACAACAGACCAAACCCCCTTCTCCTTGGTTAGACAGGAGAGAACAAAGGATTTAGACCTTTGTATAGATAAGACTGATGGGCCACTTCAAAGTAAATATTAGAATTATGGAGCCCTCAGATGTGTATTCCCATATATGGGTTTCCTTCCCAAGATGGGTAATAAACTTACAGGCCCCCTGTGAGGAATAGTCGCTCAGTTTGAACTGATAATGGAATATACAAACATACTCAGAGGAGATAGCCCTTATCTAAGTGTTAAGTACCCCATACTGAGTTCAAACCCCTGGATTTCAAATGGTACGTCACAGTGAAATAGTGAAGAAAGTCTTTTAAAACATTTTTAACCCTGTGAGTGCAGAAAACATATAATGCAAATCTTGATTTTAAAAGGAGAAAATAGAGCTTCATATTAAATGAATTGTGTAATTTTCAAATGTTTCCTTGATAATCAGACCGTCCAAATAAATTGTATAAATGTGTATTTGTGGATCTAAGAAGAAATGCCTAACAGTAGCATATTAGATAAGTATTTGCTGAATTTAATAAGTAACATATGGTCAATTTAAAATTTCCAATTTATTTCAAAATTAATAACTTTTTTTATTTTTCAGGCATCTGACAAGTGCATATGTAATTGGTGCTGTAAATTATACCATTAGTTTTTATACACTCAGCAAGAGATGTACTGAATGTGAAATGTGCTGTATTTGTATTAATATGGGAAAATAATCAAATGCAACTTTAAAGGCATCTTCTTAAATATAAGAAATACTCCTATTTAGTCTTGAAATACTCAGGGTAAATAGCATGACATAATCCAATACACATGGAATGTGGTTTGTTGATACAGGAAATTAAAGGATATTTAATAAACATTTTAAGGTGGGATATTTAAACTGCAGTAGTATTGATGATGAGACTGCATTTCTGGTTGTCTGCTGCCATCTAGTGGTTTATGCAAGAATTACAACCAAAGGAAATTGTAGTATCAGATAACCATGTCTCAAGGGTCAATGATATGTTCAGATCCGAGGGCGAATCAGAAGACAAGCATCGGTAAGGGCCTATCAAAATCTTGTAGGAATGATTAAAGAAAAGAAGAAGGGGTTATATCTTTGATAACAATAATGCACACTAGACAAAGGAGAGACTCAAAGAAGCATAACTTTTGGAGAGAAAAATACACAGGTTTTGTGCCAAGTATATTCTCTGCCATTTTGGGACACTTTCTTGGACAAAGGAAGATAACAATTTTGAGGCCTGTATCCTGGCAATAGAGGACTAAATTCTTCTTAGATGACCCACAAGAAATTCTGAAAAAGCTGAAACATTCATTTGGTTATTTTTGTAAAGTATGCGCAATTGTTATATTTACACACACTATTAAAATCCAAGGTATTCTATAGCTATAGTTAGATTGCAGCTGGTAATTTTAAGGGCATATTTGGTGTTTTAAGTTATATCCATAGTCCTGTGTAAATTAGAATCAGTCATATTCAATGCTAGATAATCTTGTTTGCTAGATAAAGGTCTTTTGTATTTCATATCTCTAAGTCAGGTTTATTATTGTGGAATCTCATAACTGGTTATTGTAGTTAAATTTCTCTGGTGTATTAAGTTATTTGCAGCTATTGTGATATATTTTAAAACTTGTTTTACGGTGGTGAAATAAGAGGTTATTTCAGCTCAGATAAATTGGCATATCAATTGGCTGTTAAAGTATTTTATTATATTGTTTAACTAAGCATTGTTAAGCTAATAGTTAATATTCTGGTATTTGGAGTGAACTAAGCTGGATAATTATAGACTGTGCTGGGATTCTCATGCGTGGTGTTTATTGTAAGTAAGGTTCATTTTAGAGATATTTAATGATCTGTGGTATAGAATATTATAACAGAATAAATGTGTATAATTGATTCATAAGCTAGTCTCTTACTCACTTAATATATTTCAATGTGTTTATAAATTTAACTAATCTCAAGAATTTAGGAATAAATATTAATTTCAATTGTTTCATATATATACACATTTTAATTAGAGGTTATTTTAAAGAATAATAATAAATAAATTATATTTATAACCTGGTATATACTGACAATAACGATAAAAAAGCCTGTAAGTGGAGAGACAAAAACTGCTAATCCACACTATGCATTTCAGGGTTCTTCCCCTTCCTCAGGAATAACTGGACTGCAATCCAGATACACCTGAGGAAGTGGAGGAACCCTGAAATGCATAGTGTGGATTACTGACCTGGCCAGGCAAGCAGTTTGTTTCTCCAGTGCTTCTTGTCTATGCCAGTCAATACCCTAGCTGTCACTATCCTTGAACAAATTCAGAACTCTAACCTAGAAAACCCTCTACAACCAAACAGCGCATATCTCATATATCCCTATATTCTCTCCTAGCTGCCTCCTTCACTTTGCTTCTGACCTACACCTTTCAGTTCTTCTCATCAGCATCTATCTCATTTCAGGACTTCTATCTAGGATTACCTGTTCTATGGAATTCTGTTCCATACTTTGTCAGATACTACCCCCCAATTCAAAGTTTAAATCCTCCCTCAAAACCAACCTCTTCAGTGAAGTCTACCACCTAACTTCATAGGTTTATCAGTCAATTTCTGTATTGATTATTCACTAATGATTTATGTCATAAATTAAGCATAATTATGCAATTTGCTAGAGGGTCGACTGGGGGCAGTGTGTAGAATTCATTTCCAGGCAGTGACATCATAGACCAGCCTACCTCATATATAGTACCTCTCATGTTTAGAGTAAATTGGGGAATTTTGAAAAGGCTCGTCTCTTTCCACCAGGAGCCAGCAAGGGTGAAGGACTGGAGTTTTATGCTGGGCCCAGCTGGAGTATTGTTTCTGTCTTTTGTACTAGTATTGTCTTATTGTATTAACTTTTAATATGGATTGCCAAGTAAATTGTCAATTGATATTATACGGTTTCGTGTGTTTTTTCTTCCACATATTCGACCATAATACCAAGAAATAAAAAATATTAATGTTGTAATTCGGTTGCATATTAATTTATTTATTGATATTCATAAATTATTGATGCCTAACATCACATTTGGCGACGGAGGATGGGATTATGCTTGAATATTGGAGAAAATACAAATGTTTGGCCTTAAAAGTTACAGTAACTTGTGTGTCTTTGTAGATGAATGAAAGAAAGAATATATGATGCATTGTTATTTTGTTATTTAAATCGTTGATGTTTTTTAAAAGCCTTTTATTTTGTGCCACTGACTGACCATTTGGTAGCCACATGGTGTGTGTTGAGGCCTAGTGTAATTTACATATGAAAAGAACTTTAACAGTTCACTTTAAAACTGGTTAAACTAGTTTTTGTTTTTTGCCTGCCTCCATAATAAAAAAAACACAGATTTGGTTTAAATCTGTGTTATTTAGCTAGAATCACCATTTTTTTTATTTTTGGTTTGTGTTTTTATTAATTCTTTTCTCTCTTTTTTACAGGAAGAAAAAAGGAAAGTTTAGTAAAGTAAACATTTAACAATATGCAGTTTAGTATGTTTATATAATATATATAATGATGAGATAAAGACCACCCTTTTAACAGGGCAAAGCCATTGTGTTAAGATATAGTGTACACATTGGCTAGCAGCTGCAGCCAGGGGGAGGAGCTTTTCTTTTGTTACATTGTGTGAGTGGTCTTATCTGTATATGCCTAAGGTAACTATTGTATGGAGTATGTCTTTCAGTTTTAACATCCAGGACCAAGGAGTTACAGTGGAAATGGTAACATAAGTTAAAGGGACAGTCTACACCAGAATTGTTATTGTTTAAAAAGTTAGATAATCCCTTTATTACCCATTCCTCTGTTTTGTATAACCAACACAGTTATATAAATATATGTTTTACCTCTGTGATTACTTTGTATCTAAGTCTCTGCAATACTGCCCCCTTATCTCAGTGCTTTGGACAGACATTCAGTTTAGCCAATCAGTGCAGACTCCTAAATAACTCCACGGGAGCAATCACAATGTTCCAACTGTGAAAAACTTTCAAAATGCTCTGAGCTAAGAGGCGGTTTTCAACAGTTTAGAAACCAGTTTGAGCCTACCTAGGTTTAGCTTTTGAAAAATACCACCAAGAGAAAAAAGCAAATATAATGATAAAAGTCAGTTGGAAAGTTGTTTAAAATTGCATGCCCTATTGAAATCATGAAAGTTAATTTTGACTAGACTGTCCATTTTAAGTAGCAGAATGCCACTGTCACTATGTGCAGCTGTGCAGGCCCTTTGCCGTGAGGTTTAATATGAAGCGCTCTAAGAGTTGCGGATACATGTCCAGGAGAAAGTCTGAAAGATGAGGAACTTAACCAATGGTTGTGGTGGGGTTGTTTGAATTGCAGGCATAATGGCCTATAACCTTTAACAGAGTTGGAAGAGGATTTGTAGTTCACTTCACTAACTTTATATGTCCGGTAGAATTAAAAGATGGGAAGCATACCCATAGCTGTCATTGAGACATATTGGCCCATAATCCTTTACTGATCCGGAAAGAAATGCTGTATGTTCTGCATTTCTAAATTTGACGTGTCCAGGTAAGGGTGGAGATGGAAAGCATGCCCATAACTGTTATGTGATTTCTTTTTGGAATTGAAGACATATTGGTCCATAGCCCTTAAACGAGCTGGAAGAGGTAAGCTGCATGTTTGCTCCTCTATAAAAATTTGACGTGTCCAGGTAAGGGTGGAGATGGAAAGCATGCCCATAGCTGTTATGTGATTTCTTTTTGGAATTGAAGACATATTGGTCCATAGCCCTTACACGAGCTGGAAGAGGTAAGCTGCATGTTTGCTCCTCTATAAAAATTAATGTGGGGAAGGCAAAAGGTAGGAAATGACCCCATTAGTCCCTGAATAAGGGTAGTGGCTACAGCCTTCAACCCGATGATGTAGGAACATTTGTGGTTTAGTTTATGCGGCGGTCACCTCAGGATAAACACATTTGTGGCCTAGCTGGAGGGCAGAAGTAGAGGAAACCATAAATCCCTGTGAAGAATATTGGATAATGCCCAAATCCTGAGGGGTGGAGAGATATTTCTAACTCTGTATGTAGATAGCGAGAAGGAAGTAGCTACAAGCTGGTAGTTTAAGTTGCCAGAATATATATAATTATATATACATACTTGCTAGTGTTGGGTCTTATATGCTATAAATGACCGGGAAGGTAATTATGACCTTGTTCTTTCCTTTTAGATATAACAGAGATGAAAACGGGAACACGGTTATGATCCAAGAAGACGACTATTGTTTAAATTCTGATCTAATGTGTTTTATATTATTGCATCTATTTAACATGTGTATACTATGATCTCATGCATACCTCTTATAAGTTAATGACAGTTGCACAATGCTTTTTTAATTAAGGTGACTTATACAAAGTTATTTAGTAGGTGAATGGGTGAGGGTTTTTTACCTTTTTATTCTGGTTGGGCTATTAATTGGTTGCATTTATCCCTTTTGGGTTTGCATTTAGAACTAAGTAGGAAGGATTGCAATGCATACCACTATCATTGCAAGGTATTAGAATGTCAGCATGGAGACAGCAACTTGGAGTTAAGAGGAATAAGAGAGAGTAGGCATTTTGGTTAAATAACATATGTGTTAATAGTAAGGGTGATTATTTTTTTTTGTTTTATTTGGGGTTTAGTTAACAGTCCAAACAAGATAAGTTTGATTTCCAGTTTAATCTGTGACGACTCTGCTGATATTGTGTTTATCAGTGAATTAGGAGTGGCGTGGATGTATAGAGACAATTCTCAGGAGATATGTGTAGGTATTTTATCTATCTCCATAGGGTAAAATATACTTAATACACCACAACCAAATAGTAACTTGTGATAATTGGCACAAAGTGATCAGTCGACCATCATTGCCTGTGTTCAAGAACTTTCCAGCAAGAGAATTTTATCTGCTGTTTCTGTCTGTGCACGTCAATGTCTGTGTTATTTCATTTAAGAACTTTTCAGCAATAGGAATTTTATTGCCACTCAGGAGCCATAAGAAGAGGCCACACCTTTGGACACCAAGCTCATCTTTTATTGTGAGAAGAAGAACTGCAGCTGAGAGTAATGGGAGTAGGTAACAAAAAAAGGAGCAGGAGCCTGTGTTGCGTGAAGGTGGTAAAGGAAATAAAGAAAAATCTATGACCACAAAACACAATAGTCCCTGCACACACAAACTGTTATCCAACATCCTTCTTTGTTTGCGCAAATTATTTCTCTCATCTGTCTCCGTTTGTCAAGTTCTTTGAGACTTTAAAAACTGTTCCAGATCCAGTTTCCCGGGATTAAAGTTTAGGAAATATCAGGCACACAGACCAACCATAGGCTACAGGAGTCCAGTTCCAGTGATTGTCCAACAATGTCATGATTTAGAGGTGATATTGGGTTATTGTGTCTATTATATTAAGCTCTACCTCACATCCTCACATGAATACAATATCATAATTATGCAATTTGCTAGAGGGTCCACTGGGGACAGTGTGTAGAATTAATTTCCAGGCAGTGACATCATAGACCAGCCTACCTGATATAGTACCTCCCATGTTTAGAGTAAATTGGGGAATTTTGAAAAGGCTTGTCTCTTTCCACCAGGAGCCAGCAAGGATGAAGGACTGGAGTTTTATGCTGGGCCCAGCTTTTGTGAGTATTGTTTTGATTCATGGTTGTGTTTATTGTATTGTAATGTGTTATCACTGTGTCAAGTATTGTTTCTGTCTTTTGTACTAGTATTGTTTTATTGTATTAACTTTTAATATGGATTGCCAAGTAAATTGTCAATTGATATTATACTGTTTCGTGTGTTTTTTCTTCCACATATTCGACCATAATACCAAGAACTAAAAAATAACAGAATTTATGTTTACCTGATAAATTTCTTTCTCCAACGGTGTGTCCGGTCCACGGCGTCATCCTTACTTGTGGGATATTCTCTTCCCCAACAGGAAATGGCAAAGAGCCCAGCAAAGCTGGTCACATGATCCCTCCTAGGCTCCGCCTACCCCAGTCATTCGACCGACGTTAAGGAGGAATATTTGCATAGGAGAAACCATATGGTACCGTGGTGACTGTAGTTAAAGAAAATAAAATATCAGACCTGATTAAAAAAACCAGGGCGGGCCGTGGACCGGACACACCGTTGGAGAAAGAAATTTATCAGGTAAACATAAATTCTGTTTTCTCCAACATAGGTGTGTCCGGTCCACGGCGTCATCCTTACTTGTGGGAACCAATACCAAAGCTTTAGGACACGGATGAAGGGAGGGAGCAAATCAGGTCACCTAAATGGAAGGCACCACGGCTTGCAAAACCTTTCTCCCAAAAATAGCCTCAGAAGAAGCAAAAGTATCAAACTTGTAAAATTTGGTAAAAGTGTGCAGTGAAGACCAAGTCGCTGCCCTACATATCTGATCAACAGAAGCCTCGTTCTTGAAGGCCCATGTGGAAGCCACAGCCCTAGTGGAATGAGCTGTGATTCTTTCGGGAGGCTGCCGTCCGGCAGTCTCGTAAGCCAATCTGATGATGCTTTTAATCCAAAAAGAGAGAGAGGTAGAAGTTGCTTTTTGACCTCTCCTTTTACCTGAATAAACAACAAACAAGGAAGATGTTTGTCTAAAATCCTTTGTAGCATCTAAATAGAATTTTAGAGCGCGAACAACATCCAAATTGTGCAACAAACGTTCCTTCTTTGAAACTGGCTTTGGACACAGAGAAGGTACGATAATCTCCTGGTTAATGTTTTTGTTAGAAACAACTTTTGGAAGAAAACCAGGTTTAGTACGTAAAACCACCTTATCTGCATGGAACACCAGATAAGGAGGAGAACACTGCAGAGCAGATAATTCTGAGACTCTTCTAGCAGAAGAAATCGCAACTAAAAACAAAACTTTCCAAGATAATAACTTAATATCAACGGAATGTAAGGGTTCAAACGGAACCCCCTGAAGAACTGAAAGAACTAAATTGAGACTCCAAGGAGGAGTCAAAGGTTTGTAAACAGGCTTGATTCTAACCAGAGCCTGAACAAAGGCTTGAACATCTGGCACAGCTGCCAGCTTTTTGTGAAGTAATACCGACAAGGCAGAAATCTGTCCCTTCAGGGAACTAGCAGATAATCCTTTGTCCAATCCTTCTTGAAGGAAGGATAGAATCCTAGGAATCTTAACCTTGTCCCAAGGGAATCCTTTAGATTCACACCAACAGATATATTTTTTCCAAATTTTGTGGTAAATCTTTCTAGTCACAGGCTTTCTGGCCTGAACAAGAGTATCGATAACAGAATCTGAGAATCCTCGCTTCGATAAAATCAAGCGTTCAATCTCCAAGCAGTCAGCTGGAGTGAAACCAGATTCGGATGTTCGAACGGACCCTGAACCAGAAGGTCTCGTCTCAAAGGTAGCTTCCAAGGTGGAGCCGATGACATATTCACCAGATCTGCATACCAAGTCCTGCGTGGCCACGCAGGAGCTATCAAGATCACCGACGCCCTCTCCTGCTTGATCCTGGCTATCAGCCTGGGGATGAGAGGAAATGGCGGGAACACATAAGCTAGTTTGAAGGTCCAAGGTGCTACTAGTGCATCCACTAGAGCCGCCTTGGGATCCCTGGATCTGGCCCCGTAGCAAGGAACTTTGAAGTTCTGACGAGAGGCCATCAGATCCATGTCTGGAATGCCCCACAGGTGAGTGACTTGGGCAAAGATTTCCGGATGGAGTTCCCACTCCCCCGGATGCAATGTCTGCCGACTCAGAAAATCCGCTTCCCAATTTTCCACTCCTGGGATGTGGATAGCAGACAGGTGGCAGGAGTGAGACTCCGCCCAAAGAATAATTTTGGTTACTTCTTCCATCGCTAGGGAACTTCTTGTTCCCCCCTGATGGTTGATGTACGCAACAGTCGTCATGTTGTCTGATTGAAACCGTATGAACCTGGTCCTCGCAAGCTGGGGCCAGGCCTGGAGAGCATTGAATATCGCTCTCAGTTCCAGAATATTTATCGGTAGAAGAGATTCTTCCCGAGACCAAAGACCCTGAGCTTTCAGGGATCCCCAGACCGCGCCCCAGCCTATCAGACTGGCGTCGGTCGTGACAATGACCCACTCTGGTCTGTGGAACATCATCCCTTGAGACAGATTGTCCAGGGACAGCCACCAACGGAGTGAGTCTCTGGTCCTCTGATTTACTTGTATCTTCGGAGACAAGTCTGTATAGTCCCCATTCCACTGACTGAGCATGCACAGTTGTAATGGTCTTAGATGAATGCGCGCAAAAGGAACTATGTCCATCGCCGCCACCATCAAACCGATCACTTCCATGCACTGAGCTATGGAAGGAAGAGGAACGGAATGAAGTATCCGACAAGAGTCCAGAAGCTTTGTTTTTCTGGCCTCTGTTAGAAAGATCCTCATTTCTAAGGAGTCTATAATTGTTCCCAAGAAGGGAACCCTTGTTGACGGGGATAGAGAACTCTTTTCCACGTTCACTTTCCAGCCGTGAGATCTGAGAAAGGCCAGGACAATGTCCGTGTGAGCCTTTGCTTGAGGAAGGGACGACGCTTGAATCAGAATGTCGTCCAGGTAAGGTACTACTGCAATGCCCCTTGGTCTTAGCACCGCTAGAAGGGACCCTAGTACCTTTGTGAAAATCCTTGGAGCAGTGGCTAATCCGAAAGGAAGCGCCACGAACTGGTAATGTTTGTCCAGGAATGCAAACCTTAGGAACCGATGATGTTCCTTGTGGATAGGAATATGTAGATACGCATCCTTTAAATCCACCGTGGTCATGAATTGACCTTCCTGGATGGAAGGAAGGATAGTTCGAATGGTTTCCATCTTGAACGATGGGACCTTGAGAAATTTGTTTAAGATCTTGAGATCTAGGATTGGTCTGAACGTTCCCTCTTTTTTGGGAACTATGAACAGATTGGAGTAGAACCCCATCCCTTGTTCTCTTAATGGAACAGGATGAATCACTCCCATTTTTAACAGGTCTTCTACACAATGTAAGAACGCCTGTCTTTTTATGTGGTCTGAAGACAACTGCGACCTGTGGAACCTCCCCCTTGGGGGAAGTCCCTTGAATTCCAGAAGATAACCCTGGGAGACTATTTCTAGCGCCCAAGGATCCAGAACATCTCTTGCCCAAGCCTGAGCGAAGAGAGAGAGTCTGCCCCCCACCAGATCCGGTCCCGGATCGGGGGCCAATATTTCATGCTGTCTTGGTAGCAGTGGCAGGTTTCTTGGCCTGCTTTCCCTTGTTCCAGCCTTGCATTGGTCTCCAAGCTGGCTTGGCCTGAGAAGTATTACCCTCTTGCTTAGAGGACGTAGCACCTTGGGCTGGTCCGTTTTTACGAAAGGGACGAAAATTAGGTCTATTTTTTGCCTTGAAAGGCCGATCCTGAGGAAGGGCGTGGCCCTTACCCCCAGTGATATCAGAGATAATCTCTTTCAAGTCAGGACCAAACAACGTTTTCCCCTTGAAAGGAATGTTTAGTAGCTTGTTCTTGGAAGACGCATCAGCCGACCAAGATTTCAACCAAAGCGCTCTGCGCGCCACAATAGCAAACCCAGAGTTCTTAGCCGCTAACTTAGCCAATTGCAAAGAGGCGTCTAGAGTGAAAGAATTAGCCAATTTGAGAGCATTGATTCTGTCCATAATCTCCTCATAAGGAGGAGAGTCACTATCGAGCACCTTAAGCAGTTCATCAAACCAGAGATATGCGGCAGTAGTGACAGGGACAATGCAAGAAATGGGTTGTAGAAGGTAACCCTGCTGAACAAACATCTTTTTAAGCAAACCTTCTAATTTTTTATCCATAGGATCTTTGAAAGCACAACTATCCTCTATTGGAATAGTGGTGCGTTTGTTTAAAGTAGAAACCGCTCCCTCGACCTTGGGGACTGACTGCCATAAGTCCTTTCTGGGGTCGACCATAGGAAACAATTTTTTAAATATGGGGGGAGGGACGAAAGGAATACCGGGCCTTTCCCATTCTTTATTAACAATGTCCGCCACCCGCTTGGGTATAGGAAAAGCTTCTGGGAGCCCCGGCACCTCTAGGAACTTGTCCATTTTACATAGTTTCTCTGGGATGACTAAATTTTCACAATCATCCAGAGTGGATAATACCTCCTTAAGCAAAATGCGGAGATGTTCCAATTTAAATTTAAATGTAATCACATCAGATTCAGCCTGCTGAGAAATGTTCCCTAAATCAGTAATTTCTCCCTCAGACAAAACCTCCCTGGCCCCCTCAGATTGGGTTAGGGGCCCTTCAGAGATATTAATATCAGCGTCGTCATGCTCTTCAGTAACTAAAACAGAGCAGCCACGCTTACGCTGACAAGGGTTCATTTTGGCTAAAATGTTTTTGACAGAATTATCCATTACAGCCGTTAATTGTTGCATAGTAAGGAGTATTGGCGCGCTAGATGTACTAGGGGCCTCCTGAGTGGGCAAGACTCGTGTAGACGAAGGAGGGAATGATGCAGTACCATGCTTACTCCCCTCACTTGAGGAATCATCTTGGGCATCATTGTCATTATCACATAAATCACATTTATTTAAATGAATAGGAATTCTGGCTTCCCCACATTCAGAACACAGTCTATCTGGTGGTTCAGACATGTTAAACAGGCATAAACTTGATCAGAAAGTACAAAAAACGTTTTAAAATAAAACCGTTACTGTCACTTTAAATTTTAAACTGAACACACTTTATTACTGCAATTGCGAAAAAACATGAAGGAATTGTTCAAAATTCACCAAATTTTCACCACAGCGTCTTAAAGCCTTGAAAATATTGCACACCAATTTTGGAAGCTTTAACCCTTAAAATAACGGAACCGGAGCCGTTTTAAGCTTTAAACCCCTTTACAGTCCCTGGTATCTGCTTTGCTGAGACCCAACCAAACCCAAAGGGGAATACGATACCAAATGACGCCTTCAGAAGTCTTTTCTAAGTATCAGAGCTCCTCTCACATGCGACTGCATGCCATGCCTCTCAAAAACAAGTGCGCAACACCGGCGCGAAAATGAGACTCTGCCTATGCTTGGGGAAAGCCCCTAAAGAATAAGGTGTCTAAAACAGTGCCTGCCGATATTATTATATCAAAATACCCAGATAAAATGATTCCTCAAGGCTAAATATGTGTTAATAATCAATCGATTTAGCCCAGAAAAAGTCTACAGTTTAAATAAGCCCTTGTGAAGCCCTTATTTACAATCGTAATAAACATGGCTTACCGGATCCCATAGGGAAAATGACAGCTTCCAGCATTACATCGTCTTGTTAGAATGTGTCATACCTCAAGCAGCAAGAGACTGCAAACTGTTCCCCCAACTGAAGTTAATTGCTCTCAACAGTCCTGTGTGGAACAGCCATGGATTTTAGTTACGGTTGCTAAAATCATTTTCCTCATACAAACAGAATTCTTCATCTCTTTTCTGTTTCTGAGTAAATAGTACGTACCAGCACTATTTGAAAATAACAAACTCTTGATTGAATAATGAAAAACTACAGTTAAACACTAAAAAACTCTAAGCCATCTCCGTGGAGATGTTGCCTGTACAACGGCAAAGAGAATGACTGGGGTAGGCGGAGCCTAGGAGGGATCATGTGACCAGCTTTGCTGGGCTCTTTGCCATTTCCTGTTGGGGAAGAGAATATCCCACAAGTAAGGATGACGCCGTGGACCGGACACACCTATGTTGGAGAAATTAATGTTGTAATTTGGTTGCATATTAATTTATTTATTGATATTCATAAATTATTGATGCCTAACATCACAATTTCCAAATGAGAAACTCATCTCCAATAAACCATGGCCTACATTCGGCATTCATCACACAATCTTTTTGTCTTTCTATACCACTTAAATTGGAAGCTCGCTAAGGAACAGGGGCCTTTGTTTTCTTGTCATTCTTATAATTTAGACAAAATGATAACTTGGCAATTAAACACATTAAGAAAAGAAATTGTGAAAAATGCCTCATTCTGATGAGAAATTCCAGCTCTGAAACTTGCCTGGCTGTGGGGCACTGCCACCAGTAAAACAGCTCTAAAGTCAATTGACACAATGATGTTGCAAAAGCTTAAGACCCCTATATTGGTGACATAGAAAAACAGCATCCTGAAAATATTGTTTTAAAGGCATAGAAAAGTCGAAAGAGCAATATTCGAATAATAGAAAAAACAAGCAAGAAAAACAATTTATGTAAGAACTTACCTGATAAATTCATTTCTTTCATATTGGCAAGAGTCCATGAGCTAGTGACATATGGGATATACAATCCTACCAGGAGGGACAAAGTTTCCCAAAACTCAAAATGCCTATAAATACACCCCTCACCAGACTCACAATTCAGTTTAAAGAATAGCCAAGTAGTAGGGTGATAAAATAAGGAGTAAAAAAAGCATACAAAAAGAGGAACTGGAAATAAAATTGTGCTTTTATACAAAATCATAACCACCAAAAAAAAGGTGGGCCTCATGGACTTGTCAATATGAAAGATGAATTTATCAGGTAAATTCTTACATAAATTATGTTTTCTTTCATGTAATTGGCAAGAGTCCATGAGCTAGTGATGTATGGGATAGAAATACCCAAGATGTGGAAGACCACAGAAGAGTCACTAGAAAGGGAGGGACAAAATAAAAACAGCCATTTCCGCTGAAAAAATTAAAACCACAAAAAATAAGTCTGTCATAAATTTCACATAAATTTCAAGAAAAAAACAACTTAAATCATAAGCAGAAGAAGCAAACCGAAACAGCTGCCTGAAGAACTTTTCTACCAAAGACTGCTTCAGAAGAAGCAAATAAATCAAAATGGTAACATTTAGTAAATGTATGCAAAGATCACCAAGTTGCTGCTTTGCAAATCTGATCAACCGAAGCTTCATTCTTAAAAGCCCAAGAAGTGGCGACTGATCTAGTAGAATGAGCTGTAATTCTCTGAGGCGGAGACTGTCCCGCCTCCAAATAAGCTTTGCAAATCAAAAGCTTTAACCAAGATGCCAAAGAAAAGGCAGAGGCTTTCTGACCTTTCCTAGGACCAGAAAAAACAACAAATAGACTAGAAGTCTTTCTGAAATCTTTAGTAGCTTCAACATAATATTTCAAAGCTCTTGCAACATCCAAAGAATGTAAAGATCTTTCAAGCGTATTCTTAGGATTAGGACACAAGGAAGGAACAACAATTTCCCTACTGTTATTAGAATTCACAACCTTAGGAAGAAATTTAAACGAGGTCCGCAAAACAGCCTTATCCTGATGGAAAATCAGAAAAGGAGACTCACAAGAGAGAGCAGACAATTCAGAAACTCTTCTAGCTGAAGAGATAGCCAAAAGAAACAACACTTTCCAAGAAAGTAGTTTAATATCCAAAGAATGCATAGGCTCAAAAGGAGCAGCCTGCAAAGCCTTTTAAAACCAAATTAAGACTCCAAGGGAGGAGAGATTGATTTAACAACAGGCTTGACACGAACCAAAGCCTGAACAAAACAGTGAATATCAGGAAGTTTAGCAATTTTTCTATGAAATAAAACAGAAAGAGCAGAGATTTGTCCCTTCAAAGTACTTGCATGCAAACCTTTATCCAAACCATCCTGAAGAAACTGTAAAATTCTAGGAATTCTAAAAGAATGCCAGGAGAATTTATGAGAAAAACACCATGAAATATAGGTTTTCCAAACCCGATAATAAATCTTCCTTGAAACAGACTTACGAGCCTGTAGCATAGTATTATTTACGGAGTCAGAGAAACCTCTATGACTAAGCACTAAGCGTTCAATTTCCATACCTTCAAATTTAGTGATTTGAGATCACCATGAAATATAGGTTTTTCCAAACCCGATAATAAATCTTCCTTGAAACAGACTTACGAGCCTGTAGCATAGTATTATTTACGGAGTCAGAGAAACCTCTATGACTAAGCACTAAGCGTTCAATTTCCATACCTTCAAATTTAGTGATGAGATCCTGATGGAAAAACAACCCTTGAGATAGAAGGTCTGGCATTAAAGGAAGTGGCCAAGGTTAGCAACTGGACATCCGGACAAGATCCGCATACCAAAACCTGTGAGGCCATGCTGGTGCTATCAGAAACACATTCGATTGTTCCATTATGATCTTGGAGATCACCCTTGGAAGAAGAACTAGAGGCGGAAAAATGTAAGCAGGTTGGTAAAACCAAGGAACTGCTAACGCATCCACCATCTCCAAATGAGGATCCCTGGACCAGGAAAGGTACCTGGGAAGCTTCTTGTTTAGATGGGAAGCCATCAGATCTATTTCGGGAAGATCACACATCTGTACAATCTGACAAAATGCATCTGGATGGAGAGACCACTGCCCTGGATGTAAAGACTGACGACTGAGATAATCTGCTTCACAATTGTCTACACCTGGGATATGTTTCGCAGAAATTAGACAGGCGTTGGTTTCCACCCAAGAAAGTATCCTAGATACTTCTGTCATCGCTAAAGGACTGCGAGTCCCACCCTGATGATTGACATATGCCACAGTTGTGATATTGTCTGTCTAAAACGAATGAATAATTCTCTCTTTAATAGAGGTCAAGTCTGAAGAGCCCTGAAAATAGCACAGAGTTCTAAAATATTGATAGGTAACCTCGCCTCTTGAGGATTCCAAACTCCTTGTGCTGTCAGAGACCCCCAGACAGCTCCCCAACATGTGAGACTTGCATCTGTTGAAATCACAGTCCAGGAAGGACGAACAAGAGAGGCCCCTTGAATAATCTGATGATGGTCCAACCACCAGGACAGAGAGAGCTGAATGTTGGGATTTAAGTATATCAATTGTGATAGCCGAGTATAATCCCTGCACCATTGATTCAGCATGCAAAGCTGCAGAGGTCTCATATGAAAATGAGCAAAGGGGATTGCGTCCGATGCTGCAGTCATGAGACTTAAAACTTCCATGCACATAGCCACTGAAGGAAAGGATTGAGACTGAAGGTTTTGACAGGCAGAAACCAATTTCATTAGTCCATTGTCTGTTAAAGACAGAGACATGGACACTGAATCTATCTGGAAACCTAAAAAGGTGACCCTTGTCTGAGGAAACAAACTCTGGTAAATTGATCCTCCAACCATGTTTTTGAAGAAACAATACAAGTTGATTCGTGTGAGATTCTGCTAAATGAAAAGATTGAGCAAATACCAAGATATCGTCCAAATAAGGAACCACCACAATACCCTGCTCTCTGATTACAGATAGAAGGGCACCGAGAACATCCGAAAAGATTCTTGGAGCTGTTGCTAGGCCAAATGGAAGAGCAACAAATTGGTAATGCTTGTCTAGAAAAGAGAATCTTAGAAACCGATAGTGGTCTGGATGAATCGGAATGTGAACATACGCATGGTAAGTCTATTGAGGACATTTAATGCCCTTGGTGAAGAAAAGGCAGAATAGTCCTTATAGTTACCATCTTGAAAGTTGGGACCCTTACAAATTGATTCAAAAACTTCAGATCCAGAACTGGTCTGAAAGAATTTTCCTTCTTCAATGAATAGATTTGAATAAAAACCCAGATCCTGTTCCAGAAGTGGAACTAGTACAATTACCCCTGAAAGCTGTAGATCTGAAACACTTCAGAAAGGCCAGGGATTTCACAGGATTTGTTGGAACGTGAGAGAAAAAAATCTCACAGGAGGTCTTAATCTGAAACCTATTCGACACCCCTGAGAGACAATATTCTGAATCCAATGATTCCGAACGGAACCTGCCCAAACGTCTTGAAATAATTTCAATCTGCCCCCCACCAGCAGAACTGGATTGAGGGCCGCACCTTCATTCAATCTTTGTGACTGGCTTTGGTTTCTTATAAGGCTTGGATTTATTCCAACTCAAAGATGGCTTCCAATTGGAGCCAGAGTCCTTAGGGAAAGGAGTGGTTTTCTGTTCTAATCTGTTTCGTTCCTTTCGTCAGAATAGAGAAGCTTTATATTTACCCTTAGACTTTTTATCTTGGGGCAAAAAACTCCCTTTCTCCCAGTAATAGTGGAAATAATAGAATCCAACTGGGAACTAAACAAATTATTACCCTGGAATGATAGAGATAGTAACCTAGATTTAGATACCGTGTCAGCATTCCATGATTTGAGCCATAAAGCTCTTCTAGCTAAAAAAGCCAAAGACATTTAACATCAGAGATTTAACATCAATGTTGATGATATCAAAAATAGCATCACAGATAAAATGATTAGCATGTTGAAGCAAACGAACAATGCTATGCAAATCAGAATCTTTTTCCTGTTGTGCTAAGCTATCCAACAAAGAGTTGATGCAGCCGCAACATCAGCCATAGAAATGGCAGGTCTGAGAATATAGCCAGAATGTAAATAAGCTTTTCCTTAGATAAGATTCAATTTTCCTATCTAAAGGATCCTTAAAAGAGGTACAATCTTCCATAGGAATAGTAGTATTCTTAGCAAGAGTAGAAATAGCCCCATCAACCTTAGGGACTTTTCCCCAAAACTCTAACTTAGCTACTAGCAAAGGATACAACTTTTTAAACCTTGAAGAAGGAACAAACGTACCAGGCTTAGACCATTCCTTAGCAATCACATCAGAAATAGCATCAGGAACAGGAAAAACCTCAGGAGTAATCACAGGAGGTTTATAGACAGAATTTAAACGTTTACTGGATTTATTATCAAGAGGTTCAGACTGTAGGTAACTATTTTTCCTCCGGCCAGAGTAACTCCTCAATACCCAAAGTTATCAACAAAGAACGAATTATACTCAATCTTAAAAAGATAAGTTGATTTATCAGTGTCAATGTCTGAAGTAGGATCTTCCGAATCAGAGAGATCCTCATCAGAGGTGGATATATCAGTATGTTATCGGTTATTACAAATTTCATCAGTATTATGAGAAGTTTTAAAAGACCTTTTACGTTTATTTGAAGGCGGTATAGCAACCATAGCCTTCTGTATCGCATCAGCAATATAAATTTTTCATATCAACAGGGATATCATGTACATTAGATGTTGAAGGAACAACAGATACTGTACTAGCACTAATAGAAACTTTTTCTGCATGCAAAAGCTTATCATGACAACTGTTACATAATACAACTGGAAATATCTGAACTAGCGTTCAACAGATACACTTAGCTTTGCTAGAACTGTGTTCAGGCAGCATAGTTCTTACAGCAGCTTCTGAGACAGGATCAGATTGAGACATCTTGTAAAATGTAAAAGAAAAAACTAAATTTAAACAGAAATATCTTATTTCAATAGAAATAGGAAAAAATGCAAATGCTAAAATTGACAAAAAATTAAATAGCATAGCCCTCTGAGCATAAACACAATTTTCACGCCAAACAACCTTGTGTCAACTAAGACGCAGGAAATTACGAACTTGCGTCATTACAGACGCACATTCACGCCAAAAAATTCTTGCGCCAAGAATGACGCAATAAATAACAGCATTTTGAGCCCTTGCGAGCCTAATTTGCCCGCAAGTTTTCAAAAGAAAAAACAAGTCAAATTGGAAAAAAGACTATACCCCAGGTAAGACAAACTTCCTAAAACATGACTCCCATAACGAAACTGATAGACTGCAAAGGGAAATATATATAGACCTGACTCATGGCAAAAATAAGTAAAATACATATATTTAAAACTTTACATTAATACTTAAAGCGCCAAACCATAGCTGAGAGTGTCTTAAATAATGATACATACTTACCGAAAGACACCCATCCACATATAGCAAAACCAGTACTGAAAACTATCAGCAGAGGTAATGGTATATAAGATTATATAGTCGATCTGAAAAGGGAGGTAGGAGATGAATCCCTACGACCGATAACAGAGAACCCTTGAAAAGATTCCCCGCGAGAGAAACCATAAAATCAAAAGGCGATACTCTCTTCACATCCCTCTGACAAACACTGTACTCTGAAAGGAATTGGGCTTCAGAATGCTTAGAAGCGCTTATCATAGAAGAAATCATAAAAATCAAGCACAAACTTACTTCACCCCTCCATAGGAGGCAAAGATTGTAAAACTGAATTGTGGGTGTGGTGAGGGGTGTATTTATAGGCATTTTGAGGTTTGGGAAACTTTGCCCCTCCTGGTAGGATTGTATATCCCATAAGTCACTAGCTCATGGACTCTTGCCAATCACATGAAAGAAATATATATAAAATATGCTTACCTGATAAACTATCTATCATGCAGTGATGGTCCATAATTCATTACTCCTAAGAATTATACTCCTAGCCACTAGGAGGAGGCAAAGACCTCCAAACTCCAAGAGCCCTTAAAACCCCTCCCACCTCAATGGAAACTAGCCTGACGTAGAGCCAAGCCTGAAAAGAAGGTAGGAAAATAAAATAAAAGCAATAAAAAAAGGAGCAGGAAAAAAAAGGAGATGCATACTTAAACTGATACCCCCCAAAAAAAATTATAATAAAAATAATAATAATAATAATATCAATGATAGAAAATAATGGGTGGGGGCTTGTGGACTCAACATGAAAGAAATTACTTTATCAGGTGAACAAACTATATTTTCTTTTATTAAGGTCCACGATCCATTTCTCCTGGAGCGGGACCAGACATACTATTTTAATTAGATTGGATAATTAGGGATTTTTATGCAGAAAAATGTATACAAAAATATTTAATGCCATAAACAGCTGCCTGAAGGACTTTCCTACCAAAACCTGTTTCAGAAGAAGCAAAAACATCAAAATCGTAGAATAATAATAATAAAAAAAAAGTATGTAAGGAAGACCAAGTACCTGCCTTGCAAATTTGATCAACAGGGAGTCATTCTTAAAAGGCCCAAGAAGAAGCAAATGATCTGGTAGAATGGGCAGTAATCAGTTTAGGAGTAGACTGACTCCGCCTCTAAGTAAGCTTTAAGAATCAAAAGCTTCAACCTAGAGACTAATGAAATGTCAGTAGCCATCTGGCCCTTTCTGGAACTAGAAAAATGAACAAACAGGCTAGAAGTAGCCTGTAAATAGAACTTCAAAGCTCTGACCACATCAAAATTATTGAGAAGCCTTTCCATAGAATTCTTTGGATTAGGACAAAAAGGAATAACAATCTCCCGATTTAAGTTACCAGAAGAAATCACTTTAGGTAAAAAGTCAAAATTAGTTCTAAAACCTGCATTATGAAAAGCAAGGAAAAGAAGCTCACAACAAAGAGCAGACAATTCAGAAACTATTCTAGCTGAAGAAATAGTCAAAAGAAACAAGACCATCCAGGACAAAAGCTGAATATCCACATTTCTGCATAGGTTCACAAAGGAGGAACATGCAAAACTCTTAAAACCAAATTAAGACTCCAAGGAGGAGAAATTGGTTTAATTACAGTCTTAAAGGGACAGTTTACATTCATAATAAATTTATACAAGAAATGTCTCCAATTGGTGAATGCACATTAAACCATTACATCCCATATATCAACATGTGATAATTGTATAATGCTTAACTAACTGTAACTTGAGAATCTAGTTTTAAAGTTTTCAGGATAGCAACAAACAGTGGTCAGCTCGATGGTTACTCATGAACCAATTGATCTAGGAAACAATATCATTCTTAAAATTATAACCACATAAATTATACAGTATCAGAACATAACAGCGGGTAAACACCCCTTTAAAGTAGATAGACAACAGTACCCCTAACATTTAAAATCTAATATGGGTGAAGCCCAGCAAGGGCACACGTTAGTATATAGGGGGGTACTGTATGTATCATGAAATAGAGGTCAACAGCTAAACACCGTATGAATAGTATGAAATGAACAGAGGCAAGACAATATAGTAGCTTAGGCTAATCATGAAGAGAAAAATATCTGAACATGGGGCTAGTGTGTTATATTTGAATCCATATTTATCATCTACAGAGGATTATCTAGAGGGGAGCACAATTTGCAGAAGTACGTTGGAGTTAGAGTAAACTGCTTAAGTAGGAGACTTCTATATTTTAAGGTACGCTTACAGGGGCCTTAAGGGATGTACTAAAGTACTTGCCAGCATGTCGCAAGTGGTCAATGAGTAATTCTAAGCCAGGTAAATGCATATGATTGCAAATAGAATAAATAAGGGCTAAATTTCTCACTGCGAAAAGCCGCACATTTAGGGTATTTGGTATAATTCAATTACTCTATATATAGGCGGTGATAGCTAAAGGTTGTTTTCTGCTAGATTCTATAAATCCCCATTCCCTCCCGACGGCTGGGGAAGAAAGAGGAAACGCCGTCATACGCAGAAAGGAAGGACACAGTAGGGTGTAAAGATATCATGATACATTAAAAGTCTCCCCCTAACTGCATGAGACGATATGTACATTAGTTAAACAAGTTTATGGTGCTGCCCATGATATAAGAGACCCTTTTAGACCAAAGCATAAAATAAAAAATAATAAAAATGGTATACAATGGTACAACATATATTGTGAGTATGGGAAAAACTTTCCTACACCGGGCTAAGCTTATCTCAGGTCCCCTTACAATAATAGGATCTTGTATAGAGCATATGGAATCTTGTGTAACATGTATCATAGTTTCACTAAGGTTAGTTGCTACACTTGTTTCTGTGGACAATTTCAATACCTACATACTCCTATGACATAGAGCTATAGGCTAAGTGCCTTAACATGAAGAACACAAACATAATTTATAGTAAGACAAGTCTTCATTTCCAGGGTATCAACCGGTTTGATATGCTCTACATTAAATGGAAACAATGCAGTCTGTCAGATATTCCTACCTTCTGTTTGTTGGCACTCCACATTTGGAGTAGAAAGCAGAACCTCTAGCAAGTATCCTAATCATAAGTATTCTTATGTGTCTATGCTGCCATTTAGTGGGCCAGGGAGGATATGATCAGAATGTGAAAAACAGGGAAAATTCTATTGCATTCGTGCCGAGCAAAGGCAGTCGAAAGGTATATTGGGACTGCTTATATATATATATATATATATATATATATATATATATATATATATATATATATATATATATATATATATATATATATATATATATATATATAGTTTACTAGCTAACATATAAGGAACTATGGCTAAGCTTAAACATTAACATAAAATTCTAAGACCTGATGGAAAAGCAGTGCTACATATATTTGAAGCTTGGAGTACTGCATGATATAGAGGTAGCTAGAATACACAGTAAGAATGTTTATAGAAACAAGTTTCCCAACCATCATGTAGTGGAGTCTTGAAAAAGCAAGTGCAAAAAAAATTATTAATGTTCAACTGTAAGAGGGTACAGCGCTCTCACTAGCTATTGAACAGACATAAGGGTTGGTAGTAGGTAGACATATAAATTGTGTCCTCCTGGGTCCCATATTGGGTTGTAGTCCCTTTGCAGGATAAAGTGGCAATACCCCTGAAGGCAGACATATGTAACGTGTCCTCCCGGGTCCCATATTGTGTTGCAGTCACTTTGCAGAATCATGTGGCAAAAACCCTGTGTGGGCAGTATCGAGTGGTGTTTGTCAGAATGCCCACTGTGGTGCAAAGTAGTAGCAGCGATCTTCCCTCTGAAAAAACATAATTTATGCTTACCTGATAAATTTATTTCTCTTGTAGTGTGTTCAGTCCACGGGTCATACATTACTTATGGGATATATTCTCCTTCCCAACAGGAAGTTGCAAGAGGATCACCCAAGCAGATCTGCTATATAGCTCCTCCCCTCACATGTCATATCCAGTCATTCGACCGAAACAAGACGAGAAAGGAGAAACTATAAGGTGCAGTGGTGACTGGAGTTATAATTTTAAAATTTAGAACCTGCCTGAAAAAGACAGGGCGGGCCGTGGACTGAACACACTACAAGAGAAATAAATTTATCAGGTAAGCATAAATTATGTTTTCTCTTGTTAAGTGTGTTCAGTCCACGGGTCATCCATTACTTATGGGATACCAATACCAAAGCTAAGTACACGGATGATGGGAGGGACAAGGCAGGAACATTAAACAGAAGGAACCACTGCCTGTAGAACCTTTCTCCCAAAACCAGCCTCCGAAGAAGCGAAAGTGTCAAATTTGTAAAATTTGTAAAAAGTATGAAGTAAAGACCAAGTTGCAGCCTTGCAAATCTGTTCAACAGAGGCCTCATTCTTAAAGGCCCAGGTGGAAGCCACAGCTCTAGTGGAATGAGCTGTAATTCTTTCAGGAGGCTGCTGTCCAGCAGTCTCATAGGCTAAACGTATTATGCTACGAAGCCAAAAAGAGAGAGAGGTAGACGAAGCCTTTTGACCTCTCCTCTGTCCAGAGTAAACGACAAACAGAGAAGAAGTTTGTCTAAAATTTTTAGTTGCCTGTAAGTAGAACTTCAGAGCACGGACCACGTCTAGATTATGCAAAAGACGTTCCTTCTTTGAAGAAGGATTAGGACATAATGATGGAACAACAATCTCTTGATTGATATTCCTGTTAGAAACAACCTTAGGTAAAAACCCAGGTTTAGTACACAGAACTACCTTATCTGAATGAAAGATCAGATAAGGAGAATCACAATGTAAGGCAGATAACTCAGAGACTCTTCGAGCCGAGGAAATAGCCATCAAAAACAAAACTTTCCAAGATAAAAGCTTAATATCAATGGAATGAAGGGGTTCAAACTGAACACCCTGAAGAACTTTAAGAACCAAGTTTAAGCTCCACGGAGGAGCAACAGCTTTAAACACAGGCTTAATTCTAGCCAAAGCCTGACAAAAGGCCTGGACGTCTGGATGCTCTGCCAGACGTTTGTGTAAAAGAATAGACAGAGCTGAAATCTGTCCCTTTAGCGAACTAGCGGATAAACCCTTTTCTAAACCCTCTTGTATAAAAGCTAATATCCTAGGAATCCTAACCTTACTCCATGAGTAACTCTTGGATTCGCACCAATATAAATATTTACGTCATATCTTATGGTAAATTTTTCTTGTCACAGGTTTCCGAGCCTGTATTAATGTATCAATAACCGAATCCGAAAACCCACGCTTTGATAGAATCAAGCGTTCAATTTCCAGGCAGTCAGCCTCAGAGAAATTAGGTTTGGATGGTTGAAAGGACCCTGAATTAAAAGGTCCTGCCTCAGAGGGAGAGACCATGGTGGACAGGAAGACATGTCCACTAGGTCTGCATACCAGGTCCTGCGTGGCCACGCAGGCGCTATCAGAATTACCGATGCCCTCTCCTGTTTGATCCTGGCAATCAGCCGAGGTAGCAACGGAAATGGTGGAAACACATAAGCTATGTTGAAAACCCAAGGGGCTGCTAATGCATCTACCAGCACCGCTCCCGGGTCCCTGGACATGGATCCGTAACAAGGAAGCTTCGCGTTCTGGCGAGATGCCATGAGATCCAGATCCGGTTTGCCCCAACGACGAATCAGTTGAGCAAATACCTCCGGGTGAAGTTCCCACTCTCCCGGATGAAAAGTCTGGCGACTTAGGAAATCCGCCTCCCAGTTCTCTACGCCTGGGATGTGAATCGCTGACAGGTGGCAAGAGTGAGACTCTGCCCAGCGAATTATCTTCGAGACTTCCAACATCGCTAAGGAACTCCTGGTTCCCCCTTGATGATTGATGTAAGCCACAGTCGTGATATTGTCCGACTGAAATCTGATGAACCTCAGCTTTGCTAACTGAGGCCAAGCTAGAAGAGCATTGAATATTGCTCTTAATTCTAGAATGTTTATTGGGAGGAGTTTCTCCTCCCGAGTCCACGATCCCTGAGCCTTCAGGGAATTCCAGACTGCTCCCCAGCCTAGAAGGCTGGCATCCGTTGTTACAATCGTCCAATCTGGCCTGCGAAAGGTCATTCCTTTGGACAGATGAACCGGTGACAACCACCAGAGAAGCGAATCTCTGGTCTCCTGGTCCAGATTTAGCAAAGGGGACAGATCTGAGTAATCCCCGTTCCATTGACTGAGCATGCATAGTTGCAGCGGTCTGAGATGCAGGCGCGCAAATGGTACTATGTCCATTGCCGCGACCATTAAGCCGATTACCTCCATGCACTGAGCTACTGATGGGCTTGGAATGGAATGAAGGACACGGCAAGCATTGAGAATCTTTGATAACCTGGACTCCGTCAGGTAAATGTTCATCTCTACAGAATCTATATGAGTCCCTAGAAAAGGAACCCGTGTGAGTGGTAACAGAGAACTCTTTTCCACGTTCACTTTCCACCCATGCGACCTCAGAAATGCTAGAACTATCTCTGTATGAGACTTTGCATTCTGAAAACTTGACGCTTGTATCAGAATGTCGTGTAGGTACGGAGCCACCGCT
The DNA here is from genome assembly GCF_027579735.1 of Bombina bombina. NCBI lineage: Eukaryota > Metazoa > Chordata > Amphibia > Anura > Bombinatoridae > Bombina > Bombina bombina. Next base: position 189,133,372 of record NC_069499.1, read on the forward strand.
ATGCCTCGTGGTCTTAGTACCGCCAGAAGTGAGCCCAGAACCTTCGTAAAAAGTCTCGGGGCCGTGGCTAACCCGAAGGGAAGAGCCACAAACTGGTAATGCCTGTCTAGAAAGGCAAACCTCAGGTACCGATAATGATCTTTGTGAATCGGTATATGAAGGTAAGCATCCTTTAAGTCCACCGTGGTCATATATTGACCCTCTTGGATCATGGGTAGGATGGTTCGAATGGTTTCCATCTTGAACGATGGTACCCTTAGGAATTTGTTTAAGATCTTTAAGTCCAAGATTGGTCTGAAGGTTCCCTCTTTTTTGGGAACCACAAATAGATTTGAGTAAAATCCTTGTCCCTGTTCCGATCGCGGAACTGAGTGGATCACCCCCATGATTAAGAGGTCTTGTACACATTGTAGAAATGCCTCTCTCTTTACTAGGTTTGTCGATAACCTCGAAAGATGGAACCTCCCTTGTGGAGGAGAGGATTTGAAATCCAGAAGGTATCCCTGAGATATAATCTTTAACGTCCAGGGATCCTGCACATCTCTTGCCCAAGCCTGGGCAAAGAGAGAAAGTCTGCCCCCCACTAAATCCGTCTCTGGATAGGGGGCCCTGACTTCATGCTGTCTTAGGGGCGGGAGTAGGCTTTCTGGCCTGCTTGCCCTTGTTCCATGACTGGTTGCCTTTCCAACCTTGTCTGTAACGAGCAGCAGTTCCTTCCTGTTTTGGAGCGGAGGAAGTCGATGCTGCTCCTGCCTTGAAGTTACGAAAGGCACGGAAATTAGACTGGCCTTAGGTTTGGCCCTGTCCTGAGGAAGGGCGTGGCCCTTACCTCCCGTAATGTCAGCAATAATTTCCTTCAAGCCGGGCCCGAATAAGGTCTGCCCTTTGAAAGGAATGTTAAGTAGCTTAGACTTGGAAGTTACATCCGCTGACCAGGATTTAAGCCAGAGCGCTCTGCGCGCCTGTATGGCGAATCCGGAATTTTTAGCCGTAAGTTTGGTTAGATGTACTACGGCATCTGAAACAAACGCATTAGCTTGCTTAAGGGTTCTAACTTTGCTCAAGGCCTCATCCAACGGCTCTGTGCGAATCGCCTCTTCCAGAGACTCAAACCAGAATGCCGCTGCAGCCGTGACAGGCGCAATGCATGCAAGAGGCTGCAATATAAAACCCTGTTGAACAAACATTTTCTTAAGATAACCCTCTAATTTTTTATCCATTGGATCTGAGAAAGCACAGCTATCCTCCACCGGGATAGTGGTACGCTTGGCTAACGTAGAAACTGCTCCCTCCACCTTAGGGACCGTCTGCCATAAGTCTCGTGTGGTGGCGTCTATAGGGAACATTTTTCTAAATATTGGGGGAGGGGAAAAAGGCACACCGGGTCTATCCCACTCCTTACTTATAATTTCTGTAAGTCTTTTTGGTATAGGAAAAACGTCAGTACACACCGGTACCGCATAGTATCTATCCAACCTACACAATTTCTCTGGAATTGCCACCGTGTCGCAATCATTCAGAGCCGCTAATACCTCCCCTAGTAACACACGGAGGTTCTCAAGCTTAAATTTAAAATTTGAAATTTCTGAATCCGGTCTCCCCGGATCAGAACCGTCACCGACAGAATGAAGCTCACCGTCCTCATGTTCTGCAAATTGTGACGCAGTATCAGACATGGCTCTCGTGTCATCAGCGCGCTCTGTCCTTAACCCAGAGCTATCGCGTTTGCCCCTTAATTCGGGCATATTATATAATACTTCTTTCATAACATTAGCCATATCATGTAAAGTGATTTGTAAGGGCCTAGATGTACTAGGTGTCTCAATCCTACGCATCTCCAGAGCGGGAGACGCAGGTACTGACACGTGAGGAGAGTTAGGCGGCACAACTTCCCCCTCGTTGTCTGGTGATAGCTTCTTTATCGGTACAGATTGACTTTTATTCAAAGCAATATCAATACAATTGGTACACATCGTTCTATTGGGCTCCACATTGGCTTTTGAACATGATGAACAAACAGTTTCCTCTGAATCAGACATGTTTAAACAGACTTAGCAATGAAACTAACAAGCTTGGAAATCACTTTCAATAAGTTTTACAAGCAATATAAAAAACGCTGCAGCGCTTCAAAAATACAGATATATAATTAAACAATTCTTAACAAGAAGTGTATTATTTGCAGAGGATTGCACCCATTAGCAAAAGGATGATTAACCCCTCGATACCCAAAACGGATAAAAACAGATATCAATTAAGATTTAACGCTTTTAATCACAGTCAGCACACTGTCACAGATCTGCTGTGACTGATTACCTCCCTCACAAATGAAATTTGCAGACCCCTGAGCTCTCTAGAGACGTCCTGGATCAAGAAGGAAGAAGCAGAAAGACTGTGCAATAATTTTAACTGCGCAACAAGGCGCTAAAACAAGGGCCCTCCCACTCCAATCACAACAGTGGGAGACCTGATATAACGGTTTCCATGCAGAAAAAGATGTTAGCCATGTGGAAAAAATAATGCCCAAAGCGATTTATCACCAAAGTACCTCATAAAAAACGAATAACATGCCAGTAAACGTTTTATTAAAAAAACAACATTTTTCAATGTCATGCAAAGCTATCACTAAGCCTGCTACCAGTCGCTACCACTGCAGAGAAGGCTTAAGTATTATTTCAGTGTTAACAGTATTTTCTCAGTCAAATTCTAGTCCCTAGAATATAACTCGACTGCGCATACATTTATCAGCCTGATACCAGTTGCTACTACTGTATTTAAGGCTGTACTTACATCATACGGTAACAGCAGTATTTTCTTAGTCAATTCCATTCCCAGAAAATAAAGTACTGCACATACCTCATTTGCGGAGGACCCCGCATGCTATTCCCAGTTTCTGAAGTTACCCCACTCCTCAGAATGTCGAGAACAGCCAGTGGATCTTAGTTACGCCTGCTAAGATCATAGATAAAAAACGCAGGCAGTTTCTTCTTCCAAATACTGCCTGAGATAGAAAAACAGCACACTCCGGTGCCATTTAAAATAACAAACTTTTGATTGAAGAATAGTTAAGTAAAAACTCCAGCTCCTCTCGCGACCTCCTTCTTTGTTGAGGGTTGCAAGAGAATGACTGGATCTGACATGTGAGGGGAGGAGCTATATAGCAGATCTGCTTGGGTGATCCTCTTGCAACTTCCTGTTGGGAAGGAGAATATATCCCATAAGTAATGGATGACCCGTGGACTGAACACACTTAACAAGAGAAAGTGGGAATCCTCTACCAGGGTGTTGCACTCTTCAGGGACTGTGTAGGCATCCAGTTCATCAGAGCATGAGATTGTATTTCCTTGTAATGCGACAGCTTTCAAGCTAGGGTTATGGCTCTCCAATGAGACCTCGAGGACCCGGTCTGGGTGCGGCCTCATAACACGCTTCGCTGAGACATCTAAGCAGGTACCTGCCTCATCCACAGGATCCGTGAGGGAGGAAGAAAATGCCAGTCGGATCTCCACAGTGAGCGTAGTGGTATAATAATCTAACCGGACCATTAGCCTAACAAGTATATCTCTGATGCGAGTCTACATAGTAAAGCATCTATTTTGCAGTTACCTAGTTTAGAACAGCAATCACTCAGGGCTTACGGATCACTTTCTTTATCACTGTCTCTTACACCTAGGGTGTCGACTTTCCTCTATGGTTCTTGTGAGGTGAGGTATTCTCGCCAGAGATTTGCCTCAAGCGTCCATCTTAAGAGGATCTGTAGAGTAGTTTGGGTTATTGGTGTGTCGGCATCATAATTATGAAGGCCTCATAGTTAATGTTTAGTTCTTGCCTCTAAATTGCGTCGGAGCTTCTTGAGACTTCGCATAAATAAGTCTCATTGTTATCCCCTTTGAGTCCAGTCGTCAGTGAAGTTATTTTCATAGCTTTATTTGTGCCGATAGTTACGGTTTAGAAATTATGTTCACAGAGCTCTCACAAAAAGCAGCCATCATGATCATTGGCTAGCTCCGCCCCCGTAATTTTTTTTTAAATGTAGTGCCTGTGAAATATGTGTGATGTCACCGCGTTGTGCCTCCACCTACTGTGCATGAGCAATGAATGTTGAAGACTACCAGAAGAGCTGGGGATTGCTTTTAGTATTCCACTATTTCACCCATACTAGTGTTCAGTATTAATGTTCCGGATTGCTCTATGCGATGACGTGACGATCGTCAGAATGCCTATGTGCTAAATGACGGAAACGCTGGATCTGGTTTATTTGCGATTTCATGGAACAGTCAGGGAAGTGGCTTGAAGTGAGGTATGGTTGATGTCATTGATAGGCGGAGTTTAGGGGCCATTTTAATTGAATAAACAGCGTGATTCTCTTAAAAACATTGATTAAACCGTTGTGTGCAGTATGCTTACATACAGGTAAAATAAGTTTATATATGGTAAAGATTCTAAATATATAAATTTATTATGAATGTAGACTGTCCATTTAATACTGACTAAGGCCTAAACAAAATTCTGATTATTAGGACATTTCACAATCTTCATGTGAAACAAGACCGTAAGAACAGAGATCTGATCCTTTAAAGAACTAGCGGATAAACCTATACCCAATCCATCCTGTAGAAAGAAAGAAGAGAGTGTCAGCTGAACTCATGGTTCCACGCAACAGGAAGTAAAAGCCTTCCAAACCTTGTGATAATTTTTCTTCATCACAGGTTTATGGGCTTGAACCAAAGTTTCAATGACAGAATTGGAAAAACCTCTCTGCCTAATAACTATGTGTTCAATATCCAAGCCATCAAGTTTAGAGAATTTAGATCCGGGTGAAGAAATGGACATTGAGACAGAAGTGTGTGATGCAGAGGAAGAGGCCACAGAGGACAACTGGATACCTGCACCAGATCTGCAAAACAAGGACTGCAAGGCCAAGCTGGAGGAATCAGGATTATTTAAAGTACTTGTAAAACGTTAGGATTTACTTTCACTTTAAATAATAAAAGCACTTAGGCAGCATTTTTCAAGTGTGTTTGAGCTAGCCAAAATTTACTGCACAACCGGAACTGATATAAAGGAGACAAGACAACTAAGATTTTAATCCCCTCTCTCATCCTTTCCCGTTGACTACTGCAACTCCGTCCTCTCTTGTCTACCTAGCTCCTTTACAATCCATAATGAATGCCTTTGCCAGACTCATCTTCCTTACACATCGCTCTTCATCTGCTGCACCTCTCTGCCAATCCCTTCACTGGCGTCCTCTTGCCTCCAGGATTAAACACAAAATCCTCACGCTGACATATAAAGCTCTCAACTGCACTCTTCCCCCCTACAATTTAGACCTTGTCTCCAGATATTCTACCTCCCGTCCTCTTCGCTCTGCTAACAATCTCCTGCTCTCCTCCTCACTTGTTACTTCCTTACATTCCCGTTTACAGGACTACTCCAGACTGGCCCCTCGCTCTACAAGACTCTCCCCTAGTTTTAACAGATTCAAGCGGTCCCTAAAGACTTTCCCAACTCCATTGCTTTCCCCTTGAACCCCTTAGAAAGTAAGCCTATGAGCCCAGCTGTTTGTAGATTGCCTTAATAAGAGCCAACTACAACAGTGCAACTCTCAGCAGGGCCCTCTACCCATTTGATCCCTATAAATGTATACAAAACTATGTTTATAGCGCTGCGGAATCTGTTGGCGCTCTAAAAATACCTGTTAATAATAATAAAATAAAAAGGAGGAATGTGTTACTGATGAGACAACCTGTTTGATTCCTGCTATTTCCCTTGGTAACAGAACAAGAGAAGGAAAAATGTAGACTAGATGAAACAAAGGAGCTACTAGAGCATCCAAAAACTCCGCCTGAGGATTTCTGAACCTCGCAAAGTATCTGGAGAGCTTGTTCAAACGAGAAGCCATTACATCTACTTCTGGAAGGCTCCACAGGTCTACAATCTGATTGAAGATCTACAGATGAAGAGACCATTCCCCTGTCTAAAGGGATTGACGACTGAGAAAGTCTGCTTCCTAATTGCTCACCGCTGGAATATGAACTACAGAAATTATACAGAAATTGCTCTCTACCAAAATCAGAATTTGGGAAACTAACCTTATCGCCAGGGAACTGCGGGTACCGTCTTGATGATAAATGTAAGCCACTGCTGTTACATTGTCTGTCTAGAAAACACAGAAAACAGAATTTATGCTTACCTGATAAATTACTTTCTCCAACGGTGTGTCCGGTCCACGGTGTCATCCATTACTTGTGGGATATTCTCCTCCCCCACAGGGAAAGGCAAGGAGAGCACACAGCAAGAGCTGTCCATATAGTCCCTCCCAGGCTCCGCCCCCCCCAGTCATTCGACCGACGGTTAGGAGAAAAAAAGGAGAAACTATAGTGTGCCGTGGTGACTGTAGTGTATAGAGAAAGAAATTCTTCAAACCTGATTAAAAAACCAGGGCGGGCCGTGGACCGGACACACCGTTGGAGAAAGTAATTTATCAGGTAAGCATAAATTCTGTTTTCTCCAACATTGGTGTGTCCGGTCCACGGTGTCATCCATTACTTGTGGGAACCAATACCAAAGCTTTAGGACACGGATGAAGGGAGGGAGCAAATCAGGTTACCTAAACAGAAGGCACCACGGCTTGCAAAACCTTTCTCCCAAAAATAGCCTCCGAAGAAGCAAAAGTATCAAATTTGTAGAATTTGGACAAAGTGTGCAGAGAAGACCAGGTCGCTGCCTTACATATCTGATCAACAGAAGCCTCGTTCTTGAAGGCCCATGTGGAAGCCACAGCCCTAGTAGAGTGAGCTGTGATTCGTTCAGGAGGCTGCCGTCCGGCAGTCTCGTAAGCCAATCGTATGATGCTTTTCAGCCAAAAGGAAAGAGAGGTAGCAGTAGCTTTTTTGACCTCTCCTCTTGCCAGAATAAACTACAAACAGAGAAGACGTTTGTCTGAAATCCTTTGTTGCTTCTAAATAGAACTTTAAAGCACGGACTACATCTAAATTGTGTAACAAGCGTTCCTTCTTTGAAACTGGATTCGGACACAAAGAAGGCACAACTATTTCCTGGTTAATATTCTTGTTGGAACAACCTTTGGAAGGAAACCAGGTTTAGTACGCAAAACAACCATATCTGAATGGAACACCAGATAGGGCGGATTACACTGCAGAGCAGATAATTCAGAAACTCTTCTAGCAGAAGAATAGCAACCAAAAACAGAACTTTCCAAGATAACAACTTGATATCTATGGAATGTAAGGGTTCAAACGGAACCCCTTGAAGAACTGAAAGAACCAAATTTAGACTCCAGGGAGGAGTCAAGGGTCTGTAAACAGGCTTGATCCTGACCAAAGCCTGAACAAAAGCTTGAACATCTGGCACAGCTGCCAGTCGTTTGTGTAACAAGACAGATAAAGCAGAAATCTGTCCTTTTAGAGAACTCGCTGATAATCCCTTATCCAAACCTTCTTGGAGAAAGGAAAGGATCCTAGGGATTTTAATCTTACTCCATGAGAATCCCTTGGATTCACACCAACAGATATATCTTTTCCATATTTTATGGTAATCTTTCTAGTCACAGGTTTTCTGGCTTGTACCAGAGTATCTATCACAGAATCTGAAAACCCACGCTTAGACAAAATCAAGCGTTCAATTTCCAAGCAGTCAGCTGGAGAGAAACTAGATTTGGATGTTCGAATCCTGTCTCAAAGGTAGCTTCCATGGTGGAGCCGATGACATATTCACCAAGTCTGCATACCAAGTCCTGCGTGGCCACGCAGGAGCTATGAAAATCACTGAGGCCTTCTCCTGTTTGATCCTGGCTACCAGCCTGGGAATGAGAAGGAACGGTGGAAACGCATAAGCTAGGTTGAAAGTCCAAGGTGCCACTAATGCATCCACTAGAGTCGCCTTGGGATCCCTGGATCTGGACCCGTAGCAAGAAACCTTGAAGTTCTGATGAGACGCCATCAGATCCATGTCTGGAATGCCCCATAATTGGGTCAACTGGGCAAACACCTCCGGGTGGAGTTCCCACTCCCCCGGATGAAAGGTCTGACGACTCAGATAATCCGCCTCCCAGTTTTACACTCCAGGGATGTGGATCGCAGACAGGTGGTAGGAGTGATCCTCCGCCCATTTGATGATCTTGGTCACCTCTCTCATCGCCAGGGAACTCCTTGTTCCCCCCTGATGGTTGAAGTAAGCAACAGTCGTCATGTTGTCTGATTGGAATCTTATGAATCTGGCCTTTGCTAGTTGAGGCCAAGCCCGGAGAGCATTGAATATCGCTCTCAGTTCCAGGATGTTTATCGGGAGAAGAGACTCTTCCCGAGACCATAGACCCTGAGCTTTCAGGGAATCCCAGACCGCGCCCCAGCCTAATAGACTGGCGTCGGTCGTGACAATGACCCACTCTGGTCTGCGGAAGCTCATTCACTGGGACAGGTGATCCTGAGTCAGCCACCAACGGAGTGAGTCTCTGGTCTTCTGATCTACTTGAATCACTGGAGACAAGTCTGTATAGTCCCCATTCCACTGTTTGAGTTGTAATGGTCTTAGATGAATTCGCGCAAAAGGAACTATGTCCATTGCTGCAACCATCAACCCTACTACTTCCATGCACTGAGCTATGGAAGGCCGTAGAACAGAGTGAAGAACTTGACAAGCGTTTAGAAGCTTTGACTCTCTGACATCTGTCAGGAAAATCTTCATTTCTAAAGAATCTATTATTGTTCCCAAGAAAGGGACTCTTGTTGACGGAGACGGGGAACTTTTTTCTATGTTCACCTACCACCCGTGAGATCTGAGAAAGGCTAGAACAATGTCTGTGTGAGCCTTTGTCTTTGAAAGAGACGCTTGAATTAGGATGTCGTCCAAGTAAGGTGCCACTGCAATGCCCCTGGGTCTTAGAACCGCTAGAAGGGACCCGAGCACCTTTGTGAAAATCCTTGGAGCAGTGGCTAGTCCGAATGGGAGAGCCACAATAGGTAATGTTTGTCCAGAAAGGCGAACCTTAGGAACTGATGATGATCTTTGTGGATAGGAATATGCAGATACGCATCCTTTAGATCCACGGTAGTCATAAATTGACCCTCCTGGATTGTAGGTAAAATCGTTCGAATAGTTTCCATTTTGAACGATGGCACTCTGAGAAATTTGTTTAGAATTTTTAAATCCAGAATTGGTCGGAAAGTTCCCTCTTTTTTTTTTTTTGGGAACTACAAACAGATTTGAGTAAAACCCCTGACCTTGTTCCACAGTTGGAACTGGGAGTATCACTCCCATCTTTAACAGGTCTTCTACACAATGTAAGAATGCCTGTCTCTTTACTTGGTTTGAAGATAAGTGAGACATGTGGAACCTTCCCCTTGGGGGTAGTTCCTTGAATTCTAGAAGATAACCCTGAGAGACTATTTCTAGTGCCCAGGGATCCTGAACATCTCTTGCCCAAGCCTGAGCAAAGAGAGAGAGTCTGCCCCCTACTAGATCCGGTTCTGGATCGGGGGCTACCTCTTCATGCTGTCTTGGTAGCAGCAGCAGGTTTCTTGGCCTGTTTACCCTTGTTCCAGCCTTGCATTGATTTCCAAGCTGGTTTAGTCTGGGAAGCGTTACCCTCTTGTCTAGAGGCTGCCGAGTTGGAAGCCGGTCCGTTCCTGAAATTGCGAAAGGAACGAAAATTGGACTTATTCTTAGCCTTGAAAGGTTTATCTTGTGGGAGGGCATGGCCCTTTCCCCCAGTGATGACTGAAATAATCTCTTTCAATTCTGGCCCAAAAGGGGTCTTACCTTTGAAAGGGGTATTAAGCAATTTTGTCTTGGAAGATACATCTGCCGACCAAGACTTTAGCCAGAGCGCTCTGCGCGCCACAATTGTAAACCCTGAATTTTTTGCCGCTAACCTCGCTAACTGCAAAGCGGCGTCTAAAATAAAGGAATTAGCTAACTTAAGTGCGTAAATTCTGTCCATGACTTCCTCATACGGAGTCTCCCTACTGAGCGACTTTTCCAGTTCCTCGAACCAGAACCACGCCTCTGTAGTGACAGGAATAATGCACGAAATAGGTTGAAGGAGGTAACCTTGCTGTACAAAAATCTTTTTAAGCAAACCCTCCAATTTTTTATCCATAGGATCTTTGAAAGCACAATTGTCCTCAATAGGAATGGTCGTGCGCTTGGCTAGAGTAGAAAACTCCCCCTCGACCTTAGGGACTGTTTGCCATGTGTCCTTCCTGGGGTTGACCATAGGGAACAATTTCTTAAATATAGGAGGAGGGACAAAAAGGTATGCCTGGCTTCTCCCACTCCTTATTCACCATGTCCGCCACCCGTTTAGGTATCGGAAAAGCATCAGGGTGCACCGGGACCTCAAGGAACTGTCCATCTTGCACAATTTTTCTGGGTTGACCAGATTGTCACAATCATCCAGAGTAGATAGCACCTCCTTAAGTAATGCGCGGAGATGCTCTAATTTAAATGTCACAACATCAGGTTCTGCCTGCTGAGAAATTCTTCCTGTATCAGAAATTTCCCCATCTGACAAACCCTCCCTCACTGCCACTTCAGATTGGTGTGAGGGTATGACAGAAAAATTATCATCAGCGCCCTCCTGCTCTACAGTGTTTAAAACAGAGCAATCGCGCTTTCTCTGAAATGCTGGCATTTTGGATAAAATATTAGCTATGGAGTTATCCATTACTGCCGTCAATTACTGCATAGTAACAAGCATTGGCGCGCTAGAAGTACTAGGGGTCGCCTGCGCGGGCATAACTGGTATAGACACAGGAGGAGATGATGTAGAACTATGTCTACTTCCTTCATCTGAGGAATCATCCTGGGCAACTTTACAATTTGTGACAGTTCTGTCCTTACTTTTTTTGGACGCAATGGCACAATTATCACACTATATTTGAAGGGGGAACCACATTGGCTACCATACATACAGAACATGATCTATCTGAAGGTACAGACATGTTAAACAGGCTTAAACTGGTTAATAAAGCACAAAAACCGTTTTAAAACAAAACCGTTACTGTCTCTTTAAATGTTAAACAGGGCACACTTTATTACTGAATATGTGAAAAACTATGAAGGAATTATCCAATCTTTACCAAATTTTCACCACAGTGTCTTAATACATTCAAAGTATTGCACCCCAATTTTCAAGCTGTTAACCCTTAAAATGTGGAAACCGGAGCCGTTTTTAATTTTAACCCCCTTACAGTCCCAGCCACAGCCTTTGCTGCAACTTCACCAATCCCAGGGGGGTATATGATACCAAATGAAGCCTTCTAGGAACGTTTTTAGTGGATTCCAGACCCACACACATGCAGCTGCATGTACTGAACTCAAAATTAACTGCACAGTAATGGCGCGAAAATGAGGCTCTGCCTACTACAGAGAAAGGCCCTTCCTGACTGGGAAGGTGTCTTAACAAGTGCCTGGTGCTAAAAACGTTCCCCAATGTTATAAAAGTGTGGAATACAACTTCAAACTGCATATAATACTTAAATAAAGCAATCGATTTAGCCCCTAAAAGTGTCTACCAGTTTATAGCCCATAATAAGCCCTTTATTCTGTTTGAGACTAAGAAAATGGCTTACCGATCCCCATGAGGGGAAAATGACAGCCTTCCAGCATTACACAGTCTTGTTAGAAATATGGATAGTCATACCTTGAGCAGAAAAGTCTGCAAACTGTTCCCCCCAACTGAAGTTATCTCATCTCAACAGTCCTATGTGGAAACAGCAAACGATTTTAGTAACTGCTGCTAAAATCATAATCCTCTCACAAACAGAAATCTTCATCTCTTTCTGTTTCAGAGTAAATAGTACATACCAGCACTATTTTAAAATAACAAACTCTTGATAGAAGAATAAAAAACTACAACTAAACACCACAAACTCCTCACCATCCCCGAGGAGATGCTACTTGTTCAGAGCGGCAAGGAGAATGACTGGGGGGGCGGAGCCTTGGAGGGACTATATGGACAGCTCTTGCTGTGTGCTCTCCTTGCCTTTCCCTGTGGGGGAGGAGAATATCCCACAAGTAATGGATGACACCGTGGACCGGACACACCAATGTTGGAGAAAAGTCTCTCTACTCAAGAGAGGCCAAAACTGAAGGGCCCAAAACATGTATGGGCAACTTCACCGCCAGAAGTAACCAAACTCCCTGTCCTCTCTCGGACCCACAGGCTGCATCTCAAGCTGAAAGACTTGCATCTGTCGAGATCACTGTCTAATTTGGGCGGACAAAGGATGCCCAAAACAATGAACCAATGAATGATCCACCAGGAAATGGATTGTCTTGTATAGGCATCCAAAATAATATTTTGAGCAGAGTGTAAGCACTGCACAATATACAAAAATATAGTGCTAAAAGCCTAAAGGATTTATCCAAGCCAATCCCACAGCCACTTTCCCTTAGTGGAAGCAAATACATAAAAGAAATTAAAAAAGGGTCGGGATGGCGCTAAAAAAGCTGGATAAAACACCACACCTATTTTTTAGGTATATAACGTATATAAAATTATCTTAAATATAAACAAATATTGGAAGCACTGGGTTAATATTATAAAATTATTTATTGTCTAACATAAAATCAATAGAATTATGTGATGTACAAATAAAATCATGAAAATACACTTAAATGCAGTATAGGGACGTCTCCCCAATTGTACCAAATTGCCACCTTAATGTCCGTATGGAAATCAGTTTCAAGTGTGCGTTGGATTATTCCAGAAAAAAACAATGTCTCAATTTATATCAGTATTGATAATTGAAAAGGCATAGATAAAACTTCAAATACCTTACTAATAGACATATGTAGTATTGAAAACAATCCCAGGATAATAGAGGATATCCTTGTTTTAAAAAACAGCCAGATGACCAAGTTCACAAAGTCACAATAATAGGGCACTTTCCCCGCTCTCTATTTTGTAACTTAGTCGGTCTGTTTCAAAAGTCAGGGGCTGATCTTATCTGCATCCAGCAAGTCCGTTCTTATGACACAATTTTCGCTCCGCTGACTGCTCAAAAAACAAATTGTTACCTTTAGTGTCTTGTCGTGTGTCCGTGACTACCGTAATCCAATCTGTGTCTGGTATTACCTGCGTCTGTTGCAGGTCTGTCCTTCCAGCATGGTTGGGGTCTTGTGAGAGGCTCAGAAGCCCGATAATCTGTGTCTGGTATTTACCTGCGTCTGTAGCAGGTCTGTCCTCCCAGCACGGCTGTAGTCTTGTAAAAGGCTCAGAAGCCCGATAATCTCTTGTGAGAGGCTCAGAAGCCCGATAATCTGTGTCTGGTATATATTATTTGGAAAACATTGTGATATATTCATTGTAACTACAATAACCATTTGCCACCTTTTAACATCAAACTATATACCACCATATAGTGAAAATTACCTGGGAACTATTTCTTTTATATACAGAGGCATAGACAATAATGGTATTCCACCTTAAAAGAAAATCCACCTTAAGGAGAAGACAATTAAACATTCAGCCAATTAAAGCAAAGGAACAGATTTTTAAACTGGAGTTCAAGGATCAGCTGTTTATCTTGAAAAAGCCCAGAGGAACGGGTGAAACGCGTAGAAATAACAGCTGATTATCCTGTCAAAAGAACGAACCTTCTCTGCTTAATTTCTAAACTAGGTACCTAGCTGAACCGCGCGTGACACACGCTAAGTGCGGGAATTTTCTTTTGTGGAACAAAGCGGATACACATAAGCAAACAACAACGGTGATTATCGGGCTTCTGAGCCTTTTACAAGACTACAGCCGTGCTGGGAAGACAGACCTGCTACAGACGCAGGTAAATACCAGACACAGATTATCAGGCTTCTGAGCCTCTCACAAGACCCCAACCGTGCTGGAAGGACAGACCTGCAACAGACGCAGGTAATACCAGACACAGATTGGATTACGGTAGTCACAGACACACGACAAGACATTAAAGGTAACAATTTGTTTTTTGAGCAGTCAGCGGAGCTAAAATTGTGTCATAAGAACGGACCTGCTGGATGCAGGTAAGATCAGCCCCTAACTTTTGAAACAGACCGACTAAGATACAAAATAGAGAGCGGGGAAAGTGCCCTATTATTGTGACTTTGTGAACTTGGTCATCTTTGGCTGTTTTTTAAAACAAGGATATCCTCTATTATCCTGGGATTGTTTTCAATACTACATATGTCTATTAGTAAAGTATTTGAAGTTTTATCTATGCCTTTTTAATTATCAATACTGATATAAATTGAGACATCATTTTTTTCTGGAATAACCCAACTTACACTTGAAACGGATTTCCATACGGACATTAAGGTGGCAATTTGGTACAATTGGGGAGACATCCCTATACTGCATTTAAGTGTATTTTCATGATTTTATTTGTACATCACATAATTCTATTGATTTTATGTTAGACAATAAATAATTTTATAATATTAACCCAGTGCTTCCAATATTTGTTTATATTTAAGATAATGTTATTTACATTATACACCTAAAAAATAGGTGTGGTGTTTTATCCAGCTTTTTTAGCGCCATCCCGACCCTTTTTTAATTTCTTTTATGTAAGCACTGCACCACTGATGAAACATATAAAGTTGAAGAGGCCTCATGTGAAACCGAGCAAATGGAATAGCATCTGAGGCTGCTACCATCAGATGTAAGACTTCTATATAAAGAGCTAGAGAAGGAACTGACTGTAAATGTACACAAGCTAAGAGTAACTTCTGTCGATTATTACACCCATAAAAGCAATCCTGGACTGAGGAGACAGAACTTTTTGGAAAATTTTACTTTCAAATCATACTCTTGAAGAAAACCAATGTTTGTTAGTATGAGATATTGTTAAATGAAAAGATGGAGCCTGTACCAAGATGACATCCAGGTAAGGAATAACCAACACACCTTGAGGTCCTATCACCAATAAGAGCGAGTGACCAGAACCTTTGTAAAGATTCTGGGAGCGGTAGCCAGACAAAACGGAAGAGCAACAAACTGAAAATACCTGTCCAGGAATGCAAACCTTAGAAATTGATAATGATGGATGTGAATAGGGATATGAAGACAAGCATCCTTCAGATCTATAGAGGACATGAATTGTCCCTGTTGAACAAGAGGAAGAATAGTCCTTATAGTTTCCATCTTGAAAGAAGGAACCCTGAGAAACTTGTTTAAAGTTTTTAAATCCAGAACAGGTCTGTAAGGTTCCTTTTTTGGGAAAAAAAAAAAAAAAAAAAAAAAAGATGTTTAACCCAGACCCTGTTCCAATCCCATATGCCCATAGACTCCATATTTGAAATCGATTGAAAAAAAGAAAAAACCTATACTGTCCTTAGCAAATAATGTTCAGAACCCAAAATATCTTGAAAAAAATGAAACCAAGCTCCCTGTAAAAGGCATAATCTGCCCCCCTACCAGAAGATCTTGATCGGGGGCCGCACTTTCATGCAGACTTGGCTATCCATGAGGTCTCTAAGAGGTGTTATACTCCAGTGGAATAGTAGTAGCCCCATCTGCTTTTCATAAAGCACTAAAATTAGAAGCAGGTAAAGGAAACATCCTTTTAAACCTTTGAGCAGGATTAAAAGGGATAACAGACCAAGACCACTCTTTAGAACTGATCTCAGAGATAGCATTCGCAAATTAAAATAATTCAGGTTACTTAACAGAGGGTTTAAAATTTAAATTCAGCTGTTTTAAAGAATTATCCTCAGGAACCTTAGAATCCTGTACATAAAACTTCTCTTAAAATAGAACAAAGATGATCAATTTTAAACCATAAAAAGAGGAAGATTTAAGATCAGACTAACTCTTGACCATCTGAAAACACTTCACCCTCAGAGGATAAATCAGAAGCACCAGGGCCTGGAGCATTCAGCTTAAGAGACATTGACTTACTCAACTCAGATAAGCTAATAAAATTTATGCTTACCTGATAAATTATTTTCTTTCCTGGCATGAAGAGTCCATGAATCCATTCAATTACTAGTGGGAATTCAACTCCTGTCCACAAGGAGTAGGCAAAGAACACCCCAGCAAAGTTGTTAAGTATCACTCCCCCTTCCCATAAACCCCCAGTCATTCAGGAATATGGCAAGAAAAAAGGACACAAGGGTAGAGAGGTGCCTGAGGTTTAAAATTGACAAAAGCTGCCTTAAAATTAAATTAAGGGTGGGTCTTGGACTCTCCATGCCAGGAAAGAAAATAATTTATCATCAGGTAAGCATACATTTTGATTTCTTTCCAATGGCATGGAGAGTCCACAAATCCATTAAATTACTAGTGGGAACCAATACCCAAGCTAGAGTACACAGAATAGAAGGGAGGGAGAAACAAGACGGGTGGACCTAAACAGAAGGCACCACCCTCTTGAAGATATTTCCTCCCAAAAGAAGCCTCAGCTGAGGCAAAAACATCAAATTTGTAGAATTTGTAAAAAGTGTGCAACGAGGACCAAGTGGCCGCCTTGAAGATCTGCTCCACAGAAGCCTCATTTTTAAAGGCCCAAGAAGAAGAGACAGCCGTAGTGGAATGAGTCATAATTCTCACAGGAGGCTGTTGTCCAGCTGTCTCGTAAGCCAACTGAATAACACTTCTCAACCAAAAAGAAAGAGTAGAAGAAGTGGCTTTCTGGCCCTTACATTTACCAGATAACACAACAAAAGGGCAGTAGATTGACGAACGTCTCTACAGTAGTTGCCTGCAGATAGAATTTCAGAGCATGCACAACATTCAGGTTATGCAACAGACGTTCCTTCTGAGGAGGAGGATAAGGACAAAAAGAAGGAACGACAATATCCTGATTGATATTGCAGTCCGACAACACCTTAGGAAGAAATCCAAACTTAGTACCAAGGACCGCCTTATCCGCATGAAAAATAAGGTAAGGGGGATCACACTGCAGAGCCGAAAGCTCTGAGACTCTATGAGGAGAAGAAATAGTGAGAAGAAACAAAACATTCCAAGATAACACTTTAATATCAATAGCGTGCATAGGCACAAACTGAGCCTGCTGCAGAATCCTAAGAGCAACATTAAGACTCTATGGAGAAGCAACTGGTTTAAACACAGGCCTGATTCTGACCAAGGCCTGAACAAAGGATTGATCATCTGGCATGTCTGCCAGACGTTTATGCAAAATAATTGAGACGGCAGAAATCGGACCCTTCAGAGTACTGACTGACAAGCCTTTTTCCAGGCCCTGCTGAAGAAAGGACAGGATGCTGGGAACACTCACCTGACTCCAAGAGAAACCCCTAGATTTGCACCAAAAAAGGTATTTATGCAACACCTTATGGCAAATCCTGTGAGTTACCGGCTTACGATCCTGAAGCATGGTATCAATAACCTTTTCTGAGAAACCTCGTCTAGACAAGACTAGGAGTTCAATCTCCAAGCAGTCAGCATTAGAGAATCTATATTTGGATGTAGAAAAGGACCCTGAAGTAGAAGGTCCTTCCTTAGAGGCAATTTTCACGGGGGAAAGGATGACATCACCAGGTCCGCAAACCAAATTCTGCGAGACCAAGCTGGAGCGATCAGAATTACAGAAGCTTGCACCTGTATCATCCAAGGAGGGCAAATGGAGGAAACAGGTAAATTAGGAGGAGGTCCCATGGAACCGCCAGAGCGTCGACAAGAGCTGCCTGCGGATCCCTTGATCTTGATCCATATTTTGGAAGCTTGGCGTTTAGATGAGACGCCATCAGATCCAACTCCGGAACTCTCCACTTGAGAGTGATCATTGAGAATACATCCAGATGGAGGGCCCACTCCCCTGGATGAAAAGTCTGCCTGCTCAGATAATCCGCTTCCCAGTTGTCCACCCCTGGGATGTGGATGGCAGAAAGGTGAAAATTGTGAGACTCTGCTCACTGAAGTATGCAAGTCATCTCCTTCATAGCTAATGAACTCTGAGTTTCTTCCTGGTGGTTGATATATACCACCAAAGTGATGTTGTCCGATTGGAATCTGATAAACTGGACCAAACTCAGTTGAGGACAAGCTGTCAGAGCATTGAAGATTGCTCTCAATTCTAGGATATTTATAGGGAGGGAAGACTCCTCCTGATTCCAAAGTCCCTGAGCTCTTAAGGAACCCCAGACTGCTCTCCTGCCCGACAGGCTGGCATACGTGGTCACAATCTGCCAAAATGGTCTCAGGAAGCATGTGCCCTGGGACAGATGGTCCTGGGAGATCCACCAGGACAGAGGGTCCTGGTTGTCCAGCACTATCCTCAGAGAGACCTGAGTGGTCTCCGTTTCATTGTCTGAGCATGCATAACTGTAGAGGTCTCGGATGGAAACGAACAAAATGAGTAATGTCTATGGAAGCCACCATTAGACCAATTACTTCTATACACAGAGTCACTGACGGACGTACAGAGGACTGAAGAGAAAGACGAGCAGCAAGAAGCATTGATTTTCTGACCTCTGTCAAGAAAATCTTCATGGAGAGTCTATGATCGTCCCTAAAAAACAAAACCATTGTATTTGGCACCAAGGAACTCTTTTCCAGATTCACCTTCCACCAGTGGGATCGGAGAATCAACAACAGAATCCGTATGAGATTTTGCTAAATGAAAAGATGGCGCATGAACCAAGGTATTGTCCAGGTACAGAGCCACCACGATTCCCTGAGATCTGCCCACTACCAGAAGAGCCTCTAGAACCTTTATAAAGATTTGAGGGACAGTGGCAAAGCTGAAAGGAAGTTCTACAAATTGGAAGCACTTGTCCAAAAAGGCAAACCGAAGGTATTGGAAATGTTCCTTGTGAATAGGGACATGAAGATATGTGTCCTTCAGATCGATGGTAGTCAAACTGACCCCCCCTGAACTAAAGGGAAGAAAGAACTAATAGTCTCCATTTTGAAGGATGAAACCTTGAGAAATTTAAGAGAGACTTGAGGTCCCCTTTCTTGTGAACCACAAATAGGTTGGAATAGAATCCTTGTCCCTGTTCCGCCAGAGGAACTGGTACAATCACTCCCAGAGAAGCAAGATCCTTTACACAGTTTAAGAAGGCCTCTCTCTTTACCTGGTTTAAGATAATCTTGACAGGAGAAATCTGCCCCTGGGAGGACAAGATTTGAATCCTATCCTGTAACCCAGGGAGACAACCTCCACTGCCCAAGGATCCATCGCAAATCTAAGCCTGCTCCCCACTTGATCCAGGACTGGATCGGGGGCAGCCCCTTCATGCTGACTTAGACACAGAGGAAGGCTTCTTGGATTGTTTACCCTTATTCAGAGGCTGGTTAGATCTCCAAGAGGTCTTGGTTTGCTCAGGCTTGGAAGAAGAGGATTTTTGTCCCTTGAAATTCCGAAAATTAGAATTCTGGTGACCCTTGGGTCGTCCCTTTTTGTCCTGTGGCAGAAAAGCCCCCTTTCCACTAGTAACCGCGGAAATGATTTTAGCCAGGCCCAGACCAAATAAAGTCATGCCCTTAAAGGGCAGAGACAGAAGCTTAGACTTAGATGTCACATCAGCAGACCAAGATTTTAGCTACAGGTCTCTGTGAGATAGAACGGCAAATCTAGAAATCTTTGCTCCCAAATGAACTACTTGTATGCGGCATCACAGATATCCTGGATCTCCTCTGGTCTCCGAAATCAGATCAGACAAGGAGTCGCACCAATAAGAGACCACACCAGCAACTGTAGCAATACTAGCAACCATTTGCCATTGTAAACCCTGGTGTAGGAACATCTTTCTAAAGTAACCTTCCAGTTTCCTATCCATAGGGTCCTTAAAGGCGGAACTATCCTCTAAAGGCAAAGTGGTTCTCTTGGCTAAGGTGGATATAGCGCACTCCACTTTAGGAAGAGTGTGCCAAAGATCCCGCACAGAGTCAGCAACAGGAAACTTCTTTTTAAAAACAGGAGACGGTGAAAAAGGAACAACCGGCTTCTCCCATTCCTGAGATATATTGTCAGACATGCAATCTGGAACAGGAAAAACTTAGAGATTTTGGTTTGACATCAAAAACCCTGTTAAAGGGACACTGTACCCAAAAATTTTCTTTCGTGATTCAGATTGAGCATGAAATTTTAAGCAACTTTCTAATTTACTCCTATTATTAAATTTTCTTCATTCTCTTGGTATCTTTATTTGAAATGCAAGAATGTAAGTTTAGATGCCGGCCCATTTTTGGTGAACAACCTGGGTTGTCCTTGATGATTGGTGGATAAATGACTCCACCAATAAAAAAGTGCTGTCCAGAGTACTGAAACAAAAAAAAAAAAAAAAGCTTAGATGCGTTCTTTTTCAAATAATGATAGCAAGAGAACGAAGAAAAATTGATAATAGGAGTAAATTAGAAAGTTGCTTAAAATGGCATGCTCTTTCTGAATTACAAAAGAAAAAATTTGGGTTCAGTGTCCCTTTAAGCTTATTAGCCTTTTTAGGAGTCTCTGCAACTGTTTCAGAGTCATCCAAAGTAGATAAAACCTCTTTCAAAAGTAAAGGTGATCAAGCTTAAAACTAAAATTAACCTCCTGTGAGTCCGCTGTACTAGCAACAGCAGATTTAGAATCTGAGATCTCACTCTCAGAAGCTACGGGGGAAAGATCCTCCTCAGATAACTGAGCTAGACTGACTAAAGTAGCCTTGGCGGAATCAGAACTCTTAGAAATGTTTTCAGATTTTCTTTTTCTTTTACCAGCAGTAGGTAAGGCACTCAGAGCCGCAGAAACTGCAAAAGTTAGTTGTGCAGCAAAATCCCCTGGTAAACATACACACCAGGGGTTGACAGAGGAACCGCAGGGCACTGCATGTGAAACTGTCAAAGACTGGGACGTTTGAGGAGAAAGCTGAAGCATAACCTGAACAGTATTATCCTGAAAGAAAGATGGCTCAGATAGGGTATCTTTATTTTTAGAAAGTAACATTTTATTTAGGCATGAGGAGCAAAATTGCACAGTAGGTATAACCTGAGCATCTACACAATAAAGACATTTGTCAAAGGACAGGGATAGATTTTTTTATCAGCATCCATGTCCAACATAGTAAAGGGGCTTTTAATAAAATAACCAAATATATGAAAAGGTCTATGACTAAATAAAATGATGAAAGAAAATTATTTTAGATAATAAAAGAACAGGCACTGTTATGCCCCAGCACTGCTGGGGAGACTCACCCCACCGGCTACCAGGGATCAATTCCACACTAGAAAAGACGATCTTGCTCTTTAAATCTGCAGCTCTTATTAGTCTCTTTATGATGCTGCAAAAACCGCTCAGAAAACAGATAAGAAATGGACTCTCCAGAGGCCGATACACTGCCTTGTCCTACTTGCTCTCACACAATTACGGGCTATGAAAGGAAGCTGAGCGGTCACATGATCGCAACTTTATTTTTAAAGTGAGACACCGGAGCGGAACAAGCGCAAAAACCTAAAGGGAACCGTTGTATTAGCAATCCCTTAAAAAGTACCCGATTCAACTAAGGGGAATATTAACAAACCCATTGTGCACATGCCAAATAAAAATATAAAACAGCCCAATCTCAGAGGATTAGCCAGAATAAGGGCAAAATCCATGCCTAAAATAAAGAGTTCCTCTTTCTCTCTCCTATGACAGAGCAGTGTCCTGTCTCTGCTGCCCATAATAAAATCCCCCAATTAAAAGGAAATCCAGTCCCATTAGGATCCACATTTTTGAAGGGTTAATTACTTAAGTGCTGCATCCTTTACCTTGAAGGCAAAAGCACTTACCTGTGGATTTGCTGCAGGGCAGGTACAGCAACAGGTATGACAGACTCAGCCGAACTCTGACAGGGACCTGTAGAAAAAGAAAAGCAGAGTAGGGGTAGCATAAATGTTGGAAGGTAAGCAAGGACTACCTCGCCGTCTTTCAACTGCTAAAAGCCACCATTACTCTTACTAAAGAGGATTACATGGACACAGCATAGCCCCAATCCTTGCTTGCAGGGGAAAGTACCCATTAAAGGATTAATGTCTTCAGACAAAAAAAGTGAGTACCTACTAATAGCCTACAGTCTAAACAAGTGCCAGCAAAACAACCCCCACACTTACCTGAAAGGCACCTATACTAGTGGACTTACCATAAGCAGCAGAACCTCCTACCAGTAGCTAGCCAATCAGCAAGACAGCAGAAGATCTAAATCTAGAGTATAACATTGAACTAACAGAAGGTGGTTAGGGACCAGTCCCTGCAACACCTGTGGCAGGCCTGTGACTAACTCTTATAGGGTGTTCTTGTGTTACAACCCATACTCCAAAGACATCCCTCTGTCCAAACAGAAGCTGTGGGTAATGAAACAGACCCTAGAGCAAAAGTGAACTGGAGGGGAAAAAAAAAGTGACCCCACTCATTCCATAGAATCAGATACACCAATCTGAAACTCCAAATGATCACCATTACTATACAAAACATTTAAAGTACTCCCCTGGATTAAAGTTGTAATTAAAGTTTCCTTCTGGTTCTGTTGGCCAGGAATGTGGCTACCTTTAATAACCTTGAGGTCTTTCTCTGCCTACCTAAAGATATTAGGAGGTCTCTGACATATCCAAAAGAAATGTGCAATTCAATTTACTTATTTTGTATTTTGCTTTACAATGAGTTTATTATGTAGGTCTTCTTACCAACTAGGGTGGCTACAGAGGATGCTCCAGTGCTAGCTAGCGGAAGAGCAGAAGCTGTGGGAACATTTGCCCAGGGATTGGTCTCACGGACAGGTGCGGCTGCAGATGTCACAGAAACTTGTGCTGGCTTAGCGGCAGGTAAACTGAATGCAGGATTAATGCCATTTACTAAAATAGGAACATAGAATATTGAAGCAGACAGTTAATGTTAGGTTATACTTAAATTACAGGTTAAAAGTAGACACCTTGAGATTAAATATAAAATGTTTAATATTGTGCATAATAAAATAACTTATTAAGTGTGCCCCATTTACATGTAGTTTCAGTGAGTTTTCTTACTGCAGACTTCTCAAAAGACTAGCCCAGCTAATATATGTGCCTAATTGGCATCAGCTGACAATGTCGTTTTTGCCATTATAATGATCTTGGCTAGCCGTCAACAGGATCAAAAATAAAAGGAAAAATGTATTCAGCACAATAATATTTAGTTTCTTAAAACTTCATGTCACGGATATCAGGCTAAACCGCTCCAGCAGCCCTTCACCTCAGAGCTCCGCTCTTTTGGGGATTGGTACCCCCTAGAGAGGGCAAGAGGTGGGGTGATTGCCGGAGGGGAGCTCCTTTGGGAACTGGGGTCTCCGGACCCGCCCTACAACTCCTACTTCCCCTTGGCCTTCCCGGTGTACGTTTGATCACCCGTAGGTCCGGCCCCCAGCCAAGGATCACGTCGCTTTTTGGAATGTAGCATCTGGGGACCGAGGGCTTTACGGGTTCAAGGTCATGACGTTTGGGATGAAGAATGCTCCGGCGACCTTCCAGAGGATGGTAGATCATTTAGGTATGCACTATGCCTGTGCATACCTAAATGATATTGCGATCTACAGCGACACCTGGGAGGACTATTTGGCCCATCTAGGCATCGTTCCAGACCGCATCAGGGCCGCCAGTATGACCCTGAAGCCCGACAAATGTACGATAGGGCTCTCGGAGGTCCAGTACTTTGGACACCGAGTAGGCTGCGGGAAGCAGTGGCCGGAGCCGCCCAAGATTGAGGCAGTCGCGAACTGGCCAATCCCCAAGACTAAGACCCAGGTCTTAGCTTTCCTAGGGACCGCAGGGTACTACCGCAAGTTTGTCCCCAACTACAGTGCCCTGGCCAAACCCCTGACCGACCTAAACCAAAAACAGTTGCCCCGACACGTCCTGGGGTCCCTCAAGTGTGAAGCCGCCTTCCAAAGCCTTAAGACAGCTTTGATTACTACCTCTATCCTGGCTGCTCCTAACCCAACCAAACATTTTTGTGTTCATAAAGATGCCTCCATGTTTGGGTTTGGAGCAGTGCTGAGAGATAGGTGGACCACCCCGTAGCCTACATCAGTAGGAAGCTGTTACCCAGAGAGGTAGGCTACGCGTCAGTGGAGAAAATGCCTGGCCCTGGTGTGGGCCCTGACGAAACAACAACCCTACCTGTACGGACGGGCCTTCACAGTTCTCACGGACCCCAACCCACTAGTTTGGCTCAACAGAGTTGCAGGGGACAATGGACGCCTGTTGCGGTGGAGTTTAGCCTTGCAGCCCTTTAACTTCATATGAGCCTGGGAAAAAGCAATGGGAATGCTGACTAATTTTCCCGGAAAACTGAATTGGGATAGCTCCCCGGACAGCTCTAGGCCGACCCGTGTGTGTATCAAGCCGGGTCTGCCGGACTTTTTTTTTTTGGGGGGGGGGGGGGGGGGAGCACTGTCACGGATACCAGGCTGCCAAGGCTAAACCCCCACCCCCTACTACTTAGCCCCCTCCAATTTCTCACCAGATTTGGACTTTTGAGAGCATCTCACAGATTTGGTTTTCTTCCTCATGGAAGAGCTCATCTCTGACCTCCCAGCCCCTCTTCAGCCGGCCAGGCTCCTGGATCTACTGGCCGACTGAGGCCCCACGAAAAACCGCTAACATTCGCACCAGGTCGCTCCAGCGGCCCTTCACCCCAGAGCTCTGCTCTTTTGGCGATTGGTACACCTAGGGAAGGCAAGAGGTGGGGCGATTGCCGGAAGGGAGCTCGCTTGGGAACTGGGGGTTCTGGACCCCCCTAAACTCCTATTTCCCCTTGGTCTTCCCGGTGTACATTTGATCACCCGTAGCTCCGGCCCCCAGCCATGGATCACGTCGCATTTTGAACTGTAGCATCTGGGGACTGAGGGCTTTCCAACGACACTCTGGAAGTGCCGCCACTCCCCCAGGATCACCCCGGAATAGCCACCTCTGTACCACTATATGGGACTCTATAAGACAATATAGACACTATGGGAAGCGCCAGCCTGTCCGGAGGGGCGGGAAATCTGAGGGACTTATAAGACCCCTTAGTAAGATGAGTGGTGTATAAAAGAAGTGTGTTTCCACAATAAAGTTATTCTTTGTTTCACCCGAATACTTGTTCTGTCTGGTTATTTGGGTGGGCTCTGCTATAATCACTTTGCTCCGCTATATAGCGGCATGTTCCAGGTACAGGATGGACCCTTCTGGCGGAGCAACCCAGTCGGGTAGCCGGTGTCCGCCACACTTCACTTTTAATACATACATATTAAATGAAAAACAATGTGATATAAAGGCAGCTAATTCTATAAGTTTCCTAGCAAACATACTAAACACACTATACGATGCTATGAGCTATGCATATTAATAGAAGTATCATCACTATTCCATTAAACTGAAGGTAAAGTTTTTTTCATTTTGAAGACATCAATGCAGTCTTTATTATTAACATAAGCTAATCGCTAACTTTTTTTCTCTATTTCTTTTATATTTTGAAAATCATATATATTTATAAATCCCTACCGTTACAATGGTGACTCCTCCCTCTCTCTATTTCCTGCTTTTCTGGTCTGTGACTTATAGGAGCGGTCCCACCCGCTCTATACGTCTCTCAAAAGTGCGTTCACGATGCTCCTTTGAACTGCGCATGCGCAAATAGCCGATTTAGATAACAATAAATATATAGTTGATATGATAATAAACATCCACCTTTGGCAAGTAATATAATCATTAGCTGTTAATTGTATTTTAAAAAACTGTGTAAATAAGCTATTACGTTTAAACTTTAAAATATTAAAAATCCGATTTTGAAGGACAGCAGTACTTCTACTGAATAGTTTCTGAAGTAAAGTGATGTGCTTGTCCTTATCAGAGCCGTCCGCAAGAAGACGATGACGTATTATGGTAATTCCAACTGCATACAATTACGCATGCGTGAAACAGGAGCACGCGTGTATTCCGAGCTGAAGAAAAAAAAAAGGATAGTGTATGCGCATATCATCAAGGAGGCGGATGACGTGGAGTGACGGCCGCCTAATGACCAGATTTTCAATTGGACAATGTAAAAACGTGATTAAGACTTAAACGGGTTGAATTTGTAGACCATCAGAAATAGATTTATAAAGCCGAAAAATTTGTTTACAATAAGATTTATAAAAATTGATGAATGAAACGCATATTGATTTGTAACAAAGAATTAAATACTAGATCGACATGAAGGTTGAGAAGATACAGGGTTACATAAATGTTCAACATATACCATGTGTATCAATGTACCACAATACATCAATATATAAAATGGTATCCGCTTTTAGCAAAGAACCATAGTAAATTTTGTTAGCTTGTTGCTTACTCAAAAAAAACAAACTTACAACCCACCTAGGCACTTGGGAAACACATCAGTACCTAGAAACACTCAAGTTAATTAGGCTAGTAATAATTCTCTGTGTAGGATGTTGTGTTTAGGGGTTGGCAAGTTGCAGTTTAAAAAGAAAGTGTAGAATAGCACAATTAAAATCCTATATATAGCATAGGTTTCAAATGTGATGGTACTTTCTGACATAGTAAGAATTCTTATTAAGCTATAGAAGTTTATATTAGATCATAATGGTTGAGTGAATGCAATACCAGAGAAAGAACCAGCAAACTGAGTGTTTCAGTTCTTCAAGGCTGTCAAATTCTAAATGAAGATATTAAGAAGGCAATTACATAAGCAACTTTCCTGTTAGAAAATTAATGATTACTGAGTTGACATCAGAGCTACAGAAGTTAGCAGTGCCACACAAATAAACAACAACAATTACGTATAGAGTTGTACTAAATCCACTAAAGAAAAGACCCTTGTAATAAGAAACATAGATGTTGACGGCAGATAAGCGCCATAGGCCCAGCAAGCCTACCCAATATTTCCTAAAAACTTATCTAGTTCGTAGGATATACTTTTCCCAGTCATTCTTTAAGTCCCCCACAGTATTTATGTTTTTCATGATTTGGATTGAACATTCAATTTTAATTGATTATCAAATTTGCTTCATTATATTTGTATCTTTTGCTGAATAAACAGAATTTTACTACTGGCAGCTGGCTGAACACATCTAGTAAGCCAATCACAAGAGACAAATGTGTGCAGGCACCAATCAGCAGCTAGCTCCCACTAGTGTAGCATATGTGTGTATTTGTTTTCAACAAGGGATACCAAGAGAGTGAAGCATATTTGAAAGTAGAAGTGAATTTAGAAGTGTCTTAAAATAACATGCTCTATCTGAATCATGCAAGTTTAATTTAGACTTTCCTATCCCTTTAAGCAAAACACATATTAGTCTGAACCTCCAAATGAACACCATTACTATAAACAGTAATATAAAGCTAAAAAATAAATAAATCAGCAAACATAACATCTAAGCCTGCGATGATTACCGCATAGGAAAATTGTCAAAATCACCTTTTCAAACAAGACAACTATTATGCATCTCCTACCCTAGCAGGATTTTTTTTTTAAAAAAAAGAAAAGGGTAAACGACCTACAAGGATACTATAATAAGAGAACTATGTTCATTGAAGTGAACATTAGTGCTTCTATTAATAGCGAGTACAGTATTCCTTTGGTCATATAATAAAAGAACAATCAAACCAAACTACTGGTCATAGCAGGTATGACATTCAGACCAGATAAAAATAACTAAACCATGTTTAAATCTTAAGTCAGAAAACGTTACAGTCTGAGTTCACTATACTTCAAACATAAGGATATTTCGACACAGGACAGAAATCCCTTAAATATGATGCAATATACGTAAAGTCCTGGTTTATCCAATTCATACACGGAGTGAGTACCTCATCATTACAGCACCAACCTCCTCTTTTAAGACCTGTAAAGTAAAAAACTTGGAAATTTAGAGCTTGTGAATACAAGCAGAAGTTATGACTTGAACAACCAATCAATTGTCTCCTTGGTTAACTTGAAACGGAGCTCTGTAGAACAGCTTGCAGAGCCAAATCTTGCACTGATTAACCTCACCTGTGTGTATGTAGAGTTAAGCACCAAATCCAGCAAGTAAAGGTTACAGTTCTTACGCTGAAGATAAATGCAATAGTTTCTTGAGAGAGTAATATTAGCTGTGCATGGCACTTTGGTCCTCACTAATAGCCTAGATCTCAGGCTCTGATTCTAAGGCCAGTACAGAGGGCTCCTATGATCTCTTGGGGTTTGAGAGCTCGGTATTCAGATCACAACTACCAGGTGGTACAACTGCTATGACTGCTTAAAGTAAAGGTCCATTTTGATGAATTAGTGCTCGTTTTTAATAAACCTATTAAAAACAAGGGCACTTCAATTCATCAAAATTGAAATTTCAGTGTTTTCTTCAAAAACTTACCTTTTAATACTGACAGCCGCTCCAGCACTTCCTCCGCCCGTCGCAAGCCGTCTTCGCGGGTCCAAAATGACGAATCCGGCTTCCTCCAATCCCAGCGTTGCATCAGGCCAAGATTCCCCTGGGGGGTGGGGGGGTGGGGCTGTGATTGGAGGAAGCCCGATTTGTCATTTCTGACGTCTGAAGAGGCTTCCGACGGCCAGGGGAATCACTGGAGCGGCATTCAGCATTAAAAGGTAGGTTTTTGAAGAAAACAGTGAAATGTCAATTTTGATGAATTAAAAACTGGGCACTAATTCATCAAAATGGACCTTCACTTTAAACAACCATAACCATATCTTGCATACTCACAAAACGGGGCTCGCATCTGCTCCATCAAAAGCTGTGTAGATTTTTCCAGCTTCTGGAAAGCTGGCAGCAGCATAGTCTGCAGAGCAGAAACTAAATGTTCAACGATGTACTGAGCGTATCCAATTTGTCAGGCTCCTCTATGAGATACCTAACAAACTATATACTTTGTGGCGGGAATAGTCCGATTTTTATTTTTGGCAGCACTGGTAAAAAGAAAAAAGTGATAACTCGAGTATAACTATGTACAGTGTAGGAGCCGATAGCTCGCCACTATGCCAAATGGCTTCAGTAAGTTTAAGATGCTTCTTGGCAGCCAAGGGATTGCCTTTATCCAGGGGAATTCCTGAGCACCTATATTGCCAAGGGATAAAAAAACAGATGGCGCGGGCTAAAGCCACTATCCACCTTGATGATTAATAAATTAGAAGGCAGTGGTCATCTTAGAGCTCAGCCCACCGGAAGTCCATCAAAATATTTTTAATGTAATATGTTCTTATTAAAAGAATAAGTAACTAAACAGTAATGTACTGAATACATTCTTTTTTCCCTTCTCTTGATTCAGTTATTAGGAGACAGCACTATTCAGACATATGCCCAAATGATAATCTTATACAGGGCTTCCTCTGAAGTTTTCAACAATAAAATTACATAGCGAATAACATGGTATTTTTATTCTTTACTCCAGTATCAAGTGTGGATTGGCTGCTTCACATAAAGCAGGATTGGCTGCTTCACATAAAGCAGGATTGGCTGCTTCACATAAAGCAGGATTGGCTGCTCCACATAAAGCAGGATTGGCTGCTCCACATAAAGCAGGATTGGCTGCTCCACATAAAGCAGCTGTTGGGTAAAGTTTGGCTATTGAAAAACATTTGCAGTCAACAATGTGTTAATTTGTTTTTAAAATGTTTACACTTTGCTAATGAGCTATTTTATAGCAAGAGAACATAACTGTCTTGTAATTACAACATGTTTAGTGCCTTCTCCAGAGTAATGAGACTATAAAACATAAGACCACATCTGTCCCAAGAAAGTACTTGTAAAAAGATTTAGGATATGTGAGCGTGTCTAACCTGGGTACTTGGCTTGCATCACTGATGGTTAAAGGGACAGTCTAGTCAAAATTAAAACTCTCATGATTCAGATAGGGCATGCAATTTTAAACAGCTTTTCAATTTATTTTTATCATTACATTTGCTTTGTTCTCTTAGTACAAACCTAGGTAGGCTCATATGCTAATTTCTAAGCCCTTGAATGCTGCCTCTTATCTCAGTGCCCTTTGACAGTTTTTACAGCTAGACAGTGCTAGTTCATGTGTGCCATATAGATAACATTGTGCTCCCTCCTTTGAAGTTAATTATGAGCCAGCACTAATTAGCTAAAATGCAAGTCTATCAAAGGAACTGAAATAAGGAGTCAGTCTGCAGAGGCTTAGATACAAGGTAATCACAGAGGTAAAAAGTGTATTAATGTAACTGTTGGTTATGCAAAACTGGGGAATGGGTAATAAAGGGATTATCTATCTTTTAAACAGTAACAATTCTGGTAGATTGTCCTTTTAAGTTACACAGCCTTAAAAGAACAGTAAACATCTTGGAATTACAAGAAATTTCTGTTGTGTTTGCTATTGAATAACATATCTTAATGTTTTTAAAACAAATTAAAGGAACAGGAAACTCCAAAATTATCTTTTCATGATTTGGATAGAATATACAATTTTAAACAACTTTCCAATTTACTTCTATTGTCAAATTTGCTTAATTCTCTTGTTATCTTTTGCTGAAGGAACAGCATTGCACTACTGGCAGCTAGCTGAACACATCTAGTTAAATGGGTGCAGGCACCAATCAGCAGCTATCTCCCACTAGTATAGGATATGCATAACTAAACATTTTATATAAAAATCTCAAGGTGTTGCTGTCCCTTTAATAACCAGCAACTTTTCACTAAGCTTTGTAAGGACATGATTGAAAGGAAACCCACCAATATATATTAATACAGTATATACATACACAAAATATTATTTGTTCTCTCTAGGATACATCAGTAAATACACCTATGATCTTAAATCTGTCCTCTCATTTACCACTTAATCTATCCCAGTGTCTCCAGATCCTAAAGGGAACCATAAGTACCCTACATTAAATATTACTTGGTGCTGCACAGTTTAACCCACCTATCAACATTAGATTTGTCTTTGTAAACAGCATATGCACTAAATCTAATGGAAACCATAAACCTAACCAAATGGCCAGCAAGTATTCTGGCATCTCTAGTTTTCTAAGAGACACAGCTACAGCTAAACACTTTGTGCTTAGGAGAAGAGTCCTGAAGAAGGAAAGAGGTACCCAAAGTTATTCCAAACCATTCTGCTTCTAGTAACGCAAACTGGAATGCTCAGAAGAATGAGCACCAAGTATGGTGTAACAACTCTTGCGTTAACCAAGTGCCAACCTAATTACCACTTAATACCCTCTTCCTTTATAACAATAAACATAATATTTTAAAGGGAAAGCTATTTTATTTTTTTATGTCCAATTTATTTCATTTATCATACTGTGCGCAGAATTTGTATATGCACAGTTTGAGGCACCAGTTCCTACTGAGCAGTGTATAAATGAGTGTCTATGATTCGCTGATGGCTATCACATGATACGGGGCAGGGAAAACCATTGAAATTTTAAAATTTGCCAGAAAAATATCTACTGCTAATTTGTCTTTTTATTATGCATATTGGTTTATGGTAAAATGTTTGTTAATGTCATATAAATGTAATGAGTGCTAGCGTACAGGGTTACAAACCTTCAAATGGAGGGGACTGTGGAGTAGTTGGTTTGGTCATAGGTGCAGAGGTAAAGGGGTCCTCTGGTGGCATGCTGAACGTGCTGGTGATCTGTGAGCACAAGGCGCTAATACTGTCCGTCTCCCCTTCTGTTTCTGGCACTAAAAAAATAAGTATAAGAAACAATGGATAACTTGTGCAAAAAGGAATGTTACCAAAACTATGAGAAAAACAAAGCAAAACAAACAAAGTCTCATATAGAAGCCATATAACTGTAGCTGTATAAACAACACAAACAGCTACAGAAAAATGTTGAACATTATAAAAGACAAAACATTAAAAAGAAAGTTAAATGTATGTCAGTTAATGTTAGTGTGCACCAGGCAGCAAGTATTAAACTACTAAATTAATATACAAAAACAGAATTTATGTTTACCTGATAAATTTCTTTCTCCAACGGTGTGTCCGGTCCACGGCGTCATCCTTACTTGTGGGATATTCTCTTCCCCAACAGGAAATGGCAAAGAGCCCAGCAAAGCTGGTCACATGATCCCTCCTAGGCTCCGCCTACCCCAGTCATTCGACCGACGTTAAGGAGGAATATTTGCATAGGAGAAACCATATGGTACCGTGGTGACTGTAGTTAAAGAAAATAAATATCAGACCTGATTAAAAAACCAGGGCGGGCCGTGGACCGGACACACCGTTGGAGAAAGAAATTTATCAGGTAAACATAAATTCTGTTTTCTCCAACATAGGTGTGTCCGGTCCACGGCGTCATCCTTACTTGTGGGAACCAATACCAAAGCTTTAGGACACGGATGAAGGGAGGGAGCAAATCAGGTCACCTAAATGGAAGGCACCACGGCTTGCAAAACCTTTCTCCCAAAAATAGCCTCAGAAGAAGCAAAAGTATCAAACTTGTAAAATTTGGTAAAAGTGTGCAGTGAAGACCAAGTCGCTGCCCTACATATCTGATCAACAGAAGCCTCGTTCTTGAAGGCCCATGTGGAAGCCACAGCCCTAGTGGAATGAGCTGTGATTCTTTCGGGAGGCTGCCGTCCGGCAGTCTCGTAAGCCAATCTGATGATGCTTTTAATCCAAAAAGAGAGAGAGGTAGAAGTTGCTTTTTGACCTCTCCTTTTACCTGAATAAACAACAAACAAGGAAGATGTTTGTCTAAAATCCTTAGTAGCATCTAAATAGAATTTTAGAGCGCGAACAACATCCAAATTGTGCAACAAACGTTCCTTCTTTGAAACTGGTTTTGGACACAGAGAAGGTACGATAATCTCCTGGTTAATGTTTTTGTTAGAAACAACTTTTGGAAGAAAACCAGGTTTAGTACGTAAAACCACCTTATCTGCATGGAACACCAGATAAGGAGGAGAACACTGCAGAGCAGATAATTCTGAGACTCTTCTAGCAGAAGAAATCGCAACTAAAAACAAAACTTTCCAAGATAATAACTTAATATCAACGGAATGTAAGGGTTCAAACGGAACCCCCTGAAGAACTGAAAGAACTAAATTGAGACTCCAAGGAGGAGTCAAAGGTTTGTAAACAGGCTTGATTCTAACCAGAGCCTGAACAAAGGCTTGAACATCTGGCACAGCTGCCAGCTTTTTGTGAAGTAAAACCGACAAGACAGAAATCTGTCCCTTCAGGGAACTTGCAGATAATCCTTTTTCCAATCCTTCTTGAAGGAAGGATAGAATCCTAGGAATCTTAACCTTGTCCCAAGGGAATCCTTTAGATTCACACCAACAGATATATTTTTTCCAAATTTTGTGGTAAATCTTTCTAGTTACAGGCTTTCTGGCCTGAACAAGAGTATCGATAACAGAATCTGAGAATCCTCGCTTCGATAAAATCAAGCGTTCAATCTCCAAGCAGTCAGCTGGAGTGAAACCAGATTCGGATGTTCGAACGGACCCTGAACAAGAAGGTCTCGTCTCAAAGGTAGCTTCCAAGGTGGAGCCGATGACATATTCACCAGATCTGCATACCAAGTCCTGCGTGGCCACGCAGGAGCTATCAAGATCACCGACGCCCTCTCCTGATTGATCCTGGCTACCAGCCTGGGGATGAGAGGAAATGGCGGGAACACATAAGCTAGTTTGAAGGTCCAAGGTGCTACTAGTGCATCCACTAGAGCCGCCTTGGGATCCCTGGATCTGGCCCCGTAGCAAGGAACTTTGAAGTTCTGACGAGAGGCCATCAGATCCATGTCTGGAATGCCCCACAGGTGAGTGACTTGGGCAAAGATTTCCGGATGGAGTTCCCACTCCCCCGGATGCAATGTCTGACGACTCAGAAAATCCGCTTCCCAATTTTCCACTCCTGGGATGTGGATAGCAGACAGGTGGCAGGAGTGAGACTCCGCCCATAGAATGATTTTGGTCACTTCTTCCATCGCTAGGGAACTCCTTGTTCCCCCCTGATGGTTGATGTACGCAACAGTTGTCATGTTGTCTGATTGAAACCGTATGAACTTGGCCCTCGCTAGCTGAGGCCAAGCCTTGAGAGCATTGAATATCGCTCTCAGTTCCAGAATATTTATCGGTAGAAGAGATTCTTCCCGAGACCAAAGACCCTGAGCTTTCAGGGATCCCCAGACCGCACCCCAGCCCATCAGACTGGCGTCGGTCGTGACAATGACCCACTCTGGTCTGCGGAAC
Source organism: Bombina bombina (assembly GCF_027579735.1). Classification (NCBI taxonomy): domain Eukaryota; kingdom Metazoa; phylum Chordata; class Amphibia; order Anura; family Bombinatoridae; genus Bombina; species Bombina bombina. The sequence goes on from NC_069499.1 coordinate 189,167,470, forward strand.
GTCATCCCTTGAGACAGATTGTCCAGGGACAGCCACCAACGGAGTGAGTCTCTGGTCCTCTGATTTACTTGTATCTTCGGAGACAAGTCTGTATAGTCCCCATTCCACTGACTGAGCATGCACAGTTGTAATGGTCTTAGATGAATGCGCGCAAAAGGAACTATGTCCATTGCCGCCACCACCAACCCGATCACTTCCATGCACTGAGCTATGGAAGGAAGAGGAACAGAATGAAGTATCCGACAAGAGTCTAGAAGTTTTGTTTTTCTTGCCTCTGTTAGAAAGATCCTCATTTCTAAGGAGTCTATAATTGTTCCCAAGAAGGGAACCCTTGTTGACGGGGATAGAGAACTCTTTTCCACGTTCACTTTCCAGCCGTGAGATCTGAGAAAGGCCAGGACAATGTCCGTGTGAGCCTTTGCTTGAGGAAGGGACGACGCTTGAATCAGAATGTCGTCCAGGTAAGGTACTACTGCAATGCCCCTTGGTCTTAGCACCGCTAGAAGGGATCCTAGTACCTTTGTGAAAATCCTTGGAGCAGTGGCTAATCCGAAAGGAAGCGCCACGAACTGGTAATGTTTGTCCAGGAATGCGAACCTTAGGAACCGATGATGTTCCTTGTGGATAGGAATATGTAGATACGCATCCTTTAAATCCACCGTGGTCATGAATTGACCCTCCTGGATGGAAGGAAGAATAGTTCGAATGGTTTCCATCTTGAAAGATGGAACCTTGAGAAACTTGTTTAAGATCTTGAGATCTAAGATTGGTCTGAACGTTCCCTCTTTTTTGGGAACTATGAACAGATTGGAGTAGAACCCCATCCCTTGTTCTCTTAGTGGAACAGGATGAATCACTCCCATTTTTAACAGGTCTTCTACACAATGTAAGAACGCCTGTCTTTTTATGTGGTCTGAAGACAACTGAGACCTGTGGAACCTCCCCCTTGGGGGAAGTCCCTTGAATTCCAGAAGATAACCCTGGGAGACTATTTCTAGCGCCCAAGGATCCAGAACATCTCTTGCCCAAGCCTGAGCGAAGAGAGAGAGTCTGCCCCCCACCAGATCCGGTCCCGGATCGGGGGCCAATATTTCATGCTGTCTTGGTAGCAGTGGCAGGTTTCTTGGCCTGCTTTCCCTTGTTCCAGCCTTGCATTGGTCTCCAAGCTGGCTTGGCTTGAGAAGTATTACCCTCTTGCTTAGAGGACGTAGCACTTTGGGCTGGTCCGTTTTTACGAAAGGGACGAAAATTAGGTCTATTTTTCGCCTTGAAAGGCCGATCCTGAGGAAGGGCGTGGCCCTTACCCCCAGTGATATCCGAGATAATCTCTTTCAAGTCAGGGCCAAACAGCGTTTTCCCCTTGAAAGGAATGTTTAGTAGCTTGTTCTTGGAAGACGCATCAGCCGACCAAGATTTCAACCAAAGCGCTCTGCGCGCCACAATAGCAAACCCAGAATTCTTAGCCGCTAACCTAGCCAATTGCAAAGTGGCATCTAGGGTGAAAGAATTAGCCAATTTGAGAGCATTGATTCTGTCCATAATCTCCTCATAAGGAGGAGAATCACTATCGAGCGCCTTTATCAGCTCATCAAACCAGAAGCATGCGGCTGTAGTGACAGGGACAATGCATGAAATTGGTTGTAGAAGGTAACCCTGCTGAACAAACATCTTTTTAAGCAAACCTTCTAATTTTTTATCCATAGGATCTTTGAAAGCGCAACTATCCTCTATGGGTATAGTGGTGCGTTTGTTTAAAGTAGAAACCGCTCCCTCGACCTTGGGGACTGTCTGCCATAAGTCCTTTCTGGGGTCGACCATAGGAAACAATTTTTTAAATATGGGGGGAGGGACGAAAGGAATACCGGGCCTTTCCCATTCTTTATTAACAAAGTCCGCCACCCGCTTGGGTATAGGAAAAGCTTCTGGGAGCTCCGGCACCTCTAGGAACTTGTCCATTTTACATAGTTTCTCTGGGATGACCAACTTTTCACAATCATCCAGAGTGGATAATACCTCCTTAAGCAGAATGCGGAGATGTTCCAACTTAAATTTAAATGCAATTACATCAGGTTCAGCCTGTTGAGAAATGTTCCCTGAATCAGTAATTTCTCCCTCAGACAAAACCTCCCTGGCCCCCTCAGATTGAGTTAGGGGTCCTTCAGAGATATTAATATCAGCGTCGTCATGCTCTTCAGTAACTAAAACAGAGCAGCCACGCTTACGCTGACAAGGGTTCATTTTGGCTAAAATGTTTTTGACAGAATTATCCATTACAGCCGTTAATTGTTGCATAGTAAGGAGTATTGGCGCGCTAGATGTACTAGGGGCCTCCTGAGTGGGCAAGACTCGTGTAGACGAAGGAGGGAATGATGCAGTACCATGCTTACTCCCCTCACTTGAGGAATCATCTTGGGCATCATTGTCATTATCACATAAATCACATTTATTTAAATGAACAGGAATTCTGTCTTCCCCACATTCAGAACACAGTCTATCTGGTAGTTCAGACATGTTAAACAGGCATAAACTTGATAATAAAGTACAAAAAACGTTTTAAGATAAAACCGTTACTGTCACTTTAAATTTTAAACTGAACACACTTTATTACTGCAATTGCGAAAAAACATGAAGGAATTGTACAAAATTCACCAAATTTTCACCACAGTGTCTTAAAGCCTTAAAAGTATTGCACACCAAATTTGGAAGCTTTAACCCTTAAAATAACGGAACCGGAGCCGTTTTAACACTTTAACCCCTTTACAGTCCCTGGTATCTGCTTTGCTGAGACCCAACCAAACCCAAAGGGGAATACGATACCAAATGACGCCTTCAGAAAGTCTTTTCTAAGTATCAGAGCTCCTCTCACATGCGACTGCATGCCATGCCTCTCAAAAACAAGTGCGCCACACCGGCGCGAAAATGAGGCTCTGCTTATGCTATGGGAAAGCCCCAGAGAAATAAGGTGTCAAATACAGTGCCTGCCGATATTTATAATATCAATATACCCAGATAAAATGATTCCTCAAAGCTAAATATGTTTTAAAACTGAATCGATTTAGCCCAGAAAAGTCTACAATCTTAATAAGCCCTTGTGAAGCCCTTATTTACCATCGTAATAAACATGGCTTACCGGATCCCATAGGGAAAAATGACAGCTTCCAGCATTACATCGTCTTGTTAGAATGTGTCATACCTCAAGCAGCAAGAGACTGCACACTGTTCCCCCAACTGAAGTTAATTGCTCTCAACAGTCCTGTGTGGAACAGCCATGGATTTTAGTTACGGTGCTAAAATCATTTTCCTCATACAAACAGAAATCTTCATCTCTTTTCTGTTTCTGAGTAAATAGTACATACCAGCACTATTTTAAAATAACAAACTCTTGATTGAATAATAAAAACTACAGTTAAACACTAAAAAACTCTAAGCCATCTCCGTGGAGATGTTGCCTGTACAACGGCAAAGAGAATGACTGGGGTAGGCGGAGCCTAGGAGGGATCATGTGACCAGCTTTGCTGGGCTCTTTGCCATTTCCTGTTGGGGAAGAGAATATCCCACAAGTAAGGATGACGCCGTGGACCGGACACACCTATGTTGGAGAAATAGAGGTTTTTGGTTTGGGTATGAATGCTAGTTCCATCTGCTTTGAAACATTGTTTGTGCTTTCAATTCAGTCCTGACTGCAAGAAGTAACACAAATACACATTAACGATATATACTCAACCTGCACTGACTGTTTACAAATAACTTTACCTATATTTTGTCCTTTGAAATAGCTGCTTTTCCTGTTGAAACCTTCATATATACTACATTTAAATACCACAGTAATGGATACAGAAAATCGATGTAAACAAAATGCATCAGAAGACAATCAAGCCCAGCTCTTTTTAAAAGGTGTTTCTGATTCAGCTTTACATACCAATAAGGAAAGTAAAAGGATAAAGAAGAACTCTGATCACTAGGCAGATCTCTGGGAGATCACAAACAAACCATAACGACAAAAAGTCTCAAGGCAAAACCAATTCTTGGTAAGTGTAAACTGTTCTTTCACAGCAAGAGCTCTGAACAACTGAGAATACAAACTGCTCTGCCACTATGGACCTGACGGCTGATGCAGTCACATTGTCTGATTGAAACGAACAAACATTCTACTTAATACAGCAAGAAATGTTGTGCTTTACTCCACAATATTGATGGGAAAATTGAGAAAAACTATTATGGTCCAAAACAACACACCAGCCGAGGCTAGAACCCTATGCAACTGCAGACCAAGAGGGATGTAGGAAACTAGATTTCTAGGAGAACCTTTTTTTTTTTTTATTCAGCCACCAGAAAAAAAAAGAAAAGAAAAAAAAAAGCCTGAAAACAAATAATTTTGTTGTAAAAATAACAAAAAAGACAATAATGGCTATCCAATATGAAAAAAGTAAACTACAGAATAACCTAGAACTTACATACCTGAGTTTGTGATTTGGAAATCAGATTTGCGCTGCACCGTTGACGGCAGTTCATTTATTCGCAAGGAGTGCTGCCGCTTGAAGGGGGACATTTTATTGCTGAGAGCAGGAAAGCCACGGAACGAGCCCTGTCTGGCGAGTTGCTCCACTGGAGCGTGCCTACGTGGGATCATATGAGGGTTGTTCAAATCCTTATTCTCCTGGATCACAGGAGCCACAGTAGGGGGGGATGACTGCACGGCAGCAGCTGGAGAAAATGTCACCGCTATAGGTGGTACAGACTCTGTTATCACTTCAGACTCCGCAACTAGATTAAAATATAAAAATACTGGATAAAAACAACTGTTTAGTGCAACAATTTTATCATATAAGCATTATGATAATATATAAATATATATATATATGTAATTAGCAAATCTGTGCTACAAAAGAATAGAGCTAAAATGAAAGGATACAAGATATCAAGGACTAAGTCTATATTAATACAAAAATTAATACAAATAACTAATCAGAATTTGTTCTGGTTTAGCGTTCTTTTATATGTAATACTATTCTTTTATTTGGTTGTAAAACTAATAAAGATGGAAAAAACAAAACAAAAAACATCAGTACAAAAAACAAAATCACATCAGTACAGAGGCGTAACCACAGGGCCCAGGTGCAAGAATCTAAGAAGCCCCCCCCCCCAAAAGGTGAATTTGATACTTTTTTTTTTTACATCTAACAGAAAAAAAGGTGAATCAGATTATATGTCTGCAAAAGGAGGTACCCTGTGCCGACAGTCTGTGAGATGGCATGACCCCCTATTACTGTATATAGTGACACTGTTTAACCCACTACTGTATAAAGTGAGTTAGTGACACAGTCTATAATCTACCAGTGAGATGGCTGGCCTGACCCTACCCGCCCCAGTACTTTATAAAGTGACCACAGTAGTCAGTGACATGTCCCCCCCCGTACTGTATATAGTGGTACTGTATAGTGACACTGTTTACCCCCTGCCCCCCATGCTGTAGTAACAAGGTCTGTAATTTGCTGGTTCCACAAACATACACACATGCATGCATAAATAAATACACACACAGTCACACATACAGACATACACACACACAAACACCAATGGGTAAAACAGAAACACTAACCCCTGTAGTTAGAGGCACTAGTGAAGTATCATGTCACACTCACATGATATCAGTGCAGGCAGTGGCAGGTCAACGTTTTTTATTTATTTATTTTTGAAGCTGGGTTTCACACTCAGGGGCCCAGTGGCAGTTGCGGCCTCTGCACCCCCTGTAGTTTCGCCCATGCATCAGTACTTTTTATGTTCCTTTGAAACACAGGAGAATTAACAGATGCACAGAGACCGCAAATATCAGGAATATTCTAGCAATTAACCATGTAGCTTAGATTTTTTTTCTCAAAAGAACATGTTTTTTAGGTTCTCTCTTTTCACTGACTTCTGTGCCGCAGAACAAAAGTATTGTTGCAAAGGAGTCACAACCCTGCACATATGTTCTCTCTCCATAAAGGGACATGAAACCAAAAATTTTGTGATTCAGTGTACAATTAAAAAAAAAAAATGATGCCTACCTGATAAAATATTTATTTCATGGTTTCTCTACAACTAGGAGGGGACAAAGACTCTCAAACCCCAAGAGCCCTATAAAACCCCTCCCACATCACACATACCTCAGTCTGACATATAGCCAAGCAAAGTGATGTAATGAAAAGAAATAAGGGCCATAAAAGGTGTTGAGAAAAAAAAAAAGATGTGCTGCAGAAAAAAAACTAACCCCAAAAAAACATAGGGGAGGAGTCTCGTGGACCTTTACCACCATGAAAGAAATTCATCAGGTAAGCATAAATTGTTTTCTTTCATACAGGTGGTGAGAGTCCACAATCTATTACTTTTGGGAGGGATTTAAAAACATTTTTTTTTTATCACAGAGAAAATAAATCCACAACCCAAATAAACGTTGCAGTTTTTTTAATGCACTTAAAATAATTCAAAAAGACAAAAATTTTGTACAAGTATGCATAGACCACCAAGAAGCTACAATGCAAATTTGATCAACTGAAGTCTCATTCTTGAAAAACCAAGAAGTGACAACTGACCTAGTAGAATGAGCAGTAATCCGCTGTGGTGGAGGCTGACCCGACCCTTGTGAAAAACAAATGAGCAAACTAGAAGTGTGTCTGTAATCCTTAGTAGCATTGATGTAATATTTCAATGTCTCAACAACATCCAAAGAATGCTAAGATTTCTCTAAAGCATTCTTAGGAATAGGACACAAAAAAGGAACAACAATCTCTCTACTAATGTTGCTAGAAGAACCTTAGGCAAAAATGTTTAATAAGTCTGTAAAACTGCCTTATCCTGAAGAAAAATCAGATGAGGATCACAAGAAAGTGCAGATAACTCAAACTCTTCTAGCAGAAGAGATAGCCAAAAGAAATAACACTTTCCAAGAAAGTAGTTAAATATCCGCCTTAAAGGGACAGTCAAGTCCAAAAAAAACTTTCATGTTTCAAATAGGGCATGTAATTTTAAACAACTTTCCAATTTACTTTTATCACCAATTTTGCTCTGTTCTTTTGGTATTCTTAGTTGAAAGCTAGACCTAGGAAGGCTCATATGATAATTTCTAAGCCCTTGAAGGCCGCCTCTAATCACATGTTTTTGTATTTGCTTTTCACAGCAGGGGAGAGCTAGTTCAGGTAAACCCTATAGATAACATTGTGAGCACGCCCGTGGATTGTGGCAGACACTGCACTAATTGGCTAAAATGAAAGTCAATAGATAATAAATAAAATGTCATGTGATCAGGGGGCTGTCAGAAGATGCTTGGATACAAGTTAATCACAGAGGTAAAAAGTGTATTATTATAACTGTGTTGGTTATGCAAAACTGGGGAATGGGTAATAAAGGGATTATCCATCTTTTAAAACAACAAAAATTCTGGTGTTGACTGTCCCTTTAAGCATAGGTTCAAAAGGAGGAGCCTGCAAAACCCTTAAACGGACAGTCTACACCAGAATTTTTATTGTTTTAAAAGATAATCCCTTTATTACCCATTTCCCAGTTTTGCATAACCAACATAGTTATATTAATACACTTTTTACCTCTGTGATTATCATGTATCTAAGCCTCTGAAAACTGCCCCTTATTTCAGTTCTTTTGACAGACTTGCATTTTAGCCAATCAGTGCAGGCTCCTAGGAACTCCACGTGCGTGAGCACAGTGTTATCTATATGAAACACATGAACTAACACCCTCTAGTGGTGAAAAACTGTCAAAATGCCCTGAGCCAAGAGGAGCCTAAAAATTAGCATATGAACCTCCTAGATTTAGCTTTCAACTAAGAATTCAAAGAGAACAAAGCAAAATTGGTGATAGAAGTAAATTGGAAAATCGTTTAAAATGGCATATCCTATCTGAATAATGAAAGTTTGTTTTGGACTAGACTGTTCCTTTAACACCAGGTTAAGATTCCAAGGAGAAATTGGCTTTATCACAAGTTTAATAAGGACCAGAGCCTGAACAAAAAACAATTTATGTAAGAATTTACCAGCTAAATTAATTTCTTTCATATTGGCAAGAGTCCATGAGCTAGTGACGTATGGGATATACAATCCTACCAGGAGGGGCAAAGTTTCCCAAACCTCAAAATGCCTATAAATACACCCCTCACCACACCCACAATTCAGTTTAACGAATAGCCAAGTAGTGGGGTGATAAAGAAAGGAGTAAAAAGCAAAGGAATTTGGAAATAATTGTGCTTTATACAAAAAAAAAAATCATAACCACCATAAAAAGGGTGGGCCTCATGGACTCTTGCCAATATGAAAGAAATTAATTTATCAGTTAAATTCTTAAATAAATTATGTTTTCTTTCATGTAATTGGCAAGAGTCCATGAGCTAGTGACGTATGGGATAACAATACCCAAACTGTGGAACTCCACTCAAGAGTCACTAGAGAGGGAGGGATAAAAATAAATAACAGCCATTTTCCGCTGAAAAAATAATCCACAACCCAAAATAAAAGTTATTCTCATAATGAAAAGAAAAACATGAGCAGAAGAATCAAACTGAAACAGCTGCCTGAAGAACTTTTCTACCAAAAACTGCTTCTGAAGAAGCAAATACATCAAAATGGTAGAAATTAGTAAAATGTATGCAAAGAGGACCAAGTTGCTGCTTTGCAAATCTGATCAACTGAAGCTTCATTCTTAAAAGCCCATGAAGTGGAGACTGATCTAGTAGAATGAGCTATAATTCTCTGAGGCGGGGCCTGACCCGACTCCAAATAAGCTTGATGAATCAAAAGCTTTAACCAAGAAGCCAAGGAAATAGAGGCCTTCTGACCTTTCCTAGGACCAGAAAATATAACAAATAGACTAGAAGTCTTCCTGAAATCTTTAGTAGCTTCAACATAATATTTCAAAGCTCTCACCACATCCAAAGAATGTAAGGATCTTTCCAAAGAATTCTTAGGATTAGGACACAAGGAAGGGACAACAATTTCTCTACTAATGTTGTTAGAATTCACAACTTTAGGTAAAAATTTAAATGAAGTCCGCAAAACCGCCTTATCCTGAAGAAAAATCAGAAAAGGAGATTCACAAGAAAGAGCAGATAGCTCAGAGAAGTGTCAGCGCATCCACTGCTTCCGCCTGAACATCCCTGGACCTGGACAGGTATCTGGGAAGTTTCTCGTTTAGATGAGAGGCCATGAGATCTATCTCTGGAAGACCCCACATCTAAATCTGATAAAACACATCTGGATGGAGAGACCACTCCCCTGGATTTAAAGTCTGACGGCTGAGATAATCCGCCTCCCAATTGTCTACACCTGGGATATGCACCGCAGAGATTAGACAGGGGCTGGATTCCGCCCAAGCAAGTATCTGAGATACTTCTATCATAGCTTGGGGACTGAGTCCCACCCTGATGATTGACATATGCCACCGTTGTGATATTGTCTGTCTGAAAGCAAATGAACGGTTCTTTCTTCAACAGAGGCCAAAACTGAAGAGCTCTGAGAATTGCACGGAGTTCTAAAATATTGATTGGTAATCTCGCCTCTTGAGATTTCCAAACCCCTTGTGCTGTCAGAGATCCCCAAACAGCTCCCCAACCTGAAAGACTCGCATCTGTTGAGATCACAGTCCAGGTTGGCTTAACTAAACGCTGGTGATTTAACCACAACGTCAGAGAGTGTCGAACATTGGGATTTAAGTATATTAACTGTGATATCTTTGTATAATCCCTGCACCATTGATTCAGCATACAAAGTTGGAGAGGTCTCATGTGAAAACGATGAAAAGGAATCGCGTCCGATGCTGCAGTCATGAGGGCTAAAACTTCCATGCACATAGCCACTGAAGGGAATGACTGAGACTGAAGGTGCCGACAGGCTGCAACCAATTTCAAACGTCTCTTGTCTGTTCAAGACAGAGTCATGGACACAATCTATCCGGAAACCTAAAAAGGTGACCCTTGTCTGAGGAATCAAGAAACTTTTTGGTAAATTGATCCTCCAACAATGTTTTTGGAGAAACAACACTAGTTGATTCGTGTGAGATTCTGCAGAACGTTAAGACTGAGCTAGTACCAAGATATCTTCCAAATAAGGAAACACCGCTTTACAGAGAGTAGGGCACCTAGAACCTTTGAAAAGATTATTGGAGCTGTTGCTAGGCCAAATGGAAGAGCAACAAATTGGAAATGCTTGTTTAGAAAAGAGAATCTCAGGAACTGATTATGTTTTGGATGAATCTGAATATGAAGGTATGCATCCTGCAAGTCAATTGTAGACATATAATGTCCTTGCTGAACAAAAGGCAGAATAGTCCTTATAGTCACCATCTTGAAAGTTGGTACTCTTACATAACGATTCAAAATTTTCAGATCCAGAACTGGTCTGAATAAATTTTCCTTCTTTGGGACAATGAATAGATTTGAATAAAACCCCAGACCTTGTTCCAGAAAAGGAACCGGCATGATTACCCCTGAAGACTCCAGGTCTGAAACACACTTCAGGAAAGCCTGAGCTTTTACTTGATTTGCTGGGATACGTGAGAGACAAAATCTTCTCACAGGAGGTCTTACTCTGAATCCTATTCGATACCCTTGAGAGACAATGCTCTGAATCCATTGATTTTAGACAGAATTTATCCAAAAATCCTTGAAAAACCTTAATCTGCCCCTACCAGCTGAGCTGGAATGAGGGCCGCACCTTCATGCGGACTTTGGTTTTTTAAAAGGCTTGGATTTATTCCAATTTGAGGAAGGCTTCCAATTGGAAACAGATTCCTTGGGGGAAGGATTAGATTTTTGTTCCTTATTTTGACGAAAGGAACGAAAACGGTTAGAAGCCTTAGATTTACCTTTAGGTTTTTTATCCTGAGGCAGAAAAACCCCCTTTCTTTCAGTAACAGTTGAAATAATAGAATCCAACTGAGAACCAAATAAATTATTACCTTGGAAAGAAAGAGCTAATAAACTAGACTTAGATGTCATATCAGCATTCCAAGATTTAAGCCATAAAGCTCTACTAGCTAAAATAGACATGGATCAATTTTGATAATATAAAAAATGGCATCACAAATAAAATGATTAGCATGTTGCAGTAAGCGAACAATGCTAGATATGTCAGAATCCAATTCTTGCTGCGCTAAATTCTCCAACCAAAAAGTTGATTGCAGGCCTGAGAAGATGACCTGAATATAAATAGGCTTTCCTTAGATAGGATTCAAGTTTCCTATCTAAAGGATCTTTAAAAGAAGTACTATCTTCCATAGGAATAGTGGTACGTTTAGCAAGAGTAGAAAACATAATTTATGCTTACCTGATAAATGTATTTCTCTTGTAGTGTATCCAGTCCACGGATCATCCATTACTTGTGGGATATTCTCCTTCCCAACAGGAAGTTTCAAGAGGATCACCCACAGCAGAGCTGCTATATAGCTCCTCCCCTCACTGCCATATCCAGTCACTAGACCGAAACAAGACGAGAAAGGAGAAACCATAGGGTGCAGTGGTGACTGTAGTTTAATTAAAATTTAGACCTGCCTTAAAAGGACAGGGCAGGCCGTGGACTGGATACACTACAAGAGAAATAAATTTATCAGGTAAGCATAAAATTATGTTTTCTCTTGTTAAGTGTATCCAGTCCACGGATCATCCATTACTTGTGGGATACCAATACCAAAGCTAAAGTACACGGATGATGGGAGGGACAAGGCAGGAACTTAAACGGAAGGAACCACTGCCTGTAGAACCTTTCTCCCAAAAACAGCCTCCGAAGAAGCAAAAGTGTCAAATTTGTAAAATTTTGAAAAGGTGTGAAGCGAAGACCAAGTCGCAGCCTTGCAAATCTGTTCAACAGAGGCCTCATTTTTAAAGGCCCAGGTGGAAGCCACAGCTCTAGTAGAATGAGCTGTAATCCTTTCAGGGGGCTGCTGTCCAGCAGTCTCATAGGCTAAGCGTATTATGCTCCGAAGCCAAAAGGAGAGAGAGGTTGCCGAAGCTTTTTGACCTCTCCTCTGTCCAGAGTAAACGACAAACAGGGCAGATGTTTGACGAAAATCTTTAGTAGCCTGTAAGTAAAACTTCAAGGCACGGACTACGTCCAGATTATGCAAAAGACGTTCCTTCTTTGAAGAAGGATTAGGACACAATGATGGTACAACAATCTCTTGATTGATATTCCTGCTAGAAACCACCTTAGGTAAAAACCCAGGTTTGGTACGCAGAACTACCTTGTCTGAATGAAAAATCAGATAAGGAGAATCACAATGTAAGGCAGATAACTCAGAGACTCTTCGAGCCGAGGAAATAGCCATCAAAAACAGAACTTTCCAAGATAAAAGTTTAATATCAATGGAATGAAGGGGTTCAAACGGAACTCCCTGAAGAACTTTAATAACCAAGTTTAAGCTCCACGGGGGAGTAACAGTTTTAAACACAGGCTTAATCCTAACCAAAGCCTGACAAAATGCCTGGACGTCTGGAACTTCTGCCAGACGCTTGTGCAAAAGAATAGACAGAGCAGAGATCTGTCCTTTTAAAGAACTAGCTGATAAGCCTTTGTCCAAACCCTCTTGGAGAAAGGACAATATCCTAGGAATCCTAACCTTACTCCATGAGTAACTCTTGGATTCACACCAATAAAGATATTTACGCCATATCTTATGGTAGATTTTCCTGGTGACAGGCTTCCGAGCCTGTATTAAGGTATCAATGACTGACTCTGAGAAGCCACGCCTTGATAGAATCAAGCGTTCAATCTCCATGCAGTCAGTCTCAGAGAAAGTAGATTTGGATGATTGAAAGGACCTTGTATTAGAAGGTCCTGCCTCAGAGGCAGGGTCCATGGTGGAAGAGTTGACATGTCTACTAGGTCTGCATACCAGGTCCTGCATGGCCACGCAGGCGCTATCAGAATCACAGATGCTCTCTCCTGTTTGATCTTGGCAATCAGTCGAGGGAGCAGAGGAAACGCTGGAAACACATAGGCCAGGTTGAAGAACCAAGGAGCTGCTAGAGCATCTATCAGCGTTGCTCCCGGGTCCCTGGACCTGGATCCGTAACAAGGAAGCTTGGCGTTCTGGCGAGACGCCATGAGATCCAGTTCTGGTTTGCCCCAACGATGGACCAGTTGAGCAAACACCTCCGGATGGAGTTCCCACTCCCCCGGATGAAAAGTCTGACGACTTAGAAAATCCGCCTCCCAGTTCTCTACGCCTGGGATGTGGATCGCTGACAGGTGGCAAGAGTGAGACTCTGCCCAGCGAATTATCTTTGAGACTTCTAACATCGCTAGGGAACTCCTGGTTCCCCCTTGATGGTTGATTTAAGCCACAGTCGTGATGTTGTCCGACTGAAATCTGATGAACCTCAGTGTTGCTAACTGAGGCCAAGCTAGAAGAGCATTGAATATTGCTCTTAACTCCAGAATATTTATTGGGAGGAGTTTCTCCTCCTGAGTCCACGATCCCTGAGCCTTCAGGGAGTTCCAGACTGCGCCCCAACCTAGAAGGCTGGCATCTGTTGTTACAATCGTCCAATCTGGCCTGCGAAAGGTCATACCCTTGGACAGATGGACCCGAGAAAGCCACCATAGAAGAGGTCTCTTGATCCAGATTTAGTAGAGGGGACAAATCTAAGTAATCCCCATTCCACTGACTTAGCATGCATAATTGCAGTGGTCTGAGATGCAGGCGTGCAAATGGCACTATGTCCATTGCCGCTACCATTAAGCCGATTATTTCCATGCACTGAGCCACTGAGGGGCGTGGAATGGAATGAAGGACACGGCAAGCATTTAGAAGTTTTGATAACCTGGACTCCGCCAGGTAAATTTTCATCTCTACAGAATCTATAAGAGTCCCTAGGAAGGAGACTCTTGTGAGTGGGGATTGAGAACTCTTTTCCACGTTCACTTTCCACCCATGCGACCTCAGAAATGCCAGAACTATCTCTGTATGAGACTTGGCAATTTGAAAGCTTGACGCCTGTATCAGGATGTCGTCTAGATACGGAGCCACCGCTATGCCTTGCGGTCTTAGAACCGCCAGAAGTGAGCCCAGAACCTTTGTAAAAATTCTCGGGGCAGTGGCCAACCCGAAGGGAAGAGCTACAAATTGGTAATGCCTGTCTAGAAAGGCAAACCTTAGGAACCGATGATGATCTTTGTGAATCGGAATGTGAAGGTAGGCATCCTTTAAGTCCACTGTGGTCATGTACTGACCCTCTTGGATCATGGGTAGGATGGTCCGAATAGTTTCCATTTTGAATGATGGAACTCTGAGGAATTTGTTTAAGATCTTTAGATCCAAGATTGGTCTGAAGGTTCCCTCTTTCTTGGGAACCACAAACAGATTTGAATAAAATCCCTGTCCTTGTTCCGTCCGCGGAACTGGATGGATCACTCCCATTACTAGGAGGTCTTGCACACAGCTTAGGAATGCCTCTTTCTTTATCTGGTTTGATGATAACCTTGAAAGATGAAATCTCCCTTGTGGAGGAGAAGCTTTGAAGTCCAGAAGATATCCCTGAGATATGATCTCCAACGCCCAGGGATCCTGAACATCTCTTGCCCACGCCTGGGCGAAGAGAGAAAGTCTGCCCCCCACTAGATCCGTTTCCGTATAGGGGGCCGTTCCTTCATGCTGTCTTGAGGGCAGCAGCAGGCGTCCTGGCCTGCTTGCCCTTGTTCCAGGACTGGTTAGGTTTCCAGGCCTGTCTGGAATGAGCAACAGTTCCCTCTTGTTTTGAAGCGGAGGAAGTTAATGCTGCTCCTGCCTTGAAATTTCGAAAGGCACGAAAATTAGACTGTTTGGCCTTTGATTTGGCCCTGTCCTGAGGAAGGGTATGACCCTTACCTCCAGTAATGTCAGCAATAATTTCTTTCAAACCAGGCCCGAATAAGGTCTGCCTCTTGAAAGGAATGTTGAGTAATTTAGACTATGAAGTCACGTCAGCTGACCAGGATTTAAGCCATAGCGCCCTACGCGCCTGGATGGCGAATCCGGAATTCTTAGCCGTTAGTTTAGTCAAATGAACAATGGCATCAGAAACAAATGAGTTAGCTAGCTTAAGCGTTCTAAGCTTGTCAATAATTTCATTCAATGGAGCTGTCTGGATGGCCTATTCCAGTGCCTCAAACCAGAATGCCGCCGCAGCAGTGACAGGCGCAATGCATGCAAGGGGCTGTAAAATAAAACCTTGTTGAATAAACATTTTCTTAAGGTAACCCTCCAATTTTTTATCCATTGGATCTGAAAAAGCACAACTGTCCTCAACCGGGATAGTGGTACGCTTTGCTAAAGTAGAAACTGCTCCCTCCACCTTAGGGACCGTCTGCCATAAGTCCCGTGTAGTGGCGTCTATTGGAAACATTTTTCTAAATATAGGAGGTGGGGAAAAGGGCACACCGGGTCTATCCCACTCCTTGCTAATAATTTCTGTAAGCCTTTTAGGTATAGGAAAAACGTCAGTAAACACCGGCACCGCATAGTATCTATCCAGCCTACACAATTTCTCTGGAATTGCAACTGTGTTACAGTCATTCAGAGCAGCTAATACCTCCCCAAGCAATACACGGAGGTTCTCAAGCTTAAATTTATAATTAGAAATCTCTGAATCAGGTTTCCCCGAGTCAGAGATGTCACCCACAGACTGAAGCTCTCCGTCCTCATGTTCTGCATACTGTGACGCAGTATCAGACATGGCTCTAACAGCATTTGCGCGCTCTGTATCTCTCCTAACCCCAGAGCTATCGCGCTTGCCTCTTAATTCAGGCAATCTAGATAATACTTCTGACAGGGTATTATTCATGATTGCAGCCATGTCCTGCAAGGTAATAGATATGGGCGTCCCTGATTTAATTGGTGCCATATTAGCGTGCGTCCCCTGAGCGGGAGGCGAAGGGTCTGACACGTGGGGAGAGTTAGTCGGCATAACTTCCCCCTCGACAGAACCCTCTGGTGATAATTATTTTATAGATAAAGACTGATCTTTACTGTTTAAGGTGAAATCAATACATTTAGTACACATTCTCCTATGGGGCTCCACCATGGCTTTCAAACATAATGAACAAGTAGGTTCCTCTGTGTCAGACATGTTTAAACAGACTAGCAATGAGACTAGCAAGCTTGGAAAACACTTTAAAACAAGTTTACAAGCAATATAAAAATTTTTACTGCGCCTTTAAGAAATCCAAATTTTCCCAAATTTTGAAATAACAGTGAAAAAATGCAGTTACACTAACGAAATTTTTACAGTGTATGTAATAAGTTAGCAGAGCATTGCACCCACTTGCAAATGGATGATTAACCCCTTAATACCAAAAACGGAATAACAAATGACAAAAACGTTTTTTAAACAGTCACAACAACTGCCACAGCTCTACTGTGGCTTTTTACCTCCCTCAATACGACTTTTGAAGCCTTTTGAGCCCTTCAGAGAAGTCCTGGATCATGCAGGAAGAAGCTGGATGTCTGTGTCTGTAATTTTTGCTGTGCAAAAAAAACGCCAAAATAGGCCCCTCCCACTCATATTACAACAATGGGGAGCCTCAGGGAACTGTTTCTAGGCAAAATTCAAGCCAGCCATGTGGAAAAAACTAGGCCCCAATAAGTTTTATCACCAAACATATGTAAAAAAATGATTAAACATGCCAGCAAACGTTTTAAAATACACTTTTATAAGAGTATGTATCTCTATTAATAAGCCTGATACCAGTCGCTATCACTGCATTTAAGGCTTTACTTACAGTACTTCGGTATCAGCAGCATTTTCTAGAAAATACCATCCCTAGAAAAAATATAATTTATGCTTACCTGATAAATTCATTTCTCCTGTAGTGTAGTCAGTCCACGGGTCATCCATTACTTATGGGATTATATCTCCTCCCTAACAGGAAGTGCAAGAGGATCACCCAAGCAGAGCTGCTATATAGCTCCTCCCCTCTACGTCATTCCCAGTCATTCGACCGAAACCAAACGAGAAAGGAGAAAACTATAGGGTGCAGTGGTGACTGGAGTTTAATTTAAAATTTAGACCTGCCGTAAAAACAGGGCGGGCCGTGGACTGACTACACTACAGGAGAAATGAATTTATCAGGTAAGCATAAATTATATTTTCTCCTGTTAAGTGTAGTCAGTCCACGGGTCATCCATTACTTATGGGATACCAATACCAAAGCTAAAAGTACACGGATGACGGGAGGGACAGGCAGGATCTTTACACGGAAGGAACCACTGCCTGTAGAACCTTTCTCCCAAAAACAGCCTCCGAAGAAGCAAAAGTGTCAAATTTGTAAAATTTTGAAAAAGTGTGAAGTGAAGACCAAGTTGCAGCCTTGCAAATCTGTTCAACAGAAGCCTCATTCTTAAAGGCCCAAGTGGAAGCCACAGCTCTAGTAGAATGAGCCGTAATCCTTTCAGGAGGCTGCTGTCCAGCAGTCTCATAGGCTAAACGTATTATGCTACGAAGCCAAAAAGAGAGAGAGGTAGCCGAAGCTTTTTGACCTCTCCTCTGTCCAGAATAAACGACAAACAGGGAAGAAGTTTGACGAAAATCTTTAGTTGCCTGCAAATAAAATTTCAGGGCACGGACGACGTCCAGATTGTGCAGAAGTCGTTCCTTCTTTGAAGAAGGGTTAGGGCACAATGATGGAACAACAATCTCTTGATTGATATTCTTGTTAGTGACTACCTTAGGTAAGAACCCAGGTTTAGTACGCAGAACTATCTTATCTGAATGAAAAATCAGATAAGGAGAATCACAATGTAAGGCCGATAACTCAGAGACTCTTCAAGCCGAGGAAATAGCCATTAAAAACAGAACTTTCCAAGATAACAACTTGATATCAATGGAATGAAGGGGTTCAAACGGAACACCTTGCAGAACGTTAAGAACTAAGTTTAAGCTCCACGGCGGAGCAACAGTCTTAAACACAGGCTTAATCCTAGCCAAAGCCTGACAAAAAGCCTGAACGTCTGGGACGTCTGCCAGACGTTTGTGTAAAAGGATAGACAGAGCTGAGATCTGTCCCTTTAACGAACTAGCAGATAAACCCTTTTCTAAACCTTCTTGTAGAAAAGACAATATCCTAGGAATCCTAACCTTACTCCATGAGTAACTCTTGGATTCGCACCAATATAAGTATTTACGCCATATTTTATGGTAAATTTTCCTGGTAACAGGTTTCCTAGCCTGTATTAAGGTATCAATCACTGACTCCGAGAATCCCCGCTTTGATAGAATCAAGCGTTCAATCTCCATGCAGTCAGCCTCAGAGAAATTAGATTTGGATGTTTGAAAGGACCCTGAATCAGAAGGTCCTGTCTCAGAGGCAGAGACCATGGTGGACAGGATGACATGTCCACTAGATCTGCATACCAGGTCCTGCGTGGCCACGCAGGCGCTATTAGAATCATCAATGCTCTCTCCTGTTTGATCCTGGCAATCAATCGAGGAAGCATCGGGAAGGGTGGGAACACATAAGCCATGTTGAAGATCCAAGGAGCTGTCAGAGCATCTATCAGTACCGCTCCCGGGTCCCTGGACCTGGATCCGTAACAAGGAAGCTTGGCGTTCTGGCGAGACGCCATGAGATCCAGATATGGTTTGCCCCAATGATGAAGCAGTTGGGCAAACACCTCCGGATGAAGTTCCCACTCCCCCGGATGAAAAGTCTGTCGACTTAGAAAATCCGCCTCCCAGTTCTCCACGCCTGGGATGTGGATCGCTGACAAGTGGCAAGAGTGAGACTCTGCCCAGCGAATTATCTTTGAGACTTCCATCATCGCTAGGGAACTCCTTGTTCCTCCCTGATGGTTGATGTAAGCCACAGTCGTGATGTTGTCCGACTGAAACCTGATGAACCTCAGAGTTGCTATCTGAGGCCAAGCCAGAAGAGCATTGAGAACTGCTCTTAATTCCAGAATGTTTATTGGAAGGAGTCTCTCCTCCTGAGTCCATGATCCCTGAGCCTTCAGGGAATTCCAGACTGCGCCCCAACCTAGAAGGCTGGCGTCTGTTGTTACAATCGTCCAATCTGGCCTGCGGAAGGGCATCCCCTTGGACAGATGTGGCCGAGAAAGCCACCATAGAAGAGAATCTCTGGTCTCTTGATCCAGATTTAGCAGAGGGGACAAATCTGAGTAATCCCCATTCCACTGACTTAGCATGCACAATTGCAGCGGTCTGAGATGCAGGCGCGCAAAAGGTACTATGTCCATTGCCGCTACCATTAAGCCGATTACCTCCATGCACTGAGCCACTGACGGGTGTTGAATGGAATGAAGGACACGGCAAGCATTTAGAAGTTTTGATAACCTGTCCTCCGTCAGGTAAATTTTCATTTCTACAGAATCTATAAGAGTCCCTAAGAAGGGAACTCTTGTGAGTGGCAATAGAGAACTCTTTTATTTAAAGTAACATCAATGCAATTAGTACACAAATTTCTATTGGGCTCCACATTGGCCTTTAAACATAGTGAACAAAGAGATTCATCTGTGTCAGACATGTTTAAACAGACTAGCAATGAGACTAGCAAGCTTGGAAATACTTTTCTAAATAAATTTACAAGCAATATAAAAAACGCTACTGTGCCTTTAAGAAGCACAAAAAACTGTCACAGTTGAAATAACAATGAACCAAAACAGTTATAGCAACCAATTTTTTACAGTAAATGTATTGTTAGCAAAGGATTGCACCCCCCAGCAAATGGATGATTAACCCCTTAATCCCAAAAACGGATAACAATTTAATAATTAACGGTTTTATCACAGTCAAAACACACTGTCACAGGTCTGCTGTGAGTGATTACCTCCCACAAAACTAGTTTTGGAGACCCCTGGGCTCTGTAGAGACGTCCTGGATCATGGAGGAAGAAATAGGAAGACTGTGACTAAATTTTTACTGCGCAATAAAGCGCTAAAATAGGCCCCTCCCACTCATATTACAACAGTGGGGAAGCTCAATAAACTGTTTTTATTCAGAAACAAACGACAGCCATGTGGAAAAAATCATGCCCATAAAGTTTAATCACCAAGTACCTCAGAAAAA
Source organism: Bombina bombina (assembly GCF_027579735.1). NCBI lineage: Eukaryota > Metazoa > Chordata > Amphibia > Anura > Bombinatoridae > Bombina > Bombina bombina. The sequence continues at coordinate 189,187,511 of NC_069499.1, forward strand.
ACGATTAACATGCCAGTAAACGTTTTTAAAAAAGAAAGTTATGAAGTGTTATTAATAAGCCTGCTGCTAGTCGCTTTCACTGCAGTGCAGGCTCAAATATTACTTTAATATAGACAGTATTTTCTTAGTGAAATTCCATTCCCCAGAAATACCTCAGAGTATACATACATACATATCAGCCTGATACCAGTCACTACTACTGCATTTAAGGCTGCACTTACATTACATCGGTATTAGCAGTATTTTCTCAGTCAATTCCATTCCTCAGAAAATAATTTACAGCACATACCTCCTTGCAGGTGGGCCCTGCCTGCTATCCCCTGTTCTGAAGTTACCTCACTCCTCAGAATGGCCGAGAACAGCAAGTGGATCTTAGTTACGACCGCTAAGATCATAGACAAACTCAGGTAGATTCTTCTTCTAATGCTGCCTGAGAAAAAACAACACACTCCGGTGCCGTTTAAAATAACAAACTTTTGATTGAAGAAATAAAAACTAAGTTTAACACACCACAGTCCTCTCACACGTCCTATCTATTAGTTAGGTGCAAGAGAATGACTGGGAATGACGTAGAGGGGAGGAGCTATATAGCAGCTCTGCTTGGGTGATCCTCTTGCACTTCCTGTTAGGGAGGAGATATAATCCCATAAGTAATGGATGACCCGTGGACTGACTACACTTAACAGGAGAAATAATTTAACTGCACATACCTTATTGCAGGAGAACCTGCACGCTATTCCCCCTCTGAAGTTACCTCACTCCTCAGAATATGTGAGAACAGCAAAGGATCTTAGTTACTTCTGCTAAGATCATAGAAAACGCAGACAGATTCTTCTTCTAAATACTGCCTGAGATAAACAGTACACTCCGGTACCATTTAAAAATAACAAACTTTTGATTGAAGAAATAAACTAAGTATAAAACACCACAGTCCTCTTACGACCTCCATCTTAGTTGAGAGTTGCAAGAGAATGACTGGATATGGCAGTGAGGGGAGGAGCTATATAGCAGCTCTGCTGTGGGTGATCCTCTTGCAACTTCCTGTTGGTAAGGAGAATATCCCACAAGTAATGGATGATCCGTGGACTGGATACACTTAAGAGAAATAGCCCCATCAACTTTGGGGATCTTTTCCCCAAACTCTATAGAAATTGCTGGTAACGGATAACATTTTTTAAACCTTGAAGAAGGAATAAAAGGAGTACCTGGCTTATTCCATTCCTTAGAAATCATATCAGAAATAGCATCAGGAATAGGAAAAACCTCTGGAGTAACCACAGGAGGTTTAAAAACAGCATTTAAACGTTTACTAGTCTTAATGTCAAGAGGACTAGTTTCCTCAATATCTGAAGTAATTAACACTTCTTTTAACAAAGAACGAATATACTCTATTTTAAACAAATAAGTAGATTTGTCAGTGTCAATATCTGAGGAGGGATCTTCTGAATCAGATAGATCCTCATCAGAGGAGGATAAATCATTATGTTGTCGGTCATTTGAAATTTCATGAACTTTATGAGAAGTTTTAAAAGACCTTTTACGTTTATTAGAAGGCGGAAATGCAGACAAAGCCTTCTGAATAGAATCAGTAACAAATTCTTTAAAATTCATAGGTATATCATGTACATTAGAAGTTGAAGTAACTGCAACTGGCAATGTACTATTACTGATGGATACATTCTCTGCATGTAGAAGTTTATCATGACAACTATTACAAATGACATTTGGAGATATAATTTCCACAATCTTACAACAAATGCACTTAGTTTTGGTAGTCAGGCAGCAAAGTTCTAACAGATACTTCTGAGGCAGGATCAGATTGAGACATCTTGCAATATGTTAAAGAAAAAACAACACATAAAGCAAAATTATCAATTTCATATATGACAGTTTCAGGAATGGGAAAAAATGCAAACAGCATAGCCCTCTGACATAGAAAAAGGCAAGAGGCAAACAGCAATGGGGTATAAAACTAATGAAAATTTTGGCGCCAAGTATGACGCACAATGTAAGTGAAAAACAGAGAACCTATGAAATAGACCCCTGTTAGGAAAATCATTGCATTCAATAGGTGATACTCTCTTCACGTCCCTCTGACATTCGCTGCACTCTGAGAGGAATCGGGCTTCAAAAAAGCTGAGAAGCGCATGTCAACGTAGAAATCTTAGCACAAACTTACTTCCTTCACCACCATAGGAGGCAAAGTTTGTAAAACTGAATTGTGGGTGTGGTGAGGGGTGTATTTATAGGCATTTTGAGGTTTGGGAAACTTTGCCCCTCCTGGTAGGATTGTATATCCCATAGCTCATGGACTCTTACATGAAAGAAACATGAATTATAAGGAAGATTAGCAATCTTCCTGTAGAACAAAACTGAAAGAGCAGAAATCCGCCCCTTCATAGAACTGGCAGATAGGCCCTTATCCAGACCATCCTGTAAGAACTGGAAAAATCCTAGGAATTCTAAAACAACACCAGGAACAACCATGATCTATACACCAAGAAATAAAGGCCTTCCAGACATTATGATAAATCTTCCTAGTTACAGGATTACGAGCCTGAATTAAGGTTTCATTCACCGAATCAGAGAAACCTCTATGACTAACCGTTTAATTTCCATGCAATCAAGTTTAGAGACTTGATATCTAGATGGAGAAACGGACCTTGAGCAAGAAGGTCTGACCACATTGGAAGAAGCCAAGGAAGGCAGTTGAACATCTGAACTAGATCAGCATACCAAATCCTGCAAGGCCAAGCTAGGGCAATCAGGATTACTGAAGATTTCTCTAGGCTTATCTTGGAGATCACTCTTGAAAGTATCACCAGAGGAGGAAACAGATGCTCAAATGACCAAGGAGATACTAGAGCAGCCACAAAAACTGCTCGAGGGTCCCTGGACCGCGCAGAGTACCTGGGTAGTTTGTTGTTGAATCAAGAAGCCATCAGATCTATCTCTGGGAGGCCCACAATCTGATTGAACACATCCTGGTGAAGAGACCATTCCCCTGGATGTAGAGACTGACGACTGAAAGTCTTTCCACTTTTTCACTCATGGAATATGAATCACAGAAACTAGACAGGAATTTATTTCTGCCCGTGAGCAAATTCAAGACACATCCCTCATGGCTAGGGAACTGTGAGTTCCCTCCTTGATGGTTGACATAAGCCACTGCTGTGACATTGTCTGTTTGGAAACAGAGATAAGACACCCTTTTCAACGCCAAGTTCTAAAATATTTATGGCCAACCTTGCCTCTGGAGGATCCCCCAAACTCTCTGTGCTCTCAGAGACCTCCAAAAGCTTCCCAACCTGAAATACTTACATCTGTAATGATCACAGTCCAGGTAGGATGAACAAAAGAACCACCCTGAAGAATGAACTGATGATCCAGCCACCAAGTTAAGAGACCGACATGTACTGGGATCCAGAAAAACCTTTGAGATAGCCGAGTATGATCCCTGCACCACTAAGTATACAAAGCTGAAGAGGCCTCATGTGAAAATGAGCAAATGGAATTGCATCTGAAGCTGCAATGATAAGACCCAGAACTTCCATAAATGAGCAACCGAGGGAAAAGAAAGAGACTGAAGGTTCAGACAAGCGGACACCAATTTTAGAGAAAGACTCATGGAGACAGAATCTATTTGAAATCCCCCCAAAAATGCACCTTTGTTTGAGGAACCAAACACCACTTTGGAAAATTGATCCTCCAACCATGTCTTTGAAGAAACAACAACAACAGTCAGTTGGTATGAGATTCTGCTAAAGGTAAAGATGGAGCTTGACCCTAGAGATAGTTCAGGTAGGGAAACACTGCAATACCCTAAGATCTGATCACAGACAATAGGGCATCCAGAAATGTTGTGAATATTCTTGGAACTGTAGCCAGACCAAATGGTGGAGCAATAAAATGAAAATGTTTGTCAAGAAAGGCAAACCTCAGAAACTGGAAATGCTCTCTGTGTAGTGGAACATGAAGATACGCCTCCTTTAAATCTATTGTTGACAAACTGACATTGCTGAACAAAAGGCAAAATAGTCTGAAAATTTTCCATTTTCAAAGGAGAAGTTCTTACAAACTTGTTCAGAGCTTTCAGACTCAGGACTAGTCTGAAAGTACTTTATTTTTTTGGAAAATTAAGAGATTTCAATAAAATCCCATCTCCTGTTCCTGCAAAAAAACTGGTACAATCATTCCCATAATTTATAGATCTGAACATGACTGGAAAAAGCTTGAGCCTTTAAGGGATTACTTGGAACATTGAACAGAAAAAAACCCTCCTTTGGAAGGCCTTGTTCTGAAACCTATCCAATAACCCTGGGAAACTATATTCAGAACCCAGGGGTCTGGGACAGACTGAAACCAAGCCTTTTGAAAAAGGCTTCCCCTACCAGAACCTCAGGATTGGGGGCTGCACCTTCATTCAGATTTGGTAGTAGGGATAGATTTCTTAGCCTGCTTTGACTTGTTCTAGTTAGCACTATGCCTTCTGACTGGGCCAGAGGTGCCTTGCTTCTGTGCAGAGGCAGCAACCTTTTGTTTCTTATTCTGACGAAAGGAATGAAAACGATTAGAAACTTTAGATTTCCCTTTAGGCTTCTTGTCTTGAAGAAAATCCCTTTTACCTCCAGAAACAGTAGATATTATAGAATCTAAATTGAAACCGAACCATAACTTCCCTGAAAAGACAGACAATAGTCTGGATTTTGACACTATGTCGTCAGACCAGCACTTAAAGGGACAGTAAACGTACAGAATGTTATTTAATTCTGCACGTAGTGCAGAATTATAAAACATTATTTTAGCGGTAACTTCATAATTTACAAGTATTGTCAGTTTTTTTTAAGTTTAATGTTAGACTCCGCTCCAGGATCTACTGAGCGGGTCTTGGATTTTCAAATCGCTATTTGTGGGCGTGCTGGCTAGTCACAGCATGCCTGATCGCTCCTTTGGATTGAATGTAGCTCGCTCCTGCTACCAGAGGAAACTTGGCTTTTAAGGTAGATTTCGGTACAAAATCAGAAAGCTCCATTATAGCATTGACAAAAAAAGCAATACACTATAACGCGATAAAAAGCTCTTGAGGAATGGAAATCACTTACCCCCTCCTAAAGTTAAAAACTTACAGGTACATTGTGCACTAAGCCAAACTGCAAAATAAAGCAGGAGACATATAAAAACTCCACATCTGCAGCCTAGATAATGCCCAGCAGTATAAAATACTGTGTGAAAAAAACTGAGTTATAAGGGAAATTAGTACGCCAAAAACCTGACCCACACAAGACCAAGGACATACGTGCGCTAACCTGACATAATCCAACCAAATTGCCAAAAAGTGGAGCAAATCTAAATAGTCGTTAAACCAACATGCGCTATCCTGACACGTGAAAACTTGAAGGCTGTAGATCAAAATTGAAACTAAGCACGCAAAAATCTGAGAAGTGCAAAACAGCATTGGAATAAACGTATAGAATATGTCCCAGGGCCATAAATATTACTAAATATATATGAATAAACAATAGATGCCCATAACAAGGCTATAGTGTCTAAATGTAAAAAAAAAATAAAAAATGATACTTACCATAATTGCTCGTCCACCAGCAAACAACCAGAAGACAGCAAAACCAGTACTGAAACATATCAGCAGAGGTTAAGGAATAAAAGTATATATAGATTCATAGAGGGGGCAAAAGACAAGTTCCTGCAACAAATTATGGAGGGTCTGTGACAGATTTCCCATGAGGCGAAAAAGGGGCAACAAACCATACAGCATAAACATCCCTCTGACAAGCACTGTACTCTGAGGGGAAACCGGGCCTTAATATAGACTGAAAAAAACTCTCTGTAGAATCAAAAGCACATCTTTCTTTGACCACCCCCACCGGTGGCAAAGTAAAGACTGAGGTATATATGAGGTGGTAGGGGTTTTATAGAGCTCTTGGGTTTTGGGAATCTTTGCCTCCTCCTAGTGGTAAGGAAGAGTAATGGAGTTATGGACTCTCACAACTAGTATGAAAGTATCTCTCTCTCTATATACAGTATATAGTATGTAAAGAGAGAACACCAGCGCTAAAACCTAAGTGGTGTATTTAGTGTACCACTCTTAGTTCAGGTATGTGATGTATATATATATATATATATATATATATATAAGTCCCAAGTGGATCCCACACTCACTACTTTGTCACAGCTTCCGGGGTGCACTTAAAACTGTAGTGTACCAGGTTAAATAAGAAAGGCACTCTCCGTATTAAGGTCTGAGGATGGGGGCAACCCCGAAAACGTTCACCTAAGTAAAATTGGATTTAATTAATACGGAGAGTGCCTTTCTTATTTAACCTGGTATATATATATATATATATATATATATATATATATATATATATATATATATATATATATATATATATATATATATATATATATATATATATATATATACACACACACACACACACACATACATACAGTGGGGCAAGAAAGTATTTAGTCAGCCACCAATTGTGCAATGAGAGGCCTGTAATTTTCATCATAGGTATACCTCAACTATGAGAGACAAAATGTGGAAACAAATCCAGACAATCACATTGTCTGATTTGGAAAGAATTTATTTGCATATTATGGTGGGAAATACATATTTGGTCACCTACAAACAAGCAAGATTTCTGGCTCTCAAAGACCTGTATCATCTTCTTTAAGAGGCTCCTCTGTCCTCCACTCATTACCTGTATTAATGGCACCTATTAGAACTTGTTATCAGTATAAAAGACACCTGTCCACAACCTCAAACAGTCCCACTCCAAACTCCACTATGGTGAAGACCAAAGAGCTGTCGAAGGACACCAGAAACAAAATTGTAGACCTGCACCAGGCTGGGAAGACTGAATCTGCAATATGCAAGCAGCTTGGTGTGAAGAAATCAACTGTGGGAGCAATAATTAGAAAATGGAAGACATACAAGACCACTGATAATCTCCCTTGATCTGGGGCCCCACGCAAGATCTCACCCCGTGGGGTCAAAATGATCACAAGAACGGTGAGCAAACATCCCAGAACCACACGGGGGGACCTAGTGAATGACCTGCAGAGAGCTGGGACCAACATAACAAAGGCTACCATCAGTAACAAACTACGCCGCCAGGGACTCAGATCCTGCAGTGCCAGACGTGTTCCCCTGCTTAAGCCAGTACATGTCCGGGCCCATCTGAAGTATGCTAGAGAGCATTTGGATGATCCAGAAGCAGATTGGGAGAATGTCATATGATCAGATGAAACCAAAGTAGAACTGTTTGGTAGAAACACAACTCGTCGTGTTTGGAGGAGAGAGAATGCCGAGTTGCAACCAAAGAACACCATACTTACTGTGAAGCATGGGGGTGGCAACATCATGCTCTGGGGCTGTTTCTCTGCAAAGGGAACAGGACGACTGATCCGTGTACATGAAAGAATGAATGGGGCCATGTATCGTGAGATTTTGAGTGCAAGCCTCCTTCCATCAGTAAGGGCATTGAAGATAAAACGTGGCTGGGTCTTTCAGCATGACAATGATCTCAAACACACCGCCCGGGTAACGAAGGAGTGGCTTCGTAAGAAGCATTTCAAGGTCCTGGAGTGGCCTAGCCAGTCTCCAGATCTCAACCCCATAGAAAACCTTTGAAGGGAGTTGAAAGTCTGTTGCCCAGCGACAGCCCCAAAACATCACTGCTCTAGAGGAGATCTGCATGCAGGAATGGGCCAACATACCAGCAACAGTGTGTGACAACCTTGTGAAGACTTACAGAAAACCTTTTACCTCTGTCATTGCCAACAAAGGATATATAACAAAGTATTGAGATCAACTTTTCATATTGACCAAATACTTATTTTCCACCATAATTTGCAAATAAATTCTTTCCAAATCAGACAATGTGATTGTCTGGATTTGTTTCCACATTTTGTCTCTCATAGTTGAGGTATACCTATGATGAAAATTACAAGCCTCTCTCATCTTCGTAAGTGGGAGAACTTGCACAATTGGTGGCTGACTAAATACTTTTTTGCCCCACTGTATATATATAAAAATAATCCCCAATGAAGGATAAGCACAGACTTACGGTCACAGCTGCCAGGGTGCACTTTATACACACATAGGCTCCCTTCATAGAAAAGGCACTCGCTGATCTTTATAAAAAATGTAGTAATTTATTTTCATAACCTTAGTGGAAAGGCATAACGTTTCGGTGTGTCCTCACACCTTTGTCAAATGTCACAACAAAATCAGGAAAAAACGTGCCCCCAAAGAAACGCCTAACACAAGTTATCAATACCCACCTTATATACACATAAAAAAACAATTCCATTGCACCGGCTCATAGTGACGTCATCACGCCACAGCGCGAGTATGATACGTCACAGCCAATCAATCGGCCCTATGTTACCATAGTAACCTGTACACCAAGGCGTAATCAAGTGTCAAACTACACGGGACATTGCTATAATATTAGCAACCAAAGATGCCATTATTTCATCTGGTGACGAAAAGCACAGAACAGTGCTTATCTCTACATGTAATTTTTAACCAAATTCGATGCCCAGTATGGCAGTATTAGCATCCAGTCCCATGCCCAGAAGGACACTTGTCCCAAATGTAAAAAAATACATAGCAGAAAATTATTTAAAAAAACTAAACAATTATATACATCTTATTGCAGTATTATAGACGCACAGTATTTTAATCCCATCCCTCAAAATAACTCAACACACAGCCATTAATGTCTAAACCGTTGGCAACAAAAGTGAGTACACCCCTAAGTGGAAATGTCCAAATTGGGCCCAATAAGCCATTTTCCCTCCCAGGTGTCATGTGACTCGTTAGTGTTACAAGGTCCCAGGTGTGAATGGGGAGCAGGTGTGTTAAATTTGGTGTTATCGTTCTCACACACTCATATACTGGTCACTGGAAGTTCAACATCCTCTCTGAGGATCTGAAAAAAAGAATTGTTACTCTATATAAAGAGCACAAAAACAGGTAGCAGGCACTAACGTACAGACCCACAAAGAAAAAGTAAAAAAATGAAAAAAAAAAAACATGATTAAAAAAGGCAGACTGACAGGACAATCTGTCTTACGCGTTTCGCGCCCCCTGGTGGCGCTTACTCATAGACTGCTGTCTATGTTACAACCTAATCTAATTATAGGCAGAGAATCAAAGATTAACCTCCTCACTGCCTTACAATATAAACATAAAAAAGGTTAAAAACATAGCAAGTCCTATATGGACACAGAATTGTTTTAAATTAAATTAAATATATAGGATGTATTCACTGGTGACAAGAATAAAAAACATATACAATATGTATATTTATATTAAAGTTTTAGAACCTCATCATAAGTTTTTTAACAAAGGATAATAAAAAATAATGTATGCTGAATGCTACCATTTAAAAAAAATATAATAATAATATATATTCAGAAAGACTGTCGTTATATTATTACAAACTTAAAAATGGAATTATGGAATCAGAAAACTAAATCAATCATCTATGAAATAGCTGACATCACACTCTCTATTCATGCCTGATGAATAACATGTTTTGAGTTTCAAAATCCAATATAGTTCTTTCTTTTCTAAAATCTTAGACTTGTTGCCAACTCCAAGGGGAACTGTAGCAACATCAATTATTTGTAATGATAGATTAGCTACATTGGAAAAATGAAAATTTTTAAAATGATTAGCAACTGCAGAGTCTACATCATAATCCTTGACGTCCCTGACATGTTCATTGAATCTGGTTCTGACATGGCGGGTAGTCATGCCAACGTACTGGCAGAAACAAAGTTTACAAGTGAGAAGATATATTGCATATTGGGTGGCGCAATTTGCATAAAAATCAATGTTATATATGCTTTTATCGGCAGTACAACAAAATGTATTGCCTTGGAGTACTTTAAGGAACAAGACATGAATATTCTGATCCCTGATAATCCAATATGTCCTGTGTTCCATCATATACCAAAAATACACAAGAGTGTGGACTGTCCCCCGGGTAGACCCATAGTGGCTGGTATCGGCTCTATTTTTGAGCCTCTAGGGCAGGGGTCAGCAACCTTCGGCTCCCAGATGTTTTGTAACTACATTTCCCATGATGCTCAGATAGCCTAAAGAGTGTCTCAGCATCGTGGGAAATGTAGTTCCAAAACATCTGGGAGCCGAAGGTTGCTGACCCCTGCTCTAGGGGAATGGCTGGACTCTGTTCTCCAGCCTGTTGCCAAATCTCAGCTTAGCTACCTCAGGGACAGTTCACACCTACTGAATACATTGGATAAAATTAACTGGCAATCTAGTTATACATGGCTTGTTACCGACATTACATCTCTATATACTTCAATCCCTCAGGTCTTAGGCATTAAGGTCGTTGAATTCTTTTTGCAAAGGGACTCAGATTTAGATCCCCCTAGGATTGAATATATTTGTGAAGTACTTAGGTTCCTTTTGTCTCATAATTATTTTTTTATTTGACATTCAATATTATTTGCAAACCTGTGGCACAGCTATGGGGGTTAAATATGCGCCCTCTTTTGCAAATATTTTTGTGGCATGGTGGGAGCTGCTCTATGTCTACACGCCAGCTAATCCATGGTGTGAGGACATAGAGCTGTTTGTACGTTATATAGATGACCTTCTCCTCATTGTTAAGAAACCGCTCAATGATGCCATTTTTCTGAGTTTATGGAATTTTGTAACAACAATGAAATGGGCTTAAGATTCACCGGTGAATACAGTGTAGAGTGTGTCAACTATTTGGATCTTACTTTGCAGGCCATTGATAATATAATTGTCACCAAAACATTTAGAAAACAGATGGCAGGAAATACTATACTCCATGCAACCTCACAACATCTACGACATCTAATAGAATCAATACCTAAAAATCCCAGTTCATAAGACTAAGACGAAACACCAAGTCCAATAGTATTTATGAACAACAATCTATTGAATTTAGGAATAGATTAATTAAAAGAGGTTACAATTTTCAAAAATTAGAAAGATGTAGAAATATGGTTAGCACCTATGGCCAACATAGCCACTATACAAAGCCCAGGGAAGATAGCTTTGAAGACGCTATAGTCTTCATCACAGAGTTTAGTCAACAGTATCAGGAGATTGTCAATATTCTAAAAAAACATTTACCAATTTTAGCCACAGATGATGTTTTATGTGACTATATCCATAAATGCAAATTTGTTCCTAAAAAATCTAGAACTTTGGGACAAATATTGTCACCAAGTTTGGTAAAAAATAAACCCCATAGTACGGTTGGGAATTGGCTGTCTAAAAAAGGCACCTACAGATGTGGGGCTAGAACATGTTATGCTTGTCCTAATGTACTCCAAGGCAATACATTTTGTTGTACTGCCGATAAAAGCATATATAACATTGATTTTTATGCAAATTGCGCCACCCAATATGCAAAATATCTTCTTACTTGTAAACTTTGTTTCTGCCAGTACGTTGGCATGACTACCTGCCATGTCAGAACCAGATTCAATGAACATGTCAGGGACGTCAAGGATTATGATGTAGAGGTGGCAACAAGTTTAAGATTTTAGAAAAGAAAGAACTATATTGGATTTTGAAACTCAAAACATGTTATCCATCAGGCATGTGATGTCAGCTATTTCATGGATGATTGATTTAGTATTCTAATTCCATAATTCCATTTATAAGTTTGTTATAATATAACAAAAGTCTTTCTGAATATATATTATTATTATATTTTTTTTAAATGGTAGTATTCAGCATACATTCTTTATTATCCTTTGTTAAAAAACTTATGAGGTTCTAAAACTTTAATATATTTAATATACATAATGTATATGTTTTTTATTCTTGTCACCAGTGAAAACATCCTATATATTTAATTAATTTAAAACAACTCTGTGTCCATATAGGATTTGCTATGTTTTTAACCTTTTTTTATGTTTATATTGTAAGGCAGTGAGGAGGTTAATCTTTGATTCTCTGCCTATAAATAGACTAGGTTGTAACATAGACAGCAGTCTATGAGTAAGCGCCACCAGGGGGCGCGAAACGCATAAGAACGATTGTCCTGCCTGTCTGTTAGTCTGCCTTTTTTAATCATGTTTAAATAAAGGATTTTTTTTCATTTTTTAACTTTTTCTTTGTGGGTCTGTACGGTAGTGCCTGCTACCTGTTTTTGTGCACTAGTCTCTTGCGGCTTCATCCTCCGCTCTTTTGCTACGACACGCCGTGAGTATACAGGGGTCCTTCACTGTGCCCTCTCTCTGGGGAGTTCACTTCCGGATCACGCTGATGGACGTTCAAGCTGCGGTTACACTTCTCTATATATAAAGATGGCCTAGGCTATAAGAAGTTTGCCAAGACACTGAAACTAAGCTGCAGCACGGTGGGCAAGAACATACAGCGGTTGCACAGGACAGTTTCCACTCAGAACAGGCCTCCCCATGGTCGACCAAATAAGTTGAGTGCACATGCTCAGCGTCATATCCAGAGGTTGTGTTTGAGAAATAGACATATGAGTGCTGCCAGCATTGCTGCAGAGGTTGAAGGGGTGGGGGGTCAGCCTGTCAGTGATCAGACCATAAGCCGCACATTGCATCAAATTGCCCAGCATGGCTGTCGTCCCAGAAGGAAGCCTTTTCTAAAGATGATGCACAAGAAAGCCTGCAAACAGTTTGCTGAAGACAAGCAGACTAAGGACATGGATTACTGGAACCATGTCCTGTGGTCTGATGAGACCAAGATAAACTTATTTGGTTCAGATGGTGTCAAGCGTGTGTGGCGGCAACCAGGTGGATAGCCCCCTTGAGACCCTCACAGGTTATTAGTTTGTGCTTTATAAGTACCCAATAGATAGATAGGGAGTACAAAGACAAGTGTGTCTTGCCTACAGTTAAGCATGGAAGTGGGAGTGTCATGGTCTGGGCCTGCGTGAGTGCTGCCGGAACTGGGAAGATACAGTTCATTGAGGGAACCATGAATGCCAACATGTACTGTGACATACTGAAGCAGAGCATGATCTCCTCCCTTCAGAGACTGGCTCGCAGGGCAGTATTCCAACATGATAACGAACCTAAACACACCTCCAAGACGACCACTGCCTTGCTAACGAAGCTAAGGGTAAAGGTGATGGACTGGCCAAGCATGTCTCCAGACCTAAACCCTATTGAGCATCTGTGGGGCATCCTCAAACGGAAGGTGGGGGAGCGCATGGTCTCTAACATCCACCAGCTCCGTGATGTCATCATGGAGGAGTGGAAGAGGACTCCAGTGGCAACCTGTGAAGCTCTGGTGAACTCCATGCCCAAGAGGGTTAAGGCAGTGCTGGAAAATAATGGTGGCCACACAAAATATTGACACTTTGGGCCCAATTTGGACATTTCCACTTAGGGTTGTACTCACTTTTGTTGCCAGTGGTTTAGATATTAATGGCTGTGTGAAGTTAATTTGAGGGGACAACAAATTTACACTGTTATACAGGCTGTACACTCACTACTTTACATTGTAGCAAAGTGTAATTTCTTCAGTGTTGTCACATAAAAAGAAATAAAATATTTACAAAAATGTGAGGGGTGTACTCACTTTTGTGAGATAATGTATGAATGTATGTATGTATGTATGTATGTATGTATGTATGTATGTATGAATGTATATATATATATATATATATATATATATATATATATATATATATATATATATATATTTATGTTTACCTGATAAATTTCTTTCTCCTACGGTGTATCCGGTCCATGGCTTCATCCTTACTTGTGGGATATTCTCTTCCCCTACAGGAAGTGGCAAAGAGAGCACACAGCAGAGCTGTCCATATAGCTCCCCTCAGGCTCCGCCCCCCCAGTCATTCGACCGACGGTTAGGAGAAAAAGGAGAACCATAAGGTGCAGTGGTGACAAAAAATAAATTTAAACCTGACCAAGGACGATGTTTGTCTGAAGTCTTTAGTTGCTTTTAGATAAAACTTTAAAGCACGAACCCCATCAAGATGGTGTAACAGACGTTCCTTGTTAGAAACTGGATTAGGACACAGAGAAGGAACAACTATTTCCTGGTTGATATTCTTATTGGAAACCACTTTTGGAAGAAAACCAGGTTTGGTACGTAAAACGACCTTATCTGTATGAAAAACCAGATAGGGTGAATTACACTGCAAAGCAGACAATTCAGAAACTCTTCTCGCAGAAGAAATAGCTACAAAAAAACAAAACTTTCCAAGATAGTAACTTAATATCTATGGAATGTAGAGGTTCAAACGGAACCCCTTGAAGAACTGAAAGAACTAAATTTAGACTCCATGGAGGAGCCACAGGTCTGTAGACAGGCTTGATTCTGACTAAAGCCTGTACAAACCCTGAATATCTGACATGGCTGCCAGACGCTTGTGTAACCAAACAGACAGAGCAGATATCTGTCCCTTAAAAGAACTAGCTGACAGACCTTTCTCCAATCCTTCTTGGAGAAAAGATAGTATCCTTGGAATCCTAATCTTACTCCATGAGTAACCCTTGGATTCCCACCAGCAAAGATATTTCCGCCATATCTTATGGTAAATTTTCCTGGTGACATATTCACCAGGTCTGCATACCAAGTCCTGCGTGGCCACGCAGGAGCTATTAGAATTACCAAAGCCTTCTCCTGCTTGATCCTGGCTACTAGCCGGGGGAGAAGGGGAAACGGTGGAAAGACATAAGCTAGATTGAACGACCAAGGCGCTACTAAGGTATCTACCAATGTCGCCTTGGGATCCCTGGACCTGGACCCGTAACGTGTAGCTTTGAAGTTCTGACGTGACGCCATCAGATCCAGATCTGTAATGCCCCATAGCTAGGTCAGCTGAGCAAAAAACCTCTGGGTGGAGTTCCCACTCCCCCGGATGGAAAGTCTGAAGACTCCGATAATCCGCTTCCCAGTTGTCCACTCCTGGGATGTGAATTGCTGATAGATGGCAGGAGTGATCCTCTGCCCATTTGATGATCTTGGATACCTCCCTCATCGCCAGGGAACTCCTTGTTCCCCCCTGATGATTGATGTACGCAACAGTCGTCAAGTTGTCCGACTGAAAACTGATGAATTTGGCCTCCGCTAGTTGAGGCCATGCCTGGAGCGCATTGAATATCGCTCTCAATTCTAAAATGTTTATCGGGAGAAGAAATTCTTCCCGAGACCATAGACCCTGAACCTTCAGGGACTTCCAGACCGCGCCCCAGCCTAAGAGGCTGGCGTCGGTCGTGACAATGTTCCACTTCGGTCTTCGGAAACTCATTCCCTGAGACAGGTGATCCTGAGACAACCACCAGAGGAGTGAGTCTCTGGTTTGCTGGTCCATCTGAATCTGGGGAGAGAAATCTGCATAATCCCCATTTCATTGTTTGAGCATGCACAGTTGCAATGGTCTTAAATGAATTCGAGCAAAAGGAACCACGTCCATTGCCGCAACCATTAGTCCTGTTACCTCCATGCACTGAGCTATGGAGGGTTGAGGAATGGATTGAAGAACTCGACAAGTGTTCAAAAGTTTTAGTTTCCTGACCTCTGTCAGAAAGATTTTCATTTCTACCGAGTCTATTGTTCCCAGGAAGGGAACCCTTGTGAACAGGGACAGAGAACTTTTTTCTATGTTCACCTTCCACCCGTGAGACCTTAGAAAGGCTAGAACAATGTCCGTATGAGCCCTTGCTTTGTGAAAAGACGACACCTGTATTAAATGTTGTCTAATTAAGGTGCTACTGCAATGCCCCTTGGCCTTAGCACCGCTAGAAGGGACCCTAGCACCTTTGTGAAAATTCTCGGAGCAGTGGCCAATCCGAAGGGAAGAGCCACGAACTGGTAATCCGAATGGTTTCCATTTGGAATGATGGAACTCTGAGTAATTGGTCTAGGATCTTTAAATCCAGAATTGGCCTGAAAGTTCCTTCCTTTTTGGGAACTTCAAACAGGTTTGAGTAAAATCCCAGTCCTTGTTCTGCTGTTGGAACTGGGTTTATCACTCCCATTTTTAAAAGGTACTCTACGCAATGTAAGAATGCCTGTCTCTCTATCTGGTCTAAAGATAAGCGAGACAAGTGGAACCTTCCCCTTGGAGGAAGGTCCTTGAATTGTAGAAGATACCCCTGAGAGACAATTTCTAGTGCCCAGGGGTCCGGAACATCTCTTGCCCAGGCCTGAGCAAAGAGAGAAAATCTGTCCCCTACTAGATCCGGTCCCGGATCGGGGGCTACCCCTTCATGCTGTCTTGGTAGCAGCAGCAGGTTTTTTGGCCTGTTTACCCTTGTTCCAGCCTTGCAATTGTTTCCATGCTGGTTTGGGCTGGGGTGCGTTACCCTCTTGCCTAGTGGCTGTAGAGGTAGAAGCCGGTTCGTTCCTGAAATTGCGAAAGGAACGAAAATTAGACTTATTTTTAACTTTGAAAGGTCTATCCTGTGGAAGGGCATGGCCCTTTCCCCCAGTGATATCTGAAATAATTTCTTTCAACTCTGGCCCGAATAGGGTCTTACCTTGAAAGGAATATTAAAAATTTTAGTTTTGGACGACACATCCGCCGACCACGATTTTAGTCAAAGCGCTCTACGCGCCACTATGGCGAAACCAGAATTTTTCGCCGTTAATTTAGCTAACTGAAAAGCGGCATCTGTAATGAAAGAATTAGCCAACTTCAGGGCGTGAATTCTATCCATGACTTCATCCTAAGAAGTCTCCTTCTGGAGCGAGTTTTCTAATTCCTCAAACCAAAAAGCAGCTGCAGTGGTTACAGGAATAATGCAAGAAATTGGTTGAAGAAGAAAACCTTGTTGAACAAAAATTTTCTTAAATAAACCTTCTAATTTTTTATCCATAGGATTTAGGTGTCCAAATAAGTGCCAGGCCGAAATTAAACCCCAAAAGTGTTTTAAAGTCTGAAAAAACACCTTATTTATAGTGAAAAACATGCTAAAAAGCAATCGATTTTAAAGCCCACAATAGTGTCAACCAGCATAGAGCCCTAAATATAAGACATAATTTTATACAGAGTCTATTAGAAAAAAAAAAATGGCTTAGCAATCCCAGAGGGAATTTTTGACAGTCTTCTAGCATTACATGGTCTTGTTAGAAAAATGACTGATCATACCTGAAGCAGTTAAGCCTGCAAACTGTTCCCCCCAACTGATGTTCTCTGGTTAACAGTCCTGCGTGGGAACAGCATTGGATTTTAGTTACTGGTGCTAAAATCATACTCCTCTCAACAGAAATCATCACTTTCTGCTGTAGAGTAAATAGTACAAACCAGCACTATTTTAAAATAACAAACTCTTGATAGAAGAAATAAAAAACATAATTTATGTAAGAACTTACCTGATAAATTCATTTCTTTCATATTAGCAAGAGTCCATGAGCTAGTGACGTATGGGATATACATTCCTACCAGGAGGGGCAAAGTTTCCCAAACCTCAAAATGCCTATAAATACACCCCTCACCACACCCACAATTCAGTTTAACGAATAGCCAAGAAGTGGGGTGATAAAAAAGTGCATATAAAATAAGGAATTGGAATAATTGTGCTTTATACAAAATCATAACCACCACAAAAAAAGGGCGGGCCTCATGGACTCTTGCTAATATGAAAGAAATGAATTTATCAGGTAAGTTCTTACATAAATTATGTTTTCTTTCATGTAATTAGCAAGAGTCCATGAGCTAGTGACGTATGGGATAATGATTACCCAAGATGTGGATCTTTCCACACAAGAGTCACTAGAGAGGGAGGGATAAAATAAAGACAGCCAATTCCTGCTGAAAATAATCCACACCCAAAATAAAGTTTAATGAAAAACATAAGCAGAAGATTCAAACTGAAACCGCTGCCTGAAGTACTTTTCTACCAAAAACTGCTTCAGAAGAAGAAAATACATCAAAATGGTAGAATTTAGTAAAAGTATGCAAAGAGGACCAAGTTGCTGCTTTGCAAATCTGATCAACCGAAGCTTCATTCCTAAACGCCCAGGAAGTAGAAACTGACCTAGTAGAATGAGCTGTAATCCTCTGAGGCGGAGTTTTACCCGACTCAACATAGGCAAGATGAATTAAAGATTTCAACCAAGATGCCAAAGAAAAGGCAGAAGCTTTCTGGCCTTTTCTAGCACCGGAAAAAATAACAAATAGACTAGAAGTCTTTCGGAAAGACTTAGTAGCTTCAACATAATATTTCAAAGCTCTAACAACATCCAAAGAATGCAACGATTTCTCCTTAGAATTCTTAGGATTAGGACATAATGAAGGAACCACAATTTCTCTACTAATGTTGTTGGAATTCACAACTTTAGGTAAAAATTCAAAAGAATTTCGCAACACCGCCTTATCCTGATGAAAAATCAGAAAAGGAGACTCACAAGAAAGAGCAGATCATTCAGAAACTCTTCTGGCAGAAGAGATGGCCAAAAGGAACAAAACTTTCCAAGAAAGTAATTTAATGTCCAATGAATGCATAGGTTCAAACGGAGGAGCTTGAAGAGCTCCCAGAACCAAATTCAAACTCCAAGGAGGAGAAATTGACTTAATGACAGGTTTTATACGAACCAAAGCTTGTACAAAACAATGAATATCAGGAAGAATAGCAATCTTTCTGTGAAAAAGAACAGAAAGAGCAGAGATTTGAACTTTCAAGGAACTTGCGGACAAACCCTTATCTAAACCATCCTGAAGAAACTGTAAAATTCTCGGTATTCTAAAAGAATGCCAAGAAAAATGATGAGAAAGACACCAAGAAATATAAGTCTTCCAGACTCTATAATATATCTCTCTAGATACAGATTTATGAGCCTGTAACATAGTATTAATCACAGAGTCAGAGAAACCTCTTTGACCAAGAATCAAGCGTTCAATCTCCATACCTTTAAATTTAAGGATTTCAGATCCCGATGGAAAAAAGGACCTTGTGACAGAAGGTCTGGTCTTAACGGAAGAGTCCACGGTTGGCAAGAGGCCATCCGGACAAGATCCGCATACCAAAACCTGTGAGGCCATGCAGGAGCTACCAGCAGAACAAATGAGCATTCCTTCAGAATCTTGGAGATTACTCTTGGAAGAAGAACTAGAGGCGGAAAGATATAAGCAGGATGATACTTCCAAGGAAGTGATAATGCATCCACTGCCTCCGCCTGAGGATCCCGGGATCTGGACAGATACCTGGGAAGTTTCTTGTTTAGATGAGACGCCATCAGATCTATTTCTGGAAGTTCCAACATTTGAACAATCTGAAGAAATACCTCTGGGTGAAGAGACCATTCGCCCGGATGCAACGTTTGGCGACTGAGATAATCCGCTTCCCAATTGTCTATACCTGGGATATGAACCGCAGAGATTAGACAGGAGCTGGATTCCGCCCAAACCAAAATTCGAGATACTTCTTTCATAGCCAGAGGACTGTGAGTCCCTCCTTGATGATTGATGTATGCCACAGTTGTGACATTGTCTGTCTGAAAACAAATTAACGATTCTCTCTTCAGAAGAGGCCAAAACTGAAGAGCTCTGAAAATTGCACGGAGTTCCAAAATATTGATCGGTAATCTCACCTCCTGAGATTCCCAAACTCCTTGTGCCGTCAGAGATCCCCACACAGCTCCCCAACCTGTGAGACTTGCATCTGTTGAAATTACAGTCCAGGTCGGAAGCACAAAAGAAGCCCCCTGAATTAAACGATGGTGATCTGTCCACCACGTTAGAGAGTGTCGAACAATCGGTTTTAAAGATATTAATTGAGATATCTTTGTGTAATCCTTGCACCATTGATTCAGCATACAGAGCTGAAGAGGTCGTATGTGAAAACGAGCAAAGGGGATCGCATCCGATGCAGCAGTCATAAGACCTAGCATTTCCATGCATAAGGCTACCGAAGGGAATGATTGTGACTGAAGGTTTCGACAAGCTGAAATCAATTTTAGACGTCTCTTGTCTGTTAAAGACAGAGTCATGGATACTGAATCTATCTGGAAACCCAGAAAAGTTACCCTTGTCTGAGGAATCAATGAACTTTTTGGTAAATTGATCCTCCAACCATGATCTTGAAGAAACAACACAAGTCGATTCGTATGAGATTCTGCTAAATGTAAAGACTGAGCAAGTACCAAGATATCGTCCAAATAAGGAAATACCACAATACCCTGTTCTCTGATTACAGACAGAAGGGCACCGAGAACCTTTGTAAAAATTCTTGGAGCTGTAGCTAGGCCAAACGGCAGAGCCACAAACTGGTAATGCTTGTCCAGAAAAGAGAATCTCAGGAACTGATAATGATCTGGATGAATCGGAATATGCAGATATGCATCCTGTAAATCTATTGTGGACATATATTGCCCTTGCTGAACAAAAGGCAAGATAGTCCTTACAGTTACCATCTTGAACGCTGGTATCCTTACATAACGATTCAATATTTTTAGATCCAGAACTGGTCTGAAGGAATTCTCCTTCTTTGGTACAATGAAGAGATTTGAATAAAACCCCATCCCCTGTTCCGGAACTGGAACTGGCATAATTACTCCAGCCAACTCTAGATCTGAAACACAATTCAGAAATGCTTGAGCTTTCACTGGATTTACTGGGACACGGGAAAGAAAAAATCTCTTTGCAGGAGGTCTCATCTTGAAACCAATTCTGTACCCTTCTGAAACAATGTTCTGAATCCAAAGATTGTGAACAGAATTGATCTAAATTTCTTTGAAAAAACGTAACCTGCCCCCTACCAGCTGAGCTGGAATGAGGGCCGCACCTTCATGTGGACTTAGAAGCAGGCTTTGCCTTTCTAGCAGGCTTGGATTTATTCCAGACCGGAGATGGTTTCCAAACTGAAACTGCTCCTGAGGATGAAGAATTAGGCTTTTGTTCTTTGTTGAAACGAAAGGAACGAAAACGATTATTAGCCCTGTTTTTACCTTTAGATTTTTTATCCTGTGGTAAAAAAGTTCCTTTCCCACCAGTAACAGTTGAGATAATAGAATCCAACTGAGAACCAAATAATTTGTTACCCTGGAATGAAATGGAAAGTAGAGTTGATTTAGAAGCCATATCAGCATTCCAAGTCTTAAGCCATAAAGCTCTTCTAGCTAAAATAGCTAGAGACATAAACCTGACAACTCTGATAATATCAAAAATGGCATCACAGATAAAATTATTAGCATGCTGAAGAAGAATAATAATATCATGAGAATCATGATCTGTTACTTGTTGCGCTAAAGTTTCCAACCAAAAAGTTGAAGCTGCAGCAACATCAGCCAATGATATAGCAGGTCTAAGAAGATTACCTGAACACAGATAAGCTTTTCTTAGAAAGGATTCAATTTTCCTATCTAAAGGATCCTTAAACGAAGTACCATCTGACGTAGGAATAGTAGTACGTTTAGCAAGGGTAGAAATAGCCCCATCAAATTTAGGGATTTTGTCCCAAAATTCTAATCTGTCAGACGGCACAGGATATAATTGCTTAAAACGTTTAGAAGGAGTAAATGAATTACCCAATTTATCCCATTCTTTGGAAATTACTGCAGAAATAGCATTAGGAACAGGAAAAACTTCTGGAATAACCACAGGAGATTTAAATACCTTATCTAAACGTTTAGAATTAGTATCAAGAGGACCAGAATCCTCTATTTCTAAAGCAATTAGTACTTCTTTAAGTAAAGAACGAATAAATTCCATTTTAAATAAATATGAAGATTTATCAGCATCAATCTCTGAGACAGAATCCTCTGAACCAGAAGAGTCATCAGAATCAGAATGATGATGTTCATTTAAAAATTCATCTGTAGGGAGAGAAGTTTTAAAAGATTTTTTACGTTTACTAGAAGGAGAAATAACAGACATAGCCTTCTTTATGGATTCAGAAACAAAATCTCTTATGTTATCAGGAACATTCTGCACCTTAGATGTTGAAGGAACTGCAACAGGCAATGGTACTTTACTAAAGGAAATATTATCTGCATTAACAAGTTTGTCATGACAATTAATACAAACAACAGCCGGAGGAATAGCTACCAAAAGTTTACAGCAGATACACTTAGCTTTGGTAGATCCAGCACTAGACAGCGATTTTCCTGTAGTATCTTCTGACTCAGATGCAACGTGAGACATCTTGCAATATGTAAGAGAAAAAACAACATATAAAGCAAAATTGATCAAATTCCTTAAATGACAGTTTCAGGAATGGGAAAAAATGCCAAAGAACAAGCTTCTAGCAACCAGAAGCAATGAAAAAAAGAGACTGAAATAATGTGGAGACAAAAGCGACGCCCATATTTTTTAGCGCCAAATCAGACGCCCACATTATTTGGCGCCTAAATGCTTTTGGCGCCAAAAATGACGCCACATCTGGAACGCCGACATTTTTTGCGCAAAATAACGTTAAAAAATGACGCAACTTCCGGCGACACGTATGACGCCGGAAACGGAAAAGAATTTTTTGCGCCAAAAAAGTCAGCGCCAAGAATGACGCAATAAAATGAAGCATTTTCAGCCCCCGCGAGCTTAACAGCCCACAGGGAAAAAAAGAGTCAAATTTTTGAAGGTAAGAAAAAAATGATTAATTCAAGTGCATTATCCCAAATATGAAACTGACTGTCTGAAAAATAAGGAAAGTTGAACATTCTGAGTCAAGGCAAATAAATGTTTGAATACATATATTTAGAACTTTATAAACAAAGTGCCCAACCATAGCTTAGAGTGTCACAGAAAATAAGATTTACTTACCCCAGGACACTCATCTACATGTTTGTAGAAAGCCAAACCAGTACTGAAACGAGAATCAGCAGAGGTAATGGTATATATAAGAGTATATCGTCGATCTGAAAAGGAAGGTAAGAGATGAATCTCTACGACCGATAACAGAGAACCTATGAAATAGACCCCGTAGAAGGAGATCACTGCATTCAAATAGGCAATACTCTCCTCACATCCCTCTGACATTCACTGCACGCTGAGAGGAAAACCGGGCTCCAACTTGCTGCGGAGCGCATATCAACGTAGAATCTAGCACAAACTTACTTCACCACCTCCATCGGAGGCAAAGTTTGTAAAAACTGAATTGTGGGTGTGGTGAGGGGTGTATTTATAGGCATTTTGAGGTTTGGGAAACTTTGCCCCTTCTGGTAGGAATGTATATCCCATACGTCACTAGCTCATGGACTCTTGCTAATTACATGAAAGAAAACTACAACTAACACCACATACTCTTTACCACCCCCATGGAGATGCTACTTGTTCAGAGCGGCAAAGAGAATGACTGGGGGGGGGGGCGAGCCTGAGGGGAGCTATATGGACAGCTCTGCTGTGTGCTCTCTTTGCCACTTCCTGTAGGGGAAGAGAATATCCCACAAGTAAGGATGAAGCCGTGGACCGGATACACCAATGTAGGAGAAATATATATATATCTGTATGAATATAAAGTTGTATGCAAAAGTTTAGGCACCACTGACAATTTCCATGATTTTCATTTATAAATAATTGGGTGTTTGGATCAGCAATTTCATCCATCAAATAACTGAAGGACACAGTAATATTTCAGTAGGCAAAACAAAATTTATGCTTACCTGATAAATGTATTTCTCTTGTGGTGTATCCAGTCCATGGGTTCATCCATTACTTGTGGGATATTCTCCTTCCTAACAGGAAGTTGCAAGAGGACACCCACAGCAGAGCTGTCTATATAGCTCCTCCCCTAACTGCCACCCCCAGTCATTCGACCGAAGACAAGCAAGAAAAAAGGAGAAACTATAGGGTGCAGTGGTGACTGTAGTTTAAAAATAAAAAACACCTGCCTTAAAATGACAGGGCAGGCCGTGGACTGGATACACCACCAGAGAAATAAATTTATCAGGTAAACATAAATTTTGTTTTCTCTTGTAAAGGTGTATCCAGTCCACGGGTTCATCCATTACTTGTGGGATACCAATACCAAAGCTTTAGGACACGGATGAAGGGAGGGACAAGGCAGGCACTTAAACGGAAGGCACCACTGCCTGTAAGCACTTTCTCCCAAAAATAGCCTCCGAAGAAGCAAAAGTATCGAATTTGTAGAATTTAGAAAAAGTGTTAAGCGAAGACCAAGTCGCCGCCTTACAAATCTGTTCAACAGAGGCCTCATTTTTAAAAGCCCGTGTGGAAGCCACCGCTCTAGTGGAATGAGCTGTAATTCTTTCAGGAGGCTGCTGGCCAGCAGTCTCATAAGCTAAGCGGATTATGCTTCTCAGCCAAAAAGAAAGAGAAGTTGCCGAAGCCTTTTGGCCTCTCCTCTGTCTAGAGTAGACAACAAACAAAGCAGATGTTTGACGAAAATCCTTCGTAGCTTGTAAATAACACTTTAAAGCACGAACCACATCAAGATTGTGTAAAAGACTTTCCTTCTTTGAGGAAGGATTAGGACATAATGAAGGAACAACAATCTCCTGATTGATGTTCTTATTAGATACTACCTTAGGAAGAAACCCAGGTTTGGTATGCAAAACTACCTTATCTGCAAGGAAAATCAGATAAGGGGAATCACACTGTAAAGCAGATAACTCCGAAACTCTTCGAGCCGAGGAGATAGCTACTAGAAACAGAACTTTCCAAGATAAAAGTTTAATATCTACGGAATGCAAAGGTTCAAACGGAACCCTTGAAGAACATTAAGAACTAAATTTAAACTCAATGGCGGAGCAACAGGTTTAAACACAGGCTTAATTTTAACTAAAACCTGACAAAACGCCTGAACATCTGGAACCTCAGCCAGACGTTTGCTAGTTCCTTAAAGGGACAGATTTCTGCTCTGTCTATTCTTTTGCACAGACAATCCTTTCTCCAATTCCTCTTGGAGAAAGGATAAGATTCTAGGAATCCTGACTTTACTCCATGAGTAACCCTTGGATTCACACCAATGAAGATATTTACACCATATCTTATGATAGATTTTCCTGGTGACAGGCTTTCGAGCCTGAATTAAGGTATCAATGACCGACTCGGAAAAACCACGCTTTGATAGAATCAAGCGTTCAATCTCCAAGCAGTCAGACGCAGAGAAATTAGATTTGGATGTTTGAAAGGACCTTGAAGTAGAAGGTCCTGCCTCAGTGGCAGAGTCCATGGTGGAAAGGATGACATGTCCACCAGATCTGCATACCAAGTCCTGCGTGGCAACGCAGGAGCTATCAAAATCACTGAAGCTCTCTCCTGCTTGATCTTGGCAATCAGACGAGGGAGCAGAGGAAACGGTGGAAACACATAAGCCAGACTGAAGGACCAGGGCGCTGCTAGAGCATCTATCAGCGCTGCCTTGGGATCCCTGGACCTGGACCCGTAACGAGGAAGCTTGGTGTTCTAACGAGACGCCATGAGATCCAGTTCTGGTTTGCCCCATAGTTGAATCAACTGGGCAAATACCTCCGGATGGAGCTCCCACTCCCCCGGATGAAAAGTCTGCGGACTTAAGAAATCCGCCTCCCAGTTCTCTACTCCTGGGATATGGATAGCTGAGAGATGGCAAGAGTGAACCTCTGCCCATAGAATTATCTTTGAAACCTCCAACATCGCCAGGGGGCTCCTTGTACCCCCCTGATGGTTGATATAGACTACAGTCGTGATGTTGTCCGACTGAAATCTGATGAACCTGACCACAGCTAGCTGAGGACAAGCCTGAAGAGCATTGAATATCGCTCTTCGTTCCAGAATGTTTATCGGAAGGAGGGCTTCCTCCTGAGTCCACGAACCCTGAGCCTTCAGGGAGTTCCAGACCGCCCCAGCCCAGAAGGCTGTCATCTGTCGTCACTATAGTCCATTCTGGCCTGCGGAAGCTCATTCCCCTGGACAGATGGACCAGTGATAGCCACCAGAGAAGAGAATCCCTGGTCTCTTGATCCAGATTTAGCAGAGGGGACAAATCTGTGTAATCCCCATTCCACTGATTCAGCATGCAAAGTTGCAGTGGTCTGAGATGTAGGCGGGCAAACGGAACTATGTCCATTGCCGCTACCATTAAGCCGATTACTTCCATACACTGACTGCTGAGAAGTGGAATAAAGAGCACGGCAGGAAGTTAGAAGCTATGACAACCTGACCTCTGTCAGAAAAATCTTAATTTTATACTGAATCTATCAGAGTTCCTAGGAAGGAAACTCTTGTGAGAGGGGAGAGAGAACTCTTTTCTTCGTTCACCTTCCACCCATGAGACCTCAGGAATGCCAGAACAATGTCCGTATGGGACTTGGCAATTTGAAAATTTGATGCATGTATCAGAATGTCTACGTAAGGAGCCACCGCTATGCCTCATGGCCTTAGAACCGCCAGTAGGGACCCTAGAACCTTCGTAAAGATTCTTGGTGCCGTGGCTAACCCGAAGGGAAGAGCCACAAACTGGTAATGCCTGTCTAGGAAGGCAAACCTGAGAAACCGATTATGATCTCTGTGTATCGGAATGTGGAGATAAGCATCCTTTAAGTCCACGGTAGTCATATATTGACCCTCCTGGATCATAGGTAGGATGGTTCGAATAGTCTCCATCTTGAAGGATGGGACCCTGAGAAATTTGTTTAGGATCTTGAGATCCAAGATTGGTCTGAAAGTTCCCTCTTTTTTGGGAACTATAAACAGATTTGAATAGAATCCTTGCCCCTGTTCCTCCCTTGGAACTGGGTGGATCACTCCCATAATCAGAAGGTCTTGAACGCAACGTAAGAATGCCTCTCTCTTTATCTGGTTTGCAGATAATTGTGAGAGATGAAATCTCCCCTTTGGAGATGAGGCTTTGAAATCCAGAAGATATCCCTGGGAAACAATCTCCAGAGCCCAGGGATCCTGTACGTCTCTTGCCCAAGCCTGGGCGAAGAGAGAAAGTCTGCCCCCAACTAGATCCGGTCCCGGAACGGAGGCTACTCCTTCATGCTGTCTTAGAGGCAGCAGCAGGTTTTTTTGGCCTGCTTTCCCTTGTTCCAAGCCTGGTTAGGTCTCCAGACTGGATTAGACTGGGCAAAATTTCCTTCTTGTTTTGCAGTAGAGGAAGTTGAAGCTGCGCCACTCTTGAAGTTTCGAAAGGAACGAAAATTAGTCTGTTTGGTCCTTAATTTGTTGGACCTATCCTGGGGAAGGACGTGGCCTTTTCCTCCAGTAATATCAGAAATGATCTCCTTCAGTCCAGGCCCGAATAGGGTCTGCCCTTTGAAGGGGATGTTGAGAAGCTTAGACTTTGAAGTAACGTCAGCTGACCAGGATTTAAGTCATAGCGCCCTACGCGCCTGAATGGCAAAACCTGAATTCTTAGCCGTTAGCTTTGTTAAATGAAAAACGGCATCAGAAATAAATGAATTGGCTAACTTAAGAGCTTTAAGCCTGTCTAGGATATCATCCAACGGGGTCTCCACCTGTAGAGCCTCTTCAAGAGACTCGAACCAGAAAGCCGCTGCAGCAGTGACTGGGGCAATGCATGCAAGAGGCTGGAGAATAAAACCTTGTTGTATAAAGATTTTCTTAAGGAAACCCTCTAATTTTTTATCCATTGGATCTAGGAAAGCACAACTGTCCTCGACGGGGATAGTTGTACGCTTAGCTAGGGTAGAGACTGCTCCCTCCACCTTAGGGACCGTCTGCCACGAGTCCCGTGTAGCGGCATCTATGGGAAACATCTTTTAAAAGCAGGAGGGGGAGAGAACGGTACACCTGGTCTATCCCATTCCTTCGTAATAATTTCTGAAAACCTCTTAGGGATTGGAAAAACATCAGTGTAAACAGACACTGCAAAGTATTTGTCCATTTTACACAATTTCTCTGGGACTACAATGGTGTCACAGTCATCCAGAGTTGCTAAAACCTCCCTGAGCAACAAGCTATGGTGTTCAAGCTTAAATTTAAATGCTGTCATTTCAGAGTCAGACTGAAGTAACGCCTTCCCTGAATCAGAAATGTCCCCCACAGATAGAAGCTCTCCTGCTTCGGCTTCTGTACATTGTGAGGGTATATCAGACATAGCTACTAAAGCGTCAGAAAGCTCTGTATTTGTTCTAGCCCCAGAGCTGTCTCGCTTTCCTTGTAACCCTGGCAGTTTGGACAATACCTCTGCGAGGGTGTGATTCATAACTGCCGCCATGTCTTGTAAGGTAAACGCATTGGACGCGCCAGATGTACTTGGCGTCACTTGCGCGGGAGATATAGGTTCTGACACATTGGGAGAGCTAGGTGGTTTAACCTCCCTTTTGTCAGTCTGAGAAACCTCTGGTGATAAATCTTTAAAACCCATAATATGGTCTTTATAACTTATAGAAAGGTCAGAGCATTTGGTACACATTCTAAGAGGGGGTTCCACAATGGCTTCTAAGCATAATGAACAAGGAGTTTCCTCTATGTCAGACATGTTTAACAGACTAGTAATGAGACCAGCAAGCTTGGAAAACACTTAAATAAATGTGAAAAAGCAATTAAACAAAAACGATACTGTGCCTTTAAGAGAAAAAAACTACCACATAAACTGCAAAACAGTGTAAAAAAGTAGTAAACTCTACGAAATTTTTACAGTGTGTATAAGAGACTAAAGCAGCATTGCACCCACTTGCAAATGGATGATTAACCCCTTAGGCCCCAAACCGGATTAGAAAAACGGTAAAACCGTTAAAAAACAGTCAAACACACTGCCACAGCTCTGCTGTGGCTCCTACCTGCCCTTAAACACGATTTTTGCAGGAAAAAACCCCTCTATAATGGTCCTAGATGCCAGAGGACCCCTTTAGGGAAGCTGGATGTCTCAGTTTGAATATCAACTGCGCACAAAGTGCGCAAAAAACATAATTTATGCTTACCTGATAAATTTATTTCTCTTGTAGTGTGTTCAGTCCACGGGTCATCCATTACTTATGGGATATATTCTCCTTCCCAACAGGAAGTTGCAAGAGGATCACCCAAGCAGAGCTGCTATATAGCTCCTCCCCTCACATGTCATATCCAGTCATTCGACCGAAACAAGACGAGAAAGGAGAAACTATAGGGTGCAGTGGTGACTGGAGTTATAATTTAAAATTTAGAACCTGCCTCAAAAAGACAGGGCGGGCCGTGGACTGAACACACTACAAGAGAAATAAATTTATCAGGTAAGCATAAATTATGTTTTCTCTTGTTAAGTGTGTTCAGTCCACGGGTCATCCATTACTTATGGGATACCAATACCAAAGCTAAAGTACACAGATGATGGGAGGGACAAGGCAGGAACATTAAACAGAAGGAACCACTGCCTGTAGAACCTTTCTCCCAAAAACAGCCTCCGAAGAAGCAAAAGTGTCAAATTTGTAAAATTTGGAAAAAGAATGAAGTGAAGACCAAGTTGCAGCCTTGCAAATCTGTTCAACAGAGGCCTCATTCTTAAAGGCCCAGGTGGAAGCCACAGCTCTAGTGGAATGAGCTGAAATTCTTTCAGGAGGCTGCTGTCCAGCAGTCTCATAGGCTAAGCGTATTATGCTACGAAGCCAAAAAGAGAGAGAGGTAGCCGAAGCCTTTTGACCTCTCCTCTGTCCAGAGTAAACGACAAACAGAGAAGAAGTTTGTCGATAATCTTTAGTTGCCTGTAAGTAGAACTTCAGGGCACGGACCACGTCTAGATTATGCAAAAGACGTTCCTTCTTTGAAGAAGGATTAGGACATAATGATGGAACAACAATCTCTTGATTGATATTCCTGTTAGAAACAACCTTAGGTAAAAACCCAGGTTTAGTACGAAGAACTACCTTGTCTGAATGAAAGATCAGATAAGGAGAATCACAATGTAAGGCAGATAACTCAGAGACTCTTCGAGCCGAGGAAATAGCCATCAAAAACAGAACTTTCCAAGATAAAAGCTTAATATCAATGGAATGAAGGGGTTCAAACGGAACACCCTGAAGAACTTTAAGAACCAAGTTTAAGCTCCACGGAGGAGCAACAGTTATAAACACAGGCATAATCCTAGCCAAAGCCTGACAAAAAGCCTGGACGTCTGGATTCTCTGCCAGACGCTTGTGTAAAAGAATAGACAGAGCAGAAATCTGTCCCTTTAGCGAACTAGCGGATAAGCCCTTTTCTAAACCCTCTTGTAGAAAAGACAATATCCTAGGAATCCTAACCTTACTCCATGAGTAACTCTTGGATTCACACCAATATAAATATTTACGCCATATCTTGTGGTAAATTTTTCTGGTAACAGGTTTCCGAGCCTGTATTAATGTATCAATAACCGAATCCGAAAACCCACGCTTTGATAGAATCAAGCATTCAATTTCCAAGCAGTCAGCCTCAGAGAAATTAGGTTTGGATGGTTGAAAGGACCCTGGATTAGAAGGTCCTGCCTCAGGGGTAGAGACCATGGTGGACAGGACGACATGTCCACTAGGTCTGCATACCAGGTCCTGCGTGGCCATGCAGGCGCTATCAGAATCACTGATGCTCTCTCCTGTTTGATCCTGGCAATCATTCGAGGTAGCAACGGAAAAGGTGGAAACACATAAGCTATGTTGAAAACCCAAGGGGCTGCTAGTGCATCTACCAGCACCGCACCCGGGTCCCTGGACCTGGATCCGTAACAAGGAAGCTTGGCGTTCTGGCGAGATGCCATGAGATCCAGATCCGGTTTGCCCCAACGACGAATCAGTTGAGCAAATACCTCCGGGTGAAGTTCCCACTCCCCCGGATGAAAGGTCTGTCGACTTAGAAAATCCGCCTCCCAGTTCTCCACGCCTGGGATGTAGATCGCTGACAGGTGGCAAGAGTGAGACTCTGCCCAGCGAATTATCTTTGAGACTTCCAACATCGCTAGGGAACTCCTGGTTCCCCCTTGATGATTGATGTAAGCCACAGTCGTGATGTTGTCCGACTGAAATCTGATGAACCTCAGTGTTGCTAACTGAGGCCAAGCTAGAAGAGCATTGAATATTGCTCTTAATTCTAGAATGTTTATCGGGAGGAGTCTCTCCTCCTGAGTCCACGATCCCTGAGCCTTCAGGGAGTTCCAGACTGCTCCCCAGCCTAGTAGGCTGGCATCTGTTGTTACAATCGTCCAATCTGGTCTGCGAAAAGTCATTCCTTTGGACAGATGAACCCGTGACAACCACCAGAGAAGAGAATCTCTGGTCTCCTGGTCCAGATTTAGCAAAGGGGACAGATCTGAGTAATCCCCGTTCCATTGACTTAGCATGCATAGTTGCAGCGGTCTGAGATGTAGGCGCGAAAATGGCACTATGTCCATTGCCGCGACCATTAAGCCGATTACCTCCATGCACTGAGCTACTGATGGGCTTGGAATGGAGTGAAGGACACGGCAAGCATTGAGAATCTTTGATAACCTGGACTCCGACAGGTAAATCTTCATCTCTACAGAATCTATAAGAGTCCCTAGAAAAGGGACCCTTGTGAGTGGTAACAGAGAACACTTTTCCACGTTCACTTTCCACCCATGCGACCTCAGAAATGCTAGAACTATCTCTGTATGAGACTTTGCATTTTGAAAACTTGACGCTTGTATCAGAATGTCGTCTAGGTACGGAGCCACCGCTATGCCTCGTGGTCTTAGTACCGCCAGAAGTGAGCCCAGAACCTTTGTAAAAATTCTCGGGGCCGTAGCTAACCCGAAGGGAAGAGCTACAAACTGGTAATGCCTGTCTAGAAAGGCAAACCTTAGGTACCGATAATGATCTTTGTGAATCGGTATGTGAAGGTAGGCATCCTTTAAGTCCACTGTGGTCATATATTGACCCTCTTGGATCATGGGTAGGATGGTCCGAATGGTTTCCATCTTGAACGGCGGAACCCTTAGGAATTTGTTTAAGGTCTTTAAGTCTAAGATTGGTCTGAAAGTTCCCTCTTTCTTGGGAACCACAAACAGATTTGAATAAAACCCTTGCCCCTGTTCCGTTCGCGGAACTGGGTGGATTACTCCCATCACTAAGAGGTCTTGTACACATTGTAGAAATGCCTCTTTCTTTACTAGGTTTGTTGATAACCTTGACAGATGAAACCTCCCTTGTGGAGGAGAAGTTTTGAAATCCAGAAGGTATCCCTGAGATATAATCTCCAACGTCCAGGGATCCTGTACATCTCTTGCCCAAGCCTGGGCGAAGAGAGAAAGTCTGCCCCCCACTAGATCCGTCTCCGGAAAGGGGGCCCTGTCTTCATGCTGTCTTAGGGGCGGAAGTAGGCTTTCTGGCCTGCTTGCCCTTGTTCCATGACTGGTTGCCTTTCCAACCCTGTCTGTAACGAGCAGTAGTTCCTTCCTGTTTTGGAGCGGAGGAAGTTGATGCTGCTCCTGCCTTGAAATTACGAAAGGCACGAAAATTAGACTGTTTGGCCTTTGATTTGGCCCTGTCCTGAGGAAGGGTGTGGCCCTTACCTCCAGTAATGTCAGCAATAATTTCCGTCAAGCCGGGCCCGAATAAGGTCTGCCCTTTGAAAGGAATGTTTAGTAGTTTAGACTTAGAAGTTACATCTGCTGACCAGGATTTAAGCCATAGCGCTCTGCGCGCCTGTATGGCGAATCCGGAATTCTTAGCCGTAAGTTTGGTTAAATGCACTACGGCATCCGAAACAAACGCATTAGCCAGCTTAAGGGTTCTAATCTTGCTCAAAGATTCATCCAATGGTGCTGTGCGAATCGCCTCTTCCAGAGACTCAAACCAGAATGCTGCTGCAGCAGTGACAGGCGCAATGCATGCAAGAGGCTGTAATATAAAACCTTGTTGAACAAACATTTTCTTAAGGTAACCCTCTAATTTTTTATCCATTGGATCTGAGAAAGCACAGCTATCCTCCACCGGGATAGTGGTACGCTTGGCTAAAGTAGAAACTGCTCCCTCCACCTTAGGGACCGTCTGCCATAAGTCTCGTGTGGTGGCGTCTATAGGGAACATTTTTCTAAATATTGGAGGAGGGGAAAAAGGCACACCGGGTCTATCCCACTCCTTGCTAATAATCTCTGTAAGCCTCTTTGGTATAGGAAAAACGTCAGTACACACCGGTACCGCATAGTATTTATCCAGCCTACATAATTTCTCTGGGATTGCCACCGTGTCACAATCATTCAGAGCCGCTAACACCTCCCCTAGCAACACGCGGAGGTTCTCAAGCTTAAATTTAAAATTTTAAATTTCTGAATCCGGTCTCCCCGAATCAGAACCGTCACCCACAGAATGAAGCTCTCCGTCCTCATGTTCTGCAAATTGTGACGCAGTATCAGACATGGCTCTCGTGTCATCGGCGCGCTCTGTCCTTAACCCAGAGCTGTCGCGCTTGCCTCTTAACTCGGGCATATTGTATAATACTTCTTTCATAACATTAGCCATATCATGTAAAGTGATTTGTAAGGGCCTTGATGTACTTGGCGCCTCAATCTTACGCACCTCCCGAGCAGGAGACGAAGGTACGGACTCGTTGTCTGGTGATTATTTCTTTATCGGTACAGATTGACTTTTATTCAAAGTAATATCAATACAATTGGTACACATATTTCTATTGGGCTCCACATCGGCTTTTAAACAAAATGAACAAGCAGATTCCTCTGTATCAGACATGTTTAAACAGACTAGCAATGAAGCTAGCAAGCTTGGAAATTACTTCAATAAGTTTACAAGCAATATAAAAAACGCTGCAGCGCTTTTTTTTTTTAAAAAACACACAATTGAATAACAAAGAACTAGTTCAGTTATAGTCAACAATTCTTTAAATGTATTAATTAGCAGAGGATTGCACCCATTAGCAAAAGGATGATTAACCCCTCAGTACCCAAAGCGGATATCAAATTAAGATTTAACGCTTTTATCACAGTCAAACACACTGTCACAGGTCTGCTGTGACTGATTACCTCCCTCAAAAACGAATTTTGAAGATCCCTGAGCTCTCTGGAGACGTCCTGGATCAAAGAGGAAGAAGCAGGAAGACTGTGCTAGAATTTTAACTGCGCAACAAGGCGCTAAAAAAGGTCCCTCCCACTCCTATTACAACAGTGGGAGACCTGATATAACGGTTTCTATGCAGAAATATACGTTAGCCGTGTGGAAAAAAATCATGCCCAAAAAGATTTATCACCAAAGTACCTCACAAAACGATTAACATGCCAGTAAACGTTTTAAAAAACAACATTTCAGATGCTGTGTAAAGTTATTACTAAGCCTGCTACCAGTCGCTTCTACTGCAGTTAAGGCTCACACATTATATCAGTATTACCAGTATTTTTTCAGTCAAATTCTAGTCCCTAGAAAATAACTCTACTGTGCATACATTTATCAGCCTGATACCAGTCACTACTACTGCATTTAAGGCTGTACTTACATCATACGGGTAACAGCAGTGTTTTCTTAGTCAATTCCATTCCCAGAAAATATTGTACTGCACATACCTCATTTGCGGGAGACCCCGCATGCTATTCCCATTTTCTGAAGTTACCCGACTCCTCAGAATGTCGAGAACAGCCAGTGGATCTTAGTTACGCCTGCTAAGATCATAGAAAACGCAGGCAGTTTCTTCTTCCAAATACTGCCTGAGATAGAAAAACAGCACACTCCGGTGCCATTTAAAATAACAAACTTTTGATTGAAGAATAATTAAGTAAAAACTCCAGCTCCTCTCGCGACCTCCTTCTTTGTTGAGGGTTGCAAGAGAATGACTGGATATGACATGTGAGGGGAGGAGCTATATAGCAGCTCTGCTTGGGTGATCCTCTTGCAACTTCCTGTTGGGAAGGAGAATATATCCCATAAGTAATGGATGACCCGTGGACTGAACACACTTAACAAGAGAAATAGGCCTCTCCCACCATGCACTCAATGTCAGAGGGCCTTAAAAAAGTACTCCTAGGAGTAATTTAACAAGCCATGTGGAAAACTAGGCCCCAAATAAAGATTTATCACCCTCAGAGAAAAAAACGTTTTTTTCTGTAAGTTATGCAAACGTTTTTACACTAAGTAATATGAGAGTTAACATGAACATTACCCTTATCTTGTAAGCATGATCCCAGTCGTTGTTAAATCACTGTATCAGGCTTACCTCAAATATACCAGGCATTGTCAGCATTTTCTAGACCTTATCTCTCTAGAAAAAAATATACTGAACATACCTCAAAGCAGGTGATCTGCAAACCGTCCCCCCAACTGAAGTTCTCCCATACTCTTCAGTTATGTGTGAGAACAGCAATGGACCTTAGTTACAAACCACTAAGATCATCAACCTCCAGGCAGATTCTTCTTCCAATTTCTGCCTGAGAGTAAAACAGTACAAAGCCGGTACCGTTTAAAAATAACAAACTCTTGATTGAAGGTAAAAACTACACTAAGTCACCACATATCTCTTGATACTTCCTTTCTTGTCGAGAGTTGCAAGAGAATGACTGGGGGTGGCAGTTAGGGGAGGAGCTATATAGACAGCTCTGCTGTGGGTGTCCTCTTGCAACTTCCTGTTGGGAAGGAGAATATCCCACAAGTAATGGATGAACCCGTGGACTGGCTACACCTTAACAAGAGAAATAAGGTTTATTGGATTAACAGAAAATGTGCAACATGCATCAAAACGAAATTAGACAGGTGCATAAATTTGGGCACCCCAAGAGAAATATTGCATCAATATTTAGTAGAGCCTCCTTTAGCAGTAATAACAGTCTCTAGACGCTTCCTATAGCCTGTAATGAGTGTCTGGATTCTGGATGAAGGTATTTTGGACCATTCCTCCTTGCAAAACATCTCCAGTTCAGTTACGTTTGATGGTTGCCGAGCATGGACAGCCCGCTTCAAATCACCCCACAGATTTTCAAGTCTGGGGACTGGGATGGCCATTCCAGAACATTGTACTTGCTCCTCTGCATAAATGCCAGAGTAGATTTTGAGCAGTGTTTTGGGTTGTTGTCTTGTTGAAATATCCTGCCCCGATGCAACTTTAACTTTTTGACTGATTCCTCAACATTATTCTCAAGTATCTGTTATTGAGTGGAATACATGCGACCCTCAACTTTAACAAGATTCCCAGTACCGACACTGGCCTAACAGCCCCACAGCATCCACTAAATTTTACTGTGGGTAGCAAGTGTTTGTCTTGAAACACTGTGTTCTTTTGCTGCCATGCATAACGCCCCTTGATATGACCCAATATCTCAATCTTTGTTTCATCAGTTCACAGCACCTTCTTCCAAAATGAAGCTGGCTTGTCCAAATGTGCGTTTGCATACCTCAAATGACTATGTTTGTGGCGTGTGTGCAGAAAAGGCTTCTTCCGCATCACTCTCCCATACAGCTTCTGAATTGTTGAACGATGCACAGTGACACCATCTGCAGCAGGATGATGTTGTAGGTTTTTGAAGGTGGTCTGTGGGCTGTTTTTGACCGTTCTCGCCATCCTTTGCTTTTGCCTCTCCAATATTTTACTTTGCCTGCCACTTCTGGCCTTAACAAGAACTGTGCCTGTGGTCTTTCATTTCCTCACTATGTTCCTCACAGTGGACACTGACAGCTTAAATGTCTGCGATAGCTTTTTGTAGCCTTCCTCTAAACCATAATGTTGAACAATCTTTGCTTTCAGGTCATTTGAGAGTTGTTTTGAGGCCCCCATGTTGCCACTCTTCAGAGGAGAGTCAAAGAGAACAACAACTTGCAACTGGCCACCTTAAATACCTTTTCTCAAGATTGGATGCACCTGTCTATGAAGTTCAAGGCTTAATGGGCTCACCAAACCAATTGAGTGTTCCAATTAATCAGTTCTAGGTAGTTAAAGGGAATTCAAATCAACAAAATGACAAGGGTGCCCAAATTTATGCACCTGTCTAATTTCGTTTTGATATATTGCACATTTTCCAATAAACCTCATTTCCCTACTGAAATATTACTGTGTCCTTCAGTTATTTGATAGATCAAAAAGAAATTGCTGATCCAAACACCCAATAATTTATAAATGAAAATCATGGAAATTGTCAGGGGTGCCTAAACTTTTGCATACGTGTGTATATATATATATATATATATATATATATATATACACATATATATACACATACACACACACACTGATATATCTATCTCTACATAAATACACACACACACACACTACATATACACACACACACACGTTATATATATATATATATATACACATATATACACACACACACACACAATATCTATACATACAAATATCCTGTTTAACCACTTATAAAACATTTTTTATTAATAGCTATATGGGTTTTTCTATTCAGAGAGAGTTTAATAGATTATTTTAATATGTTATTGTGGTGTTTGGCAAAAAAAATTACTTCCTAACCCCTTACACAAGGTTGTCAGTCAGGCTAATACTTTGAGCACAATTTCTTTTTGTGCTCAAACACAACCTTTTTACTTTTAACTTGTAATATGCGTGCTAAGTAGCGCAGTCTCAATACTGCTTATCACGTCTGAAACAAAATAGTAAGTAGAAACAGAATTGAAGCCAGCAGAGTAGGGAGCTATATACTCATACAATATAATAAGGCACTTCAATTTAAGGATTATTGTACTGCACAATATTTCCTTTTTAGGAGTTTTCTCACAATGCCTACTGAACAAGCAAAAAGCAAGCTATTAAATATGAATATTGCTCCTGACATTAGGGTCAAATTTGCATTGCCTGTTTTGCTAGAAAGAAATTACCTTTCTTGGAATCCTGTAACTGCTTCATGACTTCTTCTCTCTCTGCTTGCTCAGTAGCTGTGGTCACCCTGAAAGAGCCTTCTCGAGTGAAAGTTGTTCTGCTGGCATCAAACGTGGCAGTTACACCACATTCTTTTTCCCGCTTTTGTTTCCTCTCAAGACAGGCTGCAAATGCACAACCGACAGCATGACTGAGCCTCTCACCCTGCAAAGATTGCACATAAATCTCGTCAGGCTTATGACAATGTTAGGATTACAAAGCAAAACTTCAGTAAGTTTAGACTACATTTACAAAACAGGCTGCAGCATTATATTTTCTGTACATACAGAACATGAAAATTACATTTATAGTTACAATAACAAAAAGTATGCTTACCTGATAAATTCATTTCATGATGGTGAGAGTCCACGAGTCATCACATTGGAGTCCCCTCCTGACCACTAGGAAGAGTCAAAAGACACCCCAACACACCAGAGCTTAAAATTCTTCCCACTTCACATGATCCTCAGTCATACATATAGCCAAGTAGATGAGGAAACGAAAAACACAGGAAAGATAAAGCGGGGAAAAAAGTGAAAAAACAAATACTGTCGACACATGAACAAAAATAAAGGGTGGGGCTTGTGTAACCCTCACCATCATGAAAGAAGTGAATTTATCAGGTAAGCATAAAATGTTTTTTTCATCAGATAGTGAGAGTCCATGAGTCATCACGTGTGGGAATCGATACGAAGACCACCAATAAACAGTGAAGGCAAGATGTTACTGATTAGGCACTAGGACCCTCAAAAAACGTCTGCCAAAAGCAGCCTTGGAAGAAGCATACACATCAAAACATCAAAGTGATAAAACTACAAAAAAGTGTGCAAAGACCACCAAGTATCTGCCTTGACAATTTGATCAATAGAAGCCTCATTAAGAAAGGCCCAAGAAGTGTGGAATGATCTAGTAGAATGAGAAGTAATGTGCTCAGGGAGAGTTTTCACTGTAAACAAATAAGCCTTGGGAATTAAGGCTTTAAACTAAGCTGCTAAAGTCAAAGCCGTAGCTTTCTGACCTTTGCAAGACCAAGAAATAAACAAAAAGAAAAGTCTGAAATCTAATGTAGCTTCCTCATATCCGACAGCTCTCACAACATCGAAATTGCAAAGAAAACTCATCTTAGAGTTATTAGGAGCTGGACAAGAAGGAACCATAATTTCTTGATTAACAGTATCTGTAGATACTACGTTAGGAAGAAAGGAATAGCTAGCGTGAAGAAAAACCTAATCCCGATTAAAAAAAAAAAAAAAAAAAAAAAAAAAAAATCAGAAGAGGATTTTGCATGACAAAGCTGAAAAACTCAG
This sequence comes from Bombina bombina, assembly GCF_027579735.1. Taxonomy (NCBI): domain Eukaryota; kingdom Metazoa; phylum Chordata; class Amphibia; order Anura; family Bombinatoridae; genus Bombina; species Bombina bombina. The sequence continues at coordinate 189,226,497 of NC_069499.1, forward strand.
AAACCCTTCTAGTTGAAAAAATAGCTAGAAGAAAAAAAAAACCATTTCAGGATAAAAATCTAAAGATCCAAATTATTCATCGGCTCAGGAGAAGAATAAAGAACCCTCAAAGCCAGATTAAGATTCCAAGTGGGAGAAAATGGACAAATAACTGGTCTATTTCTGATCAGAGCCTGAACAAAGTCTTGAAAATATGGAATTTTAGCAAATTTTGTTATGAAACAATGCAGAGAGAGAGACAAAATCTAACCTTTAAAAGAGCCGGCTGACAACCCCATATCCAGACCATCCTGCATGAACTCAAGAACTCTAGGAATTTGAAAAAAATTCCAATAATAACCTTTGCAAGAACAGCAAGCAAAAAAGGTTTTCCAGACCTTGTGGTAAATATGTCTGGTAACAGGTTTCCTAGCCTGAACCAAAGTGTCAATAACCTGGTCAGAAAAAGCTCTCAGACGGAATTAATCTTTGAAACATCATGCTTTAAAATTCAGAGTTTTGAGGTCTTGATAAAAGCAAGGACCTTGAAAAGAAAATCCCTTCTAAGAGGAAGCATCCAAGGTTGGCACGTAGATATATGAACCAGATCTGCAAACCAAATCCTGCAACGCCACGCCGGAGTAATCAGATTTGCTGAGGCCTGTTCCTGCTTGATTCTTGCTGTCATTCTGGATAGCAACACAAAGAGGAAAAATGTACATCAGGTTGAATAACCAAAGAACCACTATGGCATCTATCAGACTCACCCAAGGGTCCCAAGACCTGGCACAATACTGAGGTAGCTTGTAATTCAAGTAAGAGTCCATGAGATCTCTCTGTGGCAAACCACAGCATCTCGCAATTTGGTCAGAAATTTCCTGATTCAGACACAATTCCCATGGTTAAAACATTGGATGACTGAGAAAGTCTGCCTCCCAATTGTTCTGTCATGGGGATGGCAGAAATCATGCAATGATGGCGTTCTGTCCAGCTGATGATGTGGAAAACTTCCCTCATCAATAAGGAGCTATAAGTACCTCCCTGATGATTAACATAAGCCACTGCTGTGACACAGTCTGACTGGAATCTCAGAAAAGATTCAATGGAGTTCCAGAATATTTATTGGCAACCTCGCCTCCTGAGCAGACCAAACTCCTTGTGCCCTCTAAGACCCCCAGACTGCACTCCAAACTAACAGGCCAGCATCTTTGGAAATAACAACCCACAATGGCCAAAGAAAGAAGGAAGGCTCCCTGAACCAAGAAATGGTGAGTCGGTCACAAAGATAGGGACAGTGTCTTACTGTGATCCAACAGAATCCTCTGACACATCCTTATAGTCCCCATTTCATTGATTCATCATCTGCAAATGCGGGCCAAAAGATGAAATCTAGCAAATGGAACCACATCTGAGGCAGCTACCATGAGATTCAAAACTTCCATGTGTTGAGCAACAGAAGAGAATCAATTATGAACCCCAGAAAAGACACGAGTGTGAGGAGTTGGAGATTTTTGGACGATTTATTTAAACTCTGACGCAACTGAAGTACTGAGTGTGAGATACAACCAGATGAAAAGAGGGAGACTGAACCAGAATGTCATCCAAGTAAGAAACTACAGAAATTCCTTGAAATTTTTACTACAGAAATCAGAGCTCCCAGAACTTTTGTAAACACTCTGGGAGCTGTAGTCAGACTGAAAGGGAGGGCCACAAATGGATAATGCTTGTCTAGGAAAGCAAATCTAAAGAACTTGACATCATCCCTATGGAAAGAGATATGCAAATAAGCATCTTTTAAGTTTATAGTAGACTTAAACTGACCCTCCTTAACTAAAGTGTGAATGTTTCCATCTTGAAAGTAGGAACTTTCAGGAATTTGTTCAATATTTTTAATCCAAAAAAAGCAGAAAATGTACCCCGTTTTTCTTTGGTGTTATGAAGAGATCTCCTACACAAGCTAAAAAAGCTTGGGCTGTTAAATGATCTTCAGGCCTATCCTGAGGCGGACCTTAAATTATTTTTTTTCCCAATACTCCTAGAAATTGATTTGCAATACCCAAAGATCCTGAACAGATTGCCCCTAAGCATTCTGAGAGAGACTCAATCTGTCCCCCCACCAGAGACTAGGGCTTGGGTAAACTTCTTAGACTGTTTGTTTTTAGAACAAAGAAGGGTTGAACTAGCCAGAGGAGTTGTAGATTGCCCAAATAAACAATAAAAAAAATCCATGCAGATCTAAGTTTAACCTTAGAGTTCTTGATTTCTTATCCAAAGAATAAAAGCTCCCTTACCACCCCCACCCCCCCTCCGTGACTTGGCAATAATAGCTTTCAGTCCAGGCCTAAACTGAGATTTACCCTGGAAGGGGATAGAAAGAAATGTGTATTTAGATACTATTCTGGCAGACGGACTTAAGCTACAAAGCTTGACTACCTAAATCAGCAGGAATTTGATGTTCTCAGGAGCTTATTGCAATCTTGAATTTAATCCAAAGTGGTTTCCCTAGGAAACAAGCTCTGAAAGATTGTCACACCAAAACAGCAGTAGCAGTGGCTACACAGGCAAAACGGACTACAGATGTAAACATAAATCCTGTAAGCTGAAACAATTGCCTATGAAAACCTTCAAGTTTTTTTTTTATCTAAAGGTTCCTTAAAAGAGGAACTATCTGCCAAAGGAAGAGAGAATATGCTTGGCAAATGTGTAAATAGCTGCATCCAGCTTTTAATCTCTTTATTAACAGATGGGAGAGGAAACATAATTTATGCTTACCTAATAAATTCATTTATTTTATGGTAGTGAGAGTCCACCATCAATTACTCCTGGGAATTACTCTTCTCTGCCACTAGGAAGAGGCAAAGATTCCCATATCTCAAGAGCCATATTAAACCGCTCCCACATACCTCAGTGTAACATATAGCCAAGACAAGTTAGGTAAGAAAAAGGAATAAGAGAAGCAGGGGAAAAAAGATGTGCAAAATAAAAAAAAAAAAAAGAAGAAAAGATCCCTAGAAAACATAAGGTGGGGTCTCGTCGACTCTCACCACCATGAAAGAAATTAATTTATCAGATAAGCATAAATGTTTTCTATCATACAGGTGGTGAGAGTCCATGATCCATTATTTCTGGGAACTAATACCTAAGCTGTAGAGTCCACAAGTAATAATAAATTGAAGGATTTAAAAAAAAAATTTGCACTGAGAAATTAAATCCACAACCCCAATAAAATTTTTTTTTAATGCAAATAAAAAAAAATTCAAACAGGAAAAAAATAAAAAAAATAAACTGTCTGAAGAAACTTCGTACCAAAGGCTGCTTCAGAAGTATGCAAAGATTAAATAATCTGTCTTGCAGTATGTTGTTTGTACTTATGGATGTGATGCCTCAAAAATTATTTTAAAAAAAAGTATGCAAGGGGGGGGGGGGGAAGGGGTGTCCTAACAGCGTAGTGTAGTCGCACTTTTCATGAGCTCCGGGAGAGTGGCCTTTAATCCGCTGTATATCGGACCACAACCACAGCATCTAACAACTAACACAATAACATTTGTGTTCCTGAGTGACACACAATACAACTGGAACCATTTCTGCAGTATTTATGACCCCAGATCCGGACAATTGAGGCCTGTAGCAGTGGTGATCTCACAGGCAGCGCCTCCCCCACGGTCTATCAGGGTGTTTCACCAGGACTGATCGTATATTTAAGCCCTTCCTGACACCTTCAATTAGCTATAACATTTACCACGTTCACTACCCATAACTACCTACCAAGTGGGAAATCAGAGAATGGCGAGATGTCACTACCAGCTGACACAAGGGATAAAAGTTCCTTCATTAAGCTTGATTCCATGCTTCTTAGACTGGTGAGGGTCTTTCAGCCTTTAATAGAAAAGGCGCCTTCCGTACATGAGCTTCAACTTCTTATGAATAAGATACCACCAGCAACAACGGAGGCGCCGGCAACAAAACAATCAACGACATGGGGGGTTCGGCCTAATCCTAGGGCACGGGGAGGCCACACAGCCCGAGGTATCACTGGCTGGGGATCCACTTCAGTCACCCACCTACCAGCCGGCAACACAGAATGATAACAGATCAATACCGGAGAATGAAAGCAGGGAAAGCAGAGAGGTGGCATCCTTTTTACCACCAACAGCCAATATGGAGAAAAAGTATGCCGACTATCAACTCAAAATGGCGATCAACTTAAAACATAAATAGAAGCTAAAGGCCCTAGATACCAATACCCATAATGTTAAAAGTCATACAGGGAGCACCTCATAAACCATCTCAACCTGGGGATCTTCAGGGATTTACAAGAACAGATTCAAAGACCAAACAAGGACCAGACTCTGAGCGGCTGCCCTGGAATCAGTCTGAATAGTAACCCTGTCTTTTAAGTATCCACTAAATGGTGCTTTTTGGTTATTGAATATGCTAAATATACCCTACACCAAAACTACGCACCCATTGCTGATAATCCCTGAAGACTGACATCTTCCAGGCACTGTATACCTCCTAGACAGTCTTAAAAATGTTACTTAAAATGTTGAAAAGGTTTTTTTTTGTTCTGTTTTGCTTTGTGTTATGTATATACACTATAAGTTAGGAGAAAAGAGAATGCTTTAGACAAGTGCTGCGCTTGTTACTTGTGTTACCCCAAATTAAACCGTTTACATATATAATTCTAACAGAAATCTAAAATAGATAGTCACTATACCCAGAGAGTAGGAAATTTAAGCAACACCCAAAATAGCAGCATCTACTTATAAGCCCATGGACCCTCACAAAATAATATCTGTAATTTAAACAAGTAGCAAATGGATAATTCTCAAAACTCTTTCTTATGGTTAAAATAAGGTTGGTAAGCACTGTGTATGGCGTTGGTCTTCCGTTGCGCTGCCAGCAGCCGACGTGGCGTATAGGAGGTCTTATATATGTTAAACAAAGATTTTACCACTATTTTATTAAATGGATCTGCTACATATAATTTGTGAGGTATAGTATTGGATTTTTATTTATTTATTCTTTTTCTTGGAGGTATAAAATATTCATGTGCTAGAATTGTCAAAAGGTTTTAAGTGCATATGGTAGGGAAGGTGTGGTTATATTTTAAGCAAATTTTCTCAGTCCTGAAGGCCCAAGTAGCAACTGACCTAGTAGCATGAGCAGTAATCTGCTGCGGTGGAGGCTGACTAGACTCCAAATAAGCCTTTTAAATAAAAAGTTTCAATTAAGAGGCCAAAGAAAGCAGACATTTATTTCATGTAATTGGCAAGAGTCCATGAGCTAGTGACGTATGGGATATACAATCCTACCAGGAGGGGCAAAGTTCCCCAAACCTCAAAATGCCTATAAATACACCACTCACCACACTCACAATTCAGTTTTACAAACTTTGCCTTCTATGGAGGTGGTGAAGTAAGTTTGTGCTAAGATTTCTACGGTGATATGCGCTTCTCAGCTTTTTTGAAGCCCATTTCCTCTCAGAGTACAGTGAATGTCAGAGGGATGTGAAGGGAGTATCACCTATTGAATGCAATAGTTCTCCTCAAGGGGATCAATTTCATAGGTTCTCAGTTATCGGTCGTAGAGATTCATCTCCTACCTCCCTTTTCAGATCGACGATATACTCTCATATTCCATTACCTCTACTGATAACCGTTTCAGTACTGGTTAGCTATCTGCTATATGTGGATGGGTGTCTTTCGGTAAGTATGTTTCTATTACTTAAGACACTCTCAGCTATGGTTTGGCACTTTATGTATTTATATAAAGTTTTAAATATATGTATTGTACTTATATTTGCCATGATTCAGGTTTCAGTATATTATTTCCTTTTGCAGACTGTCAGTTTCATATCTGGGAAATGCATTTTTTATGAAAAATGTATTTCTTACCTGGGGTGTAGTCTTTTTTCAATTGACTGTCATTTGCAATTTCGTGGGCAGAATTAGGCTCACGAGGGCGCAAAATGCTAAAGTTTATTGCGTCATTCTTGGCGCGAGATTTTTTTGGCGCGAAGTTACGTTCGTTGACGCAAATTTGTAATTTCCGGCGTCTTAGTTGACGCCAGGTCCTTTCACAAGGTTGCATTCTTTTTTGCCTCCTGCCTTTTTCTATGTCAGAGGGCTAGGCTGTTTGCATTTTTTCCCCATTCCTGAAACTGCCATATAAGGAAATTGATAATTTTGCTTTATATGTTGTTTTTCTCTCTTACATTTGCAATATGTCTCAATCTGATCCTGTCTCAGAAATCACTGTTGGAACCCTGCGGCCTGATAACAGTTCTACCAAAGCTAAGTGCATTTGTTGTAAACTTGTGGAGGTTATACCTCCAGCTGTGGTTTGTAATAGTTGTCATGATAAACTTTTATATGCAGAGAATGCATCCATCAGTAGTAGTTCATTACCTGTTGCTGTTCCCTAAACATCTAATGCACAAGATTTACCTGTAAATTTAAAATAATTTATTTCTGATTCTATTTAGAAGGCTTTGTCTGCCATTCCGCCTTCTAATAAACGTAAAAGGTCTTTTAAAACTTCTCGTAAGGTTGATGAAATTTCAAATGACCGGCAACATACTGAATTATCCTTCTCTGATGAGGATCTATCTGATTCAGAAGATCCTGCCTCAGATATTGACACTGACAAATCCTCTTTATTTATTTAAATTGGAGTATATTCGTTCTTTGTTAAAAGAAGAGTTGATTACATTGGATATGGAGGAAACTAGTCCTCTTGATATTAAAACTAGTAAATGTTTAAATTCTGTTTATAAACCTCCTGTGTTTATTCAAGTTCCTGATGCTATTTCTGATATGATTTCTAAGGAATGGACTAAGCCTGGTACTACTTTTATTCCTTCTTCAAGGTTTAAAAAATTGTATCCTTTGCCAGAAGTTAGATTGGAGTTTTGGGAAAAGATCCCCAAGGTTAATGGGGCTCTCTCTACTCTTGCTAAACATACTACTATTCCTACAGAAGATAGTACTTCTTTTAAAGATCCTTTAGAGAGGAAACTTGAATCTTATCTAAGGAAAGCTTATTTATATTCAGGTCATCTTCTTAGGCCAGCAATTTCTTTGGCTGATGTTGCAGCTGCTTCAACTTTTTGGTTGGATACTTTAGTGCAACAAGTATCGGATCATGATTTGTCTAGCATTGTTAAGTTGATTCAACATGCTATTAATTTCATTTGTGATGCCATTTTTGATATTATCAAAATTGATGTTAAATCTATGTCTTTAGCTATTTTAGCTAGAAGAGCTTTGTGGCTCAAATCTTGGAATGATGATATGACTTCTAAGTCCAGATTGCTATCTCTTTCTTTCCAAGGTAATAAATTATTTGGCTCTCAGTTGGATTAAATAATTTCAACTGTTACTGCGGGGGAGTTTTTTTGCCTCAAGATAAAAAACCTAAGGGTAAATCTAAAGCTTCTAACCGTTTGTTCCTTTCGACAAAATAAGGAACAGAAACCTAATCCTTCCCCCCAAGGAATCTGCTTTCAATGGGAAGCCTTCTTCAAATTGGAATAAATCCAAGCCATTTAAGAGATCAAAACCAGCCCCCAAGTCCGCATGAAGGTGCGGCCCTCATTCCAGCTCAGCTGGTAGGGGGCAGATTAAAATTTTTCAAAGATGTTTGGATCAACTCGGTCCAAAATCATTGGATTCAGAGTATTGTCTCTCAGTGGTACAGAATAAGATTCAGAGTAAGACCGCCTGTGAGAAGATTTTTTCTCTCACGCATTCCGGTAAACCCAGTAAAGGCTCAGGCTTTCCTGAAGTGTGTTTCAGACCTGGAGTTATCAGGGGTAATCATGCCAGTTCCATTTCGGGAACAGGGTTTGGGGTTTTATTCAAATCTATTCATTGTCATAAAGAAAGAAAATTCATTCAGACCAGTTTTGGATCTAAAGATTTTGAATCAATATGTAAGAGTACCAACTTTCAAAATGGCGACTATAAGGACTATTCTGCCTTTTGTTCAGCAAGGGCATTATATGTCCACAATAGGCTTACAGGATGCATATCTTCATATTCCGATTCATTCAGATCACTATCAGTTCCTGAGATTCTCTTTTCTAGACCAGCATTACCAATTTGTTGCTCTTCCTTTTGGCCTAGCAACAGCTCCAAGAATCTTTTCAAAGGTTCTAGGTGCCCTACTCTCTGTAATAAGAGAGCGGGGTATTGCAGTATTTCCTTATTTGGACAATATCTTGGTACTCGCTCAGTCTTTACGTTCTGCAGAATCTCACACGAATCAACTAGCGTGGTTTCTTCAAAGACATGGTTGGAGGATCAATTTACCAAAAAGTTATTTGATTCCTCAGACAAGGGTAACCTTTTTAGGTTTCCAGATAGATTCAGTGTCCATGACTGTCTCTAACAGACAAGAGACGTTTGAAATTGGTTGCAGCCTGTCGGAACCTTCAGTCTCAATCATTCCCTTCAGTAGCTATGTGCATGGAAGTTTTAGGTCTCATGACTGCAGCATCTGACGCGATCCCCTTTGCTCGTTTTCATATGAGACCTCTCCAGCTTTGTATGCTGAACCAATGGTGCAGGGATTATACAAGGATATCACAATTAATATCCTTAAATCCCAATGTTCAACTTTCTCTGACTTGGTGGTTATATCACCATCGTATAATTTTAGGGGCCTCTTTCGTCCGTCCAACCTGGACTGTGATCACAACAGATGAGAGTCTCAGGTTGGGGAGCTGTTTGGGGATCTCGGACAGCACAAGGGGTTTGGAAATCTCAAGAGGCGAGAATGCCAATCAATATTTTGGATTCTCAGGGCTCTTCAGTTTTGGCCTCTGTTGAAGAGAGAACCGTTCATTTGTTTGTTTTCAGACAGACAATATCACAACTGTGGCATATGTCAATAATCAGGCTGGGACTCACAGTCCTCAAGCTATGAAAGAAGTATCTCGGATACTTGTTTGGGCGGAATCCATCTCCCGTCTAATTTCTGCGGTTCATATCCCAGGTATAGACAATTGGGAAGCGGATTACCTCAGTCGCCAGACTTTACATCCAAGAGAATGGTCTCTCCACCCAGATGTATTTTCTCAAATTGTTCAGATGTGACGGGCTTCCAGAAATAGATATGATGGCATCTCATCTAAACAAAAAACTTCCCAGGTATCTGTCCAGGTCCAGGGATCCTCAGGCGGAAGCAGTGGATGCATTGACACTTCCATGGTGTTATCAACCTGCTTCTATTTTCCTGCCTCTAGTTCTTCTTCCAAGAGTGATCTCCAAAATCATCATGGAGCAATAGTTTGTGCTGCTGGTAGCTTAGCATGGCCTCACAGGTTTTGGTATGCAGATCTTGTTCGGATGTCCAGTTGCCAACCTTGGCCACTTCCTCTAAGGCCAGACCTTCTATCTCAAGGTCCGTTTTTCCAACAGGATCTCAAATCATTAAATTTGAAGATATGGAAATTGAACGCTTAGTGCTTAGTCATAGAGTTTTCTCTGACTCAGTGATTAATACTATGTTGCAGGCTCGTAAATCTGTTTCTAGAAAGATTTATTATCGAGTTTGGAAGACTTACATTTCATGGTGTTCTTCTCATAAATTCTCTTGGCATTCTTTTAGAATTCCTAGAATTTTACAGTTTCTTCAGGATGGTTTGGATAAAGGTTTGTCCACAAGTTCATTGAAAGAACAAATCTCTGCTCTGTTTTATTTCACAGAAAGATTGCTAAACTTCCTGATATTAATTGTTTTGTGCAGGCTTTGGTTTGTATCAAGTCTGTCATTAGATCAATCTCTCCTCCTTGGAGACTTAATTTAGTTTTGAAGGCTTTACAGGTTCCTCCGTTTGAGCCTATGCATTCTTTGGACATTAAACTACTTTCTTGGAAAGTGTTGTTTCTTTTGGCCATCTCTTCTGCTAGAAGAGTTTCTGAATTATCTGCTCTTTCTTGTGAATCTCCTTTTCTGATTTTTCATCAGCATAAGGCGGATTTGAGGACTTCATTTAAATTCTTACCTAAGGTTGTGAATACTAACAACATTAATAGAGAAATTGTTGTCCCTTCCTTGTGTCCTAATTCTAAGAATTCTTTGGAGAGATCCTTACATTCTTTGGATGTGGTAAGAGCTTTGAAATATTATGTTGAAGCTACTAAAGATTTCAGGAAGACTTCTAGTCTATTTGTTATATTTTCTGGTTCTAGGAAAGGTCAGAAGGCTTCTGCTTTTTCCTTGGCTTCGTGGTTAAAGCTTTTGATTCATCAAGCTTATTTGGAGTCGGGTTAAGCCCCGCCTCAGAGAATTACAGCTCGTTCTACTAGATCAGTCTCCATTTTGTGGGCTTTTAAGAATGAAGCTTCAGTTGATCAGATTTGCAAAGCAGCAACTTGGTCTTCTTTGCATACATTTACTAAATTCTACCGTTTTGATGTATTTGCTTCTTCGGAAGCAGTTTTTGGTAGAAAACGTCTTCAGGCAGCTGTTTCAGTTTGATTCTTCTGCTTATATTTTAAGTTTTTCTTTTCATTTATGAGAATAAACTTATATTTTGGGTTGTGGATTAATTTTTTTTTTTTTAAAAATGGCCGTTTTTAATTTTATCCCTCCTTCTCTAGTGACTCTTGCGTGGAGTTCCACATCTTGGGTATTGCTATCCCATACGTCACTAGCTCATGGACTCTTGCCAATTACATGAAAGAAAACATTATCAGGTAAGTTCTTACATAAATTAATTCATTTCTTTCATATTGGCAAGAGTCCATGAGGTACACCCTTTTTATGGTGGTTATGATTTTTTGTATAAAAGCACAATTATTTCCAAATTCCTTTGTTGATGCTTTTTACTCTATCACCCCACTACTTGGCTATTCGTTAAACTGAATTGTGGGTGTGGTGAGGGGTGTATTTATATGCATTTTGAGGTTTGGGAAACTTTGCCCCTCCTGGTAGGATTGTATATCCCATACGTCACTAGCTCATGGACTCTTGCCAATATTTAAGAAATTAATTTATCAGGTAAGTTCTTACATAAATTATGTTTTTTTGACCGTTCCTAGTAGCGACAATGTAATATTTCAATGCCCTAACAATTTATGCATATCTCTCTGAAGCATTCTTGGGATTAGGACACAAAGAAGGAACAATCTCTCTGCTAAATTGTCTGAAGAAACAACCTTAGTCAAAAATTCAAAAGTAGTCCGAAAAACTGCCTTATCCTGATGAAAAAATCAGATAAGGTGGATCAGAAGAGCAGATAATTTAGAAACTCTTCTAGCAGAAGAGATAGCCCAAAGAAATAACATTTTCCGAGAAATCAGTTTAATATCCACCCTATGCATAAGTTCAAAAAGTGGAGCCTGCAAAACCCTTATCAATTTAAGGTTCCATTGAGAAGAAATTGGCTTGATTAATACGAACCAAAGTCTGAACAAAACCATGAATATCAGGAAGATTAGCAACATTCATATTGAACAAAACTGAAAGAGCAGAAATCTGCCCCTTCAGAGAACTGACAGATAGACCCTTATCTAGACCATCCTGTGAGAACTGCAAAATCCTAAGAATTCTAAAAGAATGCCAGGAAAAAAACATGGTCTATAGAACAAGAAATAAAGGCCTTGTGATAGATTCTCCTAGTTACAGGTCTACAAGCTTGAATTTAGGTTTCAATCACAGAATCAGAGAGACCTCTATGACTAAGGATTAACTGTTCAATTTCCATGCCATCAAGTTCAGAGACTTGAGACAGAAGGTCTGACCGCAGAGATCGAGGCCAAGGAGGACAGCTGGACATTTTAACTAGATCTGCATACAAAATCCTGTGAGGCCAAGCTGGGGCAATCAGGATTACTACAGATTTCTCTAGGCTTATTTTGGAAATCACTCTGGGTAGAAGTACCAGAAAAGGAAACTGAAATGACCAAGGAACTACTAGAGCATCCACTAACTCTGCTCGAGGATCCCTGGACCTCTCAAAGTACCTGGGAAGTTTGTTGTTCAAACAAGACGTCATCAGATTTATCTCTGGGGGACCCCAAAGACTCACAATCTGATTGAACACATCCTGGTGAAGAGACTACTCCCCTGAATGTAAAGATCGACAACTGAGGAGGTCTGCTTCCATGTTCACCCCTGGAATATGAATTGCAGAGACTAGATAGGAATTGATATCTGCCCATGAGAGAAATCAAGACACCTCCCTCATGGCTAGGGAAGTTGCGTTCCCCCCTGATGGTTGACATAAGCAACTGCTGTGACATTGTCTGTTGAAGAGAGTCTCATCTCTGTTCCCAGACAGAGGCCAAGTTTGAAGCACCCTGAAAATTACACACAGTTCTAAAAAATTTATATGTAAACCTCACCTCCTGAGGATCCCAAACTCCCTGTGCTCTCAAAGACCCAACCTGTGAGACTCGCATCTGTAGTGATCACAGTCCAGGTAGGATGAGAAAAAGAAGTCCCCTGAATAATAAACAAATGATCAAGTCAGAGACTGCCCTGTACTGGGGTCCAAAAATATCTTTTGAGACAGTTGAGTATAATCTCTGCACCATCGATGAAGCATACAAGCTTAAGAGATCTCGTGTGAAAACAAGCAAATGGAATTGCATCAGAAGCTTCAATTATAAGACCTAGAACTTCCATACAAAGAGCAACCGAGGGAAAAGAGACTGAAGGTTCAGACAGGCTGACACCAATCTTAACCTTCTCTGCTCTGTTAGAGAAAGACTCATGGAGACTGAATCTATTTGAAAATCCAAAATAGTTACTTTTGTTTGAGGAATCAAAGAATTTTTTTAAAATATTGAACCTCCAACCATGTTTTGAAGAAACAGTGTTGGTTGGTGTGAGATTCTGGTAAAGGTAAAAGATGGAGCTTGAACAAAGATGTCATCCAGGTATTAAAACACACATACCATAATTTCTGATTACAGACAAAAGGGCTCCCAGAACCTTTGTGAATATTCTTGGAACTGTAGCCAGACCAAATACCATCCTCTGTTCCTGCGAACAGGATCTGGAAAAAAAGCTTTAACTTTTAAAGGATTCCTTGGAACATTTCACAGAAAAAAAACAAAAATACTTCCTATGGGAGGCCTTGTCCTGAAACCTATTCGATATCCCTGAGAAACTATATTCCGAACCAGGGATCTGGAACCGACTGAAACCAAGTCCCCTAAAAGAGGCTTAACTTGCCCCCTACCCCTGGATCGGGGGCTGTAGCTTCATGAAGTTTTGGTAGTAAGTATAGATTTCTTACCCCGCTTTGACTTGTCCCAGTTAGTACTAGGGTCTCCAGACTGAGCCAGAGGTGCCATGCTTCTGAGCAGACAAGTCAAACTTTTGTTCCATGTTCTGACAAAAGGAAAGTCTAGACAACCAGTAAGTTGAAGCAGCAGTCACGTCAGCAATAGAAATAGCTGGCCTGAGCAAAAACCCTACTTGTAATAAGGCCCTTCTATGAAAATAGTCTAATTTTCTATTTAAAGGGTCATTAAAAACAGAATTTATGTTTACCTGATAAATTACTTTCTCCAACGGTGTGTCCGGTCCACGGCGTCATCCTTACTTGTGGGATATTCTCTTCCCCAACAGGAGCCCAGCAAAGCTGGTCACATGATCCCTCCTAGGCTCCGCCTACCCCAGTCATTCGACCGACGTTAAGGAGGAATATTTGCATAGGAGAAACCATATGGTACCGTGGTGACTGTAGTTAAAGAAAATAAATTATCAGACCTGATTAAAAAAACCAGGGCGGGCCGTGGACCGGACACACCGTTGGAGAATGTAATTTATCAGTTAAACATAAATTCTGTTTTCTCCAACATAGGTGTGTCCGGTCCACGGCGTCATCCTTACTTGTGGGAACCAATACCAAAGCTTTAGGACACGGATGAAGGGAGGGAGCAAATCAGGTCACCTAAATGGAAGGCACCACGGTTTGCAAAACCTTTCTCCCAAAAATAGCCTCAGAAGAAGCAAAAGTATCAAACTTGTAAAATTTGGTAAAAGTGTGCAGTGAAGACCAAGTCGCTGCCCTACATATCTGATCAACAGAAGCCTCGTTCTTGAAGGCCCATGTGGAAGCCACAGCCCTAGTGGAATGAGCTGTGATTCTTTCGGGAGGCTGCCGTCCGGCAGTCTCGTAAGCCAATCTGATGATGCTTTTAATCCAAAAAGAGAGAGAGGTAGAAGTTGCTTTTTGACCTCTCCTTTTACCGGAATAAACAACAAACAAGGAAGATGTTTGTCTAAAATCCTTTGTAGCATCTAAATAGAATTTTAGAGCGCGAACAACATCCAAATTGTGCAACAAACGTTCCTTCTTTGAAACTGGTTTCGGACACAGAGAAGGAACGATAATCTCCTGGTTAATGTTTTTGTTAGAAACAACTTTTGGAAGAAAACCAGGTTTAGTACGTAAAACCACCTTATCTGCATGGAACACCAGATAAGGAGGAGAACACTGCAGAGCAGATAATTCTGAAACTCTTCTAGCAGAAGAGATTGCAACTAAAAACAAAACTTTCCAAGATAATAACTTAATATCAACGGAATGTAAGGGTTCAAACGGAACCCCCTGAAGAACTGAAAGAACTAAATTGAGACTCCAAGGAGGAGTCAAAGGTTTGTAAACAGGCTTAATTCTAACCAGAGCCTGAACAAAAGCTTGAACATCTGGCGCAGCTGCCAGCTTTTTGTGAAGTAACACAGACAAGGCAGAAATCTGTCCCTTCAGGGAACTTGCAGATAATCCTTTTTCCAATCCTTCTTGAAGGAAGGATAGAATCTTAGGAATCTTAACCTTGTCCCAAGGGAATCCTTTAGATTCACACCAACAGATATATTTTTTCCAAATTTTGTGGTAAATCTTTCTAGTTACAGGCTTACTGGCCTGAACAAGAGTATCAATAACAGAATCTGAGAACCCTCGCTTCGATAAGATCAAGCGTTCAATCTCCAAGCAGTCAGCTGGAGTGAAACCAGGTTCGGATGTTCGAACGGACCCTGAACAAGAAGGTCTCGTCTCAAAGGTAGCTTCCAAGGTGGAGCCGATGACATATTCACCAGATCTGCATACCAAGTCCTGCGTGGCCATGCAGGAGCTATCAAGATCACCGACGCCCTCTCCTGATAGATCCTGGCTACCAGCCTGGGGATGAGAGGAAACGGCGGGAACACATAAGCTAGTTTGAAGGTCCAAGGTGCTACTAGTGCATCCACTAGAGCCGCCTTGGGATCCCTGGATCTGGACCCGTAGCAAGGAACTTTGAAGTTCTGACGAGAGGCCATCAGATCCATGTCTGGAATGCCCCACAGCTGAGTGACTTGGGCAAAGATTTCCGGATGGAGTTCCCACTCCCCCGGATGCAATGTCTGACGACTCAGAAAATCCGCTTCCCAATTTTCCACTCCTGGGATGTGGATAGCGGACAGGTGGCAGGAGTGAGACTCCGCCCAAAGAATGATTTTGGTCACTTCTTCCATCGCTAGGGAACTCCTTGTTCCCCCCTAATGGTTGATGTACGCAACAGTTGTCATGTTGTCTGATTGAAACCGTATGAACTTGGCCCTCGCTAGCTGAGGCCAAGCCTTGAGAGCATTGAATATCGCTCTCAGTTCCAGAATATTTATCGGTAGAAGAGATTCTTCCCGAGACCAAAGACCCTGAGCTTTCAGGGATCCCCAGACCGCGCCCCAGCCCATCAGACTGGCGTCGGTCGTGACAATGACCCACTCTGGTCTGCGGAATGTCATCCCTCGTGACAGGTTGTCCAGGGACAGCCACCAACGGAGTGAGTCTCTGGTCCTCTGATTTACTTGTATCTTCGGAGACAAGTCTGTATAATCCCCATTCCACTGACTGAGCATGCACAGTTGTAATGGTCTTAGATGAATGCGCGCAAAAGGAACTATGTCCATTGCCGCTACCATCAACCCGATCACTTCCATGCACTGAGCTATGGAAGGAAGAGGAACGGAATGAAGTATCCGACAAGAGTCTAGAAGTTTTGTTTTTCTGGCCTCTGTCAGAAATATCCTCATTTCTAAGGAGTCTATTATTGTTCCCAAGAAGGGAACCCTTGTTGACGGAGATAGAGAACTCTTTTCCACGTTCACTTTCCATCCGTGAGATCTGAGAAAGGCCAGGACTATGTCCGTGTGAGCCTTTGCTTGAGGGAGGGACGACGCTTGAATCAGAATGTCGTCCAAGTAAGGTACTACAGCAATGCCCCTTGGTCTTAGCACAGCTAGAAGGGACCCTAGTACCTTTGTGAAAATCCTTGGAGCAGTGGCTAATCCGAAAGGAAGCGCCACGAACTGGAAATGCTTGTCCAGGAATGCGAACCTTAGGAACCGATGATGTTCCTTGTGGATAGGAATATGTAGATACGCATCCTTTAAATCCACCGTGGTCATGAATTGACCTTCCTGGATGGAAGGAAGAATAGTTCGAATGGTTTCCATCTTGAACGATGGAACCTTGAGAAACTTGTTTAAGATCTTGAGATCTAAGATTGGTCTGAACGTTCCCTCTTTTTTGGGAACTATGAACAGATTGGAGTAGAACCCCATCCCTTGTTCTCTTAATGGAACAGGATGAATCACTCCCATTTTTAACAGGTCTTCTACACAATGTAAGAATGCCTGTCTTTTTATGTGGTCTGAAGACAACTGAGACCTGTGGAACCTCCCCCTTGGGGGAAGCCCCTTGAATTCCAGAAGATAACCTTGGGAGACTATTTCTAGCGCCCAAGGATCCAGAACATCTCTTGCCCAAGCCTGAGCGAAGAGAGAGAGTCTGCCCCCCACCAGATCCGGTCCCGGATCGGGGGCCAACATTTCATGCTGTCTTGGTAGCAGTGGCAGGTTTCTTGGCCTGCTTTCCCTTGTTCCAGCCTTGCATTGGTCTCCAAGCTGGCTTGGCTTGAGAAGTATTACCCTCTTGCTTAGAGGACGTAGCACTTTGGGCTGGTCCGTTTCTACGAAAGGGACGAAAATTAGGTTTATTTTTTGCCTTGAAAGGCCGATCCTGAGGAAGGGCGTGGCCCTTACCCCCAGTGATATCAGAGATAATCTCTTTCAAGTCAGGGCCAAACAGCGTTTTCCCCTTGAAAGGAATGTTAAGTAGCTTGTTCTTGGAAGACGCATCAGCCGACCAAGATTTCAACCAAAGCGCTCTGCGCGCCACAATAGCAAACCCAGAATTCTTAGCCGCTAACCTAGCCAATTGCAAAGTGGCGTCTAGGGTAAAAGAATTAGCCAATTTGAGAGCATTGATTCTGTCCATAATCTCCTCATAAGGAGGAGAATCACTATCGACCGCCTTTATCAGCTCATCGAACCAGAAACATGCGGCTGTAGCGACAGGGACAACGCATGAAATTGGTTGTAGAAGGTAACCCTGCTGAACAAACATCTTTTTAAGCAAACCTTCTAATTTTTTATCCATAGGATCTTTGAAAGCACAACTATCCTCTATGGGTATAGTGGTGCGTTTGTTTAAAGTGGAAACCGCTCCCTCGACCTTGGGGACTGTCTGCCATAAGTCCTTTCTGGGGTCGACCATAGGAAACAATTTTTTAAATATGGGGGGAGGGACGAAAGGAATACCGGGCCTTTCCCATTCTTTATTAACAATGTCCGCCACCCGCTTGGGTATAGGAAAAGCTTCTGGGAGCCCCGGCACCTCTAGGAACTTGTCCATTTTACATAGTTTCTCTGGGATGACCAACTTGTCACAATCATCCAGAGTGGATAATACCTCCTTAAGCAGAATGCGGAGATGTTCCAACTTAAATTTAAATGTAATCACATCAGGTTCAGCTTGTTGAGAAATGTTCCCTGAATCAGTAATTTCTCCCTCAGACAAAACCTCCCTGGCCCCATCAGACTGGGTTAGGGGCCCTTCAGAAACATTATTATCAGCGTCGTCATGCTCTTCAGTATCTAAAACAGAGCAGTCGCGCTTACGCTGATAAGTGTTCATTTTGGCTAAAATGTTTTTGACAGAATTATCCATTACAGCCGTTAATTGTTGCATAGTAAGGAGTATTGGCGCGCTAGATGTACTAGGGGCCTCCTGAGTGGGCAAGACTCGTGTAGACGAAGGAGGGAATGATGCAGTACCATGCTTACTCCCCTCACTTGAGGAATCATCTTGGGCATCATTGTCATTGTCACATAAATCACATTTATTTAAATGAATAGGAATTCTGGCTTCCCCACATTCAGAACACAGTCTATCTGGTAGTTCAGACATGTTAAACAGGCATAAACTTGATAACAAAGTACAAAAAACGTTTTAAAATAAAACCGTTACTGTCACTTTAAATTTTAAACTGAACACACTTTATTACTGCAATTGCGAAAAAACATGAAGGAATTGTTCAAAATTCACCAAATTTTCACCACAGTGTCTTAAAGCCTTAAAAGTATTGCACACCAAATTTGGAAGCTTTAACCCTTAAAATAACGGAACCGGAGCCGTTTAGAACTTTAACCCCTTTACAGTCCCTGGTATCTGCTTTGCTGAGACCCAACCAAGCCCAAAGGGGAATACGATACCAAATGACGCCTTCAGAAAGTCTTTCTAAGTATCAGAGCTCCTCTCACATGCGACTGCATGCCATGCCTCTCAAAAACAAGTGCGCAACACCGGCGCGAAAATGAGGCTCTGCCTATGCTTTGGGAAAGTCCCTAAAGAATAAGGTGTCTAAAACAGTGCCTGCCGATATTATTATATCAAAATACCCAAATAAAATGATTCCTCAAGGCTAAATATGTGTTAATAATGAATCGATTTAGCCCAAAAAAAGTCTACAGTCTTAATAAGCCCTTGTGAAGCCCTTATTTACGATCGTAATAAACATGGCTTACCGGATCCCATAGGGAAAATGACAGCTTCCAGCATTACATCGTCTTGTTAGAATGTGTCATACCTCAAGCAGCAAGAGACTGCTCACTGTTCCCCCAACTGAAGTTAATTGCTCTCAACAGTCCTGTGTGGAACAGCCATGGATTTTAGTGACGGTTGCTAAAATCATTTTCCTCATACAAACAGAAATCTTCATCTCTTTTCTGTTTCTGAGTAAATAGTACATACCAGCACTATTTCAAAATAACAAACTCTTGATTGAATAATAAAAACTACAGTTAAACACTAAAAAACTCTAAGCCATCTCCGTGGAGATGTTGCCTGTACAACGGCAAAGAGAATGACTGGGGTAGGCGGAGCCTAGGAGGGATCATGTGACCAGCTTTGCTGGGCTCCTGTTGGGGAAGAGAATATCCCACAAGTAAGGATGACGCCGTGGACCGGACACACCTATGTTGGAGAAAGAAGAACTATCTTCCAAAGGAATAGTAGTGCGTTTAGCCAGAGTGGAAATGGCCTCATTCACCTTGGGAACATTTTCACACAAATCAACATTAGCAGCAGGTAAAGGAAATAACTGTTTAAACCTTGCAGAAAGAGTAAATGAATTACCAGGCTCAGACCATTCCCTAGAAATCATGTCAGAGACGGCATCAGGAATAGAGAAAACCTCAGGGAGATTAACAACAGTTTAAAAAACTGAATGTAAACGATTACAAGGATTATCAGAGACTTTAGGATCCTTTAACCCTAAAGTAATTAAGACCTTTAAAAAAAATAATAAAAAAAAAAAAAAAAAAAGAGAATGAATATCTTCAATTTTAAACAAAAAAGAGGAAATCTGAGGTTCAACATCAATTGAAGATTCCTCATCACCAGAGAAAACTTCACCATCTGAAGATAAAACAGTATCCCTGGCTTCAGGGCACATAGAACTAGAAGGTAAAATCTGACCTGACCTTTTACGCTTGTTTGAATGTGGGAGAGCAGCCAGTGCTTTAGAAACTACAGCCTTGATAAAAAAAAAAAAATCACACTAGATTCCAGTAGATAAGTCCATCCTAGACAGTGTGAGCATGATGCTAAGTATCTAAATAAGTAACTGCATCTACAACCCAGAGGCTGGTGGAAAAGTCCACAATTTACCTGGAAGGCCTGTGACATTTCTCACTGGGAAAAGACCATTTCACTGCCTGGCTGAGAGGAACAGGGACTCAAATCGTTAGATTATCACCTAATGCCTCATCAAAGAGGCCAAAGAAAATGACTGAGGATCATGGGAAGTGGTAGGGATTTAAAGCTCTGGTTTGTTGGGCTGTCTTTTGCCACCTCCTAAAGGAGGGGAATTCCCACGTGATGACTCATGGACTCTCACCATCTGGTGGAAGAAATATAAATTTCTTTGTGCTTGAAGCCAAAGCACATTCATGATCTTAATAGGGACTTTCTTAGTTATTCAGAGCAAAATGTCACCAACATAGAATATACAATCACTATAAAAGCACCCAATCATAATTATACATGGTTTAAATAATTTATATTACAATATTTATAAAATGTATTTTCACAAATTAGTTTTTCAGTTTGATGAATTTATGGGGCTAGACTACAAGTGGAGCACAATTAATAGTGCAGGGGTGTTATTTTTTGTGAAACCTTGCGCAAAAAAAGCATAATTTGGTATTACAAGTGGATCAAAGAATTTTAAAGGGACACTCAAGTCAAAATCAAACTTTCATGATTCAAATAGAGAACACAAGTTCAAACAACTTTCAAATTCATTTATCTAAAATGTGCACAGTCTATATATACACACACTGAGGCACAAGATCCTACTGAACATGTGCAAGATTCACAGACTATACGTACAGTATATGCATTTTGTGATTGTCACATGATGCGGTGGGAGGGAAAATAGAACAAATTAAAAAATGTGTCAAAGAAATCTACTGCTCATTTAAAATTAAAACAAAGTGATTTTGCATTGTCTTTTTATTATGCATTTACTGATTATGCTATTCTACTGTGTTTGGTGGTCCTTTAACAAGGTCAAAAATTTTTGTAGGGCGCAGTCTAATTATATCACACTGTGAACATATCCTCAATACCAGAATACACTATGGCTTTCTCTTTTAAAGACTGGTATCAATTTCTTTAAACAAGTATCAAATATACAGACCGTATCTTTAACAGCCATGAAGCAGTGACAGATCCATCGCCTTGTTGTTCCATCTCGGCAGATATAAGAGAATGCTCTGTCAAAGTTTCGATCAGGTGCACAGAATGATACTTTTTCTATTGTTTGGTCTACAAGCAGGTCCTGCAGAATAACAGAAAAATAATTAGCATAACAACACAAATCAGCACTTTGGGAAAGATACAGGAAACATGCAGTGAAATCAAAATAAATAATAGTAGTACCCCAAATGTTTCAAAATTCTCCAGAGCCTTACAGAGTGAATGGTAAAATAAAAATTCTGTCCTTTTGGAAACCCCAGGGAGATCGAAACCAAGGAACACAAAATAAAGGGACTAGACGCACCTTCATACCTCACCACTGCAGTGCAAATGTGGGATTCAGCACGCAGAAAGGACTAGTAAAGGTCTATAGATTGGGTGAACATATTAAATATAAAAGGAGGCCTCTCCTCTCTCACAGTACTCTTGCACGCTACTCGGCTGGTTTTAATGACCAACCAGCTCAAATTTAAGCCAATAGTAAGCTAAAATGTAAAAAAAAAAAAAAATCAAATTACCATTAAATTCATTTATGTTAAAATTATACAATGTTGTGTTTTGAATAGCTTAAGTAACATTTAAAAATAAACATTCTTTGAGAAGCGAGGTGGAGCTTGGGTTCCCAACTGTTGAAGTCAATTTCAACACATAAGTGCATTCTTAATTGCACTACTTTTGTCAAGACATGATAGGTCATAAACTGAAAGACAGATTGGGGAAAGGACTTCTCATTAAAACGGTGGCAGGTCGTGATTTACACTACCAAACTTATGGTACACCTTTATGAGATATAGTACAGGTTACTAACCAGGAGGCACCTGGTTGCATAAAATAAATGGTCCCTACCTGTTCCCTGGTCCTTTGAGGGTTGTGTGTGTGTGTGTAGGATGGGACTCCCCAACAAATCTGGTGGCACGCCAAGGTGTGTAGAATCTTTGGTCCAAAACTATATAATCTCCTGGAACTCCCCAAGCAAGCTAAGATCTAAGTCTGTATTAATGCACATTGGGTTTTAACCAAAACAAAGATTATGTCACCCCAGATACTATTATTAAAGGGAGATGAAACCAAAAATGAAATTGCATGCTCTATTTGAATCATGAAACAAACAAACAACTTTCCAATTTACTTTTATCTACTTCATTCTCTTGGCATCCTTTGTTTAAAATCATACCGAAGAAGGCTCAGGAGTTGGACAATAGCTTCTGATTGATGGGTGCACATATATGCCTCGTCATTGGCTTACCAATGTGTTCAGCTAGCCCCCAGTAGTGCATTGGTGCTCTTTTAATAAAAAAGACAGCAAGAGAATGCAGTAAAATTGATAATAGAAGTAAATAGGAAAGTTGTTTACAAAATGTATGCTCTATCTGAATCGTGAAAGATAAATTTGGGGTATTATGTCCCTTTAATCTATGTTTTCATGGCCACCATTTTTTTTTTTTGCCAAATATCTAAAGGAGAATGGAGGAATATGTTTATCGATCTGTATTGTGCAATATGGGAGCCATTGGATTCTCTGGACTCCAATGTGGCCCTGGCATTGTAATTAATGTTATGAAATATTATGTGCATAGTATGTGAAAGGCAGGCTTAAACCCAGCCTCTGCATTATTTTATTCCTTCTTCCCCACCCTGACTGATGGCTGTTTAATTAGCAGGCTGACCCCCCCCCACACTTTTTTTTTTTTTTAACGAGTGTTTTAACCACACTTTAGACATTTGGTAGGTTAAGTAATAGCAAAGATATCTGTCTAACCTCTGGAAAGGGATCTCCCCTGGTAAGTACTGGATAGGCTAAGCCAAGATAATGTTATAATCTTGCAAAGTATTACACTGCCCAACCCATTTACTTTATAATGGAACCCATATAGCAACAGTTTCTATGGAGACCACTCCTGGACTCCATAGAAGTGCTTGAATGTCCCTATGGGGATTAAAATAATTTTTTCAAATTTTTTCAAATGTTATTTTATACATGTAGAGTAAGGAGATCCCTTTTAAATGAATATATTTTGTAGTTCATTGTCCACAACAGTGTGTATTATATTGTGTATTAGAAACAGAATTAGCATCTTTGAGTAACTTTACCTTTTTTCTTGCTTACACGAATAATATTCGCGTAATGTGAGGATATAATTAATATATGCATGTAACTATTATTGTTGAAAAGCAACTCAAAAGACCAATAATGCTTTATATGCAATTTTATAATATTACAGACAACACTCAAAGTTGGTAATTCAATGGTTAAAATCCCACAAGTGGTTCCAAATTGAGCAATTAACGTCTAAGCAAATGAGATCCCAGCAATTCCTAAAAGCCATTTTGGCTATCATGTATTTAAGGAGGGCAGTTTCAATACTATTTTGTGTCTATGAATAAGGCCAGGGGGGCCGAAACGCGTAAGACAGCTATGGGAATGAGCCGAGATTGACGTATGGATTTTAAGCATTTTTTTGTACTAATACAATTTGACTTTTTAACCTAAGCGCTACGTGTCTGACTCGCTGGTGTTCTATTGTTTTTTAAGTTCATTAAAATAATATTTGCCATAGTAGTCTATAAAGCAGATCTCCAAATATACCGATTATAATTGTTTTAACTTAAGGCAGAGGGAGACCGACCTCGATATGGTGACGTAATACATTAGCTTTATATTAGTAGAATTAAATATTAACTTTATTAGAAATCTCTCTCTCTCTCTCTCTCTCTCTCTCTCTCTATATATATATAATATATATATATATTGTCATAGAAATACCAACTATATTCACATATTAAAGTTATTTAATAGGTTGGCACTGTTTACTGGATATTTAAAACTATCACTTGTAAAGTTCTTTCCATTTTACTAGAGGTCTGTATTAAAGGGATTGTAAATTTGCCTCCATAACTTTACATATTCTGAAAGCTCTTGTCATTACTAGCATATTGATGTGCTTATTTTTTTCCAAACTCAATTAAACTTCTACAAATCAGCTTTTTTTTCAGGCTCCGTTACCCGATTCAATGCAGCCCCTGTCAGAAATTTTCTAATTGTGGTATTTGATTGGCATCTCTTTCAGCCAATAGGAGCCTCACCATGCGCCCCATGGATTTTACTCACAGCACGCTCCCGTGCTTGTAACTCTGCCTGGAAGTAAAACTGCACATGCACAACTCAATACACTATTTGCGCAACTAAATACTTGTACCCGTTAGCAGCCCCACTGTAACCAAGTGACTGCTTTGCAAAGTTGCTCAACCAAGGTTTCAAGAAATGAACGAAGGAGGAAGTGATAGCTTTAGCAAGATGCAACATAGGAAGTTGTGATTTCTGACTTATCTCCGATACCAAGAGGATCTTTTGACATACATTGCAGTCATTAAGATCAGTCTTAAACTCTAACCACATCAAGTCTGTGAAAAAAGACCAAACTATTCTGAAGATTAGGACAGAATGAGTGAATCATTTTAGAACTAATTATCTGAGAAATAACCAAAGGAAGAAAATACTTAAACCCCCTAATACTGGTGGGGGAAAAGTAGAGGAAACCAAAAGCACCAAACTTGGCATATCTAGCTTTGGAAAATATCATCAGCAAAAAGGTCTTCTACATCAACAAGTTATGCATAGGTTTAATATGTTGATGTAGCCATCCCCAAAGAACAAAATTCTGACACTTATAAAGAATGTGATTCCAGAAAGTTTGAAAGAAAGGCTGAGCATTGGAGAAAAAAAATACTTTCAGGGAAATAATGCTTATAAATACCATCCTGGAGAAAATGTGTTGAATTGATAACTACACCTAAGAAAGAGTTTGTGGTTTCTCAATTTCAAGAAAATATTACAAACAAGGTATGTCAATCAGGAAGAACAAACAAGAAGAATCATGAATATAAAAATAAACAACCAAACAAAAAAACTATACATATTAACATTAAAATAAAACAAATCTGTAGCTATAGTCAATTTAGTAACATTAAGAAAATAAAGAGAGTGCCCATGTCCTAAATAAAATGTGTTTGATGGCTTCCAATCCATCATATATTTTATTTTTTGTTTCTACTGCTTTACCTGTACAAACATGAACACAAAGGAACACAATCAGAGTGTGGCAGATCAGAACCTCAACGATAACATTTTTATTTATATATAAATAAAAATAAACAACACAAAATATGAAAAGATATACAAAATATCTATGAGGTATGTTGAAAGCACTGAGTGTTACACACTTCAAACAGTACCAAATATAAGTGAATCACAGTGCAGGGACCTCTCTCTAAAGCAATCTTTACTGTTCCTCCATTATATCAGCTATGTTGGAAATTTAGTCTATTCAGGTCACTGACTTTGTGCTGATCTGTGGATGGACAGAAGGATTACAAGTCCATCAGGGACACAAATTACCCCAGTGGAAGAACAGTAAACACAGCAAGAGGAAGGCTACTGGAGGTTCTATGTTCTTGTTTTATAAATTAGCATTATGATCTACTACACTAAAGTGTTCTCTGTGCGGTTGTAGGTTTGTCAGTATTTTGAAACATCCTTTACATTGAAAATGCAGATAGCAGAGACCCTCAAATTCTATTTATTTGTATGACGAGCAACAGCAGCTCCAGCATTTGCCAGTATCACATTGGTTACTGACAGTAACGCACTCTATTTCCAGCCTTAGAATGACATTTCTTTATTGCATCTTTAGGTAATGAGAGAAGCTAGGGATCAGTACATTTTGTAAGTTACAAAGACATTCTTACCTGAATGGCAAAAACAGAATTTATGTTTACCTGATAAATTACTTTCTCCAACGGTGTGTCCGGTCCACGGCGTCATCCTTACTTGTGGGATATTCTCTTCCCCAACAGGAAATGGCAAAGAGCCCAGCAAAGCTGGTCACATGATCCCTCCTAGGCTCCGCCTACCCCAGTCATTCGACCGACGTTAAGGAGGAATATTTGCATAGGAGAAACCATATGATACCGTGGTGACTGTAGTTAAAGAAAATAAATTATCAGACCTGATTAAAAAACCAGGGCGGGCCGTGGACCGGACACACCGTTGGAGAAAGTAATTTATCAGGTAAACATAAATTCTGTTTTCTCCAACATAGGTGTGTCCGGTCCACGGCGTCATCCTTACTTGTGGGAACCAATACCAAAGCTTTAGGACACGGATGAAGGGAGGGAGCAAATCAGGTCACCTAAATGGAAGGCACCACGGCTTGCAAAACCTTTCTCCCAAAAATAGCCTCAGAAGAAGCAAAAGTATCAAACTTGTAAAATTTGGTAAAAGTGTGCAGTGAAGACCAAGTCGCTGCCCTACATATCTGATCAACAGAAGCCTCGTTCTTGAAGGCCCATGTGGAAGCCACAGCCCTAGTGGAAGGAGCTGTGATCCTTTCAGGAGGCTGCCGTCCGGCAGTCTCGTAAGCCAATCTGATGATGCTTTTAATCCAAAAAGAGAGAGAGGTAGAAGTTGCTTTTTGACCTCTCCTTTTACCAGAATAAACAACAAACAAGGAAGATGTTTGTCTAAAATCCTTTGTAGCATCCAAATAGAATTTTAGAGCGCGAACAACATCCAAATTGTGCAACAAACGTTCCTTCTTCGAAACTGGTTTCGGACACAGAGAAGGCACGACTATCTCCTGGTTAATGTTTTTGTTAGAAACAACTTTTGGAAGAAAACCAGGTTAGTACGTAAAACCACCTTATCTGCATGGAACACCAGATAAGGAGGAGAACACTGCAGAGCAGATAATTCTGAAACTCTTCTAGCAGAAGAAATTGCAACCAAAAACAAAACTTTCCAAGATAATAACTTAATATCAACGGAATGTAAGGGTTCAAACGGAACCCCCTGAAGAACTGAAAGAACCAAGTTGAGACTCCAAGGAGGAGTCAAAGGTTTGTAAACAGGCTTGATTCTAACCAGAGCCTGAACAAAGGCTTGAACATCTGGCACAGCTGCCAGCTTTTTGTGAAGTAACACAGACAAGGCAGAAATCTGTCCCATCAAGGAACTTGCAGATAATCCTTTTTCCAATCCTTCTCGAAGGAAGGATAGACTCTTAGGAATCTTAACCTTGTCCCAAGGGAATCCTTTAGATTCACACCAACCGATATATTCTTTCCAAATTTTGTGGTAAATTTTTCTAGTTACAGGCTTTCTGGCCTGAACAAGAGTATCAATAACAGAATCTGAGAACCCTCGCTTTGATAAGATCAAGCGTTCAATCTCCAAGCAGTCAGCTGGAGTGGGACCAGATTCGGATGTTCGAACGGACCTTGAACAAGAAGGTCTCGTCTCAAAGGTAGCTTCCATGGTGGAGCCGATGACATATTCACCAGATCTGCATACCAAGTCCTGCGTGGCCACGCAGGAGCTATCAAGATCACCGACGCCCTCTCCTGATTGATCCTGGCTACCAGCCTGGGGATGAGAGGAAACGGCGGGAATACATAGGCTAGTTTGAAGGTCCAAGGTGCTACTAGTGCATCTACTAGAGTCGCCTTGGGATCCCTGGATCTGGACCCGTAGCAAGGAACCTTGAAGTTCTGACGAGAGGCCATCAGATCCATGTCTGGAATGCCCCACAGTTGAGTGATTTGGGCAAAGAATTCCGGATGGAGTTCCCACTCCCCCGGATGCAATGTCTGACGACTCAGAAAATCCGCTTCCCAATTTTCCACTCCTGGGATGTGGATTGCAGACAGGTGGCAGGAGCGAGTCTCCGCCCATTGAATGATTCTGGTCACTTCTTCCATCGCCAGGGAACTCCTTGTTCCCCCCTGATGGTTGATGTACGCAACAGTCGTCATGTTGTCTGATTGAAACCGTATGAACTTGGCCCTCGCTAGCTGAGGCCAAGCCTTGAGAGCATTGAATATCGCTCTCAGTTCCAGAATATTTATCGGTAGAAGAGATTCTTCCCGAGACCAAAGACCCTGAGCTTTCAGGGATCCCCAGACCGCGCCCCAGCCCATCAGACTGGCGTCGGTCGTGACAATGACCCACTCTGGTCTGCGGGAGGTCACCCCTTGTGACAGGTTGTCCAGGGACAGCCACCAACGGAGTGAGCCTCTGGTCCTCTGATTTACTTGTATCTTCGGAGACAAGTCTGTATAGTCCCCATTCCACTGACTGAGCATACACAGTTGTAATGGTCTTAGATGAATGCGCGCAAAAGGAACTATGTCCATTGCCGCTACCATCAAACCTATCACTTCCATGCACTGCGCTATGGAAGGAAGAGGAACGGAATGAAGTATCCGACAAGAGTTTAGAAGTTTTGTTTTTCTGGTCTCTGTCAGAAAAATCCTCATTTCTAAGGAGTCTATTATTGTTCCCAAGAAGGGAACTCTTGTCGACGGAGATAGAGAACTCTTTTCCACGTTCACTTTCCATCCGTGAGATCTGAGAAAGGCCAGGACTATGTCCGTGTGAGCCTTTGCTTGAGGAAGGGACGACGCTTGAATCAGAATGTCGTCCAAGTAAGGTACTACAGCAATGCCCCTTGGTCTTAGCACCGCCAGAAGGGACCCTAGTACCTTTGAGAAAATCCTTGGAGCAGTGGCTAATCCGAAAGGAAGCGCCACGGACTGGTAATGCTTGTCCAGGAATGCGAACCTTAGGAACCGATGATGTTCCTTGTGGACAGGAATATGTAGATACTCATCCTTTAAATCCACCGTGGTCAAGAATTGACCTTCCTGGATGGAAGGATTGTTCGAATGGTTTCCATTTTGGACGATGGAACCTTGAGAAACTTGTTTAGGATCTTGAGATCTAAGATTGGTCTGAACGTTCCCTCTTTTTTGGGAACTACGAACAGATTGGAGTAGAACCCCATCCCTCGTTCTCTTAATGGAACAGGATGAATCACTTCCAGAAGATAACCTTGGGAGACTATTTCTAGCGCCCAAGGATCCAGAACATCTCTTGCCCAAGCCTGAGTGAAGAGAGAGAGTCTGCCCCCCACCAAATCCGGTCCCGGATCGGGGGCCCGCATCTCATGCTGTCTTGGGAGCAGTGGCAGGTTTCTTGGCCTGCTTTCCTTTGTTCCAGCCTTGCATAGGTCTCCAGGCTGGATTGGCTTGAGAAGTATTACCCTCCTGCTTAGAGGACGTAGCACTTGGGGCTGGTCCGTTTCTGCGAAAGGGACGAAAATTAGGTTTATTTTTGGCCTTGAAAGACCTATCCTGAGGAAGGGCGTGGCCCTTGCCCCCAGTGATATCAGAGATAATCTCTTTCAAGTCAGGGCCAAACAGTGTTTTCCCCTTGAAAGGAATGTCAAGCAATTTGTGCTTGGAAGACGCATCCGCTGACCAAGATTTTAACCAAAGCGCTCTGCGCGCCACAATAGCAAACCCAGAATTTTTCGCCGCTAACCTAGCCAATTGCAAGGTGGCGTCTAGGGTGAAAGAATTAGCCAATTTAAGAGCACGAATTCTGTCCATAATCTCCTCATAAGAAGAAGAATTACTAATAATCGCCTTTTCTAGCTCATCGAACCAGAAACACGCGGCTGTAGTGACAGGGACAATGCATGCAATTGGTTGTAGAAGGTAACCTTGCTGAACAAACATCTTTTTTAGCAAACCTTCTAATTTTTTATCCATAGGATCTTGGAAAGCACAACTATCTTCTATGGGTATAGTGGCGCGCTTGTTTAGAGTAGAAACCGCCCCCTCGACCTTGGGGACTGTCTGCCATAAGTCCTTTCTGGGGTCGACTATAGGAAACAATTTTTTAAATATGGGGGGAGGTACGAAAGGTATACCGGGCCTGTCCCATTCTTTATTAACAATGTACGCCACCCGCTTGGATATAGGAAAAGCTTCGGGGGGCCCCGGGGCCTCTAGGAACTTGTCCATTTTACATAGTGTTTCTGGAATGACCAGATAATCACAATCATCCAAATTGGATAACACCTCCTTAAGCAGAGCGCGGAGATGTTCCAACTTAAATTTAAAAGTAATCACATCAGGTTCAGCTTGTTGAGAAATTTTTCCTGAATCTGAAATTTCTCCCTCAGACAAAACCTCCCTGGCCCCCTCAGACTGGTGTAGGGGCCCTTCAGAAACAATATCATCAGCGTCCTCATGCTCTTCAGTCGCGCGTTCGCTGATAAGTGGGCATATTGGCTAAAATGTTTTGATAGAATTATCCATTACAGCCGTTAATTGTTGCATAGTAAGGAGTATTGGCGCGCTAGATGTACTAGGGGCCTCCTGTATGGGCAAGACTGGTGTAGACGAAGGAGGGGATGATGCAGTACCATGCTTACTCCCCTCACTTGAGGAATCATCTTGGGCATCATTTTTACTAAATTTTTTATGACATAAATCACATCTATTTAAATGAGAAGGAACCTTGGCTTCCCCACAGTCAGAACACAATCTATCTGGTAGTTCAGACATGTTAAACAGGCATAAACTTGATAACAAAGCACAAAAAACGTTTTAAAATAAAACCGTTACTGTCACTTTAAATTTTAAATTGAACACACTTTATTACTGCAATTGCGAAAAAGTATGAAGGAATTGTTCACAGTGTCTTAAAGCCTTAAAAGTATTGCACACCAAATTTGGAAGCTTTAACCCTTAAAATAACGGAACCGGAG
Organism: Bombina bombina; assembly: GCF_027579735.1. Taxonomy (NCBI): domain Eukaryota; kingdom Metazoa; phylum Chordata; class Amphibia; order Anura; family Bombinatoridae; genus Bombina; species Bombina bombina. The sequence continues at coordinate 189,257,202 of NC_069499.1, forward strand.
CCGTTTTTATATTTAACCCCTTTACAGTCCCTGGAATCTGCTTTGCTGAGACCCAACCAAGCCCAAAGGGGAATACGATACCAAATGATGCCTTCAGAAAGACTTTTCTATGTATCAGAGCTCCACACACATGCAGCTGCATGCCATGCTGTTCTCAAAAACAAGTGCGCCATACCGGCGCGAAAATGAGGCTCTGACTATGATTAGGGAAAGCCCCTATAGAATAAAGTGTCTAAGACAGTGCCTGCCGATATTATTTTACAAAAAATACCCAGATTAAATGATTCCTCAAGGCTAAATATGTGTAAATATGATCGATTTAGCCCAGAAAATGTCTACAGTCTTAATAAACCCTTGTGAAGCCCTTATTTACTGTCTGAATAAAAATGGCTTACCGGATCCCATAGGGAAAATGACAGCTTCCAGCATTACATCGTCTTGTTAGAATGTGTCATACCTCAAGCAGCAAAAGACTGCTCACTGTTCCCCCAACTGAAGTTAATTCCTCTCAACAGTCCTGTGTGGAACAGCCATGGATTTTAGTAACGGTTGCTAAAATCATTTTCCTCATACAAACAGAAATCTTCATCTCTTTTCTGTTTCAGAGTAAATAGTACATACCAGCACTATTTTAAAATAACAAACTCTTGATTGAATAATAAAAACTACAGTTAAACACTAAAAAACTCTAAGCCATCTCCGTGGAGATGTTGCCTGTACAACGGCAAAGAGAATGACTGGGGTAGGCGGAGCCTAGGAGGGATCATGTGACCAGCTTTGCTGGGCTCTTTGCCATTTCCTGTTGGGGAAGAGAATATCCCACAAGTAAGGATGACGCCGTGGACCGGACACACCTATGTTGGAGAAAACAAAATATAGAGAAGACTGCAGAATGTGCACTTTTAAAGTTTGATTGGTGATGTATAGAGATTGTATGTTCACCCTGAAGTATAAGTTAGACGTACTGAACTGGCTAACACAATTTTTTATTATTTAAATGGAAGCATATTAGGTTGTTAGGTGGACGGGAACAACTGCAGTTGACAATATGTAGCAATGCAAAATAAGATAAAACATTTCTTCAACAGAATTAAATGAAATCCCTGTTTTTTGTGTCGATGGACAGACAGGCTACATTTTACTAAAAAAACAAAACGTATTTAATGTAGATTTTATTTTAATCAGTGTAAATAGATACTACAAGCTCATTACCTATATATTTCATATGGTAACATGCAGTATATAATGCTTAAAAAAAACATAATTTATGCTTACCTGATAAATTTATTTCTCTTGTAGTGTATCCAGTCCACGGATCATCCATTACTTGTGGGATATATTCCCTTCCCAACAGGAAGTTGCAAGAGGATCACCCACAGTAGAGCTGCTATATAGCTCCTCCCCTCACATGTCATATCCAGTCATTCGACCGAAACAAGACAAGAAAGGAGAAACCATAGGGTGCAGTGGTGACTGCAGTTTAATTAAAAATTTAGACCTGCCTTAAAAAGACAGGGCGGGCCGTGGACTGGATACACTACAAGAGAAATAAATTTATCAGGTAAGCATAAATTATGTTTTCTCTTGTTAAGTGTATCCAGTCCACGGATCATCCATTACTTGTGGGATACCAATACCAAAGCTTAAGTACACGGATGATGGGAGGGACAAGGCAGGAACTTAAACGGAAGGAACCACTGCCTGTAGAACCTCTCTCCCAAAAACAGCCTCCGAAGAAGCAAAAGTGTCAAATTTGTAAAATTTTGAAAAAGTGTGAAGCGAAGACCAAGTCGCAGCCTTGCAAATCTGTTCAACAGAGGCCTCATTCTTAAAGGCCCAGGTGGAAGCCACAGCTCTAGTAGAATGAGCTGTAATCCTTTCAGGGGGCTGCTGTCCAGCAGTCTCATAGGCTAAGCGTATTATGCTTCGAAGCCAAAAGGAGAGAGAGGTTGCCGAAGCTTTTTGACCTCTCCTCTGTCCAGAATAAACGACAAACAGGGCAGATGTTTGACGAAAATCTTTAGTTGCCTGCAAGTAGAACTTCAAGGCACGGACTACGTCCAGATTATGCAAAAGACGTTCCTTCTTTGAAGAAGGATTAGGGCACAATGATGGGACAACAATCTCTTGATTGATATTCCTGTTAGAAACCACCTTAGGTAAAAACCCAGGTTTAGTACTCAGAACTACCTTGTCTGAATGGAAAATCAGATAAGGAGAATCACAATGTAAGGCAGATAACTCTGAGACTCTTTGAGCTGAGGAAATAGCCATCAAACACAGAACTTTCCAAGATAAAAGATTAATATCAATGGAATGAAGGGGTTCAAACGGAACTCCTTGAAGAACCTTAAGAACCAAGTTTAAGCTCCACGGAGGAGCAACAGTTTTAAACACAGGCTTAATCCTAGCCAAAGCCTGACAAAAAGCCTGGACGTCTGGATAGAATAGACAGAGCAGAAATCTGTCCCTTTAACGAACTAGCAGATAAGCCTTTTTCCAAACCCTCTTGGAGAAAAGACAATATCCTAGGAATCCTAACCTTACTCCATGAGTAACCTTTGGATTCACACCAATACAGGTATTTACGCCATATCTTATGGTAGATTTTCCTGGTAACAGGCTTTCGTGCCTGTATTAAGGTATCAATAACTGACTCAGAGAAGCCACGCTTTGATAGGATCAAGCGTTCAATCTCCATGCAGTCAGTCTCAGAGAAATTAGATTTGGATGATTGAAAGGACCTTGTATTAGAAGGTCTTGTCTCAGGGGTAGAGTCCATGGTGGACAGGACGACATGTCCACTAGGTCTGCATACCAGGTCCTGCGTGGCCACGCAGGCGCTATCAGAATCACTGATGCCCTCTCCTGTTTGACCTTGGCAATCAGTCAAGGCCGCAGAGGAAACGGTGGAAACACATAAGCCATGTTGAAGAACCAAGGAGCTGCTAGAGCATCTATCAGCGTCGCTCCCGGGTCCCTGGACCCGGATCCGTAACGAGGAAGTTTGGCGTTCTGGCGAGATGCCATGAGATCCAACTCTGGTTTGCCCCAAGGATGGACCAGTTGAGCAAACACCTCCGGATGGAGTTCCCACTCCCCCGGATGAAAAGTCTGAAGACTTAGAAAGTCTGCCTCCCAGTTCTCCACGCCTGGGATGTGGATCGCTGACAAGTGGCAAGAGTGAGACTCTGCCCAGCGAATTATCTTGGAGACTTCTAACATCGCTAGGGAGCTCCTGGTTCCCCCTTGATGGTTGATGTAAGCCACAGTCGTGATGTTGTCCGACTGAAATCTGATGAACCTCAGTGTTGCTAACTGAGGCCAAGCTAGAAGAGCATTGAATATTGCTCTTAACTCCAGAATGTTTATTGGGAGGAGTTTCTCCTCCTGAGTCCACGATCCCTGAGCCTTCAGGAAATTCCAGACTGCGCCCCAGCCTAGAAGGCTTGCATCTGTTGTTACAATCGTCCAATCTGGCCTGCGAAAGGTCATACCCTTGGACAGATGGACCCGAGATAGCCACCAGAGAAGAGAATCTCTGGTCTCTTGATCCAGATTTAGTCGGGGGGACAAATCTGAGTAATCCCCATTCCTCTGACCTAGCATGCACAATTGCAGCGGTCTGAGATGCAGGCGCGCAAATGGCACTATGTGCATTGCCGCTACCATTAAGCCGATTACTTCCATGCACTGAGCCACTGACGGGCGTGGAACAGAGTGAAGGACACAGCAAGCATTTAAAAGTTTTGATAACCTGGCCTCCGTCAGGTAAATTTTCATTTCTACAGAATCTATCAGAGTCCCTAGGAAGGAGACTCTTGTGAGTGGTGATAGAGAACTCTTTTCCACGTTCACCTTCCACCCATGTGACCTCAGAAATGCCAGAACTATCTCTGTATGAGACTTGGCAATTTGAAAGCTTGACGCCTGTATCAGGATGTCGTCTAGATACGGAGCCACCGCTATGCCTCGCGGTCTTAGAACCGCGAGAAGTGAGCCCAGAACCTTTGTAAAGATTCTCGGGGCTGTAGCCAACCCGAAGGGGAGAGCTACAAATTGGTAATGCCTGTCTAGAAAGGCAAATCTTAGGAACCGATGATGATCTTTGTGAATCGGTATGTGAAGGTAGGCATCCTTTAAGTCCACTGTGGTCATGTACTGACCCTCTTGGATCATGGGCAGGATGGTCCGAATAGTTTCCATTTTGAATGATGGAACTCTTAGGAATTTGTTTAAGATCTTTAGGTCTAAAATTGGTCTGAAGGTACCCTCTTTCTTGGGAACCACAAACAGATTTGAATAAAATCCCTGTCCTTGTTCCGACCGCGGAACTGGGTGGATCACCCCCATTACTAGGAGGTCTTGTACACAGCGTAGGAATGCCTCTTTCTTTATCTGGTTTTCTGATAACCTTGAAAGATGAAATCTCCCTTGAGGAGGAGAAGCCTTGAAGTCCAGAAGATATCCCTGAGATATGATCTCCAACGCCCAGGGATCCTGGACATCTCTTGCCCACGCCTGGGCGAAGAGAGAAAGTCTGCCCCCCACTAGATCCGTTTCCGGATAGGGGGCTGCAGCAGGTTTTCTGGCCTGCTTGCCCTTGTTCCAGGACTGGTTAGGTTTCCAGGCCTGTCTGAAATGAGCAACAGTTCTTTCCTGTTTTGGAGCGGAGGAAGTTGATGCTGCTCCTGCCTTGAAATTTTGAAAGGCACGAAAATTAGACTGTTTGGCCTTTGATTTGGCCCTGTCCTGAGGAAGGGTATGCCCCTTACCGCCAGTAAAGTCAGCAATAATTTCCTTCAAGCCGGGCCCGAATAAGGTCTGCCCCTTGAAAGGAATATTAAGTAATTTGGATTTAGAAGTCACGTCAGCTGACCAGGATTTAAGCCATAGCGCCCTACGCGCCTGGATGGCGAATCCGGAGTTCTTAGCCGTTAGTTTAGTCAAATGTACAATGGCATCAGAAACAAATGAGTTAGCTAGCTTAAGTGATTTAAGCTTGTCCATAATTTCATTCAATGGAGCTGTGTGAATGGCCTCTTCCAGAGACTCAAACCAGAATGCCGCAGCAGCAGTGACAGGTGCAATGCATGCAAGGGGCTGCAGGATAAAACCTTTTTGAACAAACATTTTCTTAAGGTAACCTTCCAATTTTTTTATCCATTGGATCCGAAAAAGCACAACTATCCTCAACCGGGATAGTGGTATGCTTTGCTAAAATAGAAACTGCTCCCTCCACCTTAGGGACCGACTGCCATAAGTCCCGTGTAGTGGCGTCTATTGGAAACATTTTTCTAAATATAGGAGGTGGGGAAAAGGGCACACCGGGTCTATCCCACTCCTTGCTAATAATTTCTGTAAGCCTTTTAGGTATAGGGAAAACATCAGTACACACCGGTACCGCATAGTATCTATCCAGTCTACACAATTTCTCTGGAATTGCAACTGTGTTACAGTGGTTCAGAGCAGCTAAAACCTCCCCCCAAGCAATACACGGAGGTTCTCAAGCTTAAATTTAAAATTAGAGATCTCTGAATCAGGTTTCCCCGGATCAGATCCGTCACCCACAGAATGAAGCTCTCCGTCCTCATGTTCTGCAAACTGTGACGCAGTATCAGACATGGCTCTTACAGCACCAGCGCGCTCTGCATCTCTCCTAATCCCAGAGCTATCGCGCTTGCCTCTCAATTCTGGCAATCTAGATAATACTTCTGACAGGGTATTATTCATGATTGTAGCCATGTCCTGTAAAGTAATTGCTATGGGCGTCTCTGATGTACTTGGCGCCATAATAGCATGCGCCCCCTGAGCGGGAGGCGAAGGTACTGACACGTGAGGAGAGTTAGTCGGCATAACTTCCCCCTCGTCGTCTGGTGATAATTATTTTATAGATAAAGACTGACCTTTATTATTTAAAGTGAAATCAATACATTTAGTACACATATTCCTATGGGGCTCCACACTGGCTTTCAAACATAATGAACAAGTAGATTCATCTATGTCAGACATGTTTAAACAGACTAGCAATAAGACTGGCAAGCTTGAAAAACACTTCACAATAAGTTTACAAGCAATATAAAAAACGCTACTGCGCCTTTAAGAAGCACAAAACCTGTCTCAAGTTGAAATAACAATGAACCAAAGCAGTTATACCAACCAAATTTTCACAGTAAATGTATTAAGTTAGCAGAGCATTGCACCCACTTGCAAATGGATGATTAACCCCTTAATACCCAAAACGGATAAACAATAGAGAAAAACGTTTTTTAACACAGTCAAACACACTGTCACAGCTCTGCTGTGACTGATTACCTCCCTCAATATGACTTTTGAAGCCTTTTGAGCCCTCTATAGAAGTCCTGGATCATGCAGGAAGAAGCAGGAAGTCTGAGTCTGAATTTTTACTGCGCAAAAAAAGCGCTAAAATAGGCCCCTCCCACTCATATTACAACAGTGGGAAGCCTCAGTTAACTGTTTCTATGCAGAAATTAAGCCAGCCATGTGGAAAAATTATGCCCCAATAAGTTTTATCACCAAATGTACGTTAAAAAACGATTAAACGTGCATGCTCTAGAGGGTTCTAGGGGAGGAGCATGTGTGGAAGCTCAGGTGAACACCTGCTCTGTGATTCCCAGTGAGCTACTGGCGGTGGATCTTCGCGCCCGAAAAACCCAGAGCTTGGGCGGCTTGCTAAGCCTCAACAAATCACTACCGGAGCCTCAGTAGTGCTAAACCAACGCACTAAATTGAATGGTATAGGGGTGGAAAAGGACTGATTGCTAACTACTGACTTTCTTTTGCATGGGTCCCCCCTGGTCTTGCTTAGTTACCGCAAGAAAGAAATGGTAAATTGACTATTCACAAAACAACTGGAACAGGAGCATTCCCTTCTCTCCCTAGCAGATAAACTGTCTGGAGGGGGAGGGGGACGTCTGAAAAACAACCAACACGATAGGCGCCAGGAACGATCAGATAAAACAAATTGTAGGTACCTGGTGCCAGGACGCAACTGTGTGGGAGATCGAGTGTCAAGAGCCGGAGGTAAATCCCCCCATACCTGTTTTGCTGTGGGGACACCCAGCTGAGAAGCGCAGTTGTGTCTGAGCCCTGTGCAGAGTCGCCTTCCCCCTCCCACCGTTGTTGCGTGAGGGGGCCTGGTCCGGAGGTGCGGCTGTCAGGTGACTGGGACGCAGACGACGAAGATCGAGCGAGAGACGGAAACCCAGAAGGGAGCCTGCAGGCAACTCGCATGCTGTGGTAGCGGAGGTAACCAGGCGCTGGATGTTTAGAGCCGACAGGGGTTGAGCTGGCTGGTTGCGACCGGCATTTTGAGGAGCCCTGTCATTTTTTTTTTGTGTTTTCCCCGGTGTCCTTTGGTGGCCTCTCTGTGAAAAGGAGGGCTTGGCTGCTAATCAGCCGTGAGTGTAGGTTCCTGGAAGAAGCAGAACCGGACCTTGTTCCTCTCACCGATGCTGCATGAGGAAGCCGCTGCCGGTTCTTAAGGGAAAGATATACCTACATGTCCACCACGCTCTCTTGACTGGGTCAGGTACTCTATTATTTTTTACTGTTTTCTTCCCTGTGTTGGTCCAGATAAGGGAAATAACCCTGAGCCATCTACCGGTCAAACTGGGACAAGTTGGCCCTGAGTGAAGAGTTTACCTCTCCATCTGACTAGAGAAAGATAGAGGGGAGTAAGAAGGGGGAGACTCCCCTGCTAACCTTGGAACTGGGAACTTTATTGCACTCAAACTCTTCTCTGTGTTTAGGAGATTGGGTTAATACAATAATTCTGTTTTTTGAAGTATAAGCAAAGTTAAAGTATTACTGTTATCTATTACAATAGCTCATTTCTTGTCAATATTAATATGTCCAAAACGCCTTAGACTTAAAAGAAGTCATATTGTGCAAGGGTTAGACGGATATATTGGCTATATATTATGCATGAATAATTATTGGGAAAAATGTGAATCAAATTGGTTATCTGCCCTTCACATGCGATAACTGTGGTATACACCGTGGTGACTGTGACATAATTGTGGTATATACAATAATGATGGTATAGTAATGGCACTGTGATAACTGTGATACCGGGGTGAATATATTAGCTGGGTCACTGTTTAAATGCGATATTAGTCTGAAACAAAACACGATTTAAGCAAAAATAGTGGTGTCTGATTCACCAGATTTAATTTCTATTGAGTCTGTGAAATAGATACAGGAGCTGCAACACGCTCAGTTTTGAGGCTCCCTACTATTTTTGGCAGAGGTTACAGAGAGTAGATCAGGAACTGCAGCAAAACTAGCTGCCCAGGCTCATAATAGATTAAAAAACATAATTTATGCTTACCTGATAAATTCCTTTCTCCTGTAGTGTAGTCAGTCCACGGGTCATCCATTACTTATGGGATTATATCTCCTCCCTAACAGGAAGTGCAAGAGGATCACCCAAGCAGAGCTGCTATATAGCTCCTCCCCTCTACGTCATACCCAGTCATTCGACCGAAACCAAACGAGAAAGGAGAAACTATAGGGTGCAGTGGTGACTGGAGTTTAATTTAAAATTTAGACCTGCCGTAAAAACAGGGCGGGCCGTGGACTGACTACACTACAGGAGAAAGGAATTTATCAGGTAAGCATAAATTATGTTTTCTCCTGTTAAGTGTAGTCAGTCCACGGGTCATCCATTACTTATGGGATACCAATACCAAAGCTAAAAGTACACGGATGACGGGAGGGACAGGCAGGATCTTTACACGGAAGGAACCACTGCCTGAAGAACCTTTCTCCCAAAAACAGCCTCCGAAGAAGCAAAAGTGTCAAATTTGTAAAATTTCGAAAAGGTGTGAAGTGAAGACCAAGTTGCAGCCTTGCAAATCTGTTCAACAGAGGCCTCATTTTTAAAGGCCCAAGTGGAAGCCACAGCTCTAGTAGAATGAGCTGTAATTCTTTCAGGAGGCTGCTGTCCAGCAGTCTCATAGGCTAAACGTATTATGCTACGAAGCCAGAAAGAGAGAGAGGTAGCCGAAGCTTTTTGACCTCTCCTCTGTCCAGAATAAACGACAAACAGGGAAGAAGTTTGGCGAAAATCTTTAGTTGCCTGCAAATAAAATTTCAGGGCACGGACGACGTCCAGCTTGTGCAGAAGTCGTTCCTTCTTTGAAGAAGGATTAGGGCACAATGATGGAACAACAATCTCTTGATTGATATTCCTGTTAGTGACTACCTTAGGTAAGAACCCAGGTTTAGTACGCAGAACTACCTTGTCTGAATGAAAAATCAGATAAGGAGAATCACAATGTAAGGCCGATAACTCAGAGACTCTTCGAGCCGAGGAAATAGCCATTAAAAACAGAACTTTCCAAGATAACAGCTTGATATCAAAGGAATGAAGGGGTTCAAACGGAACACCCTGTAAAACGATAAGAACTAAGTTTAAGCTCCACGGCGGAGCAACAGTTTTAAACACAGGCTTAATCCTGGCCAAAGCCTGACAAAAAGCCTGAATGTCTGGAACTTCTGACAGACGCTTGTGTAAAAGGATGGACAGAGCTGAGATCTGTCCCTTTAACGAACTAGCAGATAAACCCTTTTCTAAACCTTCTTGTAGAAAAGACAATATCCTAGGAATCCTAACCTTACTCCATGAGTAACTCTTGGATTCGCACCAATGCATGTATTAACGCCATATTTTATGGTAAATTTTCCTGGTAACAGGTTTCCTAGCCTGTATTAAGGTATCAATCACTGACTCCGAGAATCCACGCTTTGATAGAATCAAGCGTTCAATCTCCATGCAGTCAGCCTCAGAGAAATTAGATTTGGATGTTTGAAAGGACCCTGAATCAGAAGGTCCTGTCTCAGAGGCAGAGACCATGGTGGACAGGACAACATGTCCACTAGATCTGCATACCAGGTCCAGCGTGGCCACGCAGGCGCTATTAGAATCACTGATGCTCTCTCCTGTTTGATCCTGGCAATCAATCGAGGAAGCATCGGGAAGGGTGGAAACACATAAGCCATGTTGAAGACCCAAGGTGCTGTCAGAGCATCTATCAGTACCGCTCCCGGGTCCCTGGACCTGGATCCGTAACAAGGAAGCTTGGCGTTCTGGCGAGACGCCATGAGATCCAGATCTGGATTGCCCCAACGCCGAAGCAGTTGGGCAAATACCTCCGGGTGAAGTTCCCACTCCCCCGGATGAAAAGTCTGGCGACTTAGGAAATCCGCCTCCCAGTTCTCCACGCCTGGGATGTGGATCGCTGACAGGTGGCAAGAGTGAGACTCTGCCCAGCGAATTATCTTTGAGACTTCCATCATCGCTAGGGAACTCCTTGTCCCTCCCTGATGGTTGATGTAAGCCACCGTCGTGATGTTGTCCGACTGGAACCTGATGAACCTCAGAGTTGCTAACTGAGGCCAAGCCAGAAGAGCATTGAAAACCGCTCTTAATTCCAGAATGTTTATTGGAAGGAGTTTCTCCTCCTGAGTCCATGATCCCTGAGCCTTCAGGGAATTCCAGACAGCGCCCCAACCTAGCAGGCTGGCGTCTGTTGTTACAATCGTCCAATCTGGCCTGCTGAAGGGCATCCCCCTGGACAGATGTGGCCGAAAAAGCCACCATAGAAGAGAATCTCTGGTCTCTTGATCCAGATTCAGCATAGGGGACAAATCTGAGTAATCCCCATTCCACTGACTTAGCATGCACAATTGCAGTGGTCTGAGATGCAGGCGTGCAAAAGGTACTATGTCCATTGCCGCTACCATTAAGCCGATTACCTCCATGCATTGAGCCACTGACGGGTGTTGAATGGAATGAAGGACACGGCAAGCATTTAGAAGTTTTGTTAACCTGTCCTCTGTCAGGTAAATTTTCATTTCTACAGAATCTATAAGAGTCCCCAAGAAGGGAACTCTTGTGAGTGGCAATAGAGAACTCTTTTCTACGTTCACCTTCCACCCATGCGACCTTAGAAATGCCAGAACTAACTCTGTATGAGACTTGGCAGTTTGGAAACTTGACGCTTGTATCAGAATGTCGTCTAGGTACGGAGCTACCGATATTTCTCGCGGTCTTAGTACCGCCAGAAGAGAGCCCAGTACCTTTGTAAAGATTCTTGGAGCCGTAGCTAACCCGAAGGGAAGAGCTACAAACTGGTAATGCCTGTTTAGGAAGGCAAAATTAGGTAACGATAATGATCTTTGTGAATCGGTATGTGAAGGTAGGCATCCTTTAAATCCACTGTGGTCATGTACTGACCCTTTTGGATCATAGGTAAGATTGTCCGAATAGTTTCCATTTTGAACGATGGAACTCTTAGGAATTTGTTTAGGATCTTTAAGTCCAAGATTGGTCTGAAGGTTCCCTCTTTTTTGGGAACCACAAACAGATTTGAGTAAAACCCTTGTCCCTGTTCCGACCGCGGAACTGGGTGGATCACTCCCATTATTAAAAGGTCTTGTACACAGCGTAGAAACGCCTCTTTCTTTATCTGGTTTGCTGACAAGCTTGAAAGATGAAATCTCCCTTTTGGAGGAGAAGCTTTGAAGTCCAGAAGATATCCCTGAGATATGATCTCTAACGCCCAGGGATCCTGGACATCTCTTGCCCAAGCCTGGGCGAAGAGAGAAAGTCTGCCCCCCACTAGATCCGTTTCCGGATCAGGGGCCCTCACTTCATGCTGTCTTAGGGGCGGCAGCAGGCTTTCTGGCCTGCTTGCCCTTGTTCCAGGACTGGTTAGGTTTCCAGCCCTGTCTGTAGCGAGCAACAGTTCCTTCCTGTTTTGGAGCGGAGGAAGTTGATGCTGCTCCTGCCTTGAAGTTACGAAAGGCACGAAAATTAGACTGTTTAGCCCTTGGTTTGGCTTTGTCTTGAGGCAGGGCATGGCCCTTACCTCCAGTAATGTCAGCGATAATTTCTTTCAAACCGGGCCCGAATAATGTTTGCCTTTTGAAAGGTATGTTAAGCAATTTAGATTTAGAAGTCACATCGGCTGACCAGGATTTAAGCCACAGCGCTCTGCGCGCTTGAATGGCGAATCCGGAGTTCTTAGCCGTAAGGTTAGTTAAGTGTACTACGGCATCAGAAATAAATGAATTAGCTAGCTTAAGGACTCTAAGCTTGTCTATAATCTCATCCAATGGAGCTGAGCTAATGGTCTCTTCCAGAGACTCAAACCAGAATGCCGCCGCAGCCGTGACAGGCGCAATGCATGCAAGGGGTTGTAATATAAAACCTTGTTGAACAAACATTTTCTTAAGGTAACCCTCTAACTTTTTATCCATTGGATCTGAAAAAGCACAGCTATCCTCCACCGGAATAGTGATGCGCTTAGCCAGAGTAGAAACTGCTCCCTCCACCTTAGGGACCGTCTGCCATAAGTCCCGTGTGGTGGCGTCTATTGGAAACATTTTTCTAAATATAGGAGGGGGTGAAAAAGGCACACCAGGTCTATCCCACTCCTTGTTAAATAATTTCTGTAAGCCTCTTAGGTATAGGAAATACATCAGTACACACCGGTACCGCATAGTATCTATCCAGCCTACATAATTTCTCTGGAATTGCAACCGTGTTACAATCATTCAGAGCCGCTAAAACCTCCCCTAGTAAAACACGGAGGTTCTCAAGCTTAAATTTAAAATTTGAAATGTCTGAGTCCAGTTTACTTGGATCAGATCCGTCACCCACAGAATGAAGCTCTCCGTCCTCATGTTCTGCAAATTGTGACGCAGTATCAGACATGGCTCTATTATTATCAGCGCACACTGTTCTCACCCCAGAGTGGTCGCGTTTACCCCTAAATTCTGGCAATTTAGATAATGCTTCAGTCATAACATTAGCCATGTCTTGCAAAGTGATTTGTAAGGGCCGCCCTGATGTACTTGGCGCCACAATATCACGCACCTCCTGAGCGGGAGACGAAGGTACTGACACGTGAGGAGAGTTAGTCGGCATAACTTCCCCCTCGTTGTCTGGTGAAATTTTCTTTACATGTACAGATTGGCTTTTATTTAAAGTAGCATCAATGCAATTAGTACACAAATTTCTATTGGGCTCCACATTGGCCTTTAAACATATTGCACAAAGAGATTCCTCTGTGTCAGACATGTTTAAACAAACTAGCAATTAGACTAGCAAGCTTGGAAAATACTTTTCAAATAAATTTACAAGCAATATAAAAAACGTTACCGTGCCTTTAAGAAGCACAAAAAACTGTCACAGTTGAATAACAATGAACCAAATTAGTTATAGCAACCAAATTTTCACAGTAAATGCATTAAGTTAGCAAAGGATTGCACCCACCAGCAAATGGATGATTAACCCCTTAGTACCCAAAAACGGATAACAATTTAATATAAGCGTTTTTATCACAGTCAAAACACAGTCTCACAGGTCTGCTGTGAGTGATTACCTCCCTCAAAACTAGTTTTGGAGACCCCTGGGCTCTGTAGAGACGTCCTGGATCATGGAGGAAGAAATAGGAAGACTGTGACTGAATTTTTACTGCGCAATAAAGCAATAAAAACTGATTTTATTCAGAAACAAACGACAGCCATGTGGAAAAATAATGCCCATAAAGTTTTATCACCAAGTACCTCAGAGAAAAACGATTAACATGCCAGTAAACGTTTTAAATATAAAATTATGAAATGTTATTAATAAGCCTGCTGCTAGTCGCTTTCACTGCAGTGGAGGCTCAAATATAAGTTAAATGTATACAGTATTTTCTTAGTGAAGTTCCATTCCCTAGAAATACCTCAGTGTAAACATACATACATATCAGCCTGATACCAGTCACTACTACTGCATTTAAGGCTGCACTTACATTACATCGGTATCAGCAGTATTTTCTCAGTCAATTCCATTCCTTAGAAAATAATATACTGCAACATACCTCCTTGCAGGTGAACCCTGCCCGCTGTCCCCTGTTCTGAAGTTACCTCACTCCTCAGAATGGCCGAGAACAGCAAATGGATCTTAGTTACGACCGCTAAGATCATACACAAACTCAGGTAGATTCTTCTTCTAATGCTGCCTGAGAAAGAACAACACACTCCGGTGCTGTTTAAAATAACAAACTTTTGATTGAAGAAATAAAAACTAAGTTTAACAACCACAGTCCTCTCACACGTCCTATCTATTAGTTAGGTGCAAGAGAATGACTGGGTATGACGTAGAGGGGAGGAGCTATATAGCAGCTCTGCTTGGGTGATCCTCTTGCACTTCCTGTTAGGGAGGAGATATAATCCCATAAGTAATGGATGACCCGTGGACTGACTACACTTAACAGGAGAAAAGTTATTAATATAATTCAGTAAGCCATATGTAAAAGGGAGCAAAAGCAAAGCAGCCTTGGAGGGGAAGGAGTAGGAAAGGGGGAAAATGCTGTAAACTGCACGTATTATTTAAACACCTTTTCGCTGTCTGTATTAACTTAACTAAACCACTGAATCAAAGGGTCAACTTGGCCGAAGGAAGCAATAGACCTTAGAAGTAAAGCAGGGGCTAGGGATATCATAAGTGGAAGAAGCTTTTAGAGCAAAGTGTGAACACAGAGAGCCAGGAGAAGAGAAGGGGTTAAACTCAGAGTCACTTTTGTTGTGGCCTCACAACTAATCACTTATTGGATTTTGTTCACTATCAATAACACGTGAATTTTTCTCACATTATTTTTTTTTTCTTTTATTATTTCCCTCAACTGCCCAGCACTATCACTACCACACATAAATCCTCACATCCTTTTTTTTCTATCACTCCCCTGTGGGTTTTTTTTTTTTTTTTTTTTTCCCCCCCTCACTTAATATTATCACTTTGGTAAACCTAAAATCAAGAGCACAGTCCTAAATCACAGGTGGGTTCACCACACATGGATAAATTCCTAAACATTCACGGCAAAACCCCCTCTCCAACCATGGCAAACAGAAACAGAGATAAGAAAATAAAAAGCTCAATAAACACCTCAGTGGATACTAATCTAGTTCCCAGCAATTCTTCATACCCTAGCGAACCCTCTAATACCAAAGCCTTGGTGGATAGTATCTTAGAAGCACTTGCCCCTAAGTGTGACACTCTGAGGTCAGAGATCAAGCAAGATATGAGATCACTTTCACAAGAGCTTAGGCAGTTCTCCAACAGAGTACAAGAACTTGAGCAACGAGTCTCAGATCTTGAAGATCTAACGGTCACATATACCACAAAATCTAAAATTAATGAAGCAACAATCGAAAAACTTCAGTTTAAAATTGAGGATTTAGAAAACCGTTCTAGACGGAATAATTTTAGAATCATAGGAGTACCAGAAGAGAAGCAGTATGATAATTTAAATAACTTCATTTCTGAAACACTAGTTCAACTCCTCAAAATTCCAATTGCATATCCTAAAATTATTATTGAAAGAGCTCATAGATTAGGGAGACCTGCCCCAGACAACACAGAGAAAGCTAGGCCAAGACCAATTATAGTCAAACTACTGAACTTCCAGGATAAAATCACCCTTTTTCAATATTACCGTAAAAACCAGCCCATTTCATTAGGGAACTCTAGTATCTTTATGTTTCAAGACTTCTCGGTTGAAACGGCAACCAAGAGAAGGGTGTTATCCCCAACATGCACTAAACTCATTAACCTGGGTATACGGGCTACCCTGATCTATCCAGCAAGGCTCAAAGTATGGGACAAGGATGAAATTTACTATGCTGAGACGGCTAAAGAGGCAAGAGAACTCTTAGCTAAATTAAATATTTCTGAATAATTAACATATTCAAATTAAAAGTGAGACAGTTGATAATTGTTAAGAAATGGTTCAAAACTTTGGTTTTCTCCCCTTGGCGTCCCGACCCCCCCCCCTCTGCCAAATTTTTTTTTCACATCCCCCATAAAAAGGACAGCAATTTTAAACCAATTGAGGAAAATAAAGTCTGATATAGTATTCCTCCAGGAAACGCATTTAAAAATAGAGGAAACTTGGAAACTAAAGAAATCCTGGGTAAAGGAGGTACTGGCCACTCCTAGTTTAAATAGGAAAAGAGGCGTAGCCATACTCTTGGGGAAAAAGATAATGGCCAATGGCTTAGAGATTCTTAGTACAAAGGTAGACCCAGAGGGGAGATTCATACTGTTAAAAATGAAGGTGGCGAAAACCACATACACACTATGTAATCTATACGCACCTAATGTGATAGACTCATCCTTCTGGGACTCCTTATTAAATAAAATTATGTTATTCCAGGAAGGTTTTTTGATATGTGGGGGTGATTTTAACATGGCCCCACAATATCCACTAGACAGACTAAGATCAGTTGCTAATCAACTCAAAAATAAAAGAGATAACTTGGAAACCAAGATTTTTAAAAAAAATCACACAGAATTTGGCAGTAAAAGACATTTGGAGACTGCAAAATCCAGAGACAAGAAATTTTACATGCTTATCTAGGGCCCATAAATCATTTTCCAGAATTGACCTATTTTTATTGGACACTAAGCTCCTAGAGCGGAAAGTAATGACAGAGATCTTACCTATCTCCCTCTCGGACCATGCCCCCATTGTTCTTCAGTTTCAGGAACCTGATAAGAGATGCAAACAAGCACGTTTTTTTTCCCCAGTTATCCATCAAAAGATTTAAAATTAAAAAATTGGCTCAATCTGAAATTTAAAGAATATGTGGAGCATAATGTTGAGTATAGTAGGCATCCTATGATATTTTGGGAGGCAGCAAAAGCTGTTTTAAGGGGTGAAATAATATCTTATACAGCCAATCTTCAGAAAAAAATCAAAATCAGAGAGAAAGAAGTGATTAGTTCATTAATCAACTCCTATAATCACTATCTCTTAGATAAATCAAGGATTAATTGGCTTAAATATATAAAGGCTAAAAATGAGAGAGATACGTATTTAACCTACCAGGCTTCGCAAAAAGAATTAAAACTCCAAGCCAAACTTTACAGATTTGGAAATAAAACAGGTAAGCTCCTGGCCAATTTAGTAAAAGGATCAAAAGGAGCAACCGTGATTGAGTCACTCCAACAGGAAGGCAAAACAATAACTAGGTCAGAGGAGATAGCAGACCTCTTGTTCACATATTTTCAGGAGATATATTCGTCTAAAAAATCAGATAAGACTCAATCTGCTCAATTCTGGAGACAATTGACACCCCCATCTCTAGGAAGGGCAGAGTTAGAGATCCTAAACGCTCCTATCACGGAGCTGGAAACAGAGAAAGTCATTAACAAACTTGCATCTGATAAGGCACCCGGCCCAGATTCATTACCAAATGAATTTTATAAAATTCTTTCGCCATCGATAGTTCCAAATCTCTGTAATCTATATAATGCAATATACATAGACGGGCTTCCAATTCCCCCCTCTTTCTCGGCATCAAACACAATATTAATACCTAAACAGGGTAAAGACCCTACCTTAAAAGAGTCATACAGACCCATAGCCCTACTGAACATAGACTATAAGATTTTAACATCTATCTTAGCAAACAGACTACAATCTATCCTACCTATTATTATACACAAAGATCAAGCAGGTTTTCTTTACAAACGCAACTCATCAGCAAAGATAAGAGAAGTTCTGTTGACGGTAGACTACTTTAAGACGGGGGTGGGCATGGATGGGGGGGAGGACATCCCTGACCAGGCAGTCATTTCTATAGATGCGGAAAAAGCATTTGATTTGTTTCATTATGATCATATAACAGAGTCCTTAATTAAATTTGGGTTTGAAGGTAAATTTTGTCAACTGATTAAAAATCTATACAACAAACCATCTACAAGACTGCTGGTTAATGGTTCCCTTACCCCAGAGATTATACTGGAGAGGGGAACTCGGCAGGGGTGTCCTCTCTCCCCCCTGCTTTTCGACATTTCAATAGAGCCCTTAGCTATGATGGTAAGACATCAATTAGAAGGCATAAAAATACGAAATAAGGAGCTCAAAATTGCATTATATGCAGACGATATCCTTCTCTACATAGCAAATATCAAAGACAACCTGCCAAAGTTAATACTGATCATCAAACAATTTGGTTCTTTTTCAGGCTATAAAGTCAATACTTCAAAATCAGAAATGCTATGGCTGAGAAAAAATTAAAAATCACCATCAAACATACCCTTTAAGATAGTGTCAGAGGCCTTTTAATATCTAGGTGTCCTAATTCCATCTAATATAGACAAGCTCTATGAATTAAATATTCCCCCAATATTGCAGGATATCAAACAGAGTTTAACAAACTGGCAAAGTCTTCCTCTGTCCATATCTGGTAGGATAGCTCTGTTCAAAATGGTATTACTGCCAAAACTGCTATATATCCTCCAAAATGTTCCATTAATTCTCAAAGGGAAAGACATTCGGCAGTTGAATGCGGTATTGAGAAGATACATGTGGCAGAACAAAAAACCAAGAATTGCTTTTTTTAAATTACAACTACCAAGAAACCAAGGGGGTTTTGCACTGCCGGATGTACGTCTGTATAATATGGCTTATTTAGCACGTATTGTGGCAGATTGGATTTTTTCCAAAGACTATATAACAAACAACGACCTAGAGAATAACATTTGTTACCCATTCCTTCCAGTAGCCTTAATACATTGTAAATCCAAATCAATACCGCAGGAGCTGAAATCATTTAAAACAATTTACAACCCTATACAAAGTTGGTGGAAATTGGGCAAGCTCCTATTATTAGATTGTAATGCATCTAAGTTTGTTCCATTTCGGGGCAACCCGAAATTTCCGGCTGGCCTAGATTCAGCTACATTTCAAAGATGGCATATGGTAGGATTGGATAGGGCTATTCAGTTTATAGATAGAGAGAATCAAGTGATTAAAACTTATGAATCACTCAGGCAGGAATTTGATATCTACAACAGAGAATTCTTTGCCTACTTGCAGGCCAGACACTTTGTAACAGAACTCAGGAGGGAGGTAAATGGAGGATGGATGTGGGGGAAATTGGAGGGGTGGTTAGAAATGGTGAAAAATGGCCAGTCCTCCATCTCACCATGCTATTATATGCTAGTTTCCCTCAAGGGTACATCAAATCTTGAAAAACTCTCGGCTGAATGGAATTACAATTCCAGAGAGCAATGCTGATGCTCAGCTGGTACAGGGCTCTATCACAAGAATAGCTCAGATTACATTATCCTCAACCTGGAGGGAATCACAATTTAAACTGCTATACAAGGCGTATTTCACCCCAGAGAAAGGCTTGAAATGTGGGAACAATAAATTTAATAAGTGTCCAAAATGTTCAAAACCCGCAGCGGACTTGGTTCATATGATATGGAGCTGCCCTAAAGTGGGTCAATTCTGGAAAAAAGTAGAATACTGGTTAAAAAACATAGTAAAGATCCCTCCATTTGAAATAACCCTGAGCTATAGTGTTTTCCTGAGAAAAGACAAGGAAAAATTACATCCTCAATATAAATTAATCAACACGACAGTGGTTGCAGCCAGATATTTGATTCTTAAAAAATGGAAATCGACTGCAACACCAACGATTATGGAGATCAAAAACTGTCTAAAAAAACAATGTATATTAGAACAGTTAGACACCAATATGAACAACGAAGGGGACATCAGGAAGTTTTTTGCAAAATGGTCTCTGTTTATTAAGATTTTTTCGGCAGTGGAAATAGATTATCTGATCTTCCCATTTAGAAATTTGGAACTTGTACTATTGGGGGTTTGGTAGATTCTATCGGGGGGTTCCCCTCCCTTTTTTTTTTTTTCTTCTTCCTGGGCGGGGGGGGGGGGGGGGGGGAGGGGGGGAGTGATACTAAGGAGAAAGTGACAAATATGACTTGTCTCCAAAAGATAAGATATAGTATGACAAAATAAGGTAAATCATGGTATATGTTGCATCTGAAAGTTTTATTTACATTAATATTCCGTGAAAAAGAATAAGCACTATGTCACTATGTTTTACTTCTTCTCGATATGAATACCCTGAAGCCAGGGGAAAAAAAAAAAAAAAAAAAAAAAAAAAAAAAAAAATGAGGTTGAGACTACTTCTTTTTCTTTGTTTTTTCTTTTATTTTGTGATGCAACAGAAATAATAACATGTTTTTTATGATCTGTATATTGTGAATGTCTTTCTTCTGTATTTATGCATTTCTCTTTCTTTTTTGACGTATCACAGTTATGTTGTATTGTGATCTTAACCTCAATAAAAATATATATAAAAAAAAAAACAAAAAAAAAAAACACGATTAAACATGCCAGCAAACGTTTTTAAACACATTTTTTAAAGAGTATATATCTCTATTAATAAGCCTGATACCAGTCGCTTTCACTGCATTTAAGGCTTTACTTACATTACTTCGGTATAAGCAGCATTTTCTTAGTCAATTCCATTTCTTAGAAAAATATTTTACTGCACATACCTTAATTGCAGGAAAACCTGCACGCCATATATTTCTATTAATAAGCCTGATACCAGTCGCTTTCACTGCATTTAAGGCTTTACTTACATTACTTTTGATTGAAGAAATAAACTAAGCATAAAACACCACAGTCCTCTCACGACCTCCATCTATGTTGAGGGTTGCAAGAGAATGACTGGATATGACATGTGAGGGGAGGAGCTATATAGCAGCTCTGCTGTGGGTGATCCTCTTGCAACTTCCTGTTGGGAAGGGAATATATCCCACAAGTAATGGATGATCCGTGGACTGGATACACTTAACAAGAGAAAACAAACACACAAATACTGGCTTACAGGCAAACAAAACTAAGCAATAACTCAGTACGCTTAATTAGCTTTAAAAATCGCCCATTGAAATTGTGCTCACCTTTGTTTTTTCATCCACAACCCGTAGTCCATCAGCTGAAACCCACAGTACAGCTTTAATTGCTTTCTTGCCAGTCTTTAAATAAATAGGGAAAACAATGAATAATTTGCAAGCAGGTTGTCAACAAGCTATAATATTTATAAATGGTTTGCAGAGAATCACCAGAAACGGAAGCAATTGAGATCTAAGATCACAAAAGCAAATGCCATTACACAAGCTCCATGCTTATTTCATATACCAAGCAAAAGGAAGGATTTCAGAAATACTGCAGGAAAAAGTGACACAGAATCCTGGGGCAGGGATCTATACCTGGAACATTCAACACATCCAGACAGTTATTTTGGAAATGGAAAGAATCTTGCGTTAAATTCTTTCAGGGATGTAATCTAGAAATAGTCTGAATCTAGCACACATCATAAGGAGTTACTCCACCAGTTTCATCCAAAGAAATTATTTTTATTAGCACCCTTCTAAAATGGCATTTAGGCAAAGAACATTTGGTTCCTACAGATATAATTTTGCTCATTATAGAAGGCAGAACATAAAACTTTAATTCTAAGGAAAGGGAATAAATATATATTAATGGCACATTTTATTGTGCCAGAAAATACATATAAAAAAATAAATAAATAAAAATAACTAAGCAGTGGATTTAATAGTATATACATATACTGCTCTTTTTTATTTTATTTTGCACAGCGAGCCAATTCTCTATCAACAACAATTTTTTTTTTTAAAACAATATTTTATTGATTTTGTGCAATAAATTGTACAACCAAATAGGACATGCCGGGTAATGAATGAAGGTTGCCAACAATTGTTAATACATAACAACAGATATAGTAGGTGAATAAATAAAATTGAATTTTGTGATGAATTCAGAATTGAACAAACAACTGCAATTACTTTTTATGGTGAACTTATGTGTGCGTATTAGGATAAGTAAAAAGTGATTTGCTATATTGTAATTGTACACAGTAATCTGAATAGGATGCCCAAGTGCCATTTTTTAACAGGGTGCATAGGACAATCACCATAGCATTATCAGTGATACCTAAATTCCTTCTGTTGTCATGAATAATGAGCTGTATATTTTTCATGGCTTTCTCTTTATACCTACCAGTAGAAACTAACTTTAGAATTTAAGCATTAGAATAATTTGAATATTGACTTAAGCCTTTTTGATAGGAAAGTGTGTTATTTTTTTAATTAATAGAGATCAGTCCACTATGTTTTAAGCCTTTTCCCTGAAAAACAATATATGGCATGGGCCAAGGTAAAATAAAGACAGCGAACATGATGTGTAAAATGTCTTATGTTACGTATTAGCTTAATGAGATGCATGTAATATGAAGTCAGCATGACTTGGTACACAGGATGATAATTAGTTATTTTTAAAAGGACATTGAATTTCAGCAGCAGAGTATTAAATGTATGGGCAATTGATCATTTGTGTTTTTGTATTTGAAATAGCATATTTAAATCATTAAACCATAAACTATTGATCTTAGGAATGTGCCGATTTAAATGGGCTAAGCCTGCATAAAGAGCAGACTTTATTTTATTTTAGACTTTAAAAAGGTACACGGACCACTATCATGTACCAACAGATTCGGAGCCACAGAGTGTGCAATATTAATACACACAGACTTTTTTTTTTTTTTTTAAAAAGATACTATTCCACACAAAAAGGGTAGTTCTAGTGCTTACAACTGTTGCAGAGTTTGTATCTGCCACTTCAGAACAGAGGAGTCATCTTATGTGGCATAAATCATTGATGATAAAATAAAGTTATTTGAAAATAAAGAGGGGAAGCTGTTAAAAATACCACCTGATTAAGATCTCCTTTTAACAACATTGTTTTTCCTTATTTTCAAGAATTAGTATTGTAAAATGAAATGAAATTAAGAATCCTCATTATTTTGAAATAAACTCTCTGTGCTCTGGGGAATGTTAGATTACATGAGCTGAACATATTAACTGGGTGACTTTAACCAAACAGGATGAATCAGGCAGTTTCTGTGTACGTTTGTGAGATGTAAGGTAAGTTACGTTACTTTATGTCCTTGATCATTTCTATGGGAACCTACAAAAACTATCTTAATCCATATTTAGGCTTTTTCATTTCAAGTGAACGGCTGTAAAATAATCCTCTTCCTAGATAGACATCAGAGCACAACTGACCTCTGTGTCTTTACAGCTGTGATGAAACCTTATCTTACAAGTTTGTGTATCATATTCTGTCAACGTATTAATATGCCGTAGTCTTTAAACGGATCAATTTATTAAGTTTATGAACTGCTACATAAAATAACCAGCCTAAATTAATATACAAAGAGGGGCTACTAAAAAAAAGCCTCAATGTCAATGTAAATAAAAATGTAAAAATAAGGACAATTTAATAAATACAGTACATACATACTGCACTGAACTGAACCTCAATACCTAAGGTAACAGTCTACTTGCTGTCAATTACAGAAGGGACATATGTGCTGTATTGCTTTTAATAGTGGTGTTTTCAAACTCAATTTGTCGAACACCCCAAAGCAGTCAGATTTTAAGGATATTCCTACTCTACATGCAATAGGGTCAATCAATACCACAGAGCAACATAATAGGAGCTGCAAAAGTTAATTAACATCTGGAGCTACAAAATTAATAAAAAAATTATGACAGAAATGACCATTTGTCAAATGCTATGCATAAAGATTATATTTTACCAGTGTGTAACTCCTTATAAACTTAAACACAAACGTGGTGTGGAACTTACTTTTGCAAAGAAGCCTTTGAAGAACTTCCTTTCCTGGAGGAACAGGGGAGGGGACAAGTCGAGCACTATTACTGCCAGAAGCTACATGTTTTTCAAGGTTGTAAATCAACATGCATTTAACAAGGGGGTATTAGTAAACTCTGCAGATAGGGCAAGAGCAGAAGGGGGAAATCCCTTATATCCATGCAGAGAAAAAAAGGTGTTAAGTAGTCTTGAAGATAAGCAGCAATAAAAAGGTGCTAAAACAGAGAACCACCCACTTAACCCCATCCCATGCAGAGGACTAGAGCTTAAAGGCTTGATAGTATATACATATATACACACACATATATACATACACTCAGTTACTTCTTCCTTTTTATATCTAACCTTTTATCTTAGCTTATCAGCTTAAAATTAATAGGGCCAATAGTATTTCAAAGTAATGGTTAAACAATATCCAAATAATCTGGCAACATATTTATAAAGGTTTTAGTTATGGAAAAGGGAATAAGTAACTCACTTTACAGTGAAAGCTTTCATGAAACAGCCTAAAACTATTTCAGTGATTTTAAAATTTTTTTTTTTTTTTGTTTTTTTTTTTACAAAAATCAGTGGAACAGGGCAGCAAAAAGCAAAAAAAATATCCAGAAGAAAAAAAAAATAGTGTTTAACATATACAAAATATAATCCTTCCAGACACTATAGCAACCTTCATAATATTATAGTTATTGAAGTGTTGCTGTAAAAATGGCTTGGATAGCGCTTGCTGATTGGTGGGTACATTTAGCCACCAATCAGCAAGCGCAACCTAGGTGCTGTACCAAGTATGTGAGAGCTCCTTAGCTTAGATTCCTGCTTTTTCAAATAATGATAGCAAGAGAATGAAGAAAAATTGATAATAGGAGTAAATTAGAACGTTGCTTAACATTGAATTCTCTATCTGAATGAAAGAAAAAAAATGGGTTTAGTGTCCCTTTAAGTATATAGGTAAGCAGGTCATGACTATGCTAAAGACTTGTGTTGGTAAAAACTGGTGTATATAGATTATATTGTTAGTGTGTTGCTTATGTGTAATATCATGAACCTACAAACTTAAAATCATAAATTGATCTGGGTGAAACTGAATGTGTACATGTGTGTATTTAAATCTATCATTTGCTGGCTAGGTCTAAGGCCTGAACAACAAAATGAAGGCACTCCATTCTAACAGACTAGCTCAGTTTTTTTACGTCCAAAACTGGACTACATTAACACTTCTTGGAGGAACAATCAAAATAAATATCTTAACAGGACTGAAGACATGGCAAAAGATAAAAGTGGACAGTTGCCAAATGTGACTAAAATGCCTTGCATTCAAGAAAAGTAAAACAGTTGTAAGACCTTGACCATAGTTAATGGTGCACAGCCAAATATTCTTAGCAGGAATCCCCCCCCCCACCAGAGTTTTATCTTTAAATGGGCACTATACACCAATTTTCATATAACTGCATGTAATAGACACTACTATAAAGAAGAATATGCACAGATACAAAAATCCAGTATAAAACCTTTTAAAAATGTACTTAGACGCTCTCAGTTTAGCACAGTTGATGAGGTAGCCTGGGACACCCACTGAAATAGGCTGGGTAAACAAAAAGAGCAGACACTCCCCCCTTCCCTGTATATGAAAAGACAGATAAACAGGAGCTTGCATGAGTCTCTAAATACACTTATACATCTGACACTGTGGGGCTTGGTTAGAAGTCTGAAAACTATACATTTTTATAAAAATATTACCAGGTGGGCTATATAAATGGATCATCTACAAAACATTTATTTCAAAGAAAAATCTAGTGTACAATGTCCCTTTAAACCAAGAATACAATGCTAAGTTACAGTCAATGATTTAGTTTTATTTCAGGATAAGCTTTTGTTTCAATGATTACAATATTATGATATCTTAAAGTCAGTGACTACAGAAGAGAAATAACTGGGGAAGAGAGAGTGTGTGGCTGGTGTACGGCAGCTCAAAACAGATTATGCCAGACCTTTATTTAAATAAATAAATAGAATGTTGCTTGAAACTTTACGATCACATGAGGTTTCAGCAGGACACCAATGGAATTTGAAAGTGACAAACTTGTGAGCAATTAAATCTTCTCTAAAACATACTACTTTGAACTGCAGTGAACTAGAAGAGAATATTTCAAAGAGATGTGTGTAATAGTATCATATTTTGCAGGGTAATTATTTACTATATTTCTCAATATGTTTATTTTACAGCTGCCGATTTAAAGCGATAGTCAAGTCCAAAAAAACCTTCCAGGATTCAAATAGGGCATGTAATTTTAAACAACTTTCCAATTTACTTTTATCCTCAATTTTGCTTTGTTCTCTTGGTATTCTTAGTTGAAAGCTAAACCTAGGAGGTTCATATGCTTATTTCTTAGACCAGTGCTTTAACTGTGTGTCGTGACACAGTGTGTCGGCAGCAGTGTGTAGGTGTGTCCCTGCTTCAGCACAAATTTTTTTGAATTTAAATTTTACTTTTTTTTTTGTTTTCCGACTTTCCACCTGCTTGCTACGCATATCACATGGTTGACTCGTGATTGATACCTAGTGGGTCACAAATCATCTTAACCTATTGGCGCAGCTCAGTGGGAACTGAAACTATTCCCATTGGCAGCACATTGGCTCCTGACTGCATGTGTAGTCTCCTCAATCGGCTTGTGACTGCATTTGTAGTTAGTGAGTGGGATAGCAGTGTGTTTGCAGCGCGGGCCGTAGTCAGTGCAACTCATAGAGCTCTGAGGGTGGCAGCTTAAACGCTGAGCTGAAGTTAGAAGTCAAAATGTTTTTTTTGCAGCTAGCTCCCAGTAGTGCATTGCTGCTCCTGATATTTGGATAGGAAGTGGAAGCTTAAAAATGCTTGATGATGAAATGCAAGTATCTGTCTCTAATATTTTACCAAATATTCAGAAACTGTGTTCATCCCATCAACCTCATACAGCCCATTAAAATAGTAAGTAGCTATTGGTGGTATTAAACTTTTTTTAATTCTTGAACATACATACTGTTACTTGTAAATACATTTTGTTATTATATCATTTATGTACGTGTCCGTATCTCTTAAAAGAAGTTAGTTTAACCTCCTGTTTGCTAGTACAATTGAATTACTGTGTCGCGAAATGATGTAGGTCTAAAAAGTGCGTCACCAACATGAAAAGTTTGAAAAGCTCTGTCTTAGACTTTGAAGGCCGCCTCTAATCTGAATGCATTTTGACATCTTTTCACCACTAGAGGGCATTCATGCATGTGAAGTTACCTAGGAGTGAGCACTGATTGACTAAAATGCAAGTCTGTCAAAAGAACTTAAATAAGGGGGCAGTTTGTAGAGGCTTAGATACAAGGTAATTACGGAGGTAAAACCTGTATTATAACTGTGTTGGTTTTGCAAAACTGGGGAATGGGTAATAAAGGGATTATCTATCTTTTTAAAACAACAAAAATTATGGTGTTGACCGTCCCTTTAAATGAAAGATATCTTACATTTGTGAAGATCATGAAATAGGTTACTATGTTTAGTTTATTTCTAGGCGCATTTCATTTCTATCACTAATAATTTAACCATGCTGAAGTCTCATCTGAAATTATGAAGATCCTAAACCTAATATGTTATGCCAAGTATTTCCTTTCCATTTATACATTAGTTTTGATTAGAGGCTGGCAGGTTTTTATGAGCGCATTGCCAAAGTAACACTATAAAGTGACCGTGACCAGTGTGGTGCTAGCCTATTTTTCATAAGGTTTTATCCTAAATAAGTAATACTCTATTAATACTAAAAATAAATCGGACACCTGACTGCAGCCTCTCTCCCAACCATATGTCAGCATCGCCTCAGACTCCTGTACCTGCAGACCCCTAATGATACCCATAGTAACATCTAACCGCAGATCAGAACCTGGCTCTGCAGAGTTTTAGTTAAACCAATATTAATATCAAAAACAAAAATAGTTTATAACTCAACACTGAGCATTTAAAGGGACACTAAACCCCATTTTTTTCATGATTCAAGTAGAGAATACAATTTGAAACACCATTCCAATTTACGTCTATTATCTAATTTGCTTCATTCTTTAGATATCCTTTGTTGAAGTAACTGCAATGCACATAGGTGAGCCAATCACACAAGGCATCTATGTGCAGCAACCAATCAGCAGCTACTGAGCCTATCTAGATATGCTTTTCAGCAAAGTATATAATGAAACTGAAGCAAATTTGGGTTTCATGTCCCTTTAAACTATAAATCCTTACTAAACCCTAACATAAAAAATAATAATCACATCAAACCTCAGATCAGAACCTGTCCCCGCCGCAAGCATTCATAAAACCAACAGTTAAATCAGACCCCTCATCAGAACCTGTCCCTGCAAGCATTCGTAAAACCAACAGTCACATCAGACCTCTGATCAGAACCTGTCCGTGCAAGCATTAGTAAAACCAACAGTCACATCAGACCTCTGATCAGAACCTGGCTGTGCACGCATTAGTAAAACCAACAGTCACATCATACCTCTGATCAGAACCTGGCTGTGCAAGCATTAGTAAAACCAACAGTCACATCAGAACCTTGCCCTGCAGAGCTTTAGTTAAGTCACATCAGACTTCAGATAACAACCCGGCCCTACAGAAACTTAGTCAACCCCATAGCCATATCAAACCTCTGATCAGAACCTGGCTGTGCAAGAATTAGTAAAACCAACAGTCATATCAGACCTCTGATCAGAACCTGTCCGTGCAAGCATTAGTAAAACCAAGTCACATCAGACCTCTGATCAGAACCTGTCCCAGCAAGAATTCATAAAACCAACAGTTAAATCAGACCTTTGATCAGAACCTGTCCCTGCAAGCATTAGTAAAACCAACAGTCACATCAGACCTCTGATCAGAACCTGTCCGTTCAAGCATTAGTAAAACCAAGTCACATCAGACCTCTGATCAGAACCTGTCCGTGCAAGGATTAGTAAAACCAACAGTCACATCAGACATCTTATCAGAACCTGGCCCTGCAAGCATTCATAAAACCAACAGTTAAATCAGACCTCTGATCAGAACCTGTCCGTGCAAGCATTAGTAAAAGCAACAGTCACATCAGACCTCTGATCAGAACCTGGCCCTGCAAGCATTAGTAAAACCAACAGTCACATCAGAACCTTGCCCTGCAGAGCTTTAGTTAAGTCACATCAGACTTCAGATAACAACCCGGCCCTACAGAACCTTAGTCAACCCCATAGCCATATCAAACCTCTGATCAAACATTGGCTTGGTAGTCCCTCTGTAAGACAAACAACTATATCAGACCCTGGTCCTGCAGCCCTTCTGTCAGCCTCATACCCGCATTAGAACCTGGAGCTGAGACCCTTCATTATCGCCCTGCCCACATCACACATTCATCTGAAGTCGTTCTATCAGCTCCTTACCTAAATATCCCATAAGCTACCCAGCCGATTCATGAAGAGGAGAGTAGTGCTGCATCTAGCTAACAAAATTGACCGCTAGGCAGAAATGTGTTTATCACAAAAAGCCATGTACTCCTCTGTGCTACATGTTGCACGTAAGCCATAGGATTCAGACACCTGATTATGACCAAGGATGCCTCCGGTTTCCAATGACTGGTCTCATACCCTGTGATTCTGGGACTGTCCAGGTAAAATCGTGGAAAAGCAGAAAGCCTATACAATACAGCAAATTATTTTTTTTTTATTGTGTAGCGTTTAGCTGTGACTCATCACTAATCTACAACTTCTACTAATATGCAATGCAAAGTTTGCACCTTCGTCCTAACCAATTAAGATAAACAGATAGAAAAGATGAGCATCATATCTACACATGATACATTGATGTCCTTTATGGAAGGCTGTACGTTGAATTCAGGCAAATTTGTTTACAAAGACATTTTTTTGGTTTTGATTTTATATTTTAAATTAATAATATTTTATTCAAACTCAGCATTTCCCCCCCCCCAAAAAAAAACCAGACAGTCCTATGATCAAGAGAGAAAAACTCCTTTGATCAAGAGAGAAAAGCAAAGAGTAAACCTATCATGACGTATCTGAAGGTATGACTGTATATACTTCACAAATTTTATTTACCTAATTAATTATGTGACCGCTTTTAAACTTTAAAATGTTTTATGATTTTAAAATATTCAGTAGACAGTTTAGTAACATACCCATCTTTTAACTCAAGAATTACAATTCAATACAATCATGAACCACTAAAAGGGAGAAAAAAATAAGTCTGTGCAAGGAAAAAGAACAAGCCTTTTGCTGCCAAGTTCCGTGAGAATTAATTTATCAAACTACTGCAGAAAGCCAGTCTTGCAGCTAGCAGAAGCTAAAGACGTTTCACCACCACTAGCTAATTTCAGGATGACAGTTAATCGTTAATTTTACTCCAAGATCAGCATGTGTTAAATAAACCGAAAAATACTCCATGAGTACTTTAAGAGTTAAGAAAAAAAGAAAAAAGTGAACATGCAAGATTGACATTTTTAAACCAAAACTAAAATGGTTAATTGTTAAAAGTTTTATTTTTTTTAAATAATAAATATTCCTTTATTTAACCTGCTAAAACAAGAAAATGTTAAACATGACAAAAAGAAATCAAAGCACAAGAAACTCAAATGTAAAGAACAATATAAATATATTGGAAGTAATTACAATATACAAATATAAACAAACTCAAAAAATGCTGTGGTTTCTAAAAGTAATGTATTGTTTTTGAAGGAAAATAATCAACTCACTATTTCAGTTTACGTTAGTTATGGCAAAATACAGGATACATTCGGTTTATAGTTTATGGGTTGTTTTTTTGAATGATCTATTTTATATTATAATCTGATCTAATTTAACTATCCTTTTAAAGTGACATTAAAAAGGGACAGTCTAGTCCAAAACAAACTTTCATTATTCAGATAGGGCACGTAATTTTAAACAATTTTCAAATTTACATGTATCACCAATTTTGCTTTGTTCTCTTGATATTCTTAGATGAAAGCGAAACCTAGGACGTTCACATGCTAATTTCTAAGCCTTTGAAGGCCGCCTCTCATCTCAGGGCATTTTGACAGTTTTTCACCACTAGAGGGTGTTAATTCATGTGTTTCATATAGATAACACTGTGCTCACGCACATGGAGTTCCTAGGAGCCAGCTCTGATTGGCTAAAATGCAAGTCTGTCAAAAGAACTGAAATAAGGAGCAGTTTGCAGAGACTTCGATACAAGATAATCACAGAGGTAAGAAATTGTATTAATATAACTGCTTTGTTATACAAAACAAGGGAATGGGTAATAAAGGGATTATCTATTTTTTTTTAAAACAATATATATTCTGGTGTAGACTGTCCCTTTAACAATTGTATAGCAAAACAACCACCAGTGTTTTTCTTACCTCACAACCATGGTTATCTGCCTTACAATTCAATCCTTAGCTCCTTTAATATTTTTTTTTTTTTACTTTTTTTTTTTTTTTTTATTCACTTTCAACATGACAACTTTAAAGCAGTTCATTAACACATGAACAATACCAGGGAAAGGCAAAAACAGGTTATTGTTGGTTCCTATATTCAAATTATCTTTAAAGGGCACATAAAACGCTCTTATTTGTTAATAGTATTTTATTATTGTACTGTTTCTGTCATAGAAAAATCTATTTTACACCTGCTAAAGGTGTTTAATAAACGCAAAGTTAAAGTAAGCTCCAGAACTGCAATAGACTCTTGGGAGCTAATTAGTGATTGATGTCAATGCCTCTTGCTATTGGCTAATTTCCAGTAGTGCATTTCTGCCTTTTCAGGAGTATAACACATTGTAACATGCAGACAAAAAAGTTCTACTAAATACTAAAAGAAAGTGCTCTAATGTTTTATGTCACTGTTATGTGCCATTAAGAACAGGTGATCGGTAGCTTAATTTTACATCCTTTCTCAATGAATACTTTCTCAATGAAACATCAAATTTGGTTTCCCTCTTTGGCAGCTGCAGTAGGTGACAATATAGACTATGGTGGAAAAGTAATGTCATGTAGGAAATGATTGATGAACAAATCATGTGCAGCATGAATGAGAAGATATATGTCCCTGTTTTCAGCAATCATCATACCACATTACAGACTTTAAAATTATGTTTACACCAGGGCTCAAAAACCCAGGAGCCTGGGAGATTTTTGGGTTATTCACCATAGATATACACATACATACATACATACACACACAGATAGCACTGTCTGTCTACTAAATATTCTGGTTTACACTTATATATATTTATAGTTCTTTTTTTTTTTGTAAAGATGTTAAAATTGTATCCTGATGTTAAATACATTTTCATTTTCTGGATATCATTAAGGATATTGCAATATAAAGGATCCTCATCTAGCCTGAGACATCAGCTGGTATAAACTAGGACGGCTACTGAGCTAATATTTTTAAGTTTAAAAAAAAAAGTCATAGTTTGTGGAAGTTTACTTAGACTGCAGGTGTACATACAGATTTTAGTCTTTTCACTGCATCTTCACAGATGTGCATTCCTCGGGATTCATCCACCTCTACATGTCCAAGATACTGAGGAAAAACAAAAAAAACAATTTCAATATTAAAAAAACAATCACCTATTCAGTTCCATACAAAGAGAAGAACGTGTAAATTAATGTCCTGTTTTTCAGAGAAGCTTCCACTCAAACTCAAAGATTCACGGGATCAAAAAATTGTTAAAGGGACACAAAACCAAATTTTTTTTCTTTCAATATTCAGATAGCGCATGCAATTTTAAGCAACTAAATTACTAATCAAATTTACACGCCTATTATAAATTGTCCTTTGTACTCTTGGTATCTTTATTTGAAAAAGCAGTAATGTAAAGCTTAGGTGCCGGCCCATTTTTAGTTCAGACCTGAGTAGTGCTTGCTGATTGGTGGCTAAATACTTTATACTAAATAAAGATAGCAATAGAACAAAAACATTTATCATAGGGGTAAATTAGAAAATTGCTTAAAATGGCATGCTCTATCTGAATCATGGGTTCCATTTGTGGGGGGGTTTCTGTCCCTTTAAGACACCGTGAAACAAATTTGTTATATTAAATGTATGTGTTTCAAACTGATGACAAAAGCAGTAAAAAATATGAAATTAGTTTAAAAACAGAATTTATGTTTACCTGATAAATTTCTTTCTCCAACGGTGTGTCCGGTCCACGGCGTCATCCTTACTTGTGGGATATTCTCTTCCCCAACAGGAAATGGCAAAGAGCCCAGCAAAGCTGGTCACATGATCCCTCCTAGGCTCCGCCTACCCCAGTCATTCGACCGACGTTAAGGAGGAATATTTGCATAGGAGAAACCATATGGTACCGTGGTGACTGTAGTTAAAGAAAATAAATTATCAGACCTGATTAAAAAACCAGGGCGGGCCGTGGACCGGACACACCGTTGGAGAAAGAAATTTATCAGGTAAACATAAATTCTGTTTTCTCCAACATAGGTGTGTCCGGTCCACGGCGTCATCCTTACTTGTGGGAACCAATACCAAAGCTTTAGGACACGGATGAAGGGAGGGAGCAAATCAGGTCACCTAAATGGAAGGCACCACGGCTTGCAAAACCTTTCTCCCAAAAATAGCCTCAGAAGAAGCAAAAGTATCAAACTTGTAAAATTTGGTAAAAGTGTGCAGTGAAGACCAAGTCGCTGCCCTACATATCTGATCAACAGAAGCCTCGTTCTTGAAGGCCCATGTGGAAGCCACAGCCCTAGTGGAATGAGCTGTGATTCTTTCGGGAGGCTGCCGTCCGGCAGTCTCGTAAGCCAATCCGATGATGCTTTTAATCCAAAAAGAGAGAGAGGTAGAAGTTGCTTTTTGACCTCTCCTTTTACCTGAATAAACAACAAACAAGGAAGATGTTTGTCTAAAATCCTTTGTAGCATCTAAATAGAATTTTAGAGCGCGAACAACATCCAAATTGTGCAACAAACGTTCCTTCTTTGAAACTGGTTTTGGACACAGAGAAGGTACGATAATCTCCTGGTTAATGTTTTTGTTAGAAACAACTTTTGGAAGAAAACCAGGTTTAGTACGTAAAACCACCTTATCTGCATGGAACACCAGATAAGGAGGAGAACACTGCAGAGCAGATAATTCTGAGACTCTTCTAGCAGAAGAAATCGCAACTAAAAATAAAACTTTCCAAGATAATAACTTAATATCAACGGAATGTAAGGGTTCAAACGGAACCCCCTGAAGAACTGAAAGAACTAAATTGAGACTCCAAGGAGGAGTCAAAGGTTTGTAAACAGGCTTGATTCTAACCAGAGCCTGAACAAAGGCTTGAACATCTGGCACAGCTGCCAGCTTTTTGTGAAGTAATACCGACAAGGCAGAAATCTGTCCCTTCAGGGAACTTGCAGATAATCCTTTTTCCAATCCTTCTTGAAGGAAGGATAGAATCCTAGGAATCTTAACCTTGTCCCAAGGGAATCCTTTAGATTCACACCAACAGATATATTTTTTCCAAATTTTGTGGTAAATCTTTCTAGTTACAGGCTTTCTGGCCTGAACAAGAGTATCGATAACAGAATCTGAGAATCCTCGCTTCGATAAAATCAAGCGTTCAATCTCCAAGCAGTCAGCTGGAGTGAAACCAGATTCGGATGTTCGAACGGACCCTGAACAAGAAGGTCTCGTCTCAAAGGTAGCTTCCAAGGTGGAGCCGATGACATATTCACCAGATCTGCATACCAAGTCCTGCGTGGCCACGCAGGAGCTATCAAGATCACCGACGCCCTCTCCTGATTGATCCTGGCTACCAGCCTGGGGATGAGAGGAAATGGCGGGAACACATAAGCTAGTTTGAAGGTCCAAGGTGCTACTAGTGCATCCACTAGAGCCGCCTTGGGATCCCTGGATCTGGCCCCGTAGCAAGGAACTTTGAAGTTCTGACGAGAGGCCATCAGATCCATGTCTGGAATGCCCCACAGGTGAGTGACTTGGGCAAAGATTTCCGGATGGAGTTCCCACTCCCCCGGATGCAATGTCTGACGACTCAGAAAATCCGCTTCCCAATTTTCCACTCCTGGGATGTGGATAGCAGACAGGTGGCAGGAGTGAGACTCCGCCCATAGAATGATTTTGGTCACTTCTTCCATCGCTAGGGAACTCCTTGTTCCCCCCTGATGGTTGATGTACGCAACAGTTGTCATGTTGTCTGATTGAAACCGTATGAACTTGGTCCTCGCTAGCCGAGGCCAGGCCTTGAGAGCATTGAATATCGCTCTCAGTTCCAGAATATTTATCGGTAGAAGAGATTCTTCCCGAGACCAAAGACCCTGAGCTTTCAGGGATCCCCAGACCGCGCCCCAGCCCATCAGACTGGCGTCGGTCGTGACAATGACCCACTCTGGTCTGCGGAACGTCATCCCTTGAGACAGATTGTCCAGGGACAGCCACCAACGGAGTGAGTCTCTGGTCCTCTGATTTACTTGTATCTTCGGAGACAAGTCTGTATAGTCCCCATTCCACTGACTGAGCATGCACAGTTGTAATGGTCTTAGATGAATGCGCGCAAAAGGAACTATGTCCATTGCCGCCACCATCAACCCGATCACTTCCATGCACTGAGCTATGGAAGGAAGAGGAACGGAATGAAGTATCCGACAAGAGTCTAGAAGTTTTGTTTTTCTGGCCTCTGTTAGAAAGATCCTCATTTCTAAGGAGTCTATAATTGTTCCCAAGAAGGGAACCCTTGTTGACGGGGATAGAGAACTCTTTTCCACGTTCACTTTCCAGCCGTGAGATCTGAGAAAGGCCAGGACAATGTCCGTGTGAGCCTTTGCTTGAGGAAGGGACGACGCTTGAATCAGAATGTCGTCCAGGTAAGGTACTACTGCAATGCCCCTTGGTCTTAGCACCGCTAGAAGGGACCCTAGTACCTTTGTGAAAATCCTTGGAGCAGTGGCTAATCCGAAAGGAAGCGCCACAAACTGGTAATGTTTGTCCAGGAATGCGAACCTTAGGAACCGATGATGTTCCTTGTGGATAGGAATATGTAGATACGCATCCTTTAAATCCACCGTGGTCATGAATTGACCTTCCTGGATGGAAGGAAGAATAGTTCGAATGGTTTCCATCTTGAACGATGGAACCTTGAGAAACTTGTTTAAGATCTTGAGATCTAAGATTGGTCTGAACGTTCCCTCTTTTTTGGGAACTATGAACAGATTGGAGTAGAACCCCATCCCTTGTTCTCTTAGTGGAACAGGATGAATCACTCCCATTTTTAACAGGTCTTCTACACAATGTAAGAACGCCTGTCTTTTTATGTGGTCTGAAGACAACTGAGACCTGTGGAACCTCCCCCTTGGGGGAAGTCCCTTGAATTCCAGAAGATAACCCTGGGAGACTATTTCTAGCGCCCAAGGATCCAGAACATCTCTTGCCCAAGCCTGAGCGAAGAGAGAGAGTCTGCCCCCCACCAGATCCGGTCCCGGATCGGGGGCCAATATTTCATGCTGTCTTGGTAGCAGTGGCAGGTTTCTTGGCCTGCTTTCCCTTGTTCCAGCCTTGCATTGGTCTCCAAGCTGGCTTGGCTTGAGAAGTATTACCCTCTTGCTTAGAGGACGTAGCACTTTGGGCTGGTCCGTTTTTACGAAAGGGACGAAAATTAGGTCTATTTTTCGCCTTGAAAGGCCGATCCTGAGGAAGGGCGTGGCCCTTACCCCCAGTGATATCCGAGATAATCTCTTTCAAGTCAGGGCCAAACAGCGTTTTCCCCTTGAAAGGAATGTTTAGTAGCTTGTTCTTGGAAGACGCATCAGCCGACCAAGATTTCAACCAAAGCGCTCTGCGCGCCACAATAGCAAACCCAGAATTCTTAGCCGCTAACCTAGCCAATTGCAAAGTGGCGTCTAGGGTGAAAGAATTAGCCAATTTGAGAGCATTGATTCTGTCCATAATCTCCTCATAAGGAGGAGAATCACTATCGAGCGCCTTTATCAGCTCATCAAACCAGAAACATGCGGCTGTAGTGACAGGGACAATGCATGAAATTGGTTGTAGAAGGTAACCCTGCTGAACAAACATCTTTTTAAGCAAACCTTCTAATTTTTTATCCATAGGATCTTTGAAAGCGCAACTATCCTCTATGGGTATAGTGGTGCGTTTGTTTAAAGTAGAAACCGCTCCCTCGACCTTGGGGACTGTCTGCCATAAGTCCTTTCTGGGGTCGACCATAGGAAACAATTTTTTAAATATGGGGGGAGGGACGAAAGGAATACCGGGCCTTTCCCATTCTTTATTAACAATGTCCGCCACCCGCTTGGGTATAGGAAAAGCTTCTGGGAGCTCCGGCACCTCTAGGAACTTGTCCATTTTACATAGTTTCTCTGGGATGACCAACTTTTCACAATCATCCAGAGTGGATAATACCTCCTTAAGCAGAATGCGGAGATGTTCCAACTTAAATTTAAATGCAATTACATCAGGTTCAGCCTGTTGAGAAATGTTCCCTGAATCAGTAATTTCTCCCTCAGACAAAACCTCCCTGGCCCCCTCAGATTGAGTTAGGGGCCCTTCAGAGATATTAATATCAGCGTCGTCATGCTCTTCAGTAACTAAAACAGAGCAGCCACGCTTACGCTGACAAGGGTTCATTTTGGCTAAAATGTTTTTGACAGAATTATCCATTACAGCCGTTAATTGTTGCATAGTAAGGAGTATTGGCGCGCTAGATGTACTAGGGGCCTCCTGAGTGGGCAAGACTCGTGTAGACGAAGGAGGGAATGATGCAGTACCATGCTTACTCCCCTCACTTGAGGAATCATCTTGGGCATCATTGTCATTATCACATAAATCACATTTATTTAAATGAACAGGAATTCTGGCTTCCCCACATTCAGAACACAGTCTATCTGGTAGTTCAGACATGTTAAACAGGCATAAACTTGATAATAAAGTACAAAAAACGTTTTAAAATAAAACCGTTACTGTCACTTTAAATTTTAAACTGAACACACTTTATTACTGCAATTGCGAAAAAACATGAAGGAATTGTACAAAATTCACCAAATTTTCACCACAGTGTCTTAAAGCCTTAAAAGTATTGCACACCAAATTTGGAAGCTTTAACCCTTAAAATAACGGAACCGGAGCCGTTTTAACACTTTAACCCCTTTACAGTCCCTGGTATCTGCTTTGCTGAGACCCAACCAAACCCAAAGGGGAATACGATACCAAATGACGCCTTCAGAAAGTCTTTTCTAAGTATCAGAGCTCCTCTCACATGCGACTGCATGCCATGCCTCTCAAAAACAAGTGCGCCACACCGGCGCGAAAATGAGGCTCTGCTTATGCTTTGGGAAAGCCCCAGAGAAATAAGGTGTCTAATACAGTGCCTGCCGATATTTATAATATCAATATACCCAGATAAAATGATTCCTCAAAGCTAAATATGTTTTAAAACTGAATCGATTTAGCCCAGAAAAGTCTACAATCTTAATAAGCCCTTGTGAAGCCCTTATTTACCATCGTAATAAACATGGCTTACCGGATCCCATAGGGAAAAATGACAGCTTCCAGCATTACATCGTCTTGTTAGAATGTGTCATACCTCAAGCAGCAAGAGACTGCACACTGTTCCCCCAACTGAAGTTAATTGCTCTCAACAGTCCTGTGTGGAACAGCCATGGATTTTAGTTACGGTGCTAAAATCATTTTCCTCATACAAACAGAAATCTTCATCTCTTTTCTGTTTCTGAGTAAATAGTACATACCAGCACTATTTTAAAATAACAAACTCTTGATTGAATAATAAAAACTACAGTTAAACACTAAAAAACTCTAAGCCATCTCCGTGGAGATGTTGCCTGTACAACGGCAAAGAGAATGACTGGGGTAGGCGGAGCCTAGGAGGGATCATGTGACCAGCTTTGCTGGGCTCTTTGCCATTTCCTGTTGGGGAAGAGAATATCCCACAAGTAAGGATGACGCCGTGGACCGGACACACCTATGTTGGAGAAATTATTTTGGTCCTTAAAGTAAAAACTGAATTTACATTTGCTGTACAGTGCGTTTCATTAATGTTTTTATTTATATTTTAAATTCTTCACATAAGGAAATTTTCTCTTTTTTTTGTATTGAAAAAGTGTCGAAACAAGTTAAGTTACTTTTTCTTTTACACACACTAAGCTAGGGCCTGAAATACAACATAAATAGTATACACACGTTTACTTTTGAGGTCTTATACAACTTATTTCTCATGGAATTATATAGCTCTTGGTTATTCACTCAATACAGATATTACAACCACCATCATTGTGTCCAAATTAAATTTACTGTGGAATAAAGCATTTAGGTAGGAATCACAAGTACCTTACATACCTAAACAAAAAATACAACCCTCAATTTATGATAGGGACCCACATGCAGCGAAAGTTAAAGAATTAGAAGCAGGGCCGCCACTAGAAATTTTGGGGCCCCTGACTTAACCATTGATCAGGCCCCCCCCCCCTTTGACATGTGCAATTTTTGACCAAGTGACTAAAACGTATATGCACTTTATTCTTAAGTGTCTATTTAAACTTGAAAATGTTGTAAAGGTAGTAACATACACTGAAACACACACACACTCACACTCATACACTGAAACACACACACACTCATACATTGAAACACACACACACTCACACTCATACACTGAAACACACACACACACTCACACATAAGGATTCACATATAGACACTCTAGCAGACATGCAAAGAAACACCCAAACAGACACTCAGCACTTTATTACATTGACCTGACAAGTAATGAGGTAGACTACAGTTTTGTAAAAAAAAAAAGAGATTTAGAAAACAAAATATGGAATTCTGATTATCTTTTTGAAAAGGAAGATGCCAACTAAATGATGACAGCAGCATGCAATGACTGAAAGTAAGGGCCCTGAACTGCCTAAAATAATTTAAAGGTTAAATAGTGGATTGGTGACTTCCATAAAGGTCTCATTAGTCTCAAAGTCTGTAGAAAGATGTGAATAATCAGTAGTAAGATCAAAATGTCCTAAAAAGGAACAGAAAATTGCAGACATTAAGAGATCACTTTTTAAAGAATCATATTTGTAAATGTGTAAACAAAAAATAATTCAGTGAATTCAAAAATGTACATTAATGATCTGGGTAGATGGCTAGATAAAGAAAAGTACTTTTAAAAGGTTGACATATGTTTGTTTGTTTTTCCCCCATTTTCCCCAACCAAGAGCACCACTTCAAATATAGTGTACAAATATTCCTATCTGTCAGCTGTACTTATGGATTTTGAAAATGCTGTATTCTATATGGTCTTGGTGAAACCATAATCTGTGGTACTCATACCATTAGATCTGGTTAAATGCAGGATTTAGGCTTGTTGGTATGTATTTCAAAATTACGTCAGCTGTAGTATAAACTGAACAGTTTTAAGTTAACCTGTCTCATTTCAAACAAAGGGGCAGTAAACTGGAATGATATAATTATATATATATATATATATATATATATATATATATATATATATATATATATATATATATATATATATATATATATATATATATATATATATATAAAATGCATATCTGCCAAAAGGGCACCTACCATTTGTTTATTGAGGAGGAAACATTTCTGCATGGTTTTAAACATAGAATTTCTACAGCATTGTCAAATAATCATAAATACACTGCTGCTAAAAAAATTGTTTTTATGGACCCCTGGCCCCACCATACAACTACTACCACACTGAAGTTACAATCTGAAATTGCACCAAGAAATAAAAAACATTTGCTAAGTAAGTCCTACCTCCTCTGCAAATGAAAGTGATCTGCTGTCTGACTTAGGCACACACTGTACAAACAAAGTGCCAAGTCTGTCTCACTCTGTGCATAGTGGTTTAGTGAACACTCATAAATCCTCTCAAATGCTAATACTTTACTCCTTGTAATAACATTTTCC
Source organism: Bombina bombina (assembly GCF_027579735.1). Classification (NCBI taxonomy): domain Eukaryota; kingdom Metazoa; phylum Chordata; class Amphibia; order Anura; family Bombinatoridae; genus Bombina; species Bombina bombina. Next base: position 189,297,764 of record NC_069499.1, read on the forward strand.
ATGCTCAATTAGCACTCTGCTGTAGTACCTACTGGTCTCTGCCAAAATGTAAAAAGAAAAAAAAATTTTTTTTTTTTAGTTCTTGCCTCATGGGGCCCCCCTGGCCCATTGGGCCCCTGACAGGAGTCACCGCTGTCACCCCCTGATGGCGGCCCTGATTACAAGAAATTTTGCTTCACCTCATACTATTTGTGAATTATTTGGCAGTTAGCTGGGTTCAACAGCATAAATGAACTGATGCATTAAAGGGATAGTGTACTGTAAATCTGGCTTCTCCTTAACAACATTGACGTAAATCTATACATTGTGTGTCCTTAAGGAGGAGTTTCTAGCGCTTTAATAGCATGGGTCTCACAAAAATCAGCAAAACACGCTATTACTACATACCTCACTCCAGGAGGCCTTCGGATATAGAGTGGTTGGCAAGAGCTGCATTACATAACTCCCAAGAGTTAAAACATACGTCGGCTGTTAAGGTGTCAATGTGTTTACAAAAACTTATTATATCAGCTGCAGTGTTTAAAATGTACAGGGAATAATTGTATATGAAATAGCTGTCTTTTCTAATTGAAGCCACAACCCAATTTCTTCTAAATTGTTTAGTTTACATAGCTTTTCTATAACAAATCTTTAAGTATTGACATTTTTTAGCAAAGGGGAAAATCTGTCATTTCAAATATCAAAATAAATGTAAAGGAACTTTTTCTAAACAATTTAATATATCCCAGCAAGTAAAATAGATTGTTGGGAATACATTAAAAAGGAGGGGGTAAATCACATTGCACCGTCCCTTTAACAATTTACTTCAATTGCAATGAAAGCATTTAAAAGATGCATGCCCTATACATGCATTTCCTAAATGAGATTTACCTTGTGGTTACATCCTTCATAATGCCCCCAGTCACACGCACTCCCTAAAAAAAACAATCGCCACTGGAGCCAACCAGGGCCCTATTCTCTCAAGTCACAGCCTTGGAGGAACATCATGAGCAGTATCTCTTGTCCTAAGTTTATAAATACTCAGAAGTAAATCGCCAATGGCAATAATAGGGCAGGCATTTTGGACCCTAACACTCAAAGCCTTGAAGATTCTCCATAGAATACTGTTGATCAATATTTCAAGAGGACTTTCCCAGCTGTATTTTGTTAACAACTGTGAAAAGAGATGAGCAAGGCCATCTGTCCCGAGGACCAACAAGGATTGTACAGAGACTGAAGGTCTTGAATGGTTTGATTGTCTTGAGCTGTTGGCTACTTTAGGGCGCTGTTGACCATAGTAAAGCATATTGACTGGGTGGAATAAGAATGAGGAGTGAACAAATGTATTCTGTGATGCCAAATATTCAGAAAAATACTTTAATTGGACACATTTGTGCTATAATACTACTGGGATTAGTTGAGGTCAATTGTCCAAAGGGTTAGATGCAAACTGCAGAATTACATAGACACTTAGGGGCCTAGTTATCAAGCCGTCAACCTCAAATACGCTGGAATTCCGCAGCGTATTTGTGTCGAAGCTGATACGCCTTAGTTATCAAAGGCTCGAGACCGGCAAAAGTAGAATTTTGTGACGTAAGCTTCGATCCGCCGGACTCAGTCCGACACAGATCGATTCTTACGTCACTCCAGATGTTCCGCACACAAGTGCGGCACAATCTCACTACTTTTGCTAGTTATCAAAAAACTAGCAGGTACGCTCGGCACTTTTACGGCCCAGCGTACCTGGTTTTCAAAGCGCCAGCCTGGAGGCGGCGGATCCCATAGGAATCAATGGGAGTCTGACCATAGTGAAAGTACAAGTTCGCTGCTGACAGACATCCCATTCATTCCTATGGGAGATGTCTGCACCTAACACCCTAACATGTACCCCGAGTCTAAACACCCATAATCTGTCCCCCCTACACCGCCGCATCTAAATAAAGTTATTACCCCCTAAACCGCCGCTCCCGGAGCCCACCGCAAGCTACTCTATACATATTAACCCCTAAACCGCCGCCTCCCGGAGCCCACCGCAACTATAATAAATGTATTAACCCCTAAACCGCCGCTCCCGGAGCCCACCGCCACCTACATTATACCTATTAACCCCTATCCTGCCCCCCTATACCGCCGCCCTCTATAATAACGTTATTAACCCCTAAACCTAAGTCTAACACTAACCCTAATGCCCCCTTTACTTAAATATTAATTAAATAAATCTAAATAATATTTCTATTATTAACTACATTAATCCTATTTAAAACTAAATGCTTACCTGTAAAATAAACCCTAATATAGCTACAATATAAATAATAATTATATTGTAGCTATCTTAGGATTTATTTTTATTTTACAGGCAACTTTGTATTTATTTTAACTAGGTACAATAGCTATTAAATAGTTATTAACTATTTAATAGCTTACCTAGCTAAAATAAAGAGAAATTTACATGTAAAATAAAAACTAACCTAAGTTACAATTACACCTAACACTACACTTTAATATATTATTCCTATTTAAAACTAAATACTTACCTGTAAAATAAACCCTAATATAGCTACAATATAAATAATAATTACATTGTAGCTATCTTAAGATTTATATTTATTTTACAGGTAACTTTGTATTTATTTTAGCTAGTTAGAATAGTTATTAAATAGTTATTAACTATTTAATAACTACCTAGCTAAAAGAAATACAAAATTACCTGTAAAATAAATCCCAACCTAAGTTACAATTAAACCTAATACTACACTATCATTAAATTAATTAAATAAACTACCTACAAATAACTACAATTAAATACAATTACATAAACTAACTAAAGTACAAAAAATAAAAAAAGCTAAGTTACAGAAAACAAAAAAATAAGTTAAACATTTTACAAATTTTACAACAATTTTAAGCTAATTACACCTAATCTAAGCCCCCTAATAAAATAACAAACCCCCCCCAAAATAAAAAAATGCCCTACCCTATTGTAAATTAAATAAAGTTCAACGCTCGTTTACCTTACCAGCCCTTAAAAGGGCCATTTGTGGGGGCATGCCCCCAAAAGTTCAGCTCTTTTGCCTGTAAATGAAAAATACAACCCCCCCCCCCAACATTAAAACCCACCACCCACATACCCCTAATCTAACCCAAACCCCCCTTACAAAAACCTAACACTAATCCCCTGAAGATCATCCTACCTTGAGTCGTCTTCACTCAGCCGAGCAGCGATGGAACCCAAGTGGACATCCGGACCGGCAGAAGTGATCATCCAAGGGGCGCTCCAATCAGATAGAGCTCGCATTCTATTGGCTGATTGGAACAGCCAATAGAATGCGAGCTCAATCTGATTGGCTGATTGGATCAGCCAATCGGATTGAACTTGAATCTGATTGGCTGATGGAATCAGCCAATCAGATTTTTCCTACCTTAATTCCGATTGGCTGATAGAATCCTATCAGTCAATCGGAATTGAGGGGACGCCATCTTGGATGACGTCCCTTAAAGGAGCCTTCATTCGTCGTAGTCCGTCGGTGAAGAAGGATGTTCCGCGGCGGCGAAAGGAAGATTCAAGACCCGGCTTGGAAGATGACATCGCCCGGATCGAAGACTTCTTCAGCGCCGCCTGGATGATGACTTCATCGGATGGAAGACTTCTTCAGTGCCCCTTGGATGATCACTTCTGCCGGTCCGGATGTCCACTTGGGTTCCATCGCTGCTCGGCTGAGTGAAGACGACTCAAGGTAGGATGATCTTCAGGGGATTAGTGTTAGGTTTTTGTAAGGGGGGTTTGGGTTAGATTAGGGGTATGTGGGTGGTGGGTTTTAATGTTGGGGGGGTTGTATTTTTCATTTACAGGCAAAAGAGCTGAACTTTTGGGGGCATGCCCCCACAAATGGCCCTTTTAAGGGCTGGTAAGGTAAACGAGCGTTGAACTTTATTTAATTTACAATAGGGTAGGGCATTTTTTTATTTTGGGGGGGGGCTTGTTATTTTATTAGGGGGCTTAGATTAGGTGTAAGTAGCTTAAAATTGTTGTAATATTTGTAAAATGTTTGTAACTTATTTTTTTATTTTCTGTAACAGCTTTTTTTATTTTTTGTACTTTAGTTAGTTTATGTAATTGTATTTAATTGTAGTTATTTGTAGGTAGTTTATTTAATTAATTTAATGATAGTGTAGTATTAGGTTTAATTGTAACTTAGGTTAGGATTTATTTTACAGGTAATTTTGTATTTCTTTTAGCTAGGTAGTTATTAAATAGTTAATAACTATTTAATAACTATTCTAACTAGCTAAAATAAATACAAAGTTACCTGTAAAATAAATATAAATCCTAAGATAGCTACAATATAATTATTATTTATATTGTAGCTATATTAGGGTTTATTTTACAGGTAAGTATTTAGTTTTAAATAGGAATAATTTATTAAAGTATAGTGTAGTGTTAGGTGGAATTGTAACTTAGGTTAGGATTTATTTTACAGGTAAATTTCTCTTTATTTTAGCTAGGTAAGCTATTAAATAGTTAATAACTATTTAATAGCTATTGTACCTAGTTAAAATAAATTGAAAGGTACCTGTAAAATAAAAATAAATCCTAAGATAGCTACAATATAATTATTATTTATATTGTAGCTATATTAGGGTTTATTTTAAAGGCAAGTATTTAGTTTTAAATAGGATTAATTTAGTTCATAATATAAATATTATTTAGATTTATTTAATTAATATTTAAGTTAGGGGGCATTAGGGTTAGTGTTAGACTTAGGTTTAGGGGTTAATAAATTTATTACAGTGGCAGCGTCGTAGTGGGGGGCAGGATAGGGGTTAATAAATTTATTATAGGTGGCGACGGTGTAGGGGGGCAGGATAGGGGGTTAATAGGTTTAATATAGGTTGCGGCGGGTTCAGGGAGCGGCGGTTTAGGGGTTAAACTATTTAGTTGCGGCGAGGTGCGGGATCAGCAGGATAGGGGTTAATAATTTTATTATAGAGGGCGACGGTATAGGGGGGGCAGGATAGGGGTTACTAGGTATATTGTAGGTGGCGGTGGGCTCCGGGAGCGGCGGATTAGGGGTTAATACATTTATAAGAGTTGCGGCAGGGTCTAGGAGCAGCGGTTTAGGGGTTAATACATTTATAAGAGTTGCGGCAGGGTCTAGGAGCGGCGGTTTAGTGGTTAGTAACTTTATTTAGTTGCGGGAGGCTCCGGGGGCGCCGGTATAGGGATAGAACAGTGTAGTTTAGTGTGGGTGCTTAGTGACAGGCTAGCAATAAAGCTGGGAAAAAGCCGAAGAGCAGCGAGATCGGATGAGTGATAACTCTCACAGTCCGCTGCTCATCAGCCCGCGGCTTTTTGACAGCTTTATTTGATAACTTAGGCGAACGTATTCAAGGTCCGCGGCGGCGAAGGTAGGCGAGCTTAGGCGGACGTACTGGGCCGGCGAAGCCAGAAAAGTAGACGGCTTGATAACTACCCCCCATAGATTGAAAGCTCTCTAGTGAGTAGGGCCCTGCAATAATTTTGTCCCAGTTTGATTTACTCTACTTGTCTTTATTTATTGCATCCTACCCCCACCCCCATATAGCACTGTGCAATATGTTGACAAATTATAAATAAAAGGTGATGATATAAAATGCTACACCAGATAAAATCCCACTATTTACTCTTGGGAAACCATCATGTTGAGAGGTGTAAATTCTGCACTCCTAGAGGAAAAAAACATAATTTATGCTTACCTGATAAATTTATTTCTCTTGTAGTGTGTTCAGTCCACGAGTCATCCATTACTTATGGGATATATTCTCCTTCCCAACAGGAAGTTGCAAGAGGATCACCCAAGCAGAGCTGCTATATAGCTCCTCCCCTCACATGTCATATCCAGTCATTCGACCGAAACAAGACGAGAAAGGAGAAACTATAGGGTGCAGTGGTGACTGGAGTTATAATTTTAAAATTTAGAACCTGCCTTAAAAAGACAGGGCGGGCCGTGGACTGAACACACTACAAGAGAAATAAATTTATCAGGTAAGCATAAATTATGTTTTCTCTTGTTAAGTGTGTTCAGTCCACGGGTCATCCATTACTTATGGGATACCCATACCAAAGCTAAGTACACGGATGATGGGAGGGACAAGGCAGGAACATTAAACAGAAGGAACCACTGCCTGTAGAACCTTTCTCCCAAAACCAGCCTCCGAAGAAGCGAAAGTGTCAAATTTGTAAAATTTGGAAAAAGTATGAAGTGAAGACCAAGTTGCAGCCTTGCAAATCTGTTCAACAGAGGCCTCATTTTTAAAGGCCCAGGTGGAAGCCACAGCTCTAGTGGAATGAGCTGTAATTCTTTCAGGAGGCTGCTGTCCAGCAGTCTCATAGGCTAAACGTATTATGCTACGAAGCCAAAAAGAGAGAGAGGTAGCCGAAGCCTTTTGACCTCTCCTCTGTCCAGAGTAAACGACAAACAGAGAAGAAGTTTGTCTAAAATCTTTAGTTGCCTGTAAGTAGAACTTCAGAGCACGGACCACGTCTAGATTATGCAAAAGACGTTCCTTCTTTGAAGAAGGATTAGGACATAATGATGGAACAACAATCTCTTGATTGATATTCCTGTTAGAAACAACCTTAGGCAAAAACCCAGGTTTAGTACGCAGTACTACCTTGTCTGAATGAAAGATCAGATAAGGAGAATCACAATGTAAGGCAGATAACTCAGAGACTCTTCGAGCCGAGGAAATAGCCATCAAAAACAAAACCTTCCAAGATAAAAGCTTAATATCAATGGAATGAAGGGGTTCAAACGGAACACCCTGAAGAACTTTAAGAACCAAGTTTAAGCTCCACGGAGGAGCAACAGCTTTAAACACAGGCTTAATTCTAGCCAAAGCCTGACAAAAGGCCTGGACGATTTTCTGCCAGACGTTTGTGTAAAAGAATAGACAGAGCTGAAATCTGTCCCTTTAGCGAACTAGCGGATAAACCCTTTTCTAAACACTCTTGTAGAAAAGCCAATATCCTAGGAATCCTAACCTTACTCCATGAGTAACTCTTGGATTCGCACCAATATAAATATTTACGCCATATCTTATGGTAAATTTTTCTGGTCACAGGTTTCCGAGCCTGTATTAATGTATCAATAACCGAATCCGAAAACCCACGCTTTGATAGAATCAAGCGTTCAATTTCCAGGCAGTCAGCCTCAGAGAAATTGAAGTAGAAGGTCCTGCCTCAGAGGAAGAGACCATGGTAGACAGGACGACATGTTCACTAGGTCTGCATACCAGGTCCTGCGTGGCCACGCAGGCGCTATCAGAATTACTGATGCCCTCTCCTGTTTGATCCTGGCAATCAGTCGAGGTAGCAACGGAAATGGTGGAAACACATAAGCTATGTTGAAAACCCAAGGGGTTGCTAATGCATCTACCAGCACCGCTCCCGGGTCCCTGGACCTGGATCCGTAACAAGGAAGCTTTGCGTTCTGGCGAGATGCCATGACATCCAGATCCGGTTCGCCCCAACGACGAATCAGTTGAGCAAATACCTCCGGGTGAAGTTCCCACTCTCCCGGATGAAAATTCTGGCGACTTAGGAAATCCGCCTCCCAGTTCTCTACGCCTGGGATGTAAATTGCTGACAGGTGGCAAGAGTGAGACTCTGCCCAGCGAATTATCTTCGAGACTTCCAACATCGCTAGGGAACTCCTGGTTCCCCGTTGATGATTGATGTAAGCCACAGTCGTGATATTGTCCGACTGAAATCTGATGAACCTCAGTCTTGCTAACTGAGGCCAAGCTAGAAGAGCATTGAATATTGCTCTTAATTCTAGAATGTTTATTGGAAGGAGTTTCTCCTCCTGAGTCCACGAACCCTGAGCTTTCAGGGAATTCCAGACTGCTCCCCAGCCTAGAAGGCTGGCATCCGTTGTTACAATCGTCCAATCTGGTCTGCGAAAGGTCATTCCTTTGGACAGATGAACTGGTGACAACCACCAGAGAAGAGAATCTCTGGTCTCCTGGTCCAGATTTAGCAAAGGGGACAGATCCGAGTAATCCCCGTTCCATTGACTGAGCATGCATAGTTGCAGCGGTCTGAGATGCAGGCACGCAAATGGCACTATGTCCATTGCCGCGACCATTAAGCCGATTACCTCCATGCACTGAGCTACTGATGGGCTTGGAATGGAATGAAGGACACGGCAAGCATTGAGAATCTTTGATAACCTGGACTCCGTCAGGTAAATCTTCATCTCTACAGAATCTATAAGAGTCCCTAGAAAAGGGACCCTTGTGAGTGGTAACAGAGAACTCTTTTCCACGTTCACTTTCCACCCATGCAACCTCAGAAATGCAAGAACTATCTCTGTATGAGACTTTGCATTTTGAAAACTTGACGCTTGTATCAGAATGTCGTGTAGGTACGGAGCCACCGCTATGCCTCGTGGTCTTAGTACCGCCAGAAGTGAGCCCAGAACCTTCGTAAAAATTCTCTGGGCCGTGGCTAAGGGAAGAGCCACAAACTGGTAATGCCTGTCTAGAAAGGCAAACCTTAGGTACCGATAATGATCTTTGTGAATCGGTATGTGAAGGTAAGCATCCTTTAAGTCCACTGTGGTCATGTATTGACCCTCTTGGATCATGGGTAGGATGGTTCGAATGGTTACCATCTTGAACGATGGTACCCTTAGGAATTTGTTTAAGATCTTTAAGTCCAAGATTGGCCTGAAGGTTCCCTCTTTTTTGGGAACCACAAATAGATTTGAGTAAAATCCTTGTCCCTGTTCCGATCGCGGAACTGAGTGGATCACTCCCATGATTAAGAGGTCTTGTAAACATTGTAGAAATGCCTCTCTCTTTACTAGGTTTGTTGATAACCTCGAAAGATGGAACCTCCCTTGTGGAGGAGAGGTTTTGAAATCCAGAAGGTATCCCTGAGATATAATCTTCAACGTCCAGGGATCCTGTACATCTCTTGCCCAAGCCTGGGAGAAGAGAGAAAGTCTGCCCCCCACTAAATCCGTCTCCGGATAGGGGCCCTGTCTTCATGCTGTCTTAGGGGCGGAAGTGGGCTTTCTGGCCTGCTTGCCCTTGTTCCATGACTGGTTGCCTTTCCAACCCTGTCTGTAACGAGCAGCAGTTCCTTCCTGTTTTGGAGCGGAGGAAGTTGATGCTGCTCCTGCCTTGAAGTTACGAAAGGCACGAAAATTAGACTGTTTGGCCTTTGGCTTGGCCCTGTCCTGAGGAAGGGCGTGGCCCTTACCTCCCGTAATGTCAGCAATAATTTCCTTCAAGCCTGGCCCGAATAAGGTCTGCCCTTTGAAAGGAATGTTAAGTAGCTTAGACTTGGAAGATACATCCGCTGACCAGGATTTAAGCCAGAGCGCCCTGCGCGCCTGTATGGCGAATCCGGAATTTTTAGCCGTAAGTTTGGTTAGATGTACTACGGCATCTGAAACAAACGCATTAGCTTGCTTAAGGGTTCTAACTCTGCGCAAAATCTCATCCAATGGCTCTGTGCGAATCGCCTCTTCCAGAGACTCAAACCAGAATGCCGCTGCAGCCGTGATAGGCGCAATGCATGCAAGAGGCTGCAAAATAAAACCCTGTTGAACAAACATTTTCTTAAGATAACCCTCTAACTTTTTATCCATTGGATCTGAGAAAGCACAGCTATCCTCCACCGGGATAGTGGTACGCTTGGCTAAAGTAGAAACTGCTCCCTCCACCTTAGGGACCGTCTGCCATAAGTCTCGCGTGGTGGTGTCTATAGGAAAAAAAAATCTGAATATCGGGGGAGGGGAAAAAGGCACACCGGGTCTATCCCACTCCTTACTAATAATTTCTGTAAGTCTTTTTGGTATAGGAAAGACGTCAGTACACACCGGTACTGCATAGTATCTATCCACCGTGTCGCAATCGTTCAGAGCCGCTAATACCTCCCCTAGTAACACACAGAGGTTCTCAAGCTTAAATTTAAAATTTGAAATTTCTGAATCCGGTCTCCCCGGATCAGAACCGTCACCGACAGAATGAAGCTCACCGTCCTCATGTTCTGCAAATTGTGACGCAGTATCAGACATGGCTCTCGTGTCATCAGCGCGCTCTGTCCTTAACCCAGAGCTATCGCGCTTGCCCCTCAATGTGGGCATATTATATAATACTTCTTTCATAACATTAGCCATATCATGTAAAGTGATTTGTAAGGGCCTAGATGTACTAGGCGTCTCAATTCTACGCATCTCCCGAGCGGGAGACGCAGGTACTGACACGTGAGGAGAGTTAGGCGGCATAACTTCCCCCTCGTTGTCTGGTGAAAGTTTCTCTATCGGTACAGATTGACCTTTATTCAAAGCAATATCAATACAATTGGTACACATCGTTCTATTGGGCTCCACATTGGCTTTTGAACATGATGAACAAACAGTTTCCTCTGTATCAGACATGTTTAAACAGATTTAGCAATGAAACTAGCAAGCTTGGAAATCACTTTCAATAAGTTTACAAGCAATATAAAAAACGCTGCAGCGCTTTAAAAATACAGATAGAATTAAAACAATTCTTAACAAGAAGTGTAAAATCAGCAGAGGATTGCACCCATTAGCAATAGGATGATTAACCCCTCAATACCCAAAACGGATAAAACGGATATCAATTAAGATTTAACGCTTTTAATCACAGTCAAGCACACTGTCACAGATCTGCTGTGACTGATTACCTCCCTCAAAAATGACTTTTGCAGACCCCTGTACTCTCTTGAGACGTCCTGGATCAAAGAGGAAGAAGCAGGAAGACTGTGCTAGAATTTTAACTGCGCAACAAGGCGCTAAAACAAGGTCCCTCCCACTCCTATCACAACAGTGGGAGCCCTGATATAACGGTTTCCATGCAGAAAATATATGTCAGCCATGTGGAAAAAAATCATGCCCAAAGAGATTTATCACCAAAGTACCTCACAAAAACGAATAACATGCCAGTAAACGTTTTATTAAAAAATAACATTTTCCAATGTCATGCAAAGTTATCACTAAGCCTGCTACCAGTCGCTACCACTGCAGATAAGGCTTAAGTATTATTTCAGTTTTAACAGTATTTTCTCAGTCAAATTCTAGTCCCTAGAAAATAACATGACTGCGCATACATTTATCAGCCTGATACCAGTTGCCACTACTGCATTTAAGGCTGTACTTACATCATACGGTAACAGCAGTATTTTCTTAGTCAATTCCATTCCCAGAAAATAAAGTACTGCACATACCTCATTTGCGGAGGACCCCGCATGCTATTCCCAGTTTCTGAAGTTACCCCACTCCTCAGAATGTCGAGAACAGCCAGTGGATCTTAGTTACGCCTGCTAAGATCATAGAAAAAAAATGCAGGCAGTTTCTTCTTCCAAATACTGCCTGAGATAGAAAAACAGCACACTCCGGTGCCATTTAAAATAACAAACTTTTGATTGAAGAATAGTTAAGTAAAAACTCCAGCTCCTCTTGTCGTATCGTAGAAGAAATCAATTTATCAGGTAAGCATAAATTTCCTTTTCTTCTACTAGATACGACGAGTCCACGGATTCATCCTTACTTGTGGGATACAATACCAAAGCAACAGGACACGGATGAACGGGAGGGACAAGACAGATACCTAAACGGAAGGCACCACTGCTTGAAGAACTTTTCTCCCAAAAATAGCCTCCGAAGAAGCAAAAGTATCAAATTTGTAAAATTTGGAAAAGGTATGAAGGGAGGACCAAGTCGCAGCCTTACAAATCTGTTCAACAGAAGCATCGTTTTTAAAAGCCCATGTGGAAGTCACCGCTCTAGTAGAATGAGCTGTAATTTTTTCAGGAGGCTGCTGTCCAGCAGTCTCGTATGCCAAACAGATGATGCTTTTCAGCCAAAAAGAAAGAGAGGTAGCCGTAGCTTTTTGACCCCTACGTTTTCCAGAATATACAACTAATAGAGAAGTTGTTTGACGGAAATACTTGGTCGCTTGGAAGTAAAACTTTAAGGCACGAACCACGTCCAAGTTATGCAACAGACGCTCCTTCTTAGAAGAAGGATTAGGACACAAAGAAGGAACAACAATTTCCTGATTAATATTCTTATTTGAAACAACCTTAGGAAGGAATCCAGGTTTAGTACGCAAAACCACCTTATCAGAATGGAATATAAGATAAGGCGAGTCACATTGTAACGCAGAAAGCTCAGAAACTCTTCGAGCAGAAGAGATAGCAACTAAAAACAAAACTTTCCAAGATAAAAGCTTAATATCTATGGAATGCATGGATTCAAACGGAACCCCTTGAAGAACATTGAGAACTAAATTCAAACTCCATGGCGGAGCAACAGGTTTAAACACAGGCTTGATTCTGACTAAAGCCTGACTAAAAGACTGAACGTCTGGGACATCCGCCAGACGTCTGTGTAGTAAAATTGACAAAGCAGAAATTTGTCCCTTTAAGGAACTAGCTGATAATCCCTTCTCCAATCCTTCTTGGAGAAAGGACAAAATCCTAGGAATCCTAACCCTACTTCATGAGTAGCCCTTGGATTCGCACCAATAAAGATATTTATGCCATATCTTATGGTAAATTTTCCTAGTGACAGGCTTGCGAGCCTGAATCAAGGTATCAATGACCGGCTCAGAGAATCCACACTTAGATAAAATCAAGCGTTCAATCTCCAGGCAGTCAGCTGCAGAGAATTTAGATTTGGAAAATAAAAACTATTATATTAACACCTCTTTCACTTTACCTCTTCCTATTACTTAGTATAGTCAAAGAGAATGACTGGGGGGTGGAGTCAAGGGAGGAAATATATAGACAGCTCTGCTGTGGTGCTCTTTACCACTTCCTGTTAGCAGGAGGATAATATCCCACAAGTAAGGATGAATCTAGTAGAAGAAATATGGATTTGCTAGAAAGGTGAGGAATCATATTCACTTGAAAAGTTAAGATTTCTGGATTTGTTTTTCAGTATTGATCTCTATAAAAGTAGACAGTTTTTGTTGGCAAGTGCTACTAGGGTAAGTCAAGATAAGTAACAAAGTTAAGTTAAAAAAAAAAAAAACTCCATGAGAAACTAATGTGACAGTATGTGAATTTGTCAACACCGTAAAGCTTTGAAACTAAATCTAAAGACTTAGCGCTGGGTTCAATAAGCTCTGAAACAATGCCATGCTGAACATTTGAACACAATCGACACAATAAATATCGCATAGGCAGACAATATTTTGTAATTACCATGGGATCTGTAAATGAAGCAAAAGTGTTCACCTTATGGCCCCGATTTCCCCTCTCATAACCAAATCTTTCCCTGGGTGAAAAATGCCACTGATGTGCAGAGCAACTAGAGCAGGGGTTCTCAACCCAACTGACCCCAAGGCCCGGTAAATTTCAGCCAGACCTGTCCAGGGCCCGGTAATCATCGGGAGTGGGTTGTAAAGTGCAGAATATATATATATATATATATATATATATATATATATATATATATATATATATATATATATATATATATATATATATATATATATATATATATATATGTGTGTGTGTGTGTATAAAATGAACTCACTGACACCAATATATATTATATATATATATATATATATATATATATATATATATATACACACACACACAGGACACACACACACACACATATATATCTATCTATATACACTTGTGTACAGTGGGTTAATTATATAATAATTCATTGGTGTCAGTGGGAAAGAGATATATATATATATATATATATACATATACATACATACATACACACACATTTATACATCACACACACATTGGTGTACAGTGGGTTAATTATATAATAACTCATTGGTGGTATATATGCAGTTCCAGAAAGGATAAGCACAGGCCCTCCGTAAGAGCAACCCCCAGGGTGCAGATTTAATGTGAATAAGTACCAAGCTGGGAGGAAAAAGGCACTCACTGGACTTAAATATAAAAAAATATATAATCTTTATTTAGCACATATTAAAATGCATATATGCCATTTAATATGTGCTAAATAAAGATTATATATTTTTTTTATATTTAAGTCCAGTGAGTGCCTTTTTCCTCCCAGCTTGAGATTATATATATATATATAATCTCAAGCTGGGAGGAAAAAACATAATTTATGCTTACCTGATAAATTTATTTCTCTTGTAGTGTAGTCAGTCCACGGGTCATCCATTACTTATGGGATTATATCTCTTCCCCAACAGGAAGTTGCAAGAGGATCACCCAAGCAGAGCTGCTATATAGCTCCTCCCCTCACATGTCATATCCAGTCATTCGACCGAAACAAGACGAGAAAGGAGAAACCATAAGGTGCAGTGGTGACTGGAGTTTAATTAAAATTTAGATCTGCCTTAAAAGACAGGGCGGGCCGTGGACTGACTACACTACAAGAGAAATAAATTTATCAGGTAAGCATAAATTATGTTTTCTCTTGTTAAGTGTAGTCAGTCCACGGGTCATCCATTACTTATGGGATACCAATACCAAAGCCAAAGTACACGGATGAAGGGAGGGACAAGGCAGGAACTTTAAACGGAGGGAACCACTGCCTGAAGTACCTTTCTCCCAAAAATAGCCTCCGAAGAAGCAAAAGTGTCAAATTTGTAAAATTTTGAAAAAGTGTGAAGTGAAGACCAAGTTGCAGCCTTGCAAATCTGTTCAACAGAGGCCTCATTTTTAAAGGCCCAGGTGGAAGCCACAGCTCTAGTAGAATGAGCTGTAATTCTTTCAGGAGGCTGCTGTCCAGCAGTCTCATAGGCTAAACGTATTATGCTACGAAGCCAAAAGGAGAGAGAGGTAGCCGAAGCCTTTTGACCTCTCCTCTGTCCAGAGTAAACGACAAACAGGGCAGATGTTTGACGAAAATCTTTAGTTGCCTGCAAATAGAACTTCAGGGCACGGACTACGTCCAGATTATGCAAAAGTCGTTCCTTCTTTGAAGAAGGGCTAGGACACAATGATGGAACAACAATCTCTTGATTGATATTCCTGTTAGAAACTACCTTAGGTAAGAACCCAGGTTTAGTACGCAGAACTACCTTGTCTGAATGAAAAATCAGATAAGGAGAATCACAATGTAAGGCAGATAGCTCAGAGACTCTTCGAGCCGAGGAAATAGCCATCAAAAACAGAACTATCCAAGATAACAGCTTGATATCAATGGAATGAAGGGGTTCAAATGGAACGCCCTGCAGAACGTTAAAAACTAAGTTTAAGCTCCACGGCGGAGCAACAGTCTTAAACACAGGCTTAATCCTAGCCAAAGCCTGACAAAAAGCCTGAACGTCTGAAACTTCTGCCAGACGCTTGTGTAGAAGAATAGACAGAGCAGAAATCTGTCCCTTTAACGAACTAGCGGATAAGCCCTTTTCTAAACCCTCTTGTAGAAAAGACAATACCCTAGGAATCCTAACCTTACTCCATGAGCAACTCTTGGATTCGCACCAATATAAATATTTACGCCATATCTTATGGTAAATTCTTCTGGTAACAGGTTTCCTAGCCTGTATTAAGGTATCAATAACCGACTCCGAGAAGCCACGCTTTGATAGAATCAAGCGTTCAATCTCCATGCAGTCAGCCTCAGAGAAATTAGATTTGGATGGTTGAAAGGACCCTGAATTAGAAGGTCCTGCCTCAGAGGCAGAGACCATGGTGGACAGGACGACATGTCCACTAGGTCTGCATACCAGGTCCTGCGTGGCCACGCAGGCGCTATCAAAATCACTGATGCTCTCTCATGTTTGATCTTGGCAATCAGTCGAGGAAGCATCGGAAATGGTGGAAACACATAAGCCATGTTGAAGACCCAAGGGGCTGTCAGAGCCTCTATCAGCACCGCTCCCGGGTCCATGGACCTGGATCCGTAACAAGGAAGCTTGGCGTTCTGGCGAGACGCCATGAGATCCAGATCTGGTTTGCCCCAACAATGAATCAGTTGGGCGAAGACCTCCGGATGAAGTTCCCACTCCCCCGGATGAAAAGTCTGGCGACTTAGAAAATCCGCCTCCCAATTCTCCACGCCTGGGATGTAGATCGCTGACAGGTGGCAAGAGTGAGACGCTGCCCAGCGAATTATCTTCGAGACTTCCAACATCGCTAGGGAACTCCTGGTTCCCCCTTGATGATTGATGTAAGCCACAGTCGTGATGTTGTCCGACTGAAATCTGATGAACCTCAGTGTTGCTAACTGAGGCCAAGCTAGAAGAGCATTGAATATCGCTCTTAACTCCAGAATATTTATTGGGAGGAGTTTCTCCTCCTGAGTCCATGATCCATGAGCCTTCAGGGAATTCCAGACTGCGCCCCAACCTAGAAGGCTGGCGTTTGTTACAATCGTCCAATCTGGCCTGCGAAAGGTCATCCCTTTGGACAGATGGAGCTGAGAAAGCCACCATAGAAGAGAATCTCTGGTCTCTTGATCCAGATTTAGTAGAGGGGACAAATCTGAGTAATCCCCATTCCACTGACTGAGCATGCACAATTGCACTGGTCTGAGATGCAGGCGCGCAAATGGTACTATGTCCATTGCCGCAACCATTAAGCCGATTACTTCCATGTACTGAGCTACTGACGGGTGTGGAATGGAATGAAGGGCACGGCAAGTATTTTGAAGCTTTAATAACCTGGACTCCGTCAGGTAAATCTTCATCTCTATAGAATCTATAAGAGTCCCTAGGAAGGGAACCCTTGTGAGTGGTAATAGAGAACTCTTTTCCACGTTCACCTTCCACCCATGCGACCTCAGAAATGCCAGAACTATCTCTGTGTGAGACTTGGCAATTTGAAAACTTGACGCTTGTATCAGAATGTCGTCTAGGTACGGAGCCACCGCTATGCCTCGCGGTCTTAGTACCGCCAGAAGAGAGCCCAGAACCTTTGTAAAGATTCTCAGGGCCGTAGCTAACCCGAAGGGAAGAGCTACAAACTGGTAATGCCTGTCTAGGAAGGCAAATCTTAGGTACCGATAATGATCTTTGTGAATCGGTATGTGAAGGTAGGCATCCTTTAAGTCCACTGTGGTCATGTATTGACCCTCTTGGATCATGGGTAGGATGGTTCGAATAGTTTCCATTTTGAATGATGGAACTCTTAGGAATTTGTTTAAGATCTTTAGGTCCAAGATTGGTCTGAAGGTTCCCTCTTTCTTGGGGACCACAAACAGATTTGAGTAAAATCCTTGCCCTTGTTCCGTCCGCGGAACTGGGTGGATCACCCCTATTAATAAGAGGTCTTGTACACAGCGTAGAAACGCCTCTTTCTTTATTTGGTTTGCTGATAACCTTGAAAGATGAAATCTCCCTCGTGGAGGAGAAGCTTTGAAGTTCAGAAGGTATCCCTGAGATATGATCTCCAACGCCCAGGGATCCTGGACATCTCTTGCCCAAGCCTGGGCTAAGAGAGATAGTCTGCCCCCCACTAGATCCGATTCCGGATAGGGGGCCCTCTCTTCATGCTGTCTTAGGGGCAGAAGCAGGTTTTCTGGCCTGCTTGCCCTTGTTCCAGGACTGGTTAGCTTTCCAGCCCTGTCTGTAACGAGCAACAGTTCCTTCCTGTTTTGGAGCTGAGGAAGTTGATGCTGCTCCTGCCTTGAAGTTACGAAAGGCACGAAAATTAGACTGTTTGGCCTTAGATTTGGCCTTGTCCTGAGGAAGAGTATGACCCTTACCTCCAGTAATGTCAGCAATAATTTCTTTCAAACCGGGCCCGAATAAGGTCTGCCCTTTGAAAGGAATATTAAGCAATTTAGATTTAGAAGTCACGTCAGCTGACCATGATTTAAGCCATAGCGCTCTGCGCGCTTGGATGGCGAAACCAGAGTTCTTAGCCGTTAATTTGGTTAAATGTACAACAGCATCAGAAACAAATGCGTTAGCTAGCTTAAGTGCTTTAAGCTTGTTCATAATCTCATCCAATGGAGCTGAGCGAATGGCCTCTTCCAGAGACTCAAACCAGAATGCCGCAGCAGCAGTGACAGGCGCAATGCATGCAAGGGGCTGTAAGATAAAACCTTGTTGAACAAAAATTTTCTTAAGGTAGCCTTCTAATTTTTTATCCATTGGATCTGAAAAAGCACAACTATCCTCCACCGGGATAGTGGTACGTTTAGCCAAAGTAGAAACTGCTCCCTCCACCTTAGGAACCGTCTGCCATAAGTCCCGTGTGGTGGCATCTATTGGAAACATTTTCCTAAATATAGGAGGGGGGGAAAAGGGCACACCGGGCCTATCCCACTCCTTGCTAATAATCTCTGTAAGCCTCTTAGGTATAGGAAAAACGTCAGTACACACCGGTACCGCATAGTATCTATCCAGCCTACATAATTTCTCTGGAATTGCAACCGTGTTACAATCATTCAGAGCTGCTAATACCTCCCCTAGCAGTACGCGGAGGTTTTCAAGCTTAAATTTAAAATTAGAAATCTCTGAATCCAGTCTCCCTGGATCAGATCCGTCACCCACAGAATGAAGCTCTCCGTCCTCATGTTCTGCAAATTGTGACGCAGTATCGGACATGGCTCTCACATCATCATCGCGCTCTGTCCTTAACCCAGAGCTATCACGCTTGCCTCTTAATTCTGGCAATTTAGATAATACTTCTGTCATAACATTAGCCATGTCTTGCAAAGTGATTTGTAAGGACCTCCCTGATGTGCTTGGCGCCACAAAATTACGCACCTCCTGAGCGGGAGGCGAGGGTACTGACACGTGAGGAGAGTTAGTCGGCATAACTTCCCCCTCGTTGTCTGGTGATAATTTCTTTACATGTAAAGACTGACTTTTATTTAAAGTTACATCAATGCATTTAGTACACAAATTTCTATGGGGCTCCACATTGGCCTTCATACATAGTGAACAAACAGATTCATCTGTGTCAGACATGTTTAAACAGACTAGCAATGAGACTAGCAAGCTTGGAAATTACTTTTCTAAATAAATTTACAAGCAATATAAAAAACGCTACTGTGCCTTTAAGAAGCACAAAAAGCTGTCACAGTTGAAATAACAATGAACCAAATTAGTTATAGCAACCAAATTTTCACAGTAAATGTATTAAGTTAGCAAAGGATTGCACCCACCAGCAAATGGATGATTAACCCCTTAATACCCATAAACGGATAACAATTTAATAATTAACGTTTTTATCACAGTCAAACACACTGTCACAGGTCTGCTGTGACTGATTACCTCCCTCAAAAAATTTTTTAAGACCCCTGAGCTCTCTAGAGACGTCCTGGATCATGGAGGAAGAAGTAGGAAGATTGTGAATTTTTACTACGCAAAAAAGCGCTAAAGTAGGCCCCTCCCACTCATATTACAACAGTGGGGAAGCTCAGTTAACTGTTTCTATGCAGAAACAAAAGTTAGCCATGTGGTAAAAATCATGCCCCAATAAGTTTTATCACCAAGTACCTCACAAAAAACGATTAACATATGCCAGTAAACGTTTTAAACATACATTTTAAAAGTTATGAAGTGTTATTAATAAGCCTGCTACCAGTCGCTGTTACTGCAGTTAAGGCTCATACATTACTTCAGTATTAACAGTATTTTCTGAGTCAAATTCCATTCCCTAGAAAAATACTTCAGTGTACACACACTCATCAGCCCAATACCAGTCGCTACCACTGCATTTAAGGCTGAACTTACATTACATTGGTATCAGCAGTATTTTCTCAGTCAATTCCATTGCGTAGAAAATTAAAATTAATTTACTGCACATACCTCGTTTGCAGGGGGGCCCTGCATGCTATTCCCCTTTTCTGAAGTTACCTCACTCCTCAGAATGTGCGAGAACAGCCAGTGGATCTTAGTTACGTCTGCTAAGATCATAGAAAACGCAGGCAGATTCTTCTTCTAATGCTGCCTGAGAAACAAACAGCACACTCCGGTGCCATATAAAATAACAAACTTTTGATTGAAGAAATAAACTAAGTTTAAAAACACCACAGACCTCTCACAACGACCTATCTTTAGTTAGGTTGCAAGAGAATGACTGGATATGACATGTGAGGGGAGGAGCTATATAGCAGCTCTGCTTGGGTGATCCTCTTGCAACTTCCTGTTGGGGAAGAGATATAATCCCATAAGTAATGGATGACCCGTGGACTGACTACACTTAACAAGAGAAAGGCACTCACTGGACTTAAATATAAAAAAAAACATAATTTATGCTTACCTGATAAATTCCTTTCTCCTGTAGTGTAGTCAGTCCACGGGTCATCCATTACTTATGGGATATTAACTCCTCCCTAACAGGAAGTGCAAGAGGATCACCCAAGCAGAGCTGCTATATAGCTCCTCCCCTCTACGTCATACCCAGTCATTCGACCGAAACCAAACGAGAAAGGAGAAACTATAGGGTGCAGTGGTGACTGGAGTTTAATTTAAAATTTAGACCTGCCATAAAAAACAGGGCGGGCCGTGGACTGACTACACTACAGGAGAAAGGAATTTATCAGGTAAGCATAAATTATGTTTTCTCCTGTTAAGTGTAGTCAGTCCACGGGTCATCCATTACTTATGGGATACCAATACCAAAGCTAAAAGTACACGGATGACGGGAGGGACAGGCAGGATCTTTACACGGAAGGAACCACTGCCTGAAGAACCTTTCTCCCAAAAACAGCCTCAGAAGAAGCAAAAGTGTCAAATTTGTAAAATTTGGAAAAAGTATGAAGAGAAGACCAAGTTGCAGCCTTGCAAATCTGTTCAACAGAGGCCTCATTCTTAAAGGCCCACGTGGAAGCCACAGCTCTCGTAGAATGAGCTGTAATTCTTTCAGGAGGCTGCTGTCCAGCAGTCTCATAGGCTAAACGTATTATGCTACGAAGCCAGAAAGAGAGAGAGGTAGCAGATGCTTTTTGACCTCTCCTCTGTCCAGAATAAACGACAAACAGGGAAGAAGTTTGGCGAAAATCTTTAGTTGCCTGTAAATAAAATTTCAGGGCACGGACTACGTCTAGATTGTGCAGAAGTCGTTCCTTCTTTGAAGAAGGGTTAGGGCACAATGATGGAACAACAATCTCTTGATTGATATTCTTGTTAGTGACTACCTTAGGTAAGAACCCAGGTTTAGTACGCAGAACTACCTTGTCTGAATGAAAAATCAGATAAGGAGAATCACAATGTAAGGCCGATAACTCAGAGACTCTTCGAACCGAGGAAATAGCCATCAAAAACAGAACTTTCCAAGATAACAGCTTGATATCAATGGAATGAAGGGGTTCAAACGGAACACCCTGTAAAACGTTAAGAACTAAGTTTAAGCTCCACGGTGGAGCAAAAGACTTAAACACAGGCTTAATCCTGGCCAAAGCCTGACAAAAAGCCTGAACGTCTGGAACTTCTGACAGACGTTTGTGTAAAAGGATGGATAGAGCTGAGATCTGTCCCTTTAAAGAACTTGCAGATAAACCCTTTTCTAAACCTTCTTGTAGAAAAGACAATATCCTAGGAATCCTAACCTTACTCCATGAGTAACTCTTGGATTCGCACCAGTGTAAACATTTACGCCATATTTTATGGTAAATTTTCCTGGTAACAGGTTTCCTAGCCTGTATTAAGGTATCAATTACTGACTCCGAAAATCCACGCTTTGATAAAATCAAGCGTTCAATCTCCATGCAGTCAGCTTCAGAGAAATTAGATTTTGATGTTTGAAAGGACCCTGAATTAGAAGGTCCTGTCTCAGAGGCAGAGACCAAGGTGGACAGGATGACATGTCCACTAGATCTGCATACCAGGTCCTGCCTGGCCACGCAGGCGCTATTAGAATCACCGATGCTTTCTCCTGTTTGATCCTGGCAATCAATCGAGGAAGCATCGGGAAGGGTGGAAACACATAAGCCATCTTGAAAGTCCAAGGTGCTGTCAGAGCATCTATCAGGACCGCTCCCGGGTCCCTGGACCTGGACCCGTAACAATGAAGCTTGGCGTTCTGGCGAGACGCCATGAGATCCATATCTGATTTGCCCCAACGTCGAAGTATTTGGGCAAAGACCTCCGGATGAAGTTCCCACTCCCCCGGATGAAAAGTCTGGCGACTTAGGAAATCCGCCTCCCAGTTCTCCACGCCTGGGATGTGGATCGCTGACAGGTGGCAAGAGTGAGACTCTGCCCAGCGAATTATCTTTGAGACTTCCATCATCGCTAGGGAACTCCTTGTCCCTCCCTGATGGTTGATGTAAGCCACAGCCGTGATGTTGTCCGACTGAAACCTGATGAACCTCAGAGTTGCTAACTGAGGCCAAGCCAGAAGGGCATTGAGAACTGCTCTCAATTCCAGAATGTTTATTGGAAGGAGACTCTCCTCCTGAGTCCATGATCCCTGAGCCTTCAGGGAATTCCAGACAGCGTCCCAACCTAGTAGGCTGGCGTCTATTGTTACAATCGTCCAGTCTGGCCTGCTGAAGGGCATCCCCCTGGACAGATGTGGCCGAGAAAGCCACCATAGAAGAGAATCTCTGGTCTCTTGATCCAGATTCAGCATAGGGGACAAATCTGAGTAATCCCCATTCCACTGACTTAGCATGCACAATTGCAGTGGTCTGAGATGCAGGCGTGCAAAAGGTACTATGTCCATTGCCGCTACCATTAAGCCGATTACCTCCATGCATTGAGCCACTGACGGGTGTTGAATGGAATGAAGGACACGGCAAGCATTTAGAAGTTTTGTTAACCTGTCCTCTGTCAGGTAAATTTTCATTTCTACAGAATCTATAAGAGTCCCCAAGAAGGGAACTCTTGTGAGTGGCAATAGAGAACTCTTTTCTACGTTCACCTTCCACCCATGCGACCTTAGAAATGCCAGAACTAACTCTGTATGAGACTTGGCAGTTTGGAAACTTGACGCTTGTATCAGAATGTCGTCTAGGTACGGAGCTACCGCTATTCCTCGCGGTCTTAGTACCGCCAGAAGAGAGCCCAGGACCTTTGTAAAGATTCTTGGAGCCGTAGCTAACCCGAAGGGAAGAGCTACAAACTGATAATGCCTGTCTAGGAAGGCAAACCTTAGGTACCGGTAATGATCCTTGTGAATCGGTATGTGAAGGTACGCATCCTTTAGATCCACTGTGGTCATGTACTGACCCTTTTGGATAATGGGTAAGATTGTCCGAATAGTTTCCATTTTGAACGATGGAACTCTTAGGAATTTGTTTAGGATCTTTAAATCCAAGATTGGTCTGAAGGTTCCTTCTTTCTTGGGAACCACAAACAGATTTGAGTAAAACCCTTGTCCGTGTTCCGACCGCGGAACCGGGTGGATCACTCCCATTAGCAAAAGATCTTGTACACAGCGTAGAAACGCCTCTTTCTTTGTCTGGTTTGTTGACAACCTTGAAAGATGAAATCTCCCTTTTGGAGGAGAAGCTTTGAAGTCCAGAAGATATCCCTGAGATATGATCTCTAACGCCCAGGGATCCTGGACATCTCTTGCCCAAGCCTGGGCGAAGAGAGAAAGTCTGCCCCCTACTAGAACCGTTTCCGGATTGGGGGCCCTCACTTCATGCTGTCTTAGGGACAGCAGCAGGTTTTCTGGCCTGCTTGCCCTTGTTCCAGGTCTGGTTAGGTTTCCAGCCCTGTCTGTAACGAGCAACAGTTCCCTCTTGTCTTGGAGCGGAGGAAGTTGATGCTGCTCCTGCCTTGAAGTTACGAAAGGCACGAAAATTAGACTGTCTAGCCCTTGGTTTGGCTCTGTCTTGAGGCAGGGCATGGCCCTTACCTCCAGTAATGTCAGCGATAATTTCTTTCAAACCGGGCCCAAATAATGTCTGCCCTTTGAAAGGTATGTTAAGCAATTTAGATTTAGAAGTTACATCGGCTGACCAGGATTTTAGCCACAGCGCTCTGCGCGCCTGAATGGCGAATCCGGAATTTTTAGCCGTAAGCTTAGTTAAATGTACTACGGCATCAGAAATAAATGAATTAGCTAGCTTAAGAACTCTAAGCTTGTCTATAATTTCATCCAATGGAACTGAGCTAATGGTCTCCTCTAGAGACTCAAACCAAAATGCCGCCGCAGCCGTGACAGGCGCAATGCATGCGAGGGGTTGTAATATAAAACCTTGTTGAGTAAACATTTTCTTAAGGTAACCCTCTAACTTTTT